>NW_027507790.1:76561766-77761766 GCF_037356315.1 Lithobates pipiens | reverse complement strand
TTGCTGTGTCTTGGACTTCCTATTTCTAGTCCCATCGTACGTGCTGTACACGTCATCGCGCAAGCTTTCGACGGACTGTTTGTGCATCCGTGTGTGGTCAAGTCCGTTCAGTGGAAAGTACGACGTATTGTCCGTCGGATTGTATGACGGACTAAGTACATCAAACAGTTCGACCGTGTGTACGCGGCATTACTTTTCCTTAAATGGATGAAAAATTGAGTATTGTTACAGTTGAATAATTCAATTTTATAAACATCCATAGATCTAAGTTAATGACAACAGGATGTTAGACCGCTGGAGCTTAGGGAAGAAGACTTTGCAGGGATGGGTCTAGCACTGCGGAGGAGCAGAGGATTAGATAAGTAAATCTACTTTAACAAGTCCCCTAGATCTAAAGGAGTCCTTGCAGTACAGGCATAGCCCCACTGCAAAGAATAATATTCAAGCTTCCCAGGGATGTGCTTGAAGTATATTCTGTCAGAAAATGTGTGTTCTAAAGATACAGAGTGTTTAGAAACAGAAGATACCCACTTCTATGAAGTGCACAAAGTCCTATCTTTAAATCCTAAAGTTGGCCATACATTAATCTTGTAATGCAGGTTGGATGAAAAATAAATGACCCGATTCACCTTCAATATGGATGAGGGAATCCCTCCCGCTACACTGAGACTTCCGCTCCATCAGAACACAGTGATCAGTGCTGCTAGCTATAGCCTGCGGTACTGATCATTTGGGAAAAACCCAAAATGCTGGTTGTACAGAAGCCAATTGCTAGATCGACTTCTGCACAACCAGCCTGCCCATACATGGATCGAAATTTGACTGGTCCCTGCCTGCCTTAAGTCTCAGGCCCCTTTCACATTGGGGCGGTGCGGGCGTCGGCGGTAAAGCGCTGCTATTTTTAGCAGCGCTTTACCGTAGTTTTAGCGGCGGTATGCGGCCGCTAGCGGGGTGGTTTTAACCCCCGCTAGCGTCCGAAAAAGGGTTAAAACCGCCCACAAATCGCCGCTGCAGCATAGCCGCGCTGCCCCATTGATTTCAATGGGTAGGAGCAGTGAATACACTTTTTTCACCGTCCTGCCAGCGCACCGCTCCAGTGTGAAAACCCTCCGACTTTCACACTGGAGTGAAAGGGGCCGTTTTTTCAGGCGCTATTTTTAGCGCTCTAGCGCCTGAAAACCGCCCCAGTGTGAAAGGGGCCTTACTGTAAATTTCAGATATGTACTACCAGTAATATACTTATTTTAAGTGAAAAACCTTAAAATAGATGTAGCAGTATACCAGCACTACAGCTGTATTGTGCACATGTGACATTATTTTGGTGGTTTGAAGTTGAAGAAAAGGCCAGACAAAATCTCCTGATATCAAAAGCAGAAACCAAAGATCCTATTTCATTTATTTATAGAAGAAAGTTATATTAGTAAGTGTTTTGCAAATTTCCTTCCTTTGCAAATCAACCAGGGATAATTTGTTTGAATAGACATTGCATATGTTCTGGTTGCGCTGTGACCAGATAGAAGTTTAATGTTGCCAGTCAGATATTGATTATTTCTAAGGCGATGTTGTACCATACAGTTTGTAGAGCTTTTGCCAGCATACACTTTTGGCCTTCTCTATGCACTGTCATCCTGGATAATGGAAAAACAGGAAGAAGCTGTAAGGTGAAAATATGAGAAGCATGTGATCTTGATAGCAAACACAGGCAGATGATATTTAAATCTAATGGATTAGATTTCCATCAATTATTTCAACATTATTGGCAGTCTTTATGTGGGTCACTTCTGAGAAACAAAACCACACAAGGCGTAATTTAGAACTAGTTAAATGTGTTGAATGAATTCTTCTTATTTTTCTTGTTACCTTGAATTGAAAAATCACAAAATTTCGGCTTCTGGCCTTTTTCCAGGAATATTTTATGCCGAAATAGGCTTTAGTTTCCTGATCTGCTGTTATTGTTATGGTTTAGGTGACAGAATGTCCTTTTTTTATTGATCATGTCTTGCTGAACTTCCTGACAGCTAATTATTGGAAAACAATACAGAAAAGGGCATCTGTGTAAGATACACTGTAAGGTTGCTTACCCAGACTAACCTTTGCCATACAGGTAAAGAATGGATTTCTTTGCTCCCCCCCACCCCAAAGCACCTTGTCCCCATGTTTATGAGGACAAGGGCCACTTCCCGACAACCCTGGCTGTTGGTTGTCGGGGTCTGGGGGCGGGGGGCTTATCAGAATCCGGGAGCCCCCTTTAATAAGGGGGCCCCCAGATACCGCCCCCACCCTATGTGAATGAGTATGGGGTACAATTTACCCCTACCCATTCACCTGGTGAAAAAAAGTGTAAATAAAAAAACAACACAAGTTTTTAAAATAATTTATTAGACAGCTCCGGTGGTCTTCTCTTCTTCCGTCTGGGGGGGGGGGGGTCTTCTCGCCAGACTACACTATCTTCTGCTAGCTCTTTTTCTAGCGGAGGAGCCTGGCTTCCTTCTTCGTCATCGCCGCCGTCTGGGGGTATTCTTCCGACTTCGGAGTCTTGTTCCACTCTTCTGGCCCTTGTCCTCACCAACATGGGGACAAGGTGCTTTGGAGTGGGGGGGGGCAGGCTGCGTGCTCGGATAAGGGTCTGCTATGGACTTTGGGGGGGACCCCCACGCCGTTTTTTCCACGTAGGGGTTCCCCTTTAAATACATACCAGGTGACGGGGCCAGTGAAGTGTCAATCTCGCTGATGGAGGCGGCAACATTGACTTCCTTTGCTAGTTCCGTCTACCTGGAGCCCCGTTCAAAATTAACGGACTTTTCTCCATGTGGGCAAGTCCATTCATTTCAAAAGTCCGGCGGACTAGCACACAGACGGATGGATTTTGAGTCAAAACTTCTTTCTAAGCCTGCCGGACTTTTGGAAAGAAAAAGTCCACCGGAGCCCACACACGGGCGGATTGTCCGGTGGACTCTGGTCCGCCAGACCAAGTCTGCCGGATAATCCGATCGTGTGTACGCGGCATAAGGGATGTTGATCCCGTGACCTACCTGGAATGGAATGATATGTGCTTTAATTTGATTATTTTGTAAAAGGCTGTACAAGTGGCGTGTGGAGCACTTTATCACTGGTGGTGCACTGATGTTGGTAGATTTAAACGTGAGCACAATATTTATATTGGTGTCCATTTTATTTATAAAATATGACACTATATGAGTTTCTTTTGGGTTTCACATGTGATGAGTTGAAGATGTTTGAGAAGAAAAGGTGAAAGGAGAAGACACACAGTTGGTGATTTTGAGAGTTTATTGAACCCATTTGGCATAAGTGGATTGGAAATCTGGTAAGAGGCTTGGGAAGTCATCTGCAGGATAATACCCAGCTTTCATAATTGTTCCTGAAGCTCTGGACATTATCTTGAATTTTTGAGCTAAAGAATGAGCCCAACCCAGCTCAGGATTCAAGCCCATTCTTTAAACAGCAACTATAGTCAGGGGAGGAAGTACATCAGTGAATTGATAATTCTATCTAGGAGACATTGCACCTACCCAGAACAGCGGCAGCCCATCCATAAGAGAGCAGGGGTGCCACCTCCAATCCATGCGCCCGGCCCCTAATCTACATGCAGGGCGCCGGACGCATGGATTCCAATGGCGTTTTTTTTTTTTTTTAAGCACATGATTAATTGGCTTAAAACAAATTGTGGGCTCAGGGCTCAAAGCACTGCACACAGAGCCCACCTAGTTGTGTGTATCTTCCTGATTCTCCTCCCAGCCAAATCAGGAAGCAGGACCCAATTGGCCAAGATGAGAAGCGATCCTGTTGGCCGTCTAGAAGGAGGAAGGAGGAGATGCAGTGCAGAAGTCACAGTGATGACAAGGAGGAGAAGGCACAGGGGAAGACCCCGCCCAGAGGAAGCACTGCCCCACGACCTAGATGGGGTACATGCAGGACTGGTGACTGACTGGGGGTGGAGTTGCGGGTAACCGGGTAACCCGACCAACTGACCTGGGGGGTGGCTGTGGGTGCATTGTTTGCCGCCGTCCCCAAAAATAATAAAAAATTTGTTCAATATATTTTTTAGCTCATTTATTACTGTAGTATGCTCACATGTGAGGCTGCATGCAACTTAACAGTAAGGAGATACTTTTCCATGTTTGCTGTTTGTTTGCGCTTGGCGTGCATAAATGTGATACACACATTTGCAAACGTCAAGTGTTTGCCAAAACACCGTTGACAGGAGGAAAGGTGTCTAGAGGAGATAGCAAAAATGTCCAGTGTGCATGAGGCCTTAAAACTGAGGTCTGCCCACCCCTGCAAAAATTTAAAGCCAGCAGCTACACATACTACAGCTTCTGAATTAATAATAGGACACTTACCTGTCCTGGAGTCCAGTGATGTCGGCACCGCAGCTGATGTTTCCATCAGCCTTTGGGTGCTGCCGCTGCCATTGCCGGTAAGGGAATCTGGGACTGCAGCATTGCGTCTTCACGCCGGATCCCTACTGCACATGCGGCAGTCACCGCTGTGCTCTCCTACTGGCCCGGTGGCAGGGAAAGCAGGAGGGGGGGAGGAAAAAGCAGAGATGTCACTCCCCCCAAAAGGTGCCAAACGAGCGGAAGTTCTACTTTTGGGTGGAACTCTGATTTAAAGTGATTTACCCTTGTAGAATGTATATATATTGTGGCAGCAGGCAGGTAAAGTCACCTGGTTGTATCCAGGATGGTAAATATGTGTGTCCTAGATTCAGGCTTTATGCAGACTTTTACAATTAGAGGGGAAGAGTTAATGAGCCCAGCTGAAGTAAGTGGGCTCATTAAGACCTCTACAAAAAACCCCAGCATGCTTAGGGAGATGCTCCATCCTGGAACCAGTTTTGTGTGTATAGACTGGGGAGTCTGAGATCTGTTCTGTGCGGTGAGTTAACGCCTGTGTGGCAAACCCCTACAATAGAGACAGGGACTGGGGCAGCACAAGGCTGCACCCAGTTGTTAGACAGGGAGTCTACGTGTGTAGTTAGAGGTCAAGCTGACCAGGATTTATTTTCTTGATTTATTTTGTTTGGCTGTTATATGTATCACTGCATGTAGCCTAAATAAACCGGATCTTTTGTTTTTTGAACCTACACCGCTGTCTGCTGTGCCTGACTTTGTGTTGTGAACCCATCCAGGGGGTCACACACACCCGCTGCCGAGCTAACCCCTCACAGTTGGTGGAGAATGCGGGCACTTTTTTTTTTTGTTAAGGCCAGCATGGAGGAGATACTGAGACAGCTGGCTCTAGCAAATGCAAACCAGCAACAAGCAAATGCAAATCAGCAGCAAACAAATGCAGGTTTACAAAAGAGCCTTGCAGCCCAGCAGCAGATAAATGCAACTTTGCAGCAGAGTTTGGAAAATCAGCAGAAGGCTCACCAGCAGAGTTTGGAAGCTCAGCAACAAGCCCAGCAGCGATCTGAAGCCCGCTTCATAGACCTGTTGCAGAAGCAAGAGCAGAATTTTCAACAGAAAATAGAGACATTAATACAGCAACGTCCGCAGACCAATGAAGCAAGTGGTTACAATAATACCGCATCCTTTGGTGTGAGCCGTTTACTGACAAAAATGACTGGAGAGGATGATCCGGAGGTGTTTTTGACCACATTTGAAAGGACTGCTGAAAGGGAAAAGTGGCCTAAGGAGCAATGGGCTGGACTGGTGGCCCCTCTGTTAACTGGGGAATCGCAGAAAGCTTATTATGACCTAGAGCCTGACCAAGCAAAAGACTATGTGGTGCTAAAAGCAGAAATATTGGCACGGCTGGGTGTCACCCTGGCCGTCCGGGCTCAGCGTGTTTATAACTGGACTTTTCAGGTTGGAAAACCTCCCAGGTCTCAAATGTATGATCTCATTCACCTGAGCAGGAAGTGGCTGCAGCCAGAGACTTTGACTGCACCAAACATTGTGGAACGTGTGGTTATGGATCGTTTCCTGAGAGCTCTTCCTACTGCCATCCAAAAATGGGTAAGCCATGGAGACCCAGAAAATGCAGATAAACTTGTGGATCTGGTTGAGAGGTACTTGGCTACAGAGAACCTGACCACCTCTTCCAGGGACTCACGGACTTTCCCGCCTAAGACCAGATCATCCCCAGTGACGGGTAAGATGACTCCAAGGGGTGAGGGTGGAGAGAGTGAGAGGGTGGGAGTTCTACCTAAGGTCTGGCGGGAGCAGCCCAGGAAGCCCATGCTGCAAGAGGCAGCGGAAAAGATTATTTGCTACCGCTGCCGGCAAGAGGGACATATTGCAGCCAATTGCCCAGTTGTGGATGAGCCTATGCAATGTGACTTTATAAGGGAGAGACGTCAGTCGCTGTTTGCGACAGTTGCATGCACTGCCATTCGGGGACCTGAGAGACATTTATGTAAAATGTGTATTAATGGTAGGCATGTTGATGTGTTGCTAGATTCAGGTAGCCTGGTAACATTGATAAAAGCTGAATTAGTTACTACAGAGGTCTCTGGGAAGAACAGGGTGGCTGTTATTTGTGTGCATGGGGACACCCGAGAGTATCCTGTAACTTCAGTGTTTTTTGAGACCCCCAAAGGTAACCTCTCTCATCAGGTGGGGTTAGTGTCTCACTTACCACATGATGCTATTGTGGGAAGGGATTTTCCAAAATTCTGGGAACTCTGGGATTGTCCTGAGCCCCCCACTGGTGCCCCTATAGACCAGGAAGATGACCAGAATTCCTCTGGGAGTGGTGAGGACTCTCCTGAATTTCCCTTGTCGGTATTGGCGGGGGAAACTCGAGAAACTGGGGAGGAGCCAACATCCTCAGTTGAAAACATGCCGTCTGTGGAGTTTTCGGACCTTGAGGTTCACAGGGAAAATTTTGCCACAGAACAGTTAAAAGACCCCACCCTAATAAAGGCACGGGAAAATGTGGTGAAAATAGATGGCGAGTTAGTGAACCCAGATAAGACTTGCACTTACCCGTACTTCACTGTGGAAAGGGACCTGCTGTATCGAGTGGCTCAAAGGGCAGAAGAAACCATTGAGCAACTTGTGGTGCCCAAACCTTACAGGAAGTTGGTGTTAGAATTGGCCCATGGGCACATTCTGGGAGGTCATCTGGGGACCGAAAAAACCAGAGAGAGGGTACTGCAGAGATTCTATTGGCCTGGGGTCATGAAGGAAACAGAAAATTATTGTTCCTCCTGCCCTGTGTGTCAGAAGTCGGCACCTATGCCACATTTCCGTAACCCGCTGGTACCTCTTCCTATCATTGAGGTCCCCTTTGAAAGGATCACAATGGATTTGGTAGGTCCGATAATGAAGTCCGCTAGGGGGCATCAGTACATTTTGGTTATATTGGACTATGCCACCCGTTATCCGGAAGCAATTCCTCTTCGAAATACCTCTGCCAAAACCATAGCCAAAGAGCTATCTCTTGTTTTTAGCCGCGTGGGTATTTGTAAGGAACTGCTTACGGACCAAGGTACACCCTTTATGTCCCGGGTTATGAAAGAATTATGCAAGTTGTACAAAGTGAAGCAATTGCGTACATCTGTGTATCACCCCCAAACAGATGGGTTGGTTGAAAGATTCAACAAAACCCTAAAACAAATGTTAAAGAAGGTGGTGGATAGAGATGGAAAGAATTGGGATTGTCTAATACCCTATCTGATGTTTGCCATTAGGGAGGTACCCCAATCCTCTACGGGTTTCTCACCCTTCGAGTTGCTCTATGGGAGACACCCAAGAGGGCTGCTGGATATCGCCAAGGAAACTTGGGAAAATGAGAGTTCTCCTCACAGGAGTGTGATTGAGCATGTTGCCCTGATGCAAGATAGAATTGCACAGGTAATGCCAATTGTAAAGGAACATTTAACCCAAGCGCAGTTAGCACAGCAGAGAGTGTACAACCGTGGGGCCAAGACACGTACTTTTTCCCCGGGGGATAGGGTCTTGGTGCTAGTCCCTACGGTTGAAAGCAAATTTCTGGCCAAATGGCAAGGTCCATATGAAGTAATTGAAAAAATTAGTGAGGTGAACTACAGGGTTAGACAGCCAGGAAGGCGAAAGCCGGAGCAGATCTATCACGTCAATCTGCTGAAAGCCTGGAGGGATAGGGAATCCCTAGTCGCAGAGACTTTGTCACAAGTACAGCCTGATTGCTTAGTTCCTGAGGTTGGAATAGCAGACACCTTATCGAAAGCCCAACAACAGGAGGTTAAAGAGTTTGTACTTCGTAACAAAGAGATTTTCTCTGAGCTTCCGGGACAAACATCTGGCATAGAGCATGACATTATCACCCCGCCAGGAGAAAGGGTAAAACTAAAACCTTATAGAATACCAGAGGCCCGACGGGAGGCAATACGTGGGGAGGTTCAAAGGATGTTGGATTTGGGTGTGATAGAGGAGTCCCAGAGTGACTGGTCCAGTCCTATCGTACTAGTGCCCAAACCTGATGGGAGCTGGCGGATTTGTAACGATTTTCGACAATTAAATAAAGTTACAAAATTTGACACCTACCCCATGCCGCGTATAGATGAGTTGATTGACCGGCTGGGAACAGCCCGATATATGACAACTCTTGATCTCACCAAAGGGTATTGGCAAATTCCCCTGGCCGAGTCGGCCAAGGAGAAAACTGCGTTTGTAACCCCAGATGGGGCATTCCAATATAAGAGAATGCCGTTTGGGTTACAGAATGCACCGGCAACGTTCCAGCGAAAAATGGATACGATTCTGAGGCCCCATCAGAAATATGCTGCAGCTTACCTGGATGATGTGATTATCCATAGCACAGACTGGGTCTCACATTTGCCAAAAGTACAAGCAGTCCTAGACTCTATCCGGGAAGCTGGGTTTACGGCCAATCCAAAGAAGTGTACCATTGGACAGGAGGAGGCCAAATATCTTGGGTACACTATTGGGAGGGGGGGTGATAAAACCCCAAGTCAATAAAGTCGAGGCCATACAGAGTTGGCCACGTCCCAACAGCAAGAAACAGGTACGAGCCTTTCTGGGAATCGCTGGCTATTATCGACGATTCATTCCCCATTTTGCTTCTCAGGCTGTGCCCCTCACCAACCTGACAAAAGGGAAAGAGTCGGTTATGGTTAAATGGTCCCCAGAGGCTGAGGAAGCATTTCAGTCCTTAAAAACAGCCTTATGTAGCCAGCCAGTGTTGTATTCACCAGACTTCTCTAAGGACTTTGTTGTACAAACTGATGCATCAGACGTTGGGTTAGGAGCAGTGTTATCCCAGGTCTGGAACGGGGAAGAGCACCCAGTCATTTACCTCAGCAGGAAGTTAAAGTCCCATGAGGTAAATTACTCCACGATTGAGAAGGAATGTTTAGCAGTGAAGTGGGCTCCAGATTCCCTTCGGTACTATCTGCTAGGTAGGCACTTTGACCTGGTGACTGATCACGCTCCTTTAAAGTGGATGGCTCAGAACAAGGAGACCAATAGAAGGGTAAATAGGTGGTTCCTGGCCCTACAGGAATTTAACTTTACAGTTAAGCATCGCCCTGGTGTTAAAATGGGGAATGTGGATGCTTTGTCTCGGATACATGCGTGTCTGACTGCTGGTGTTACAACCCCAAGGTTGAAACAAGAGGGGGGGGTATGTGGCAGCAGGCAGGTAAAGTCACCTGGTTGTATCCAGGATGGTAAATATGTGTGTCCTAGATTCAGGCTTTATGCAGACTTTTACAATTAGAGGGGAAGAGTTAATGAGCCCAGCTGAAGTAAGTGGGCTCATTAAGACCTCTACAAAAAACCCCAGCATGCTTAGGGAGATGCTCCATCCTGGAACCAGTTTTGTGTGTATAGACTGGGGAGTCTGAGATCTGTTCTGTGCGGTGAGTTAACGCCTGTGTGGCAAACCCCTACAATAGAGACAGGGACTGGGGCAGCACAAGGCTGCACCCAGTTGTTAGACAGGGAGTCTACGTGTGTAGTTAGAGGTCAAGCTGACCAGGATTTATTTTCTTGTTTTATTTTGTTTGGCTGTTATATGTATCACTGCATGTAGCCTAAATAAACCGGATCTTTTGTTTTTTGAACCTACACCGCTGTCTGCTGTGCCTGACTTTGTGTTGTGAACCCATCCAGGGGGTCACACACACCCGCTGCCGAGCTAACCCCTCACAATATATATATATATATATATATATATATATTTGTTTATTTTTATTGTTACCACACCAAGAGAAGAAACCTGAAGGAGTATTAGGGATGGATGAAAGGGATATAATTACACATTCAAGTTATCTATAAAGGTAGAAATATCAACTTGTAATTATCTGCTGGCTGCTTTCAAGTATGGCAAAACCCAATTTTTTTTTCACTGTTTGGCATCATGCCTCACTGAATACTGTACAGCTTTCTTATGCTCTGTACACACGACCGGACTTTCTAGCAGAAAAGGTTCAACGGAATCATTCTGTCGGACATTCCGATCCTGTGTGGGCTTCATCTGACTTTTTCTTTCTAAAATTCTGACGGACCAAGAAATATAACACGTTTCAAATCTTTCCACCGGAACCAGTTCCTATCGAGAAAACCGCTCACCTGTATGCTGTTCTGACGGACCAAAATGACGAAGGGCAGCTATTGGGTACTGGCTATGGAACTTCCTTTTCCTAGTCCCGTTGTACGTCATCACGTTCTAAACGATTGGACCTTGGTGTGATTGGGTGTAGGCAAGTCTGTTTTGGCGGAACTCCGTCGAAAAGTCCTTCGAAGTTCAGTCCGACGAGAAGTCTGCTCGTGTGTACGCAGCATTAGGCACATATTTTTAGGCCACTTTCACAGGCGTTATATCGCTAAAAATAGCGGCTGTAAAGTGCCTTTCCTGTCATTCCAGTGTGAAAGCCCAAGTGCGATTGCGGTGCGCTTGCGGGACATTAAAAAAAGTCCTGCAAGCAGCATCTTTGAGGTGCTTTAGGAGCGATGTATACACCGCTCCTAAAGTGCCCCTGTCCATTGAAATCAATGAGCAGCACCGCCAAAGCGCCCACAAAGCACTTCGGCAGTGGCGCTTTGTGGGCGCTTTTAGCCCGTTTTTAGCCTCAAGTGGAGGTTAAAAGCGCCCCGCTAGCGGCCAAAAAGCGCAGCTATAATGACAGTAACCACCGACACCCCCAATGCCCCAGTGTGAAAGTGACCTTACTGAATGCAAATGTTCTTAACTGAAAAGTCTGCCAGTAACAGCACTTCTTGCAGGCTAACAACGGTAAGCTGCTGCCTCACAATTTACGACAGCATTCTTAGCCTGCTGGGTGAACTGCTCTAGTTGATCAATGGGCTGCCCATTAGGTCTGCAGAAAGCATTCACAGGACTGATAGACAGTCCAATAACTTACTGAGGAAGTGTGCATGGCAGGCTGACACTTTCATTTCCACTGTGAGGTTTATTATAATTTGCTTACTGTGTGTCTCACACCTACTTGGTAAATAGAAGCTAGAACACAGAGAAGCTAATGATTATTCTCTCCATGTAAATGTAATCCATGGCTATTAAGCCTGTCTATAAAGTGTGATGGAAGGAGTGTAAGCACAAGATTTTGTATAAGAAGGATCATCTTTCTATGGCAATCACTTTTCAAAAAGGATGGGTAATTTTTGACAAGTGCTTCTATAGTAGACATCTTGGAGCCAAGATGTGTTTACAAGCTGAGCATGAAAACTAAATGAGATATATTATGTCATGGCAATATTTGAATTAATTATATATTTTTGACAGGGTAGTTCATGTTGATTTGTCTTGAGGTTTTTGGGGGGTTTTCAGTAGGTGTAAAAAAAATGCCCAGGTATTAGAGGCTTGTGGGAGTACAAACTGCACCTACATCATTGGCCAGTGGGATTAGAAAATGTCTCTGTAATAGTGGTCAGTACAAGTAATAAATGCCTAGGCCTTAGTGATCAGTGGGAGTAAACAATGCCTCTACATCATTGGTCAGTGGGATTACAAAATGCTTCTGCAACAGTGATCAGGAGAAGTAATATATGGCCATGAGTCAGTGGTCAATGGGAGTAACAATACTCCTGCAACAGTGATCAGTAGGAGTAAAAATTACCCTGCATTGGTGATCCGCAGAAGTACAAAATTTCTTGCATCAGTGAAGGTAGAAGATGCCCCCTGCGTCAGTGGAAGTAGATATGCCCCTGAATCAGTGGTCAGAATTAAGTAAAACTAAATAAAGCAATGGGCACTGATCGGATTCATCCCAGAGTTCTAAGAGAACTTTGAGATATAGTTCTTGGACCATTAACAGATCTTTGTAATCAATCTCTTCTAACTATATTAACCCCCCTGACGGTATTCCCGAGTCTGGCTCGGGGTGGAATTTTCATACCAAAAGCGGTATCCCCGAGCCAGACTCGGGACTGCATCGCTGGATCCAGGAGGATGTTTACTTACCTTCTCCCTCGGATCCAGCGATGTCTCCCCGCTGTACGAGCGAGCCGTGTCTCGCTCGATGCATCACATCGCCGATCTCCGTGCCCTGCGAGCGTTGCGACGCACGGGGACGGAGATCGGCGCCAAATTCAAAAAGTGAAACAAACAGTAAACATACAGTATAATGTAATCTTACAGATTACATTGCTGTATGTAAATATTTCACATCCCCGTTGTCCCTAGTGGTCTGTCCAGTGTCCTGCATGCAGTTTTATGTAATAAAAACTGTTCTTTATGCCTGGAAACTGGAGATTGTCCATAGCAACCAAACTGTCATTTTACATCAAAAATGGTTTTAGACCAGCTAGAAAACAGCGATAATAAATTAGAATCACTCGCAGAATTGAGCGATAGCGATTTGTGGGGAGATCCGTCATCAAATACTGAAAAGTAATGACAGTGACAATTCTGCAACTGAGCAAATTTCAGTGTTTTTAATTTGATTACATTATTGAATAATTTTTATTATTGTTATATTATTATTTGGTACAATTATTTATAATTATTTATTATATTATAATTTATGATTTCATTTTTCAAAACTTTTTTATACCCGGGATGTCTGCTAGACTCTGGTTTGGACAGATTTAAGTGAGTTATTCCTAAGAATTGCAGGACTACAATATAAAACGCCAAATTTTCATGCAAAATAATGGTACCGCTTTTAGCACCTAAAATCCGAAATAATCGTACCGCCAGGGAGGTTAACAGTGTTTTGGACCAGGGTGGTGCTGTGGACATAGCATATCTTGATCTCAGCAAGGCATTTGATACAGTTCCACGTAATGATCTAATACAAAAGTTGTAAAAGCTAGGACTTGACCCTTGGGTGGTTCAGTGAAAATGTAGTTGGCTAAAGGATAGATACCAGTGTGTGCACTCAGAACAGAGACCAGTCCCTAGTGGGGTACCACAAGGCTCTGTACTGGGTCCTGTTCAATTTAACCTATATGTAAGTGATAGAACTAAAAGTTTGTTGGGTAAGGTATGTCTTTATGCTGATGACACAAAGGTGTGTAATAGGGTTGATATCCCTGGAGGTGTCTGTAACATGGAACATGATTTTGCATTGCTGGAAGATTGATCAAAGCAGTGGAGACTGCCGTTTAATATTTCTAAATGTAAAATAATGCACCTAGGGAGAAAGGAATCCCCTGAGAGAGATTGGGGGTATGGGGTTATCCAGCACTACAGGAGAAAATATTTGGGTTGCTTATTTCAGATGGTTGCAAAATGAGCAAACTGTGCCCAGGCAATGGGAAAATCAAATAGAATACTGGGATGCATCACTAGATGGATCACCAGCAGGAGAAAGGAGGTCCTGATTCCCCTATATAGATCTTTAGTGAGACCTAAAAATACAGTGTCCAGTTCTGGAGACCTCACTTACAGAAAGATATTGATACAATAGAACAAGTCCAGGGACGGGTAACAAAAATGGTGAAAGGTGTGGGGGATAAAACATATCGAGAGCGACTTTAGGAACTTAATATGTACAGCCTGAAGGAAAGAAGGGAAAGGGGAGACATGATTGAAACCTTTTAATACATTAAGGGGGTGAATAGGATTCAGGAGTGCAGTATTTTCAATATGAAACCAAAACCAAGAACATGGGGACACGACCAAACTAAATGGAGAAAAAACGAATCTTAGAAAATATTATTTTACTGAAAGTAGTTGATGATTAAAATAAACTACCAACAGAGGTAGTGATACAGTCAACGGTAAATGTCTTCAAACATGCTTGGGATAAACATAGATCTATAGTCAGACAACAAGGTTAATGGACTACTCAGTCTTTTTCTGCCGTCACTTTTCTGTGTTTCTATATTTCTAAGTAATAAAATAGAGCATAGCCTGGTTAGCAAGCACCTAGCATTAGATTGACAGCATTATGTGGTGCAGTAGTATCTAGTTTACATCGACATGCTTCTTTCTACTACAGTGGTTCTCAACTCCTGTCCTCAGGACCCACTAACAGGCCAGATTTTAAGTATTACCTTGGGAAGATGCAGACTAGTGCAATCACTGAGCAGCAAATGATATCACCTGTGTAGTGATGGCCGAACGGTTCGCCCGGCGGTCGTTTCGCGGCGAATTTCCGACTTTCGCCGTCCGCGGGTTCGAACGCCTTTTTCCGTCGTTCGCCCCGGCGGACTTACGTGTTTAATGTATACAAGAACTTTAACCTTTCGTGACACGTTTATCATGTGTTACAGGACAACCAATTGAGACATGACAGCTCATGGACACTTGGACATTCCCCCTAACCTATAAATACACCCGATCCGGTGGCCATTTTACATTCTTTCTTCTGTCACTGTAGGGAAAGGATCCTGTGTGGAGTAGGGACAGAGAAAACGCTAGCTATTTGGTACACAAAAGTTCTTTTCAGGACTGGTATAGGTGTTAGGTCAGCAGCCTGAGTTTCTTTTGTCAGTTTAGATAAAGGGACAGAGCGCTGTATGCTGCTATTTTAGGGACAGCTCAGCCAGATTAGTCTTTCTTCATCATCATCATCATCATCATCATTAGCTGTTACTATCAGGTCCACAAAAGAGCTGTTCCAGCTAATCGTTCCAGCCTACTCTTTTTTGCCAATTTGTATAGGGACAGGCAGGAAGCAGTGTGTCAGGCAGTGAGGATAATTTTAAAGACTTGCTGTTACTATTAGTTCCACAAAGGTTCTTTTCAGGACTGGTATCAGTGGTACGGTAATAGGCTTGTACACGTATAATATTCTTTCTTCCAAATATAGAAAGAATATTATACTTGACTGCTGCCCTTCTGCTGCAGTCTGCTAATCATTCACAACTCACTTGTTCCACAAAAGTTCTTATAAGGACTGGTAACTTGGTCTGTCTAGGGTGCTACGGTACATAGGCTTGGGTGCGGTACAGTCTGCTGTTCTGTAAGGACCGCTATCGGTCCACAATAGATAGGGTTGCCGTGCACTACTGCTGACCGCTGCCCTATACTGCAGCAGTCCTTCAGCGGTATAGGGACTGACGCACAGTCTGCTAAACACTAACACACAACCTGCTTGGTCCACAAAAGTTCTTATAAGGACTGGTAACTTGGTATAGGGTGCTACGGTACATAGGCCTGAGTGCGTTACAGTCTGCTGTTCTGTAAGGACCGCTATCGGTCCACAATACATAGGGTTGACGTGCACTACTGCTGACCGCTGCCCTATACTGCAGCAGTCCTTCATTGGTATAGGGACTGACGTACAGTCTGCTAATCACTAACACACAACCTGCTTGGTCCACAAAAGTTCTTATAAGGACTGGTAACTTGGTATAGGGTGCTACGGTACATAGGCCTGAGTGCGTTACAGTCTGCTGTTCTGTAAGGACCGCTATCGGTCCACAATACATAGGGTTGCCGTGCACTACTGCTGACCGCTGCCCTATACTGCAGCAGTCCTTCAGCGGTATAGGGACTGACGCACAGTCTGCTAAACACTAACACACAACCTGCTTGGTCCACAAAAGTTCTTATAAGGACTGGTAACTTGGTATAGGGTGCTACGGTACATAGGCCTGAGTGCAGTACAGTCTGCTGTTCTGTAAGGACCGCTATCGGTCCACAATACATAGGGTTGCCGTGCACTACTGCTGACCGCTGTCCTATACTGCAGCAGTCCTTCATTGGTATAGGGACTGACGTACAGTCTGCTAATCACTAACACACAACCTGCTTGGTCCACAAAAGTTCTTATAAGGACTGGTAACTTGGTATAGGGTGCTACGGTACATAGGCCTGAGTGCGTTACAGTCTGCTGTTCTGTAAGGACCGCTATCGGTCCACAATACATAGGGTTGCCGTGCACTACTGCTGACCGCTGCCCTATACTGCAGCAGTCCTTCATTGGTATAGGGACTGACGTACAGTCTGCTAATCACTAACACACAACCTGCTTGGTCCACAAAAGTTCTTATAAGGACTGGTAACTTGGTATAGGGTGCTACGGTACATAGGCCTGAGTGCGTTACAGTCTGCTGTTCTGTAAGGACCGCTATCGGTCCACAATACATAGGGTTGCCGTGCACTACTGCTGACCGCTGCCCTATACTGCAGCAGTCCTTCATTGGTATAGGGACTGACGTACAGTCTGCTAATCACTAACACACAACCTGCTTGGTCCACAAAAGTTCTTATAAGGACTGGTAACTTGGTATAGGGTGCTACGGTACATAGGCCTGAGTGCGTTACAGTCTGCTGTTCTGTAAGGACCGCTATCGGTCCACAATACATAGGGTTGCCGTGCACTACTGCTGACCGCTGCCCTATACTGCAGCAGTCCTTCAGCGGTATAGGGACTGACGCACAGTCTGCTAAACACTAACACACAACCTGCTTGGTCCACAAAAGTTCTTATAAGGACTGGTAACTTGGTATAGGGTGCTACGGTACATAGGCCTGAGTGCAGTACAGTCTGCTGTTCTGTAAGGACCGCTATCGGTCCACAATACATAGGGTTGCCGTGCACTACTGCTGACCGCTGCCCTATACTGCAGCAGTCCTTCATTGGTATAGGGACTGACGTACAGTCTGCTAATCACTAACACACAACCTGCTTGGTCCACAAAAGTTCTTATAAGGACTGGTAACTTGGTATAGGGTGCTACGGTACATAGGCCTGAGTGCGTTACAGTCTGCTGTTCTGTAAGGACCGCTATCGGTCCACAATACATAGGGTTGCCGTGCACTACTGCTGACCGCTGCCCTATACTGCAGCAGTCCTTCATTGGTATAGGGACTGACGTACAGTCTGCTAATCACTAACACACAACCTGCTTGGTCCACAAAAGTTTTTATAAGGACTGGTAACTTGGTATAGGGTGCTACGGTACATAGGCCTGAGTGCAGTACAGTCTGCTGTTCTGTAAGGACCGCTATCGGTCCACAATACATAGGGTTGACGTGCACTACTGCTGACCGCTGCCCTATACTGCAGCAGTCCTTCAGCGGTATAGGGACTAAGAGTTTTGTCACAGGGTGATTTAAAAAATGACAGGCAGAGGAAGAGGCAGGCCCTTCCGCAGGGGTGGTAGGGGTAGGGCAGGAGCAACAGCCTTGAGCCAAAGTGGGAAGTTGCAGAAGGTGCGTTCAATTACTTTAAAGGACGCACCAGACTTGGTTGAGTGGCTCACTCAGCCTTATTCTTCTGCACCCTCCTCATCCTCTCGATCTGCACCCTCTTCTTCACTCTCTGCTATGTGCACCCCCAAAGACACTACCACCAACAACACCACCACCACCACATACCTTCCGCTTGAGTGCAAATGGGGGCCTTCATGCTCCAGTGTTTTAATAGGGACCCCCGTATAAAAAGCATGAGGGTCAAGGACCAGTACTGGGTGGCAACGTACTTAGATCCCCGGTACAAACACAAAATGGCGGAAATGTTACCGCCGTCGCAGAGGGCTGTCAGAATGCAGCACTTCCAGGCCTTGCTTCGAGAAATGCTGCATTCTGCTTTTGCGTGCGCTGGCAGAGGAGCAATTCCCACTCCCAGAGAAGGATTTGCGGGTACCAATCCAACAGCGCCTGCAAGAAGAGGCCGGTTTGAAGATGTGTTGGTGACTTCGGATATGAGGTCATTCTTTCAGCCGACCCATCGACAGGTGTCATCCGGATCCAGCATCAGGGAACGCCTAGACCGTCAGGTGTCCGACTACATTGGGTTAACGGCCGATGTGGACGCTCTGAGGAGTGATGAACCCCTAGACTACTGGGTGGGCAGGCTTGACCTCTGGCCAGAGCTTGCCCAATTTGCAATCGAACTGTTGGCTTGCCCCTCATCCAGTGTCCTGTCCGAAAGGACGTTCAGCGCAGCAGGGGGGATTGTGACCGATAAGCGTACTCGCCTAGCTCACGACAGTGTTAACTACCTCACATTTCTAAAAATGAATGAGGCATGGATCTCGGAGGAATTCAACACATGTGATCAGTAGACCATGTATATGTCTATAAACAATTTTTGGAATCAAGCACACAGACCTTCTTAATTCATTTGGCTCACTTCCCTGACCCAAAAAAGCACACCGTACTATATGCCCCTACCCTCCTCTTTGAAGAGGTTGAGCGGTGTCATATTTCTACTGGGGCTGCTTATTATGAGGGGTTCCCACCATCCCTGTGCTGTGCTGACTTCCTCCTGGGTGTTCTTATTATGAGGGGCTCCCACCATCCCTGTGCTGTGCTGACTTCCTCCTGGGGGTTCTTATTATGAGGGGCTCCCACCATCCCTGTGCTGTGCTGACTTCCTCCTGGGGGTTCTTATTATGAGGGGATCACACCATCCCTGTGCTGTGCTGACTTCCTCCTGGGGCTGCTTACGGTGCTGCTGTCAGCGCTGTATGTCACGGAGCTGCTGTCAGCGCTGTATGTCACGGAGCTGCTGTCAGCGCTGTATGTCACGGAGCTGCTGTCAGCGCTGTATGTCACGGAGCTGCTGTCAGCGCTGTATGTCACGGAGCTGCTGTCAGCGCTGTATGTCACGGAGCTGCTGTCAGCGCTGTATGTCACGGAGCTGCTGTCAGCGCTGTATGTCACGGAGCTGCTGTCAGCGCTGTATGTCACGGTGCTGCTGTCAGCGCTGTATGTCACGGAGCTGCTGTCAGCGCTGTATGTCACGGAGCTGCTGTCAGTGCTGTATGTCACGGAGCTGCTGTCAGCGCTGTATGTCACGGAGCTGCTGTCAGCGCTGTATGTCACGGAGCTGCTGTCAGCGCTGTATGTCACGGTGCTGCTGTCAGCGCTGTATGTCACGGAGCTGCTGTCAGCGCTGTATGTCACGGAGCTGCTGTCAGTGCTGTATGTCACGGAGCTGCTGTCAGCGCTGTATGTCACGGAGCTGCTGTCAGCGCTGTATGTCACGGAGCTGCTGTCAGCGCTGTATGTCACGGTGCTGCTGTCAGCGCTGTATGTCACGGAGCTGCTGTCAGCGCTGTATGTCACGGAGCTGCTGTCAGCGCTGTATGTCACGGAGCTGCTGTCAGCGCTGTATGTCACGGAGCTGCTGTCAGCGCTGTATGTCACGGAGCTGCTGTCAGCGCTGTATGTCACGGTGCTGATGTCAGTGCTCTGTATTACGGTGCTGCTGTCAGTGCTCTGTATCTCCTGCACCCTCTTGTTTGCCTACCCTGGTCCCTGACCTTCCCTCTCCTCCATTGCCTTCATTAGCTCCATAGTCCTGAATTGTCAGAACAATTTCCCAAATAAAAAAAAAATGCTTGTAGTTATCGATCCCAAATTCACCTCATACATGTATTATGCTATTGTCCAGGTGGTGGGACTACGTGCTACCCCCTAATAATTACCCCGTGGCCGCAAATTCGACCTAAAGGTTTGCGAAATTCGCCTCCCATTGAAGTCAATGGAGCCCGCGGCGAACGGTCGTTTTCGCGAACGTTTGTGCCCGTTCGCGTTTCGCGTTCGCGAAACGTCCCGTCGGAAGTTCGTCCATCACTACACCTGTGATGTATTTCTATTATCTTGCAAAGCTGGCCTGTTAGTGGGTCCTGAGGACAGCAGTTGAGAACCACTATTCTACCAGTAATACTGTACAAGGGTATGCCAGAAGCTAATATGAAAATTTGCCCTACGCTATAAATAATGGCCTGTTATGATGCTAAGGAAGAAGTTTTAACCATAGTTGGAAGGAAAATTCCTCATATGAATATTATGTTTTGGATGTAAGGTGACATCCACGTTATTGAACATGAATTACAAGCTGATTTATGTAAATGGAACATTCATGGCCTTCTCATGGTAAGCTGCCTTGTCAATGTGAGTGGGCTTACATGCATTAAGAAAGCTAAACACTATGCTTCTATGAGTTTCAACTCGTGTTATGGTCACCTACGGTAGACAGGTTTTAGCAGAGATGCCAGACTAAAACCCACCCCCTATACTGGGCAACAGCACTAAAGGACAGTGTCAATGGTGAATGACCACATAGGTGATAACAGCAAAGACGTCAACTAATACTGCACAGAAGAAGTCAGTGTTAAACCACTTTTGGACTTTACAAAACAAACTATATGGATAGATACGATAGAATGAATGTCGATATGGTGCCAGAAGATGGGCCCCTTGGGTCAGAAGGCACTGAATATATTACTATGGAAGGGCTAAGTATTTTTCAAATTACAGCTGGTGTGAATGATGTGACTAGACTAAAACCTTTTAGTTGTCTAGCCACTGATGTTGCCAGGTGATAAAAGAAAATCCAAAGCTTTAAAAATAGACTCATCATAGGAGCTTGAAACATGCAGAGTATGAATTAAGGTAACCCAGACACAATGAAGTTGGAATGGATTATTTAAACATCAACATCTTAGGGATCAGAGAACGCAAATGGACTAGCCTAGGACATTTTCATCCACAAGGCCATACAATCTACTATTCAGCTCAAGAACTACAAAGAAAAAATGATCAGCATAGACATTAACAAGGATAAAGTTCTCTGAATGATTGACCAATATCAGATATAATTGGAGCATTATCATTAAATTTAGGCAACAGTAGATGTTGAACATTAATATGGTACAAAAGGCGATAACATTTCAAAATGACATTATTTTTTTAAATCAGATTTTATTTAATGAAATGTTTAATCTTGAAAAATACAAAATTCAAAATGACATTTAAAAAAATCAAAATATGTTCTCCAGCGGGGGTCGGTAACCCGTCTATTACGGGCAGGTGATGGATAGAATGGTCCCATAAATGTTATGTGAAACAAATAAATAATACATCGCGGTGACGTCAGTACGCCGCTCCTCCCTACGCCGTTTCGTTAAAAGTAACGTCTTCCAGGGGCACTGTAACTTCGTTACTTTTAACGAAACGGCGTAGGGAGGAGCGGCGTACTGACGTCACCGCGATCTACGCTGAACCCGGAAGCGACGGGCAGCGTTACTAAGCCGGCCGGCAAACCTGTTTGATTTTTGAAAGCGAAGTTTTCTCCTACTTGATGTAAGTGCAATCTTTTTTAATTTATAAAATTTCATGACTGTATCACACTATGGCGATTCCTCTCGTTATTATATGTGCTGGGCAATGAGCGGTGTGGCCGTAGGATTCTTCTAACTACTTGAACCAAGCGCTTAAAAGGGATACATCCTCCATGCGGTCCAGGCTCAGAGGAAGTGTTTTAATATTGGCAATATCTGGTCTCTGAGATGGGATCAGTTTAGCTGGTAAGCGGCAGCAGTGTTGGTGGTGGAAGCCTTTTTTTCTGCAAACTCTGATGACACTTTTCCTAAATCGGTGTGGTGTGTTTAAACACGTTGGAGATTACAAGCAGAATCTTTTGTTGATGGGAAGATGGACTAATATTTGAACACTAGTATATGCATTTTTCTGTCTGCATTCTGTCAAATTTTTGTTTCATTTTTTGTTTTTTTTTGTTTCACATAACATTTATGGGATCAGTATAGCGCAGCTTATCTGGAAAAAATTATTTAAATTGTGGGTATCTCACGTTTAAAGCTGCTGCTGCATTTATAGTATATTTTCACAATTTCTTGTCACAATTGTTTTATTATTTCACACTAATTTTACATAGGAACAGCGCTGTATTTTTCTGGTTTCTATTTTGATGGATAGAATGGGTCCCTTGGTTGCGGAAAATTGGCGGGGGGTGGCATTTAGTGGAATAGATGGCTGTATTTTTCTCCACGCAGCAGCTGAAAGCCGGAAATGCCTGCTTCTCCTCTTCACCTTCCAGCCGGCATTCAGCTACTGCAGGGAGGAAAATACAGCCATCAGTTCCACTAAATGCCACCCCTCCTCTCCAGGGTCCTCTTTGTGTTGCCTGGCTTTGGTGTGCTCCAGTGGACCCCCACAGCGCTGCAAGGTTACCCTCCTCACCCCTCTCACTGGCAGCTGCTGGGGATGTGTCAGGATGGAGAGCAGGGAAGGGGCCAATAAATATTGAATTCATAACTGAAGCATGGTAAACGGTGTTTACTTTGCTTCACTTTGTGAATGAACAGGAAGCCATTCAGCACAGAGCACTTCCCGTTCATTCACTGTCCAGTGCAGCTGAGGCTGCAGAGAAAGGGACAGGGGAATCTTAGTCCTCAGCCCCTTTCTCTGTCTTAAACGTGAGACATTAGGGGTATGTTTAAACCCCTGATATTTCAATAAAGCCCCCAACGTTGCTTCTAAAAACAATTGTAAATAATAATTATAATATTGTAAAAAAAAATAAAAAAAATAACATATTACAAATAAAAAACTACAGACACTGTCCACTGCCCTACTAAAAATCAGCCTCTGTCCTACTGGCACCATCCACACTGCCCCACTCACACCATCCACTGCCCTACTGACACAGTCCATACACCATTCACTGCCCTACTAACTAAAACTGTCTACTGTCTTACTGACACTATCCACTGCCCTACTGAAAATTACCTTGACCCTACTGACACCGTCCACACTGCTCTACTGACACCATCCACTGCCCTACTGACACAGTCCACACACCATCCACTGCCCTACTGACACTGTTCACCCTGCCCTATTGACATCAACCACTGCCCTACTAACACCATCCACTGCCCTACTGACACAGTCCATACACCATCCACTGCCCTACTGACACTGTCCTCTGCCCTACTGACACTGTCCACACACCATCCACAGCCCTACTGACTGCCACTGTCCTACTTACATCATCCACTGCTCTACTGACACCATCCACTGCTCTACTGACACTGTCCACACACCATCCACAGCCCTACTGACTGCCACTGTCCTACTTACATCATCTACTGCTCTACTGACACCATCCACTGCTCTACTGACACTGTCCACACACCATCCACTGCCCTACTGACACTGCCTACTGCTCTACTGACCGACACCGTCCACTGTCTTACTAGCACTATCCACTGCCTTACTGGCACCAGCTTCTCTCCTACTGGCACCATCCACACTGCTCTACTGACATCATCCACTGACCATTCACTGCCCTACTGACACTGTCCTCTGACCTACTGATACTGTTGATACACCACCCACCGCCCTACTGACGCTGTCCATTGCTCTACTGACACCATCCACTGCTCTACTGACACTGTCCACACACCATCCACTGCCCTACTGACACTGCCTACTGCTCTACTGACCGACACCGTCCACTGTCTTACTAGCACTATAAACTGCCTTACTGGCACCAGCTTCTCTCCTACTGGCACCATCCACACTGCTCTACTGACATCATCCACTGACCATTCACTGCCCTACTGACACTGTCCTCTGACCTACTGATACTGTTGATACACCACCCACCACCCTACTGACGCTGTCCATTGCTCTACTGACACCATCCACTGCTCTACTGACACTGTCCACACACCATCCACTGCCCTACTGACACTGCCTACTGCTCTACTGACCGACACCGTCCACTGTCTTACTAGCACTATCCACTGCCTTACTGGCATCAGCTTCTCTCCTACTGGCACCATCCACACTGCTCTACTGACATCATCCACTGACCATTCACTGCCATACTGACACTGTCCTCTGACCTACTGATACTGTCGATACACCACCCACCGCCCTACTGACGCTGTCCATTGCTCTACTGACACCACCCACCACTCTACTGATGCTGTCTATTGCTCTACTGACTGACACTGTCCACTGTCTTACTAACACCGTCCTCTGCCCTACTGACACTGTTTAGTGACAAAGTCCACTGTGCTACTGACACTGTTCACACACCATCCACTGCCCTACTGACATGGTCTACTGCTCTACTGACTGACACTGTCCACTTTTACGGTAGGCCAAGTTTATATTTTTTCAGTGACGGTTGTTTTATTATATTTTCCTAAGTTTAACTTACTATTTAGGCCTTGCTGTTTAATTTTGTTTAATTTAAAAAGGGTGTCAAACTCTGGTGATCTTTGATTCCTTTCATGTTCATGTAGATTTCCACCTCTAAAAGATTGCATACCTCTTCTCTCCACGCATCTCTTTAGGGACATCTTTTTCAGCCATGTTCTCAAAATGCCAAATATATGTTTTTGTGCAGGTTGCGCGATTCATAGCTATGTTATTAGCAGTCATTTTAAAAAATGGAACATTTTTAATTGTGATTCATCTGTAAAGCTAAACATCTGGCAGCCAGCTAAATAAACATCTGAAATACATATTTGAGAACCTGACAAAGGATTTATTAGTTTGTTCAGCCACAACTTAGCCAGGTCCTTGACCTTTAATACAAGACATCTTAAACTTCACTGTAACACAGAGTAAACACCTGTTTTCTGCTCATGCAATAAAGGAGCAGCAACACACTGATAAGGACATCCCTCTTTTCATCTTTTTCTCTTCCAGTAAGCACATGAGCATTTCAGCAGAGCCTGATTGGCACCAAGTGCTGTTTCTCCCTTTCCCAGTCTGAGTGCTACTGTAAGGCTTCATTCACACTTGTTAAACTCCAAAGTTGCTCTGACTTTGGTTCAACTTTGATGTAACTTTAACACAACTTTGGATGGGTGCAAATTGGATTCGACTTTGGCTTTGACCAGTGATAATGGACAACTGTTGCACACAAGTTGCATTGTATAACATTCAGGTACAACTTTCATGCAACTTCTGAGGGTTAACATTAAAGTCTATGGCCCTCAAATTGCAAGAAAGTCAGACAAAAGTAGAAAAGTAGTGTATGAACTACTTTGAAGTTGTTGCAACTTTAAAGAGGCGGTTCAGCAGCTACAAATACTGTCGAATGCAGCCACTGCCACTCCTGGTAAGGGAACCCGGCAATGAAGCCTTTTGGCCTCATAGCCGGTACCCTACTGTGAGAAGCTCACTACACTTTCTAATTGGTCCGGCGGTGAAGGAAGGAGGAGGGGGCCGAACTTCTGACAGACCAGGCCGTGGCCCATCTCCCAGAAGTGGGGAATGGTACCTGTCAAAACAGGTACCCATTCTCCCCTCCCCCCTGAAAGGTGCCTGTGCCACTGGAGGGGAGGAGGAGACAGATAATCGGAAGTTCCACTTTAAGGGGAACCCTACTTTAAGTTGTGCACAGGGGCGGACTGACCATTTGGCCACTCGGGCAATGCCCGAGGGCCCGGGCCACTAGGGGGCCCCATCAGGGTTGCAAGCCTCAGTAAAACCAGGGACAGTATGTAAAAATCTGTGTTTTTTTCTGTCTTGGAAATGTCCCTTACCGACATCCTTTTGGTCTAAAAATCCTGAGATTATAGCTGCCCCACCTCTCCAGTACCTTCTCAGCCAATAGAAACATGTCTGTGTATACTGTATGTGTGTGTTTGTGTATACTGTATGGCCCCATAATCTCTGATTGCCTGGGGGCCCCATAATCTCCTATTACCCGGGGGCCCCTTGAGTTGTCAGTCTGCCCCTGGTTGTGCTTATATGTATGGGTATCATTGGAAAACATGAAGAACGACTTGTCACGCAGCTTTGATTTCCAAAGTTGTATGACAAGACACACAAGTGTGAATGGAGCCTAAGGGGGATTACAGGAGGTTTGCAACAGAAATTCAGGCACGTACACTAGTTGTATATAAAACACATTTCATGATTGAAATTAATACATGACTTTAAAAAAAGTAATATGTTTCCTAGCTTCTGGGAGTGCAAACAGCAATATATACTAACCCATAATATTGGGGAAATAATGAAGAAAAAGGGTCCCAAGAGAAGAAAACCTATGGTCAGACTTTAAAGGCACAACAAACAATGAAAGTATACAAAAATATTAACCTTTTTTTGAAAAATACATGAAGTACAGAGAACAGAGTCATGAAAGAAATATGAATAAAAATCATATATACAAACGACAATCCATATATGATGTGAGCCCTAAATGCATCTACGCGTTTCATTGTAAACTTCTTCAGGACACATTTGGGGTTCAATAGTTGCAAGGAAGAGAAAAGGGTCTCACTATCTTTCAAAGGAATCAGGTAATATGTGTTAATCAATCAGTGATCAGGCAAGGGGGTAGTTTGCAATAAAGGAAAAAACACGGAATAGCTAAAAAAAAAAAACAGAGCAGATTACAGAGCAGAGACACATAAGAGCCACCGGTGGGCTAGTCATTACAAGCGTCTAGATGTGATATTATCAAACAGGGGATATCATATCAGAGTAGATTCCTATGGGAGACAGGATACAAGCCAAAGACCATGGTGTAAAAATCATAAAGATCCCTCAGTCAAAGACAACCGCAAAAAGAAGCCTGACTGTCTATCAAGTATAGTGGATCCGGATTCATGTCTCTGTTGTCTGTACTTCATGTATTTTTCAATAAATGTTAATATTTTTGTATACTTTCATTGTTTGTTGTGCCTTTAAAGTCCGACCATAGGTTTTCTTCTTTTGGAACTCTTGTTCTTCATTATTTCCCCATTATTCACAGATGAGGCAATGTGAGTGCTTTTTCTCTTTTTAACCCATAGTATCCATTCCATAGTATGCTGGCTTAACGCTTGATGACCAGATGATGAATGGACACCTGGGCCAAATATTCCCTTTTCTCCCTTGTTGCTGACCCTTGGGCTTCATTCAGATATACGGATAAGGATTTCTGGGTTTTCTACAACTCCTCCAATCTGCTTACTGGTTCTAGGTCAGCAGTTCAGCATGTATAAAATTCATTTAGTTAGAATTACAGCCAAGCACCTAGAATGTTCAGAAGGGAATCAGCAGTAGTGACTCCTATATTCCTATATTATAACACGTGTGCTTTGAGGGTTAATTAGTAATATGGTTCAATGTCTTCTGACTGTTTAAAAGTGTTATGCAAGTCTGGATTGATGAAAGCTGTATCTGATTGGTCCCCATGGGCAAAGAGCAAGAACAGGCTATGGAAGCAAAAGGAATAAACATGCATGTGAAAGTGAAAAATAGACTTCCAATCAAATTATAGAGGAATCTGTGTTGATATACATGCTTAACAGGTGTGGAAAAATACCTTTATCAAAGCTTTTATAAATACAGATATCATGGCCAGTGCGTTATGTGTAAAAACTGTTTATTTTAACTAATGAACATGAAATGATTTCATATAAGCATGCAGGAGCTCCTTGCTGATGTCATATTTAGTGAAAGGGGGGAAGGTCCCCTTTAAATTTGGCTACAGTAGATTACCAAGTAAGCCAAGTAGACTTTCTGGCTTTAGCACAGCCGCAGAGATTGCTTGAAGGCAGGGGTCTCCCAAACTTTTAGTGAGAAGGCCAAAGGTTGTATTTTACAAATATGCATGGGATGAAAAAAAAAAAACTTTCATATATGGCCAAATCAAATTTAAATGAATTCATGCTTTTATTTTAATCAACTTGATATGATTTACAGTAACAGAGAAAAACCTTCAGTAAAACAAAGCAAAGACATTCCAAATAAGCTTGAGCCCATCACAGCTCCCCCTCACACAGAGTCCCTATCAAAGCCCCCCCATCAGAATCCCTCTTTACATCAAGGTCCATATTAGAGTCTCTCTCTACACCAGGGTCCTCATCAGAGTCCCTCCTTAGATCAAAGCCCCTCTTACATCAGAGTACTCATCAGAGTTGCCCTTACGTCAGAGTCCTCTTACATCAGAATATCCTTTTAGCGCAGTGGTCATCAACCCTGCCCTCAGGGCTCACTAACAGGCCAGGTTGCAAGATAACTGAAATACATTACAGGTCATATAATTTGCTGCTCAGTGATTGCAATATTCTAGTCTGCATCTCCCCAAGGTAACACATAAAACCTGGCCTGTTAGTGGGCCCTGAGGACAGGGTTGATGACCACTGCTTTAGCTTACATAAGAGTCCCAGTCAGAACCCCCATACATCAACATCCCCATCAAAGCACCCCCTTACATCAGAGTCCCATTTTACTTTAGCGGGCCAGATAAAACCTTGCACTGGGCCAGATTTGACCCACGGCTGCAGTTTTGGAGACTCCTGCTTTGTAGCATTGGCAGCCCACTAATTGGTTTCACTTGTTGGTTGATAGCAGGATTGTCGTAACACATTATTTGCCAAGAACTGTATGAAAGATATACTGGCTTTGGGGCATAAAGAGACTTGACTATGTTGCATTATTTGCAGAGTCATTTATAACAAACAGCAAACATTTATGCTGTGTACTTTATGTACCTCTGTCGATAGTGATGAACCTGCTGTTTTATATAAATGCTAATTATTCATCTTTGGTACACATACAATAGACAGAGCAAAATATTAATTTGATATTAGAGGAATTGTTTTCTAATCCAGCACTGACGTCACTGTTCAAATATTGCTCACTTAGTCATGTTTGCATAAACAGGATGGTTAAAGCTGCAAGACATCTAGTATTTCAAGGCAAATAAGGCAAACAGCAGACATCTAGTGCCACTATTGACACCTACTTCCACTGCCTGATATACTGTATGTTATGGCTATCATTACACCACAATAGCCGTTTTGACTGAGACTAGGTTCTTTTTTTTTTTTTTCTAAATACGTTCTATTTTTAACCCTTTTCACAAATGTGTGATCATAGAGAAATAGGTGAACATGCTCACATAGGCTAAATATGTGTACATGTACATCAATGAACACAAGTAGTTGTGCAAAACCTTACCGGCGCCCCTTTTCCCTATATTCTGAAAGCTGTCACCACAGACCCAGGCCAATCGAAACACTGCATTGTGTACAGTCAGCTGTCTACTATACCTCCAGACAAAGACTAATGCCCCATACACATGATCAGAAATTTTGCCAGCAAAAGTCCAACGTGAGGTTTTGGTCGGAAATTGCAACTGTGTGTAGGCCCCATTGGACTTTTGCTGGCGGAATTCCCGCCAGAAAAAGATTGAGAGCATGTTCTCTATTTTTCCGACAGAAAATGTTCAGATCGGAATTTCCGATCGCCTGTACCAATTCTGACGTACAAAATTCATATGCATGCTCGGAAACAATTTGATGCATGCTCAGAAGCATTGAACTTCATTTTCTCAGCTTGTCGTAGTGTTGTATGTCACCGCGTTCTTGACGGTCGAAAGTTTGGAGAACTTTTGTGTGACCGTGTGTATGCAAGCCAAGCTTGAGCGGAATTCCGTCGGAAAAACCATCCAAGATTTTTCCGATGAAAACTCTGATCGTCTGTACGTGGCATTAGAGCAAAAGGCATCTGCTACACATACATCCAGATTAAATGATACTGCAAAAGTGTGTTGTTTTGGTTTTTAAGGAAACTGTCCACTTAAAAAAATACCTGTACGGTTTCCCTTACAGCAAACTCAGTCTTCCTGATATAGTGCCCCAAGGCCATAGCAGTTTCTTTCAGGACTGTTCACATCCTCAGACTGCTTTCAGAGTGCCCCTTACCCTCCAAACTTGGGAAATAGTGACCTAATCCTTTCCACAGCATGCAACTTCCCTGTGGCTACCAAAGGTCATCATCAGACAGTCTCATTGACCAATAGGAAAGATTGAGGATAGGAGGAGCAGGATCAAGATGTGATTATGAAAGGTGCGGTTTCCAGTTGCTTGTGGGCAATTTATCAGGGAGACTGAACCCACACAATTCCTTAAAAGTGATGAAGCCCTCAAAGTAAATTGCATAATATTGCTGCCAACCTCAGCAAATACCATGAATCCTTTGCATCTCTCATCCAAACAATGTTGTTTCTTGGAAGAGTTGCATAGGTGACAACTTTTTATGCATCCTGCTGGCACCCACGTGTGGCTTTCCATCACCTAGTTGTATCTATACAGAGGCATATCTAGTGAAAATGGCGCCTATGGCAAGCACTGAAACTGCACCCCTGTCAAAACATTTGAAACCCATCTTTCAGATACTGCATACAGGACATAAGGGCTATGGACATGGTAGTTTCCTCCTCTGTCCCCTTTCATATTACCATACCTTGCCACATCAGTCAGTGTCCGCCTTCTGTTTTGTCACTGTGTCCCGTTCACCTCTCCAGTCAGGCACTGTGCACATCAATGTACTATACTCCTCTACCGGGCTTGCTTCACCCCCCAGTAATGTCCCCCTGAGTCCTCCTGTGGCCTGTGGCTCCTTTCTGCACCGTTGTGCCACTGTGGCACTGCTGAAAATGAGTGCTTTCCATTTACAAACCTCAGCACTATCATTTAAAAAAAAAAAAGAAAAAGCTTCAATTACAAATGGTTTTGCATAAACTATGAAAGTGTGTATTACACAAAGTGTGGAAGGATTCAGGAATGCATTATGTACAGAGTTCAGGAGTGTGCTATGTACAGAGGGCCTTGTTCAGGAGTGTGATATGCACAGGGAGTAGATTTCTGGAGTGCTAAATTTACAGAGTGCAAGGCTTGGGAGAGCACTAGGTACACACTGCAGGTTTCTGGAGTGCCTTTTGCATAGGGAGCAGGGTTCTGGAGTGCATTATGGAGTGCAGGATTCAGGAGAGTGCTAGATACAGAGTGCAGGATTCAGGAGAGTGCTAGATACAGAGTGCAGGTCATCCATCCACATCTCACTATTGCCCCTCTCTTCTGCCCTCATCTCCCCTCCCCAAAGCTCTACCGTCTTCCACTTATTTACCTTTTTAAAAGAAACTCCCTTCTGTAGATGGCTCTTCTATCCACTGCAGTCAGAGCTTCTTTATGCCTTTCAGTGCACTGGGTGCACACTCATTTTCAGCTCTTGAACTGGGAGCAGGAAGGAGATAAGAATTAGGGGCAGCTCACACCCCCCCCCCCCCCTCTCTTGAACACACTGCAGTCAGCCAGTCCAGCACTTGTTCTGACTATAGTGCAGAGCAGGGATGCTGTTCAAGGAGTGGTGGGAGAAGTCAGGCTTCTGTGTTTTAAAGTGAACGTGGCAATCTGTAAATGCAGGGTTACACAAGGCTGAAGGCCAGCTGCATATGCACTGTGCAGCTCCATTGACATCATCTGTCAGATCCAAGCTGTGATGTCGGTTATGGGCGGGACTGCTATCCAGACCCGCCTCCTCTGTCAAACAACCAGTATAATGAAAGAGTCAGCCAGAGCTGTCAGTTTTCTTTTTAAATTCACCGTGCTGGTTGAAAGAGAAAAAATAAATAGTGTGTACCCAATTTGATTTTCAGTGAAATGTCAGCTTTAATGTCTCCCCACATAAGGGATGGGCCTTAGCACAGAGCAAAGCATTCACTAGGTGCCTTTCAGACAGACAGATGGCAGGAGAGTGCAGGGATGGTGTCAGCAATGAAGGCGCTCAGCTGTAGTACTTACCTTTTACTTTAATCTGAATGGACAATGACAGGTTCTCTTTACCGCCAGACACTCCTAGGTGCCTGATCCTCCTCTCAGATCTCCTGTAGGGGGCCCCGGAGCCCACACACTGGACAGATCCAATCTGCAGAGAGATACAATATATGCAATGAGAGATCCCACCAATACATACAGAGAGCTGAGGGGGAGTCTAGCCTGACACATAATTTCCCCCACCAGCACAGCATGTAGTACCCAGGAAGTGATATCCTCAGCACTGCACATAGTGATAGCACAATAACAAACATCAGGGCTGCAGACACACAAACCTTCTCAGAATGCAGCTGACATGCTGGGACATGTAGTCCCTCCTGTGAATGTCCCAGATACCCCACCATCCAATCAGAGCTCAGCCTCCTCTCACTATAAACTCACCTCACATTCACCTGCTACTCAAGCCAGAAAGGACTAGGAGGAGGGGCGGGGCTTAGATACAACGTGCTAGAGGGGACGGGCCGCTGTGCTCTGTGTAAGTGAGGAATGGGGAAGTGTGGTGTGCGGGATGTGATAAGGAAGGGGAGGAGCATTACATATAATGAAGTGCATGTGTGCTGGCTTTTTCATTACACTGGTTGTTTGACAGAGGGGTGGATATGAGTAGCAGTTCCTCCCATCACCACTTGGTTCCGACAGGTGAAGTCTTTAATCGGAGCTGCACAGTGCACATCCAGCCGGCTTGCTTGCCAATCCCTGGATGTGCTGGATGTTCACATTGCTACAAGTCCTATTCAGCCACAATTATGCAGGAAAAAGCCTTGCTGCCCAGCTACTCAGGAGCGCCCCCTTCATATGGCACCCATGGCACTTGCCATGGGTGCCATACTCTGGATATGCTACTGCATCCATAGGGTGTAAAGCCACTCCCCTGCTCCTCCCTCCTCCCAGTGAGTGATTGACAGTGCAGCTTTAGCCTGCACTGTCCCTAGGAAAGGGATATTGTAATGCAATCATAGTGCATGCTCCTCTTTATGGAAGTTCCAAGAAGCAGTGCTCTTGGACTTGGAGCCAGCAGCAGTAAAGAAAGTAAAATTTAATTTTTTTAACACAAATCAAGAAAATATGTACCGCAGGCTGTTTTATAGGCTCCCTAAGCTGGGTTGTGTTGAAAAAAGTACACTTGCCTGCACCATTCTTGCTGTGAGCTTGTACAATATGTTGTCCAGTTTTCTCCTCATTTGCAATATATTAACATCATACAGTTTTTGTAACATCCGTCCTGTGATTTGTAAACAAGGGTTTGTCATTCAGAGTTAGGAAGAACTTTTTTCCTTATTTGGGGAAATTGGTCTATTCTGTATATCAGATTTTCTCAACCAGGGTTCCGTGGAACTTTGGGGTTCCTCTAGGTTGCTACAGGTTTCTTGATCAATGAGCACCTTCTGTTTCTCAGGTAAGTAACTACTGACTCCAATTATCTTTTTAGCTATCTGTAAGGGGGGTTCTTCCTAATGACCCTAAATGTAAAGTGAAATTTTCCTTTTGATCATCACACTAATGTACCGTGAATTCCAATTATAGTAATTATTAGCAGGGGTTACCTGAGACCAGAAGGGTATTTCAAGGGTTCCTCCATGTTAAAAAGGTTGAGAGAAGCTGCTGTGCATGCTTAAAATGCTTGTATTAGCTAAGAGTTTTCAAACAGGTTAAAGCAAACCTATATTTACATTTAAGACTGCAATGTGTCTGCATGTATTTTCAGGTATTTTGTAAAAACAAGTTTGCTTTGAAATGAAAAAAATATCTTTTTATTTCCATAAGATAAAATGGAGGTGCCCTGAAGTGCTAACATACTTCTTGATAACATTGTTTGAGATAAAACTGTAGAGTTCACAGGGAAACACTGAATTTCTAGCAGAATCAACAAATAGTTTTTGCATTTATTAAACAGATATAACAAAAACACTTTCAATAAAATATTTAACTGGCCAAAAGTGAGCAAATAAGATAAGTTCATTCTTAGCCGGCCATAGATGGGTCAAATCTCAGACGAGTTCCTGCTCAACCGGCCGAGAGAACCGTCAATGGTCGGCTTAACAATGATTTGAACCATGTATGGGCAGGCCTTATGTACCCAAGTTGATAGATCAATCAACTTGGATACAACCAGCCTGTGGGATTTTACATGTGATTATTGCTAGCAGCTGTTATAGCCACCAGCAATAATTACTGTGTTTTCCCGGCAGGGAGGGCTTCCCCCATCTCCCCACCAGGAGAACACAGTCGTTTTGTGGGAGGGTCTGTGTTGGTGTAGAAATCGAGAAAATGTCTTTCCTGCAACCTTGCAGGAAAGAAATGTGCTCTACCTATAGCCAGCCTTAGTGTTTACATACAATTTAAAAAACAGTTAAAATATTTTACAAGCTAGCAAAAAATGAATATATATCTTGTTGCATTACAGTCTCCCTTCAGTGCTCTTCGTCATTGACTGTCTTCATCAGGCTGGTGTTGTGACATATATGACAGCCTTATGGGATCCCAGTCTTTGAGATGACTAATATGATAGCTAAACTAGACTTGCAAAACAAAAAAAATACTTCCAGGAAGAGAATTTTGGCAAAAGAGACTTTGTCACGTCTACCAAAAAAAGTTTATCTAAACAATTATTTTCCTACTGTATACTGACTGAGCTACATGTGCAGTGCAGTGTATACTCCTACTACATTCCGGTATCTGGAGTAGAATAAAAAATTTGTATTGCAAATTGCATTGTATTTGTATTGCAAATTAGAAAAAGGGGGGGGGGGGCAGGGAGGAAAGGTCCATTTTCACAGTAAAGGTCTATTTCGTTGGAGAGGCAGGAAAGTGATGATGTTTTCTCCACCTCGTCCAATCAGAATACCCTTTGCATTCATTTATAAAAAGCACAATGGGGGTTATTTACCAAAGGCAAATCCACTTCGCACTGCAAGTGCACTTGGAAGTGCAGTCGGTTTAAATCTGAGGGGGTAGATCTGAAACGAGGGGAAGCTCTGCTGATTTTATCATCCAATCATGTGCAAGCTAAAATGATATTTTTTTTATTTTCCTTGCATGTCCCCCTCGGATCTACAGCAACTGCACTTCCAAGTGCACTTGTAGTGCAAAGTGGATTTGCCTTTAGTAAATAACCCCCAATGTTCTCTGAATGGAACCTGTGCTGAGTGAGCAGCTTCCGTGCTGCGTAATGATCACAGAACCGTGACTTACAGCTTCCACAAGGATGTTCCTGGTACGACACATGCACATGGACCAAGGGACAAGCTGGACTGATGTAACTATGCAAAAATATGCGTACCTTAAACGTCCACTTTAAGCAATGTAAAGTCATGAAATTGAATATTGCACCAAAATTCCCTAACTGCAGTTGGTGCAAATGGCATAAAAACCTCACTGTTCACCTTGTATAATGGTCTCTTAAAGTGGTTGTAAACCCTTACAAACCACTTTGACCTACAGGTAAGCCTAGATTAAGGCTTACCTGTAGGTCCAAGAAATATCTCCTAAACCTACACGGCTTAGGAGATATTTGCCAAAACACAGGCACTGCTGTCTACGGTGCATGCACCGTAGACAGCGGTGCGCAGGCGCACTGAGCGCACAGATCTCAACGGCGATATGCCGAGAGTGTGCATGCAGGAGTGACGTCATTGCGGCTTCATCGAATGACAGCAGCGGAGCAGCGAGACCCACTGAGAAGATGGATGCTCCGGACTACGGGGGTCTCCTGTGTCAGGTAAGTGACACATAATGGACTACTATGCGATGCATAGTAGTCCATTATGCTTTACCTTTGCAGGGAATCAAAGAGGAAGTAAACCCATCAGGGTTTACTTCCTCTTTAAGACAATGTTAAGACTTTGCAAACCCTAATTGAATAATTGCCTTCCCAATATTCCAAACTGAAGTGGTCAAAGAAATGACAGACAGGGGTCGCATTTATACACGTCTAAAACCACATACAGAAAGCACTCCGGTCTTTTATTTCATTTGCACATCTATATTGGAAAAATATATTTTAAATCTGATTGGGTATTATAGGCAAGCCATTAATGTATTTATTTAGATACTTTGATAAATGAAATCCTTTGTACTGTCATATCCACCCTCTCCATATTATTGGTATCTTGGAAGAAAAGCCTGGAGGAACCGAATGTTACAATTTCGAGGTGTATTGCTGATTTCAGGAGAAATGTGACACCTCACAAGAGCTACAGTTCCATTCTGGTTGGAAAGTGAATTTTCAGTGCCAAGACATTTTCTTTCTTGGCTGTCACCAACAGACCTATTGCCCACTTTAAATAAAAGAGTAAAAAAACTGGCAGTTTCACATGCCATAAACCCTGCTGATTTTAAATTGAGAATAACAGTATGCAAATGCGGAGTGAAAGTTTTCATGCAGAGTTTCTTTTGGCTTAACAAAACACCTCTTTCCTTCAACAGATTGGGCAGTGTACATTTTAATGTGCATACTTATGGGCTCAAAGGGTCCTGCAATACATTCTACACAGGCAAATCATTTTTATGGCCTATATTCACACAGTATACTGGTATTGTCTGTAATACAATGTAGTAATTCATGTTAATACTGACGCGATGTCGTGTTCCGTCTGAAGGTTCTTGCCGCTGTATTTTTTCAGGGTGTTTAAGCATCTATTAAAGAAGTGTGGGAATAGAAAAATAAATAAATAAACACATACTCACTTCCCTGTGGCCCGTCGACTCTTAGCCCTTGTACACACGGTCGGACATTTCGATGGACAATGTCCGATAGGACCATGTTGTCGGATAATCCAACAGTGTGTGGGCTCCATCGGACTGTTTCCGTCTGAGTATCCGACGGATCAAGTTTTCCAGCTGGGCTATAAAATTTTCCGACAACATGATCCGATCAGACTTTGTCCAATCATGTGTAGAGAATTCCGATTGGACAAAGTGCCACGCATGCTCAGATCAAATTTCTAGACCGAAGCTATTGGCTACTAGCCTGAACGTAGTCCCGTCCTAATGAAATAACGTCATCACGTTAAGTACGATCGAATTTTTTGAGTGATCACATGACCGCTGATCACATAGTTCTCAGTCTGTTCAGAGCTGAGATCAGTGACTGTAAGTCATCACTCTCTGCTCTGCCCCTCCCACGCTCACTAGAGCTCCAGGCTGTAGAGCAGGGTACTGAGAGGATAAGCTAGTTGGTGCCCACTGTCAGCTGATTGTGGGTCACAGGAGAGCACAAGTAAGTGGACTCACCTCCAGTCTGTGACAGAACAGTGAAAGGAGAAGCAGCACAGTGAACATATTTTGTTCTCTCCTCCTATCAGATTGCTTCTGTCAGTGCATGAACGGATTGGTTGCTTGTACTGCTCCTACCTCTAAGCCCTTGTACACAAGGTCGAACATTTTGACAACCAAATCCGTTGGATTTTGTCCGACGGATTTTGTCCGACGGATTTTGTCCGAAACTGTTGCATACACACGGTCGGACAAAGTTGTCGGAAAATGCGATCGTTCAGAACGTGGTGACGTTATTTCATTATGATGGGACTACGTTCAGGCTAGTAGCCAATAGCTTTGGTCTAGGAATTTGATCTGAGCATGCGTGGCACTTTGTCCGATCGGAATTCTCTAGACACAATCGGACAAAGTCCGATCGGATCATGTTGTCGGAAAATTTTATAGCCCAGCTGGAAAACTTGGTTCATCGGATATTCCGACGGAAACAGTCCGATGGAGCCCACGCACGGTCGGATTATCCGACAACACGGTCCTATTGGACATTGTCGATCGGAATATCCGACCGTGTGTACAGGGGCTTACACTCCAGATATGCTGTACAGGGACTGCAAGAGACTGATAGCAGGTTGAGTTCAGGTACTTACACTGCTTGTATTTAAAAGAGATTTAATGGTGCATTAATGTTTACAGAGCAAACTGATTAATCAGTGTTTTTTTATATCTGCCCGGAGCTTTAAGCATCTTTCTTTTAGGCAAAAGAACAAAATGCAAAGTAGAATCATTTCCAGCAACCAATTAACCAAGAATGTCCCCTGTTGTAAATTCTCAGAACTTGGAAATTCTGATTGATTTCTATAGGATACTATTTATATACCAAACTGTATGTTTTTCCTCCAGTCCTTATTGCCCAAGGCGTGGTTACTCATATTGTTGCAGCACATCTCTCTTTGACAAACAGAGCTAGCGGCATTTCCTTCCATGTGAGCCAAGTCAATATGAAACACTGCATTCATTTGTATGGATGTTTTGCAAGATAGGCTGGAGGCCATTGATGTGTTCTGGTTCAAGAACATTGAAATGCTAAAACATGTCAGCCTGGTTCTAATTTTTGAACTGTGCAGACATGGGAATTGTCTGGACTTGAAGCTTGTTTTCAACTACAAGCAACAAGGAGCTGAACATTTTTGTTTCTTTTTAATTAAAGCTGCAGGAAAGTATGGTCTATTATTAGTGTAACCCCCATTTTTTTACTACATGCATGAATATTAAAGTTAGCATTGCATAAAAGTGGTGGCTCAGACATATACTTTAAAAACACCATTTAATCCAGTTATGCACTCACTAACCATTTGAGCACTGGGTGCCATTTTAAAGCGCTTTTGCGATTACTTTTATTTGCCCCTGCATCAATTTAAAATAGCGCCTAGTCTTAGCAGGTCTAGTGGATCCCAGTCGGGGTTATTTGTTTAACTATCAGCTGTCAGTAATAACTATGGTCTAGCACTAAGCCCACCCTGTCTGTGTCACAAAAAAAAAGCTGGTTAAAAAAGCTCTCCTACAGTAAAAGGCAAACTTTACTGTTGAGTTTTATCATTCAGTTATACTAAATGTATTATTTTTTTTTTAATCAGAAAAGTTTTTATTGTGTCACAAAAACAGATGTACATTGTAAACAGAAACATCTTAGTACCTACAGTGTATACATTAGCAACAGTATTATATTCAGTTGTTGGTCTAAAGCATGGAACTTAGTCATGACATTTCTAACAATATACTTATATTAGATATGTTCCATCACTGCTTTTATGTATTTCTCCAGTAGGTTGGTAACAATGTACCTGACACACTGATAGTCCTAGACAAAAAGGGGAACTGTGATTGAACTAACTGCCTTCCAACGGGAAGGTGAAACTAGCTGATGCCTCTCCCCACAACCAGGACCTGGTTGGGCAATAGTGGTCGGTACCACTGGTTAACCCCTAGGGAAGGAGGTATTAAGAATGATCCCTACTTCCCTAAGCTAGCTCAAGGCTTTGTATTATTGTAACATGGTAAAGACAGTTGTCTTACATTTGGAGTAGTCTGTCAAGAACTAACTGAGAGGGTGCCAAACCCGGAGTGTCTAACCAGGGCTGCCAGATTTTATAGAACTTATTATTCGCAGTTCTGTGTTGATATGTCAGTTTTTCTTTAATTAGAGTATTATTAACCTGTTCGATCCACTGTTTCGTTGTTGGGCTATGTGGTGATAACCATAGACAAGCTATCTGCTTGCGTGCAATATATAATAATCTTGAGACTGCTATATTAGCCGGGGGGGGGGACGAACGATTCCTCGCCCACCACACCCAACAAGCATTTGACCGGGTGCAGCGGAACAGTGGATCGATATATTTCTGATATGGTATTGGTCACTGTGCTCCAATATCTGAATCATTTTGGGCAACGTCACATCAAGTGTATAAGGTCCCTGTTAGCCCACCCACATCTGGGGCACATACTAAATGTATTTGACATCTGTTTTTGTCAGACTTTTTTAGTTATATCCTATGCTAAATTCCGTATGTTGGTCAAATTAAGGATTTAATTAAAGCCCAAGAAATAAAAATATATCTAAGCAAAATTTGTTGGGAAACCCTATTTCCAAAGTAAGAAGTATAATAAATTAGGGTAGACTACAAATTCAGACATTTAAAAAAAATCAGAAACAACACATCTTCAAAAATAAAAAGGCTACGGCCATTAAAGAGGACCTTCTGTGTACACCGGCAAAAAAAAATCGGTTCCTCTTTTACCATTTTTGCTGAATAAACATAATTCCAAGCTCAAGGAATCCATTTAGTCTCTAATCTACATTTTCCTCTGCTGCTGCATGTCTGGTAATGCGTGGGTGATAATGCAGCTCCAGATTTGGTGCCGGGACTTGTAGTTTATATTGTCATTGTCTTAAAACAAGAGAGAGTTCTGCAGCTGAATGAAACTACTGCCTCCTGATATATGAGATGTGGGTATCTTGGCAGGATGCAGTATAGCAAAATGTTGCCTAGGCAAGAATTGAGGAAGTAGAAAGGTGTGGGTACCAAAAGGTTATAGAAAGGTATTTACAAGCCCTGAATTATAAAACAGGTTTGATTTTTAATACTGCAGAGGGAGGAAGAAATAAAAAAGATAGTATATCATTTTAGGTGAAAGGTCAAGGAACAAACAGAAGGAAAAGACTCTGTGTTTAAAGTACTTATAAAAATTGTTTAATATATTTTCTCATGCAGTTAAATGTTGTACCTGAATCTGCCTTAATATATGTCTCCTGTAATCCTCCTGCTCAGCAGCAATTGGATTGGGAGAGGCAGCACTCTAAACTGACTGTTCCTCTAACACTTAATATGTAGGAGGGAGAGCGCAGGGATGATGTCATCACTGTGTCATCACTGTTCCGTCAGTGTCCAATTACTGGCTGAGGGATGAAAAGGTAAAATTTAGGCAACTTATTTCCAATATTAACAAGACAAGAACTTTTACCATGATTTCAGAAGGGAAATATGTTGAACTATGCACAAGTAAGATAAGGTGTATACATAAGCTCAAACAATATGATTTCATATATACATTTTACCATGTTAACATAATTTAAACAGTTATTTTCAATCTTTTTAAATCCAAAGCCTTCATCAAAATTATACCTCGTAATTCTGCCATAGAGGTTCTTGTTCAGGCACTTCTTGTTATAGGCTTACAACCCTTACAGTTCTTGTCTCCAATTGGTGCTCCTGCATTACCACTCTGTGACACAAGCTTCTCATGGGGACTAAACACAGCCATGCCTATACACATTGTACAGGCATGGCCCGATGTTGTCACCATCAGAAAACACACCCCGAGACATTGCTGGAATACACGCATGTAGATAGGGATTGGCTGCAAAGAAGTTGCAGGTAATCAGGAAAACTGAGATGCAACAAGGTACGGAAAATGGCGAAAACCAATATTTTATATAAAAAAAAAAAGTTAAATGTCATTCATTTAGGGTTTGTGTCTAGTTTACTGTGGACCATGTAAATGAGCACAAAACTGAAATCCTGAGATTATTTTATCTAGACTACTGCTTGTTAGAGAAAATATGCTAAAGATAATTGTGTGAAAAATTAGTCCTTGTATGTGAGTTAAAAGAAATGGTAATCGTGTGCCAGATACATATCACATCCAGTAAATGCTGCATATATTTTTGCACACATTGCTTTTTCATACTGGTGCAGTAAAGCTGGCCATAGATGGTGGATAGAGAAATCCCCCTTGCAATGTACAAATTCAAATTCAACTGATCTCTGCTGAACTGGATGAATTTTGATCTGACTGTTGCCAATTTAACAATTTATTCTGAAGAAATTCCAGTTTCCTTGGTTAAATGGAATTATTCAAGCAATGGTATTTTGGTATTCTCCAAACAAGTCTATCACATTTTATGCAAAATCACTTCTGTGGCCCTGCACATAAGATTTGCAAAACCTACAATTTGTATACATTTGGAAAGTACTAAGGATGTCTACAAGTTACCTACATCCAGGGCAGATACCTTCCAGATGTTCCCCCAACAAAGTCTGGCACAGTGAGTCTCATAGACATACAGTACATAAACCTTTGGTATATACTGTAGGCATGCTTAGTGGATAAATCTTTTGGAAGCTAACTTTGTCCTTCATCTATAGTAATGTTATTGCCACTTTTAGTATACAGTCAGAAAAATTCTGTTTAGGGGTATAATGATACTGGTGAAAACTACAATACATTATGGTGATGGTTGTGCAGAGCTGGAATAGGTGGTCACATGGTTAAATTTTTAAATCCTAAAAATAAACGTATTTTCTTTGCTCCCTTCTGTTCATGAAATATATCATGGAAACGCTGTTAGTTTATATCTGATAAGTGCAAACAAATATCTGGTGATCATGCTAGAAATTCAGTGCTGTCCTGGGCATTTTGCAGTTTTATCTCAAGCAGTCTTATCAAACCAAAGGTTGGAAAAAGATTGCTTTGGGTCAAGCAAGTTGTGTGTTTTTAGGTAGAGGCAACTGACCAATCACTCTTCAAAGAGCAAGAGGCAAAATGCATTTCTTACTTTCTGTATGATGCGGTCTGTTCAGTAACAGGACTTTAAAAAAACTCACTTGGGAAAACAATGCTGGGCACTGGCTGTAGTGCTGATCAAAAGAGAATTCTCCAGCCAGCCAGCTGGAGAGAAGTCATTGGAACAGAAATGGCCAGATATGAATCAAATTTCAGCCGGTACCTACTGAACCGACTGAATTTCTATCCACCTATGGTCAGCTTAAAAAGAGTCTTGTGGGGTTTGAAGCATCCTTGACAAATATTTAAACGAAAACCTGGACACAAAAAAATAGAAAAATTTGAACTCTTTTATTACAATGAATATCAAATATTATTTTTCAAAAGTAAGTAAAAAGTAATATTCATAATAACTAGAAGTAATATTTAATATTTGTTTGGAAGAAATACCATATGAGTGTTATTAACATCTTTCAATGGTACATGAAATTGTTGCCCATGCAAGTCATTCACTTGATGACCTTCAATTTCTAACTGCACTGTAGCACCAGGTGATGGAATCTGGTCAACACAGGTTCATTTTGTTTCTTTTCATTTTTATAAAATAAATTTGTAATCTCTTAAGAGCTATGTGAGGTAGTTATGATGAATAGCCATTTTTAATTTCTCCTTCATGTTTTATAATGGAAAGCTTAGAACATCAGTAATGTTCTAATAAGAAAAATACAAGGGTGTAGAGTGCCGTCTTAAACCACCATTATTGGAGACGTATGTACTATATTTCATGCTTGAGCAGTTAAAATAGATAAATGAAATTTTCACCACAGTGAGTGTCAACCATTATTATGTTAGTTTAGTTATGTTATAAATCTTTTGGCAGTAATTTTGAATGTGGAAAAGCAGACTATAACTCAACCTGTCACTCTGAAAGAAGTTAACATGGAATTTATGCATACAGTTATTTAGAGCAGCGTCTGTCATTAAACTAAGCTGCTACTGCTTGCCTTCAATTAGAAAGACTTAACCCATTCAGACGTGGGGGAAGCTGAAGTATTAATAATTACCAGTGTTTGGTGTCAATCAGTATTTTTATATTTTCTTAATGGAAATGTTCAATTTCAGGTAATAAAAGTCACATTTATAGGAAGCCTGTACTGATGAAGTAAATAGTCTGTAATTGTTGACCTCCGCCAATGAAAATGCTGGTTCCCTACATATAACAATGAACCATTGGCTTTGCAACTTTCCCGGTCTCTAGAACAAGTATGCATATTTGGAACTTGTGCCTGTTACCTTTCTAATAATTATAATTGTTCTGGCTCTGTGTCTCAAAAAGTACTAGTTGTGAGCAAGACAACTGTTAAGTGTGCTTTAGAGTGTACTTCAAAGACTGCAACAAGAGTACTGAGGATTGGAGATTTGCATGCATGTCTACTTGATCTGAAGAGTACTGTGTAATTGAGGAATCAAGGCAATTGTGATGCATACATTACAGCATATGATTCTGCACAGATTCACTGATTGACCTGTTTTTCACTTGTTACTTGTCAGTAACTGAATACAACCCTTAAGATTTTATTTATTTTCTGATATGTGCTGAGCATAAAAATATGTGTTCCCCCTTACAGATCCCATACCTCCTCCTCAACAACTCCATGCCAGAAGTGCGGCCAAGGATGCAACCAGTTGTGTTTGGAGAAAGTATTGAAGTGAATCCTGAGCCAGTACAAGAAATAAGGTAAATCAGATCTTTGAGCTGTCCATTTTTGGAAGCTACCAGTTTAGTGTACTTTACTGAACTGCACATTATCAGTGCATTTTTTTATACATGTCTATGCTGTTACCTGGAAAAAAAAATTAAACAATGCAAGTGTTATTTTTTTAGATCAGGTGATGTTATTAATGCATCAAATAAGAGGCCCATGATTTTGCCCAGCACATTTAAGAAAAGAGGTCATATGATTGTAACTGACCATGGGAAAACAGTGTTAGAATGGAACTCATTCTGAATTTATGAACAGAGTAGCTACATTTTTAATAGTCTGGGTCAACCACCCTGTGATCAGCAATTAGGGGCTATTCTGAACCAGTCAAGTAGGCTCTCTTTTATAAAATGGTTGAATGGGCAAATACAGTGCCTTTCAAAAGTATTACCCCCCCCCCCCCCCTCTTGGGTTTTTACCTATTTTGTTACATTACAGCCTTTAGTTACATTTTTTTAATCTGAATTATATGTGATGGATCAGAACACAATAGTCTAAGTTGGTGAAGTAAAATTAGAAAAATATATACATAAAACTTTTTTTCAGAAATAAAAAAAATGATAATTGGCATGTGCATATGTATTCACCCTCTTTGTTATGAAGCCCATAAAAAGCTATGGTTCAACCAATTACATTCAGAAGTCATATAATTAGTGAAATGATGTCCACTTATGTGCAATCTAAGTGTCACATGGTCTGTCATTGCATATACACACCTTTTTGAAAGGCCCCAGAGGCTGCAACACCTAAGCAAGAGGCACCACTAACCAAACACTGCCATGGAGACCAAGGAACTCTCCAAACAAGGTCAGGGTTAGGTTATATAAAAAATATCCAAATCTTTGATGATCCCTAGGAGCAGCATCAAATCTATCATAACCAAATGGAAAGAACAAGGCACAACAGCAAACCTGCCAAGAGACGGCCACACACCAAAACTCACAGACTGGGCAAGGAGGGCATTAATCAGAGAGGCAGCACAGAGACCTAAGGTAACCCTGGAGGAGCTGCAGAGTTCCACAGCAGAGACTGGAGTATCTGTACATAGGATGAAAATAAGCTGTACGCCCCATAGAGTTGGGCTTTATGGCAGAGTGGCCAGAGGAAAGCCATTATTTTCAGCAAAAAACAAAATGGCACGTTTTGAGTTTGTGAAAAGGCATGTGGGAGACTCCCAAAATGTATGGAGGAAGGTGCTCTGGTTTGATGAGACTAAAATTTTACTTTTTGGCCATCAAAGAAAATGCTATGTCTGACGCAAACCCAACACATCAAATCACCCAAAGAACACCATCCCCTCAGCGAAGCATGGTGGTGGCAGCATCATGCTGTGGGATGTTTTTGAGCAGTTGGGACAGGGAAACTGGTCAGAGTTGAGGGAAAGATGAATGGTGCTAAATACAGGGATATTCTTGAGCAAGATCTGTACCTCTCTGTGTGTGATTTGAGGCTAGGATGGAGGTTCACCTTCCAGCAGGACAATGACCCCAAACACACTGCTAAAGCAACACTTGAGTGGTTTAAGTGGAAACATGTAAATGTGTTGAAATGGCCTAGTCAAAGCCCAGACCTCAATCCAATAGAAAATCTGTGGTCAGACTTTAGGGGGTGAATAGTTATGCACATTGACTTTTTCTGTTATTTTGTCCTATTTGTTGTTTGCTTCACAATTAAAAAAAAACTTCAAACTTGTGGGCATGTTCTGTAAATTAAATTATGCTAATCCTCAAACAATTCATGTTAAGTCCAGGTCGTGAGGCAACAAAACACAAAAAATGCCAAGGGGTGTGAATACTTTTGCAAAGCACTTTATAAGAAAAAGAGATCCTATTTAGGACAATCCAAAGAGAAAGATATTTTACCTTTCTCTTGACCACAACTGATGAAGTTATGAAATACTGATTCTGTTGCACGTGTCTTTTTTTTTTAAATAGATCATTTGTTACTATAAAACTATATTCGTAAAGCATTAACTGATTAGTTACCCAGTTCTAAAAAAGGGGCATGCTATAATGAAAGCAACCAATCCGAAGTCAGCTTTTAGCACTTTCATTTAGCCTCACAGTCATTTTAAATCTTTGTTTAAGAACACTCTCACCAGGTGCATTGAAAAACTAGTACTGTGGCAACACCATGAAAGCAGTTTGAGCTATGTCCAGAGATTGCCCAAGTGATACAAGATGCTACAAAAAACTATGGAATTAGTCATTTAAAATTTGTTCCATCTGCATTGGAGGTTGTGCCCCAAATTTGCTGTCATCCTCAAATTTCAGGGAAATACAACAATATTTCTGTAGTTTATCTGTATAAGATGGTGCTGATGAGCACGGTGTGGATATTAAGGAGGAGTATATAGATAGTAACTAATAGGGTTGTAGGTGTTGATGTGACAATAGCTTTCAAATCTGGTCAGGTTAGGTAGAGACCTACTAATGCTGACAAAATGCTTTCTTTACAAGTAACAACGGTGCTACTCCCTCAAGGAATCAAACAGTCAAACTCCATTTAAGTTTGATAAAAAAAATTGTGTAACAAAATCCACTTATTTATGAGTGCTTATTTTACAAATTTTAAAAAGCAACAGTAGCAAAATTGTTTCAGATGCCCATAAATAAAATGTTAGCAAACTTATTGAGATAATGATTCTCAACTTTATGGACAGTGAAGTTTGGATTGGAAAATCATCAGAAAAGTTAGTAAATAATATACTGTTTTTTTTTTTTTTACATGACATATCAAGCAATATATTTATTAAAGGTGTTTATATAGTATTATTGGTTACATACTATTGATTTAAATCAGTCGCTGCTCTCAAAGAGCTTACGATGTAAGGCCCCTATCTCACAGACATACTATTGCCAATTTAGACAGGTGCCAATTAACTTACCTGCATGTCTTTGGCGCATGTGTAGAAACCAGAGTTTCCAGCCAAAACCCACACAAGCACAAGGAAAACATACGAATGTCATGCAGCTATTGCTTTTGATAGAATTTCAACTGAGGACCTCAGTGCTGCAGGACAAAAGCGATAGCCACCCTGCTGTACATATGATACAAAGTATACAGCAATTCATGGATTAATTAGCTTATACTGTATTTTGTCAATTTGTATGCCAAACAACTTTTTAATCTTTGAATTTATGGATGCCATGTTTAAACCATTTTTCCGTTGTGCTACTCAAATTTATAATTTCTTAATCTTCCCTTGCAGGTGCAATTCTGAGATCAAATATGATTCAGAGAAGCATTACCGAGATCATGTATTCTATGCCCCAGTTCCTACCATCACTTCCTACAGTGAGACCATAATCTCCACTCCAAACTGCACATGGAGGAATTACAAATCTCAGCTGCTCTTTGAACCTCGCAACAAACCCTTAAGGTTTCAAAGCACAACCATCATATTCCCCAAACATGCCAAGAACATTTACAGAACAACACTCAATTACAATTGTGGGGGAGCCAAGAAATGGTTTGCATCAAGTGTGCAACTGGAACTGTGTGAGGAAACAAGCCCATGTATTATATATACTGACACCCTATAAACCTGATCAAGGACTATGCCCACCTTACTGAAGAACAACCAATGCACTTGGGCTTACAATTATAAGATGGCGGATCTATAGCTTAAGTGGTTTGGATTTCCCAAAACTAACATTATTAAAACTTGACTGTTTATGATTGAAAGACTTTTACACTACACTGGGATTTCCAGTGCGTTTATGTGAATATTGTATCTGTTCGCTACAATGCCCTGTTTGTTTTATGCTTTTTTGTACATACTTTTGTTTAAGTGGAAGAGTTTCAAGAGAGTTCAGTATGAAATTTATTGTTGTAACTTTTTCTCATGTTAGCTAAAGCTGGCGAGGCACTATCCAGTGCTTTATTCAATGCAATGAAGATTAAAGTATCACTTTAAATCATTGGCCTAAAGTATACCTTTAGAAAATGACACTGAAAAGTAAGCACATGAATTAAGTGCTGGCACCTAGTTGTGTCTATATATATATCTTTATAAGTCTGCACAACCCTGAGGTAGAGTAGCATGAATTCTGAATCACAACTCCCTGTGCAATGAACTACCAAATGATGCGTATCTGGCTTCGGTTGGAACTATATTTGCTATATGCCTGGAGTCTCTATTTGAATTTTGTAGGCGATCCTTGTTGTTTCCCTTTGTGTTGAATGCTGACCTGCTTTCTTTCACTCCTCTCCACTGGTCTGACTCTTTTATACAGGCCCATTGGTCAAGATAGAGGAGGGAAGTGCTAGGCCAGCCTTAGGCACTATTGAGAAACATGGACATTTTACAGATTAAACCTTGAAAAGAATATGCAGGCAACACCAGATCTTTACAGGGTCATTTTCATGACAGGTGTTCTTTTGATAAAAGCAAATTTATTGAAACAATGAAAATTTATAGCACAGAAAAATCTATTGTTCAAGAACAATACCATTTGAAAATAAAATATCTAATAAACAAAAATGAATCACTGCAGAAGGCAAAAATAAGTAATGTTTGCCTTAGAGGTGCAGCGGAGCTACCTTGGACCCTATCAGTTGGTGCAGTGAGAAGGAAAGAGCATTTTTGTATCAGGGTTACAATTGGGCTCCCCGGGACCATGGCTCCAATAGCTGTTGTTACCTCGGTTGTTACATCACTCATTGGATCATAAAACGGTATTCCAGAAAAATAATGCAGCTAAAATAATTTGATTTGGACAAAGCATTTCCAATGCTTGTCTGTCAAGATGAAGAACTGGAAATAAAAAAAAAATCTTACCATGTATGGCTAGCATAAAAATATTTAGTTAAATGACAATTTATCAATCATCTGCTATTAATGCCACATACATTGTGAATGTGTTACCCTACCTGGAGAGTTAGAGTTGTTGGTAATTACAGATCCAACAATGGATAACACATGGATAACATGAAAGCATGGATAACACAAGAACAGAACACAATAACAGAAAGTATGGCTATTCTTTGTTCTATTTTGGGGCCTTTAATTGTGTAACAGAGAAGCAGGTCGGGTGGTCAGCTCTTATACAGAGGGATCTGTGCAATGGGTGGTTTGGCTATATAACAACCACCAACATTTATAGGAAAGATAAGTATGTTATGCCTAAAGGAAGAATAGTTGCTGGACGATGTCATGACAGCACCTTGCAGTTGCATCCTATGCCAACCTCAATAGTTATTTTTATATTAATAAATTTCTTCTGGTACAGGTTTTATGGCTACACTCAATTCCACTAAGGCTGAAGTGCGCAGCTGAAAAATTCCTAGGTGCAAGGTTACCAATGTGCCTTAAATACAGCTGATGTCTATTTTTCTTAAGCTTTTTCTATCTTTTTGATGCCTGTTCCAAGATTTAATTGTTGAGCTTATAAATTCTATATTAGCTTTCTCAGCCCAATGTCAAAGTCTTTATAATATCAAATGTACTTTGTAATGTGCATGAATGAGGCCGAACACAGGCTTAAGCAGGCCACAAATTTGTGAAACTCCTTTTATTGCGTGTTTTAGGTAAATCCTATAACACAATATCATATCGTGTTATTCAGGTTCAAAGGAAGTAAAATAAGTATTTTTCCAAATTTAAGTGGTTATGTAGTGGAGCATTAATGTAACAGAATGTAAACAATTATTAGCTCACATTTCCCTTTAAAGATTAATGATGTTGATGGCAAGATGAGGTCTCTAATCACTTGTCATCTTGAAAAAACAGAAACCAATGTATGCAATCATTTTTAAAGTTCATCAGTGTATCCAGAATGTTTCATTTCAATGGTCTGTTTAGCGATTGCAAGGTACATAGAAGGGATAACCCCTATGGCTTAAACCCCTATGTAAGCATTACAAAGAGTGATGCCAGGCAGGTAGACAGTGCCCTAAATGAGAATATATGGCACTTTGGTTGGTTCTTTGATAAACATCCCACTGTAAGTATGTGAGATTAGGCACCATATATAACATTACAGTTTGCTATTTTCCTTATTCTTGAGTGGAAAAAAAATATTGTAAAATACAAATATGTACTTATAGGATGTGGGGTAAATGTGATTAAAATGCATTTCTATTTTTGATATTAGGATACATTGCAAATAAATAGTAATTTTTGTTCTGCATTTTGGAAGAATCAAAGCATATTAAAGCTGTTTCTAACTGTGATATGGATGCTTTATATAAAATGTGTTGCAGTTTATAATGACTTTGTTTCCTTTTGCTTATCACGTCTGATTTCCATATACTGTACATACATGTATCAGATCTGCTGCGAGTGAAGATGGCTGAAAAGTTAGAGGGGCTTTTAAACTAGGCGACAGGGGGAGGGTCCAGAGGTAGAGATAGTAAGCATGGAACATATTCCAGAAGGTAGTATTGGGGGCATTAGTGGTAGGTTGACTAAAGCACATAAACCCAAGGTAAGTATAGTAACAAGTCCCATTTGCAATCTCAGAACACCCAATAAGAGGATAGTATGCGACCGGTCTAAACTATGTGGCATGTTCACCATCATGTCCGCCTGGCAGACAACATGGGAGAACTAGAGACATTGTTGTAAGAGGAGGGTTTTATTTATTGTGGGAATTTCAGAGACTTGGTTCCACAGCTTTCATGATTGGCTGTCAACCATTCAAGGGTATTCCCTTTATTGCAGGGATAGAGAGGGTAAAAAAGAGGGAGGAGTATGCCTGTATATCAAGAATAATGTACAAATGAATGAGAGAGATTACATCACTAAGGGAGCTAGGGAGGAGGGGGAATCCTTATGGGTAGAGCTCCAAAGGGATGAAACTAAGGCGACAGTTATACTGGGAGTATGCTATAGGCTCCCTAACCTGAGGGAAGTGGGCGAGACGGACCTTCTATCACAATTTGGATTAGCAGCAAGGATGGAAGTGTCATTATAATGGGGGATTTTAATTATCCAGACATAGACTGGGCGGATGGAACTGCGCATTCGTCTAAGGCTTGCCAGTTCCTAAATGTCTTGCAGGACAATTTCATGGGTCAGATGGTAGACACACTAACTAGAAACAAAGCGTTACTAGATCTACTGATTAACTCTCCGCAAGATGTGGAAACCTTGTAAGAAGTTGCCCACCCCAGATTAATGGGGTGGGCAACTACATGGCAAATGAGGTTTGATGTGGAAAATTTTTAAATAATGCATTGGGGTGGCAAAAATACGAATGCAATCTACTCACTGGTGGAAGAACCTCTGGGGAATCAAGGATGGAAAAGGACCTCGGGCCCTAGTAGATGATAGGCTCAGCAATGGCATGCAATGCCAAGCTGCTGCTAACAAAGCAAACAGAACATTGGCATGCATTAAAAAGGGGATTAACTCAAGAGATAAAGCGATAATTCTCCCACTCTACAAGACTCTGGTCCAGCTTTACCTGGAGTATGCTGTCCAGTTCTGGGCACCAGTCCTCAAAAAGGATGTACTGGAAATGGAGCAAGTACAGAGAAGGACAACAAAGCTAATAAAGGGACTGGAGGATATTAGTTATGAAGAAAGGTTACGAACACTGAACCTATTCTCTCTGGAGAAGAGACGCTTGAGAGGAGATATGATTTCAATTCACAAGTACCATACTTGTGACCCCACAATAGGGATAAAACTGTTTTGTAGAAGGGAGTTTAATAACACACATGGCCACTCATTAAGATTAGATTGCGTAGAGGGTTTTTTACTGTACTGTTCTATAATGTAAAAGCGGCACGGATATGGAATTACCTTCCACAGGCAGTGGTTTCAGCGGGGAGCACCAATACTTTCAAAAAACTTTTAGATAAGCACCTGAACGGCCACAACATACAGGGATATGCAACATAATACTGAAATATTTAGAAAAATATGTTTGGGTTTTAACATTTTGCTAGAGAAAACATGTAACTTTGGGCTCCAAGATTATACAGTACATTACCTGTCTACACGCCGAAATATATCCACCTGCCTTTCTCCCGCTAAATACTGATGCTAATAAGTTCAGGCAAAGCTTAATCTGAGTTACTCCTTCAACAGAACAAGATGTATAAATAGCAAAATAAGACAATAGCAATAGGGTAGCTTCATAATTTGGCCTTCGCTGGACTGTTGGAGGCAAAAACAAGTTTTTTGGGCTGCTAGAGATGCTGGATACCTATTGTAAGTTCTCAGTTCAAGATTGGTCAATCCTTTATATCAGGGATAGGCAACCTCGGCCCTCCAGCTGTTTTGAAACTACAAATACCATCATGCCTCGGCCTCTAGGAGTCATGCTTGTGATTGTCAGGGTCTTGCAATGTCTCATGGGATTTGTAGCTTCAAAACAGCTGGAGTGCCAAGGTTGCCTACCTCTGCTTTATATGGAACAGAGGGAAGTATCAAAGTCGCAGATGTGCAATGTTGTTACTGCTGGCCAAATGCAAAGGTAGATTCCAGCTGAGTATGAGCAGATATCTCATCTATGGCCTATGTTTTCCAAATGCAGAAAAAATACATTTTGCCTCCAACAGTCCAGAGAAGGGCAAATTATTAAGCTACCTATTGATATTGTCTTATTTTGCTATTTATACATCTTGTTATGTTGAAGGAGTAACTCAGATTAAGCTTTGCCTGAATTTATTAGCATCAGGATTTAGCAGGAGAAAAGCAGGTGGATATATTTCGGCTGTAGACAGGCAATGTACTGTATAATCTTGGAGCCCAAAGCTACATGTTTTCCCTAGTAAAATGTTACAACCCAAACATATTTTTCTAAAATAAATCTCCTTATCTTGCAAGATACTTTTAATAAATAAAAAGTAAAATGTTTGCAGTTAAAAAAAAGATTTTAGAAAAGAAAATGTAAGTTTACTTTTACTTTCACACATGAGCTAAACAGTTAATGAAATCTTGATGCTTTTGGTCCTGACTGAGCACTAAGTTCCTACAGTCAGATAGTCCACTCTATTCTTTGTGGCAAAACCATGAAACCTAAAGTTTTTGTAACGGAAATTAAAAAAATAACAAAATAAATAACAAATATACTATACTTACCTGCTCTGTGCAATTGTTTTACACAAAACAGCCCCAATCCTCCTCTTCTCAGGTACCCCTGCCGGCACTCTGGGCCCCTTCCCCTTGCTGAATGCCCCCATAGCAAGCTGCCTGCTATAGGAGCACTCATGCATGATCCCTGCTCTGTATCCATAATACACAGAGGGCTTGGCTCAACCCTGCCTCCCAGCGCTCTCCTCATTGGCAGTGATTGGTAGCAGCAGGAGCTAATGGCTCCTGCTGCAGCATCTCAATCAATAAAGAGGGAAAGACCTGAGAGAGTCCCTCAACCTATGGACATCACTGGATTGAGATCAGGCTCATATTAAGGGGGCTGGGGGGGAGCTGCACATTGAAAATGTTTTTAAAAACCTTCAGCCCTTAGAACCACTTTAAGGTTCTTTGCAACAATATTAACTGCTTTGCAAAGTTTACCCCCCCCCCCATTTATGTCGATTGAACTGAAAACTAGGTGCACCGTATAATTGTGCTGCAGCTATACAAATATGTGTACAGTATGTCATCCCTTGTAATAATAAATATCTGGCTACTAATCACTGGTGTGACATGGTCATAACTTATGTTGGATAACATGAGTTAGCTACTGAGGCTGAAGGTTTTGGAGTCAGGTCAAAATTCTGCTAAAAAACATGAATCACTCTGCATCTAAGCAATAAAATTGCTGGAATTGCTATGACATAGTCTTCCACTTAACTGCAATGCTTTCTTTGCTAGCAACAAAAAATTCCTGTGTGGAAACCACAATTTCAGTTAAGAACCAATTCAATCATGCACTACCATGTGAAAATTATGTTTTCAATTCACAAAGGTCTTGTTCACTATATTCACTACTCTTCTTTTTTTTTTTTACAGAATAGTGTATGTAGAATTTAATTAGTAATCATGTTTTCAGTCCCAGAACTATGCTTAGCTTCTGAGTGATATCATTTGTTTGAGCCCTTTATACAGAATGGCTATAAAAACCTTTACAGCTTAGTGAACTGATGTCACAATCCTTAAAGGCTAAGTTCACCTTTTCAGAAAATAGCCTACGCATTCAAGAGGACCCGGTAGATATTGAAGAACTGTGCAGCTTTGTAAAGTATTTTTTCTTTTTTTGTCATACCTGTAATCCATGTGGAAGCCTGACCAAAAAAAAAATCCCAGTTAGCAATCCTCCTGTAATGCTTGGAATAAGCATCCAATAGTTTTCACATCCTAGCAATAATGCCAAATATAGGGATTGCTCACTGGGAGTTTTTCTGAGCTTCTGAGGGTAGGCTAATATTACCTACAGGTATGACAATATCATAATGAACTATGAAATATGCACTTTTTATACACATTGGGGCCCTTGTCTGCATAGGCAATTTAATAAAAAATACAGTACTAGGAACAGGCCACTCTGGAAAACAGGACTGAGCAGAGATATTAGTCTGCAGAGGTGGTGGTATGGGCCAGGCAAACAATTAGCTAGGATGGCACTTGAGCAGCACTCCAAGAGGGAAGCAGATCTCTGGCAAAATAAGAACAAACAGAAGGCGCTTCTTAGTGCAGTAACACAAAGCTATTTTATTGCCCAAGAATAAAAACACACTTACTAGAAGTTAAAAAGGACAAGGCTCTTCATATTCCTGGTGGAAGTGTAGAGTCCAACAATAGGCAGTCCACCATGGATATGATGAGCCTTTCCCATTTTACCTTCTAGTGTGTTTTTACTCTTGGGCAATACAATAACTTTGTGTTCCTGCACTTAGAAGCGCCTTCTGTTTGTTCTTATTTTATGGAAATGGTGAACTTTGTTGTTAAAGAAAACTTTTTTTGACTACAAGATAATGCTGACCATACAGAGGGTTGCCAATACATAGGCATAGAAGGGACCATCATGTGTCACAGCATATCTTCAATTTACCAGCTCAACCCCAAAACTTGCTGCTAGAACCACCAAGCAGGGCCGGCGCTACCACTAGGCGGACTAGGCAATCGCCTAGGGCGCACTGCCGCCTAGGGCGCCCGGCCGCTGGTTAGTTTATTCCTGGCTGCCTGCACAATGTCCTCCTTGCTGTCCGTGCCATGTCAACTTGTCAAGCAGCGGCGCCATCCGCCCTCCCCCTCGCCGCGCTCTGGCTTTCCAAAGTAATCCTCCTCACTGTTCAGACCTCTATAGGGCACCGCACCGCCTCTCAGTGTCTCAGGCAAGCCGCCCCCCTCCTCCCCTCCTCCCCTCCGCTCTCTGTCAGACGCTGTCAGCCTCAGTTATGCCACACTCACTCACACACAGGCAGGCACACTGCAGCCGCTCCCCCTCCCGCCCCCCACCCCCACCTGTCAGTCCGACGGTCTGGGAGAGGGACATGGACATTAGCAATGATGATCAGTCTGTCTGTGTGACTCACACACAGGCACAGTAGCAGCCGCTCCGCCCCTCCGCTCTCTGTAAGTCCTCTGTGAAGGCTTTGATAGCATGAAGGCCCTGGCCCCGCCCCCACGCTCTCCTGGAAGTTCCTGGAACGAAGGATGGATCATGGATGGATGCAGGCAGAGGCAGCATGCATGCATCATGGGATACAGCATCAGCTACGTGCAGCCTGGAACAGGAAGAGAAAAAAAAACCACACGAGGCAGGTACACAAGCTAGCAATTACTATTACTAATTAGCAATTAGTAGCAAATACAGTGGAGTTGGTGCCAGCAACAGGTGTTAGGCTGCTTTCACACTGGGGCGGTATTCAGGCGTTACAGCGCTAAAAATAGCGCCTGTGTAGCGCCTGAAAAAAACCGGCCCCTTTAACTCCAGTGTGAAAGCCGGAGGGCTTTCACACTGGAGCGATGCGCTGGCAGGACGGTGAAAAAAGTCCTGCTAGCCGCATCTTTGGAGCGGTGAAGGAGCGGTGTATTCACCGCTCCTAAACCGCTCCTACCCATTGAAATCAATGGGACACCGCGGCAATACCGCCGGCAAAGCGCCGCTGCAGCGGCGCTTTGTGGGCGGGTTTAACCCTTTTTCGGCCGCTAGCGGGGGTTAAAACCACCCCGCTAGCGCCCGCAGACCGCTGCTAAAACGACGGTAAAGCGCCGTTAAAAATAGTGGCGCTTTACCGCCGACGCCGCTCCCGCCCCAGTGTGAAAGCAGCCTTACTGGTGTGACCGTGAGGTAAGTAAAAAACTGTTGCTTTCTCTCTGTTACACCCCTTTCACACTGGGGCGTTTTTCAGGCGCTAGAGCGCTAAAAATAGCGCCTGAAAAAAAACGCCCCTTTCACTCCATCTAAATCAATGTGGCAGCGTGGCTATACCACCGGCAAAGCGCCACTGCAGCAGCGCTTTGCGGGCGGTTTTAACACTTTTTCGGCCGCTAGCGGGGCAGTTTTAACCCCCGCATACGCCGCTAAAACAACAGTAAAGCTCCGCTAAAAATAGCGGCGCTTTGCTGCTGAAGCCCGCACCACCCCAGTGTGAAAGGGGCCTTAATGTGAATGACATTATGTGAATGTGATGACCATGAAATGTAATTTTAAAATGTGAGTGTATATATATCTATTATATTGACTGTTGACTGATCTGCCAAATGTTCCCCCAAGTCTGTAATTTATGCACGCTGGTGAAGTGGCTTTGATGCGCTCTGGTGTGGCGGAATTGTTGAGCGCTGGTGAAGCAGTATTCATGGGCATTGGTGGGCGCTGGTGAGGCGGCATTGTTGAGCGCTGGTGAAGAGGTATTGATGGGCGCTGGTGAGGAGGTATTGATGGGCGCTGGTGAGGAGGTATTGATGGACGCTGGTGAGGAGGTATTGATGGACGCTGGTGAGGAGGTATTGATGGGCGCTGGTGAAACGATATTGATGGGCGCTGGTGAAACGATATTGATGGGCGCTGGTGAAACGATATTGATGGGCGCTGGTGAAGCGATATTGATGGGCGCTGGTGAAGCAGTATTGATGGGCGCTGGTGAAGCGATATTGATGGGCGCTGGTGAAGCAGTATTGATGGGCGCTGGTGAAGCAGTATTGATGGGCGCTGGTGAAACAGTATTGATGGGCGCTGGTGAAGCAGTATTGATGGGCGCTGGTGAAGCAGTATTGATGGGCGCTGGTGAAGCGATATTGATGGGCGCTGGTGAAGCAGTATTGATGGGCGCTGGTGAAGCAGTATTGATGGGCGCTGGTGAAGCAGTATTGATGGGCGCTGGTGAAGCAGTATTGATGGGCGCTGGTGAAGCAGTATTGATGGGCACTGGGGAAGCGGCATTGATGGGCACTGGTGAAGCAACATTGATGGGCGCTGGTGAAGCAGTATTGCTGGGCCCTGGTGAGGCTGCATTGAAGGGCGCTGGTGGCAGGGGAGGGCTGGTAGCCTTAGGCCTGGGGGGCAAGTCCAGTCAAGTAGCCCATTTAACCACCAAATTAGCTCCACGTTGCCTGCACAGAGAGAGAAATAGCTCCACGTTGCCTGCACAGAGAGAGAAATAGCTCCACGTTGCCTGCACAGAGAGAGAAATAGCTCCACGTTGCCCGCACAGAGAGAGAAATCGCTTCACATTGCCCGCACAGAGAGAGAAATCGCTTCACATTGCCCACACAGAGAGAGAAATCGCTTCACATTGCCCACACAGAGAGAGAAATCGCTTTACATTGCCCACACAGAGAGAGAAATCGCTTCACATTTCCCGCACAGAGAGAGAAATCGCTCCACATTGCAAGCACATCGAAAGAGAGAAATCGCTTTACATTGCCCACACAGAGAGAGAAATCGCTCCATATTGCATTTTCTCTGTGGAAGCAATGTTGAGAAGTCTCTCTCTCTCTGTAAAGGCCAGTGCACCAGTCCCCAGGGTCAGATTAAGGGCACTGTGGGCCTGGTGCAGCAGTGAAGCAGGTTTAGGAGTGGCAGGGATACGATGTAAATAACGTCATATCCTAGCTCTCCTGTTACTAGGCACCATGCTGCATCTCTAGGAGCCTGTGCTGGCTTGTGCCCAGACTTAGTCGCAGCTGCACAGGTGTAATGCTAGAGAAGCCTGGCATTTGATTTATCAAGCTTCCGTAAGAGCCGTGTGTGGGTGTGTGCTCTTAGGTGAAGGTTTCCGAGCCATCAGAATACAGTGATCACTGCTGGCAGCTATAGCAGCCAGCAGTGATCGTCAAAAAAAAAAAAGACACGCTGGTTGTACTGAAGTCAGTTGATCTTTCAAATTCTGTACAACCAGTCTGCCCATCAGGGCCAGTGCTACCACTAGGCAAACTAGGAAGCCGCCTAGTGCGCACTGCTGCCTAGGGGCGCCTGGCCACTGGTGTTACTACTCTGTTCTCTTTGCAACAAGCAACTAAGTCTCAGCATCAGCAGGCAGCCACCGCTCAGTTCGTACATAGCGTTGGAGGCGCAGTGGCGGCGGAGGACTGTGTCTGTGTCCCAACTCCTGAATGAATGGAAGCAAGCAAACATTCATTGATGGGCACAAGTAGGCTGCATTGATGTGCACTGGTGAGGCTACATTGATGGGCGCTGGTGAGGCTGCATTGATTGGTGCTGGTGAGGCTGCATTGATGGGCGCTGGTGAGGCTGCTTTGATGAGCGCTGGTGAGGCTGCTTTGATGGGCGCTGGCGAGGCTGCATTGATGGGCGCTGGCGAGGCTGCATTGATGGGCGCTGGCGAGGCTGCATTGATGGGCGCTGGCGAGGTTGCATTGATGGGTGCTGGCGAGGCTGCATTGATGGGCACTGGTGAGGCTGCTTTGATGAGCGCTGGTGAGGCTGCATTGATGGGCGCTGGTGAGGTGGCATTGATGGGCGCTGCTGAGGCTGCATTTGATGGGCACTGGTGGGCTGCATTTGATGGGTGCTTCATTAAAAAGGTGGGGTATACATGGGCAGGACAAAGGGGTGAAGTCAGGGGTGGAGCGGGGGGGGGGGGCGGCAAAATGAGGTTTCGCCTAGGGTGTCAAAAATCCTTGCACCAGCCCTGCCACCAAGATTTATGAAAGTACCATCTTTTGTGCAGTCAGTGTTTGTAAACCCCCCGAGTGACATTGTTGGTCTTGACAAATAAATGTTTAAGCACCAAATGCTGCATTATGGGAATGAGTGGGATATATACCTAGTCTCCCCACACCTGGAATTGTTGTCAGTTCTCTGGAGGGGAAAAGTGGTTATGCTAAGGGTATGCAGTGGCACCTTCTATAGAACCCCAGGATTAATTGTAGGTCTCTACTTTTAAGCTTGGTTCAGATTGAGTGCAAACGCACAGCAGGGGTCTGGTGTGTCCCTGTTCTCCATTTCAGGGAAAAATCAGGCCCGAACTTTTGCCTGAAATCGGACCTGAAACAGAGCCAAAGATGCACAGGACCCCTGTGCAATCCGCTCCACGACCGTCCCTGAAATGTGTGAACCAGCTCCATTGAGAGCTGGTCACAGTCTCCTGCCATGTGAATTGGATGCGGCGAATGTATAAACCTAAAAGAACATTTAATTAACCCAAAGCATTAAAGTTCTTTAAAACAGAAGTACATTAACAATTACCATGTATATTTTTAACACTAGTGCAACACAGCTGGTCTGTGAAAGTTCAGCATTTAGGAGAAAGCAACAGTATTTCTGTAAAGTATTGTCTGTAAAGCATACTGTTAGATGAAAGGAAGTTTCATCAAATATACATTTCAAAGTGTATTTCAAATTTCCTTCCCCTCAGATTTTCTTTTTTTAAATCAGAAATAAAGTTTATTGATTTTTACCAATGAATACAACAAATACAACCAACATATAAGGGTCAGTAATATGGATCCACAAACTTCGTCACCCATACATAATAGAGGAAAACAAAAGACCACTACATACTCTTAGAGTATAATCACATTAAAGATGCAGAGTTACATAATATGCACATATTAAGAAAAAGATGCAACCATAGTAAATCAATATTATATCAATTCAACCCAGAATTCTATCCATTAAGAGATTGACCGTTGCAAAACTTGGCACTGCTACCCAATCTCCCCAATCTCTCAAATTTGTCGGGCAACCGTGATGCTGGAAAAGTACATTTTCAAGCCTTAGACCCCATACACACCTTTAGATTTTCTTCAGATTTTTGTCTTCAGACTTACCAAAGCCATGTAGTGCGAGGGTCTGTCTGATTGATACAAATTGAAACTCTTAAGGTTTGACCTCATATTATATGGTTTTGGTAAATCTAAAAACAAAAATCTTCAGAAAATCTAATAGTGTGTATGGGGTCTAATGCCGCGTACACACGGTCGAACTGTATGACGTACTTAGTCCGTTGAAACACATTTCAACGGACAATCCGTTCGTGTGTGGGCTTCAGCTGACTTTTTCAGCGTGCAGTCCGGAGTACTAAGAATTTCGGTTTGCCCAAAAATCTTTCCGTCGTACTTTGGTTTCAGCGGACAATACGGTCGTCAGTATGCTAGTCCGACGGACTAAGAATGGCGCATGCCCAGAAAGGATTTACAGGGCTTTGCTGTGTCTTGGACTTCCTATTTCTAGTCCCGTCGTACGTGCTATACGTCATCGCGCAAGCTTTCGTCGGACTGTTTGTGTATCCGTGTGTGGTCAAGTCCGTTCAGTGGAAAGTACGCCGGATTGTCCGTCGGATTGTATGACGGACTAAGTACGTCATACAGTTCGACCGTGTGTACGCGGCATAAGAGTATCACCCATGCTAAGAACCCAGTCTCCATGAGTGGGAACCCTATCAGATTTATATCTTTGTAAAATGAGTGGCTTGAAATAGGGCTCTATTAACAGCAGTTTTCTGACCCTCAGTCAGCAAAAGGTCATCCACAGTGATGTGAAAGACCGTATTAATGGTGCTGATCACCCTAGTCCAATAACAATGTCGTTTAGGACATCGCCATAATAGATGGATAAGACCTGGCGTGGTGGTACATTTAACACAAAGGGGAGACTGTGGGATCTCCATACGATGTAGTTTCACAGGTGTATAATGGGCCCGAAGAACAATATATAGATATAGTGTTAAACAAGCTTTGTAGGACTGATTCAAGAGCATTATCCCAAAGTTCCTCTTCCACAGGGCCTATATCCTGTTCCCATTTCTCTTTAGCATTGCAAGGATAGTCAGCTAAATATAACAGGAGTAACATTGTACAACATCTGGAAATGAACCCTTTGGTATCTTGGACCGAGCACACATATCTAAAAACAGGCATTTTTTGATTGTAAGCTCTAACGAGCAGGGCCCTCTGATTCCTCTTGTACCAAATTGTCCTTACCATCAGTGCCAGACAGGCATTAGACTGACCCCAGAATTGAACTTGAGGGCATGGCCCATAAAGCAACATCAATTGCTGGCAAGGTCAAAACCACCACACGCAAGTCAATGGTACACTGACGAGCGCCCTACCACAGCCAGCACCTGCTTGATGCTAGATTGTAGGCCAAGATTAACATATTTAGGCCAATCATTTAAATTAACCTCATTGGGTCTTAATAAATACTGTTATCTCCCTCAAGACCCCGTTGGCAGACAACAATGTCACCAATCCCTTGAACAAATTAAAAACCTAGGCATTCACCTTGCGGCGAAACAGCTCCAAACAAGAACTAGAAACAAGAACAAAGTATGTGCCGGGCCAAAACCAGAAAAGGGGAACAATGTTGGACCGAACAATAGATTGGTAAAACTGGCACAACTTGAAACAATAACATGCTTAATAGTGGAAAATTAATCTACAGGCCATTAATGCCCTACATTGTTACCCCATACATCAGGGGTCTCAAACTGGTGGCCCTCCAGTTGTTGTGAAACTACAAGTCCCATGAGGCATTGCAAGGCTGACAGTTACAAGCATGATTCCCACAGGCAGAGGCATGATGGGACTTGCAGTTTTGCAACAGCTGGAGGGCTGCCAGTTTGAAACCCCTGCCATACATGAATGATAACAATGAAGGGGCCTAAAGTATTATTACAACGACCCTAAATAAAGGAAGAAGTGTACATTTGTTTCAGATCCACTTTAAATCCATTTAACAAATAATGTGGTCAAGCAGACTCTGTTCCTTTTCTTCTTGCTTGCCCAATCCTTTTATTCCTTACACCACAGGCAATCCTTGAATTGTTTTGGGCACACATAAATATCTAGAAATGCCTAAACCTTGATACAGTCTACCGCTATAAAAGAAAAATGTTTTTACTGTTCTATTTTTGTATTATGAAGTTGCATAACTGATTTATTCACTGCAATTACCTTAGTGAGCAGCCATTGTGGTCTAAAAGCTTAGAACCTACACTGATGTCTGTTACCACAAGAACTTCCACATACAATTTTGGTCCTTCCCTATCACAAATGTTTAGTGTAGTTATTATTTCACCCTCACCAATATTTCCACTGCTAGACTACCTGCTTGCACTGCCAGTCGGGCACACTGTTCTCCAGATTCCAGTAAATGTGGACTTCTCATTGTTTGGTGGAACTGGACTTTAACCCTTTACTACAAGACAGAAGCAGCTTAGGGCTATTACAAATTTGATTGTAAAGCACAATATAGAGACTTGTAGTCAAAGATGCCACTAGCAGGTTTACATCAGCACAGTTATCATAATATTACTATGATCTGCTTCTTACACGTACAAATACACAAAGAAGCTCTGACAGTAATGAGCTGCTAAAGTAAATGTAATTTTTTTATGTTTGCAGAAAAAGGAAAAAAGGTTAGAACCCCTGTCCAGTTTTTATAGCTGTCTGTGTTCCAACTGAAGAGTTCCACTGTCTCAGCTTGAAAATGTTTAACAAAGACACCTGTTTTATTGATAACTAAGCGAAGATTCACCCTCATTGTCATGAGCACAGTAACTTAAGAAAGGTCTACTTAATGAGATACAGACCACAAAGCTTTAAAGTGGTTGTAAAGGCAAAAGTTTTTTTTTAAATTAATGCATTCTATGTAGGGCTGGTGCAAGGATCTTTGACACCCTAGGTCGGGGGTGCCCAACCTTTTTAAGTGCGAGGCCACTTAAGCAACTTGGTAACCAGTCGCAGGCCACAATGAGTGGAGTGGGTGGATGACAGGTCATGGCTACTCTATAGACCCTCCGATCCGATCCAGCCAGATGAAAGGGGACAAATTCTCTTCTATTTTTTATATATAGACTCTGCCTGTAGCAAAAGCCGGTGCTGTACAGCAAGCATCGGCTTATGGGGCACTGCTCTGCAGCCGCTTTCTTCCTCTACCACCAGCTTCATTCACAACACTGATGCTGTGGTATGATGGATCGGCTTGCTAACCCGCCATTCCAGAGCAGGAGGTCACGGGCCACATTAGAGGGCTCCGCTGGCAACTGGTTGGCCGCCCCCTGCCCTAGGTGAAGCCTCGTTTTGCCATCCCACTTAACTCCGTCCCGGACCCCACCCCCTTTGCCCTGCCCATGTATATGGTGGAGGTGGCTGGGGTTATGGAAGCCACCCCCCCCCCAAAAAAAAAATGTCAAAATCAATAATTCGAGCATCAGAACTCCTGCATAACACTAAACTGATGACCTGTAGGGACTTTGCATCTGATGCTAGAATTATTGCTCTCACTCCAGTGTGTGCAATGATACATAACATTTGTAGGGCAATCATAGGTGCCAAAGCGCATGCATTTTTGTAAATGTGTGTGTGTGGGGGGGGGGGTGTACAGTATACAGGTGTGTTGGGGGAGGGGTGCACAGTATACAGGTGGGGGACGGTGTACAGTATACAGGTGGGGTGGGTGGTGTACAGTACTGGTGGGGGAGGGTGTACAGTATACAGGTGTGTGAGGGGTGTACAGTATAGAGGTGGGGGAGGGTGTACAGTATACAGGTGGGGGGAGGGGTGTACAGTATACAGGTGTGTGGGGGTGTAGAGTATACAGGTTGGGGAGGGGTGTACCGTATATAGGTGTGTGGAGGTGTACAGTATACAGGTGGGGGGTGTATAGTATACAGGTGGGGGTGTATAGTATACAGGTGTGTGGGGGGGTGTACAATATACATCCTGGCTCCTCACATCACCGGACACCAACTCTGCTCTTCTCCACCTTCTTGAACACCCATACACTTCTTCATCTTTCTGACCCCGGACAGTCCAACCCCACCTCCTCCGCGACATCATAATCTCTGCCCTTGAGAGTTCCTCATTCGTCTTCTCCCACTAATCTGGACGGAAAAGGACTCCACCTCCTGCAGATCGCCTTCTGAGGAGTTACTGAGTGATCTGAGGGAACTGCGAATGAGGAGGAGAGGGAGGGGGGTGACTATGACTGAAGGAGGATGATGGGAGGATGTCAGGAGAGTAGGGAACGCCATTGCCATTCTGCTGGTCTCAGCCAGTTATGTTCAACACCCCTAGTGACCGTGTGTTGCGACTTAGGTAGCAGTGCACCCTAGGCAGCTGCCTAGTTTGCCTAGTGGTAGCGCCGGCCCTGATTCTATGCATTAGGATAAAAAAACTGTGTGCAGCATCCCCCCCAATACTTACCTGAGCCCCATCTATATCCAGCGACATGGGAGCCCCATCTCTGTTCAGCGACACGAGTGCCTCAGCTGTCTGGGACTCTCCCTCCTAATTGGCTGAGACACAGCAACAGCGCCATTGGCTCCCGCTGCTGTCAATAAAACTCAGTTAGCCAATCAGGAGAAAGAGGGGGCTTCGGCTCCATGTCTGAATGGATACATGGAGCTACAGCTCGGCTCGGGTGCCCCCTTAGCAAGCTGCTTGCTGTGGGGGCACTCAACAGGACGGAGGAGCCAAGAGCTCCAGCCAGGGAACCGAGAAGAGGAGGATCCGTGCTGCCCTATGCAAAACCATGGCACAAAACAGGTAATTACAGCATGTTTGTTATTTTAATTTTAAAAAAAAAGCGAGACTTTGCAATCACTTTAGTCATCCTTTACTGTATCCAAAGCTAAAACAAAAAAACAACAAAAAAAATATGGTTTTGGCTTTACATACATTTTAAAGCAGACTTTTCATAAAAAATTCACACTTCACTTAATCTAACATTCTAAACCACTTGCCGACCAGCTGCTGTCATTATACGTTCCTGTGAATTTCCATACCTGTACATCGGCTCCTTTACGAGCCAGAGCAGCCATGCCTGCGCGCACTGCACAACAGGGGTCCTGATCTGCATTGCCAACGGGCCGCAATGTTGCAGTCCCACTAAAAATCGCAGATAAAAACGCCATAAAGCTATCCCCTATTTTTTAGACCTTATAACTATATCCGCTATAGAAATCTGTTTTTGTTTTTTTTTTGTTTTGTTTTTTGGGGGGGGGGGTTAATACCTATTACAGCAAAAAGTAATTACCGTATATACTCGAGTATAAGCCGAGATTTTCAGCCCCTTTTTTTAGGCTGAAAGTGCCCCCCTCGGCTTATACTCGAGTCACCGCCGTCTGTCTACCCGATCAGCGTGTCGTGCAGACAGACGGCGGCCATACCACTATTCAAAAGCCGCGCCTCCCTGTCTGTGATAGGCGGAACACTCAATTTCCCAGCAGTCAGTGGTCCGCCTATCACGGACATCCGCTCATCCTCATACTACGGACGGAGGCGCGGCTTTTGAACAGTGGAATGGCCGCCGTCTGTCACAGACGAGAAGAGGTGCGGCGATCCTGGCATGGCCACCGTATGTGCAGAAGGACACAGGCTCAGGACACAGGTAGGCTGGACACACAGGGCGGCTGGACACACAGGGCGGCTGGACACACAGGGATGGACGGACACACAGGGATGGACGGACACACAGGGATGGACGGACACACAGGGATGGACAGGCATGTCTCACCCTCGGCTTATACACGAGTCAATACGTTTTCCCATTTTTTTTGTGGTAAATTGGGGGCCTCGGCTTATATTCGGATCGACCTATACTCGAGTATATACGGTATTTATTTATTTATTTTTTCAAAATTGACACTATTTTTTTTGTTTATAGTGCAAAAAATAAAAACCACAGAGGTGATCAATTACCACCAATAGAAAGCTCTATTTGTGAGAAAATAAACATCAATTTTGTTTGGGTACAACGTCGCACGACCGCTAAATTGTCAGTTAAAGCGACGCAGTGCCGTATCACAAAAAATGGCCTGGTCATTAAGGGGGCAAATCCTTCCGGTCCTTAAGTGGTTAAAACAACATTTACAACAGATCTAAATATTCAGTCTCAGAGAAGTGTAAAAGCTCTCCTAGTGGCTGCTATTTTTCTGAAATTTCTCTACAACCAATGATGAGAACTTTCATTGCAAACAGGCATTCATTTTCTTTTGATACAAATTAAACCACAATATGAGAGCACATGCGTGGAATGATATTCATACTATTTGTTGGTAAAACCACCAGTTTTTTAAGATCCTTTATATTTTGAGGTAGCATATCATGTGCCTAAAACCACTTGAATCTTTCAAACCCCATTTCATCTTCACACTGTTGGCCCTGGAAACCAAAGTGTCTACACAAGAGCAGCCATGCAAGTTTTGTGCAAATTACCGATAACATACAGTATATGAGTTCTTGGAGCATGGCCAACAGATACTTTACACAAGAATTAAAAAAATACAAGTTTAATCTGCAGGGCGTATTCATGGCAATAAAAGGGAATTTACTTGTCAGTATCCTTTGCTGGTAAAACAATCTTTTATCATATGTTTTATCAACTGAAAACACAAACTAGTTGACTCTTAAAACACACCTGCTAGGGAGGGAAGGAAACTTGAAGGACTAGACAGATGATTACACAGTCAAACAAAGGCATCATTCAATCAATATAATTTGAGGACACAGCACTAAAATATAAATGTCTCATCATCAGTGGCTAGCTACTGCCAAAATAGATGTTTTTGTCTCTGTGGGGTTCAGCTTCAAGGGGAGAGCTATCAGAGAGGTAATCCCAGCCCCACATAAGGTTAAAGGGATACAGCAAACAAAAAGGATTCCCACGCAGGGGTAAAACAATCCAAAAACAAAAGTTCAGCCAAAAAGTTTGAAGCCTCCTGGCCGACCATTTACCTTATGAACCTCAATATTCTATGTGGCAGATACACACCATCAACAACTGACAGGTGCCGTCTGTCACATCTCCAAAGAACTGACTATTCTTCAACATTGAGCTACAAGCATATTCAAGTGTATTCTTTAAAGAGATGAACCATAAAAGTTCCATCTATCTCCCACCTGGAGAACATCAAAGAAGCAACAGTTTTATCTTATTCCCAACTGTGTTTCCACCTTTTGTTTAATGCAGAACCAAACCAGATAGGGCTGTGACATGGATAAGTCATAATTACTATAGCAGAACAAAGAAAGATATTCATTAACCCCTACGTTGGCACTCCATATTCGTGACACTATTCACGGCGCGCTGACCCTGGCCACCCGAACGGACAGTGAGACATGGGCTGTTGACTTGCTACCTTCCTTACAGCCCCCACATCAGAACTTGAAAGTGATGTCCCATCAAAGCCAAAACCTTGGCATTAGTATCAATTGCTTTTTATTACAAATGTTAATCATTTGGCAGTACTTAAATAAACAGTTGTACCTATGCTATTACTGGACATACTTCATTGTGACCAGCATCACATCTACCCAGTCCTGTGAGGATCACTTTAATATAAACCTAGGGCCCTGAGAGCTGTCTCTTCCTGCTTGATTACTTGCTTCAACAATACTCCAAGTATACATTTGACAGCAGTCTGGAGAAGCCCTTTGGTGTTTCCATTTAAGCCCATACACACCGATGATTATTTGGCTACAGCACTTGGAGTAAATGTGTGTCTTTGGTTTCACACAGAGCAGCCCTCATTCCTCTTCTCTGGTCCCCCTGCTGGTGCTCCTGCTTCCCCCTGCCCCCCCCCCCCCCCCCCCCCGCCAAGTGCACTCATTGCAAGCCATCCTCTATGGGGACACTCATGCAACACACCGAGTGTTTACATAGTTGCATTTGTCCAAGGTAACTATGCATATACCATACTTGTGGGATCCCACTAGAAGCTGGAAATCACTGTGGTAGGCACCTCTACTATTCTGATCTCCACTAGCTTCTGGGTGCCATTGCGAGCAGCTGCCTGCTGCATTGTGACCATAGAAGGTTGCCCCCTCAGCACAAATGCCATTCAGAGATCATTTTGCATTTCCTCATTGAATGCAAAACAGTCTCTGATTGGACAAGGTGGAGAGGTGGGACAGTGACATCACACTCTCCACCTCATCCCATTCATTGAGAAAATGCAAAGCATTCTCTGAAATGCATCCATGCTAAGCAGGCATCCCTTGTGTTCACAATGCAGCAGGGCAGGCAATCAAAGTGTGACCCTGAAGCTGGTAGAGATCACTGGAGCAGCGGTGTCTACTACAGCGATTTACAGCTTTTATTAGGCAATTTGACGAAAAATAGATTACAAGGCCATTAAGTAGTGTGAATTATTATTCTAAAATAAGGTTATCACTTAGTGTCACTTAAAGGGTCCATTTACACCTGCAGGAGCATGTATAAGGTTCTTCTGCTGGTATGCTCTGTTTAGAGATAGTAAGTACCCTCTACCTTTTTTTCTTGTTTACAAATTATTGAAATGTCACAAAAATGTAACAAAATTACATTTATTTCAACTTTCTGCACCATATACTCCCTGTGCAGCATAGAAATGTAGCCTGACCTTCAAAAAGATGTAAGGCATATTGCCTTGTCAATATGTTAGGCTATTGAATGGAAACACTGCCCAAAGCAGCCCTATTGGGCTGGGGTGAATGATCCCTTAGGACACATTTTCATCTATGCATGTTTGAAGAGATGCTTTTTTTGTAGCATTAGGCAGGTGCATTGACATGTGTCAACCTGCATTTCTTGACACACATTATCAATGTGGTTTTGAGTTTAGAATTTGGAGTGTATAGAGTTAACAGTTGGCTTGTTAATAACTCTTGCCAGTGCATAAAAATACATGTTTAATGCATTTTGATTCACTGATTCACTGGCATCACCTTCTATGGACCTTCCAATGCACTAAGGGCCCAATCATAACCTATGCTTTGAGCTGTACTCAGCAACCTTGCCAAAAGTATAGGCAAGGCCATGTGCCCCTAGTGCTATGGGTTCAGTTCACACCACTGCGCTGCAATGGTGTTGCCATGGACATTCACTGTACTGTTCATTTAAGCACAAGAGACTCTATTTTGTTCTCACTGTTGAAATGTGTTCTGTAACCTTCACCTAACACACAGACACATCTCCTACTAAACGCTCTCTACTCCCCCCTACCTTCTCAATGTTTTACTTTTGCAATTGTTCTATTTGCTAGCTTTTAATAATATATTTCTATTTGTTAGCTTTTAATAACATATTTTTATAAGCCAGCAGCTACAAATACTGCAGCTGCTGACTTTTAATAAATGGACACTCACCTGTCCCGGGGTCCAGCGATGCCGGCAGCCGAGGCCAATCGATTGCTCGGCTCTCGGCTGCTGCCGTCACCATTCTAGGTGAGGGAATCAGGAAGTGAAGCGCTGGGGCTTCACTTCCCGGTTCCCTACTGCGCATGCGCGAGTCACGCAGCGCAATAGGAATTGTCCGCGCTGCCTCTGGGACCCGTGTGTGTCCCAGCAGACAGCGCGCACGGACAGGAAGAGGCATAGACTCCCGTGGGAGTCTATGCCCGGAAGTGGGTGTAAATACCTGTCTTTGACAGGTATCTGCACCCCCTCCCCCCTGAAAGGTGCCAATTGTGACACCGGAGGGGGGGAAGGTTCCCATCAGCGGAAGTTCCACTTTAGGGTGGAACCCCGCTTTAACTTTATTTTAGAGTCCCAATCAGAAATTAATCACAACAATTTGGCGAGTCAGATATCATGAGGTTGGCAGAGTTTCCAGAAGGAACCGCGCTTTGATTGAGATCATCGGGAACGCAGACATCTAAATGCCGGCTAGGTAAGCTGTCCTTAAGCTTGCTATATTTCTGCCTTTCCTATGTATCCTATCTGTCGGTTCTCAAGGAAACCAGACCACTCTCGGACCTTTCTGGTTGGGTAACGTGTGTGTGTGAATGTGTTTGTGTCCCCCTTCACGGGTTGGACTGTGTGTGGATAGGGAGAATCCTCTGCAGTTCCCTGCGTTGACTCCTTGTGGACGACCTGGGTCAGAGGCACATGGTAGGGTCAGATAAAACTCACAGAGAAGAGAAGAGACGAGGAGGGTCTCTTAATGAGTGTTTTGTCTATTGTCATAAACCCCTTCTATCCACGTAGATAAGTGGAGACTATTCTTGTAAATCTGCAGATTTGCTGTACTATTTGTTTTAGAGGCAAGAGGGTATAGGCACAAGTAGAGAAGTTTGGCCAGTCATTATGGGCATTAAATTAATTAAGAGAATGAAGGGAGAGGGGCCTTCAGAAAATGCCCAGCGCAATATGAGCGCTAGAGAATATATGAACCGAAGGTACGGTTCCGCCTATACTGAGCCCCTAGATAAATGGGTAGAATGGACTAAGGGAACAGCTAAACCTTTAAAATCTGAAGGGACTTTTTATTTACAAGTATGGCAAACTTTTCTGCACGATTATGGCCCCTTACTGTGCAGTAAAGGAACGTGGAGAATAGCTTGCACATGGGAGACATAAGCTAAAGTAGCAAATCAAACTGGCTTGATGGAGATGTTTAATAAAAGTACTGCCCAAATTTACTACGTTTGGCCATAGAGGAGGACCCCCCACCTTATGTGGCTGCCAGTTTGGCTTTAAGGGGTCCACGCACAAAAGCAAAAGAATTCGATTACATGGAACACACAAAAGATGAGCTGGGAAATATAGTAGAGAGCAGAGGTTTAACAGCCCCATATAAACCTACAAAGAGGGATTTGGCTTGTATCCTAGAAACAGATGATTGGCATAAATCAAAAGGCACATATGCAAAACTAGATCTCTCTGAACTTAAGGCTTTGGCCAGAGAAAGAGAGATAGAGTCTGAACTTCCGGAGCAAACCATAATTTCCAAATTGTGGCAGCAAGATGAAGAGAGAAAGAAAGGAGATGCCACCCCTTCTGCCCCAGTCACAGAGCAATCTGTTGCAGTTTATCCTGTCAGAACCCAAATTGTTTTTGAAGGTAATGCTGTTGACAGTAAGTCTCAAATTAAATGGCATGTACCTTTGAGTCCCCAAGATATGAGATCCATATTAGAGGGATTGGGAGATCCTAGAAAGATCCAATTTGCAAACAAACTTAGAGCTGTACAGGAAGCATATGAGGCTTCTGCTACTGACATTCATCAGCTTCCGATTAAAGCATTGGGAAGCAACACGTCTGGCTATATACTTAAAGAATGTGGTGTAGATGTCAAAAATCTAGGTAAGATGGTTAGTGGATGGGAGGTTTGTAAAAAATTGAAGGAAATATTGCCCCAAATATACGGACAAACCTGACATGCTGAATTTATGAATGCTAAGCAAGGGAAAGAGGAGGCATCAGGGGCTTACTGGGGGAGGTTACGTGATATGTCTGAGGAAGCAGGCATTAAAATAGAGGAAGAGAAAGAGGGAGAAACTGCAAGTCCATCTACACAATTGGTGAAACAAAGGTTTCTTGATGGTCTAATACCCCAGTTTAAAGAAAAGTTGTTCACAGCAAGGCCTGAGGGAGGCATTATGTCTATTCGAGATGTCCTGCCTATCCTGTTATACATAGAAAACAGGATTAAGGCGCATGCGCGGCAGACCTGAAGATGGACGCTTAGTCTGGGAGCTCCGTCCCACCCTAGCAGCACGGGATTTGTAACGGCGTCCACACAGCCAGCATTTACTCGTTGATACCCCCATCGTGCAGCGGATACCCCAAGGACTCCCCCGATGTACTCGGGGGCTGTTCGGAGGAACCTGAAGCCCGCATTTGGGGCAGCCCACTCTCCTCACGGGGCAGCAGATATGGTGGCCGCGCCTCACTACACAGATGCGGCCTGCTCGGCCAGGACACAGCCTGCAGTCTCCTCCTCACCCTCTCCGCTCCAACAAACAGCAGGTATTATTCAAACAGACCTGGCTTCCCCAGCTTCCACAGTTTCCCTCCTAGAGCAATCCTTTCCAGATCTGGACTTTCCCCTCATAGGAGCCGGCCCCCCTCAGTCCCAACACCCACTACAGCCCGGGGATTTGGGCCTAATGCAGCCGATCAATGTGGCTGATCTTTTTGCCAAATTTGCTGATCTTTTGGACAGGGGTCTACAAAATACGGCCAACAAGATCACGAGTGACATTAAAGCGGACCTCCAGACCATAGGGTCTCGCATAGAAATGATAGAATCCAATCTGGACGTCACTATTGCCAGAACAAACCAAAACTCTGCTTGCCTACAAGTTTTACAAGAGCAATTAGAATCCGCCAATGCTAAAATAGACGACCTTAAAAATAGAAATCGGAGATGTAACTTTAGAGTCAGGGGTCTCCCGGAATCTTACAAGGATGTTCCTGAAACCATATGGGCCTTCATTAAAGACCTGCTTCCTGACACACCTCAGCATCGTTTGGAGCTCAACAGGGCTCACAGGGCCCTTAGGCCCCCTAGGGAAGATGGTCTTCCCCGTGACATAGTGGTGAAACCACATTTCTACACAGTGAAGGAGGAAGTAATGAAAAAAAACAGGTCAATGCCAAAAATAATATTTCAGGGGCACCACCTGCAAGTTTTTGCTGACATTTCACCATCCACTATACAAAATAGGCGTACATTGAAACCGCTACTTCAAATATTGATAGACAAGGAAATTAAATATTGGTGGCTCTTCCCGTTCCAACTGAAACTGCTCTTCAAAGGCAAGGCCTACACCTTCAGCCCACTCCAAGAAGGAAAAAAGCTTTTCTTACGACTTGACCTCATCACTCAGGACCCAAATGCTATGCAGCAGGATCCTCAACCACATTCGGCGAAGAGGCAACTTCCTTCCAGCCCCCTGAACCCGGTTTGGGAATTGGCAAGAAACAAGAAGTCGAAGGATAATGTTCCTCCTTGATCACCATTGGATTGACTTCTGTTCCTGTTCTGGGATTTTAGTTAGGGAACAGTCCCCAATCAGGGGCCTTGAGAAGGGGATACGTCAGGGAAGTATCCCCGCGCCTCAGTTGAGGCAGCTTCCGAGGTCTCCACCCAAGGAAAGGGGGGTTGTTATTTATTTTTATTTTTTTGTTATCTCTCCTCTTCATTTTGCTCGAGTTTCCTGGAAGCAGGATTGATGTTGCATAACACAGTTATTTGTTTGATGCTTTTTAGGATAATTACCTGTCGCCTTGTGCTCACCCTCCCTTTTCCTTTTTTTAGAAGGGGAGCTGTGTGCGGACATTCATATCACTGCTGGCCCTGGAGCCCTATTTGTAATGTTTATGATCTTCTGTTATAGTCCTACCTGCTGGGGTGGTGCTCATGCGCCCCATCCTGTCTAGTTAATCTGGTACTTTACCCTTCGCTGGGCAGGATTGCTCCCTGCCTCTTATCCCCTTCAGGGGTGGAGCTCAGGGAGGGTCATGTACCTTCTGCGGGTGGTCCTAGTTACCTCCCCGCTTCGGGAGACACGCTTGTCCCCCGACTTTTCTTTTTTGTCTCTTTCTGTCCTTCTCTTCTGCTTATTCTCTCCTCTATCTTTTTCTTAGAAGTCGTCCGGAAGGGAATCACGCGATTCCCACATCAGCTAGATGAGGTCGCCAGCTGGACCGTGGACTCTCTGGACTCTGAGATCGTGTATGGTAAGTGCCTTTGTTTGTCAGGGGCTCCTTACTCTTCTACTCAATGGCTGTAAACCCCCCAGATAAACTACCCCTTAAGCTAATTTCCCATAATACCCAAGGCCTAAACTCCCCGGCTAAAAGGCGTAAAATTTTCCAACATCTCCATTCACAAAAAGTGGATGTGGCTCTCATCCAACACATTTGCCTAAACGCTTCCACCCATCCTTTATACACTCCAAATTCCCTTGTTTCTCGTTGGCTAACGCAGAGGATAAAACTAAAGGGGTGGGAATATTTATGTCAAACAGATGCAAGTTTTCCCTCAAATCAGAACTTAAAGACCCGGACGGTAGATCTATCCTAGTGGTAGGAGAACTGGACGAACATCTATACTCATTCGTTTCATATTATGCACCCAACAGGGGGCAATTTTCCTTCTTTAAACAACTGCTGGACACTATATCACCTTTATTAGAGGGTACTGTAGTTTTTGGGGGTGATCGAAATACGGCTTTCGACCAGGGACTGGACAAGGTGCGACCCCCGGGTAAGTACCTTGTCAGACCCACTAAACAGAGCCTGCGTATAGCCAAACTAATCTCACAACACGGTTTAGTTGATATATGGAGAGAAATTAATCCATCCCTGAGAGATTTTACCCACTTCTCTAATCCATACCCATCTTTCTCGAGAATAGATCACATCTTGGTTGCCTCCTCAACCATTCCTCTGACTAACAGAGCATACATTAAAGATGTGGTATGGTCAGATCACTCTATGGTGGTTTTGACCTTCCAACGCCCCGGGGTTGTTAATGCTGGCGCGTTAATGAATTAATGAATCCATCTTCAGTGATCCTAGTAGAGCAGCAGAGATTGACCTCAAAATCAAAAATTACTTCCAAACTAATGATACACCAGATGTTGGTCCCTCCTGCCTCTGGGCTGCTCACAAGGCCGTCCTCAGAGGGCACCTTATTCAAATTGCTTCCCAAATTAACAAAGCTCAGAAGATTGACATTGATAGGTTGGAACGGGAATTCGCAGCATTATCCAAAAAACATAAGGCTCACCCCTCGGAGGTTCCCACCTTGGTTCTAGACGCAGCTCAAATTCGGCTCTAAATTTAGTGCTCACTACCAGAGCTGAAAATGGTCTGCTGGAACCAGTCCCGATTTTATTGCCAGGGTGACAGAATAGGCTCGGTGTTAGCACGCAGACTCTCACCAAAGAGCAGACCCACTGCACTCCCTAAAATCAAAATCCACGGTAGCACTTTATCTCAAAACCCCCAACGTATAATGGGACAGTTCCACTCCTTCTACCAATCCCTTTATAGTAATAAGGACAGCCCGTCGCAAGCGGAAGTTGATAGGTTCTTAAACACGGTTCAGAACCCAGTCTTGAAGACAGATTCTAGATGCCCCCATCTCACAGGAGGAGGTTTGTGCTTTGATTAAACGGTTAAAGGCCCACTCTGCTCCTGGCCTGGACGGCTTCTCTATCCCCTATTACAAATCCTTCTCCACCACCCTAGCTCCCTACATGGCCCGTTTTTATAATGAGCTCAGAAGAGGTGGTCAGTTAGATGCCTCTATTAATATGGCCTATGTAACGGTTATCCCTAAACCAGATAAAGACCCTAGCTCAGTTTCCAACTATAGACCGATTTCTCTTATTAATAACGATCTAAAGATCCTGATTAAAATCCTTGCAGACCGCCTGGCCTCCTTCATTAGTCTATACATCCATAAAGATCAAGTGGGCTTTATACCGGGGAGACAGGGCCCAGATCAGACACGTCGTGCCATTGACCTGATTTCCCTTCTAAATTCTAACTGGGACAAGGGGGCTCCAAGCCAAGACAGGGTTGCCTTTTATCTCTTGACCTGCAAAAGGCATTTGATTCCATTCACTGGCCATATATCTTTTCAACCTTACAGCGTTGGGGCTTTGGTGATCCATTTCTCAATGTTCTGCGTGCTCTCTACTCTACCCCCTTGGCCCAGGTGCGTCTGCAGGGATTTTACTCTGAATCTTTTCCCATATTAAGGGGTACAAGACAAGGGTGTCCCCTGTCCCCACTAATTTTCGCCATCGCTATTGAATCATTGGCAATCTCTATCAGAAACGATCCAAGCTTTCAGGGTATTCCTTGTGGCTCACAAACCCACAAATGTGCATTATTTGCGGATGACATACTACTATTTGTCACCTCTCCTCTAACATCTCTTCCTAACATTTGTCACCTCCTAGATGACTTTGGTTTAGCGTCAGGGCTCAAGGTCAACTATAACAAGTCCCAAGCACTTAACATTAATATGCCATGAATGCTCCTCTCCAGGCTCCGGGAGAACTTTCAGTTCTTGTGGAGTGACTCGTTCATCACGTACTTGGGGATAAAACTGACCCCCAGGGTGGAACTCCTCTACCAAGCTAACTACCCACCACTATATAAAAAACTGGAGGAGGATCTCTCTCGGTGGTCAGGGCTTCCCATGTCTTGGCTGGGTAGGATCAATACGATTAAGATGACCCTACTCCCCCGTATACTATACTACTTTAGAGCCCTTTCCAATACCAGTAATTAAAAACCACCTTGAACATTTCCAAGCCAAAATCATTAAATTCATCTGGGGAAAGAGCGGCCAAAGATTCGCCAAATCTGTTTTATTTAGATCCAGGTTAGAGGGAGGGCTCGGCCTGCCCAAACTGCTCTGGTACTTCCAAGCGGCACAACTTGCACAGCTCTCCAAGGTCTATTTACGATGGGAACACCCCGACTGGATACACATTGAGAGACTGGCAGTCCTTCTTCATACTCTGGATTTCCTCCTCTGGAGCCCTAGAAAATTAAGACCTCCGATTATGTCCCCGACGCTGTCCCATTCGTTTGCCTTGTGGGACTCCCTGAAAAGTAATGAACACCTAAACTCCCCCTTAGAACCTCTGAAACACCTATTCCACAAGCCAGAATTCCATCCGGGTCTAGACATTAGAGCCTTCCAGTGGTGGTTTTATAAAGGGTTGTACAGAATAGGGCACTTCCTTAGACCTCTGGGCCCTCTAACGAAAGCGTTCTGTGTTAGTAAATTAGATATGCCCAGGTCTGAATTCTTCAGATTCAAGCAGATTTCCGCGTTCCTACACAAACAATGTAAATCACTCCCAAATGGCCCGCAAATAACCCCATATGAACACTGGTGTGGGCAGGACATCGAGCAGAGGGGTGGGATCTCCCTAATCTACAGGGCGCTGTCATCCAGGAAGTCCAAGATATCTTACATGCTGGCTTGGGAAGGTGATTTAGCTCAAAGCTGGAGCTTGGAAACATGGCAAAGGAATTTTTTTTATTCTTACAAAGGCATTTTGAATACAGGTCTCATAGAAGCTAGCGTAAAAGTTTTTACCAGATGGTACCTAGTGCCCACAAAATTGGCTAAGATCTTCCCAACAGCATCTCCTTTCTGTTTTAGGGGCTGCAACCTCAGGGGTGACATGTTTCATGTATGGTGGTCCTATCCCAGGATTCAACATTTTTGGCGTAAAATTTTCTCATGGATCAGCAAAATCGCTTCAAGGCTTATTCTACCATCTCCCCTCATGGCTCTCCTCAATTTCCCTATAAAGGAAACTTCCAAGTTTACACAGCGCCTCTTCTACTTTATCTTACTGGGGGCCAAGCTCCCCCTGGCAAAAGCCTGGAAGAAAACATCGGTTTCACCCAGACTAGCTAGGAAAAAGATCTCCTGGATCATGAACCAAGAAAAGATGGCTAGTGTAATCTTGGACCGTTCCAAGAAATTCTACCACACTTGGGAACCTTGGGCTTCATTTGTTGGAATCACTCTCCCACATTGACCTCCTATACATGCCTGTCTGTCATTTACTTCTCCGGAGGACCTTCTCTCTCTTTTCCCCCTTTTCTTCTCATCTCTTCTACACCCTTTTTTCACTTCCTCTCTGATTGCTCTCCTTTTCCTCTTCTTTGCTTAACACTAGGCTGAGGCACCCTCAAGAAATAGTTCACCCACGACCAAGGTGTACAATCTCTATTTTTTTTTCTTACAACCTGCTGGGGCGCTACTACTTGACGATTGAGTCTCTCGGGTGGAGGACATGCTATAAGTAAATTTCTATTGGTTTCTACCTTGAGAGGGAGTTTTATATATTATTTTTCCTCCTTGGTAGCCCTCGCCTAGCACTTGCTGGGAACGCAAGGGCGTGTTTTCTAGTTCACATTTGTTCCGTTTATCATTCTTGGTAGGAAAAGGTTACGGAGTCACTCCTCCCTCCGAGGGGTTGGGGGGCTGAGGGGAGTTGCCCAGCCGCAACGTGTTCCCTTTTGGGGCGGTGGGGCGTCCTCCCCCGGCTAAGCCCATCTCCAGGCGGGGGACACTGACAAAAGGCTCCCAGGTGCCTAATTTGCTTTGAGGCCCTGATGTCCTTATCTTAAATCTGGTTGTGTAACCACATGGTATTAGCCTTAACCTAGTCATTGGTTGGTTTATTACTTGATTAAGTTGTCTCCTCATCCTCAAGATGTATCTCGCTTACATAGGGGCGATGTGTCCCATTGTATTTCACTATTTCCGTGTATTGTCATCCTTTGTTTTCGAAATAATAAAAATATATTGAAACAGAAAACAGGATTAACCAAAAAGACAGCTAACCCAAGGTTATTTACATGGGGAAGCAGAGAGGAAGAGGAAGAGGCAAAGACAATTTCAGAAATCATGGCAATCAGGGACCAATTATATGCTACAATTGTAAGGGGAAGGACACAGCAAAATTCTGCCATCTTCCTGACCGTAGACTGGAAAAGAGTTTAGAGGCACCTCGTGCTGATCCCAGTTCTCTGCCAAAAGCAGTGGATCAGGCATAGGAAAATGGCATGCCAGTATCAATCATGTTAAATCGGTGATCCCGAGGCCAGAGTAAAAGTATTTTTACAAGAACTCCCCTATCCTGAAGGAGAAACAGAATTAACCTGTTTAATAGATACTGGTGCAAGCCGAAGTGTTTTTAATATAGAGAACTTACCTCTGGGATTATTATCTACAAATGTTTTCTCTGGTGTTGGCCTAACCGGGACCTCTACTGATTTGGTTGAGTCCAAGCCATTTAAACTCAGGCTAAGACAGCAAACAGAAATTGTCACTAAAGTGTTAGTTTCAGACACAGTTCCTACCAATCTTTTGGGAGCTGACATTTTGAACCAAATTTTAGCAAATGTAGACTACACTCCTACAGGAGTCCAAGTGGTCACTAGTCTGTCAGGAGAAGTTTTAAATACTGCCTGTGGAGTATTTTTAATCCAAGACTCCACTCCGCCATTTCCACCAGAATTGAAAGTGATTCCTGCTGAATTATGGGCCACCAGCAAATATGATGTAGGTCTGCTGGATTGCACCCCAGTCATGATAAAAATTAAATCAGGAGCCCATCTCCCACAGATTAAACAATACCCACTGAGTATTGCTCAGACTGAGGGGATAAAGTATCAAATCACTCAACTGAAAGCAGCAAGGTTTGTTGTACCAATTAATTCCCAAGTCAATACACCCCTGTTCCCAATTGTAAAGAAGCCAGACAAGAAGAGTGGGCAGGTGACATACCGCATGGTTCATGGTTTGAGAGCCATTAACAATATAATTGAGGCAGATACCCCGATCATGCCCAATCCCCGCACTTTACTAAGTGGAATACCTGCCTCCAGCACATGCTTTACAGTGATTGATCTTGCAAATGCTTTATTTTCGGTGCCCCTGCATCCAGATTGCTGGCACCTTTTTTCTTTTACCAATGATGCCCAAAAGTTAGCATGGACAAGACTGCCCCAAGGCTGTGTGAGTAGCCCCTCTGAATATAATACTGCGTTAAAGCAAGAATTGGACCAATGGTCCCCCTCACACCCAAATACAGTTTTGTACATAGACGATTTGCTTATTTGTTCTGATACAAAGGACATTTGTAGTAGAGAAACAGTAAGCTTTCTCATGTTTCTCTATAACAGTAACAACAAAGTTAGCAAAGATAAACTACAATACTGCCAATAGAAAGTGATCTTCCTGGGTCACTGCATTTCACATGGAATCCGTCACCTAACCCCAGATAGAGTTAAAACTCTACAAAAATTAGAAAAGCCAAGAAATGTATGGCAACTACGTGCCTTCCTGGGGTTAGTGGGATATTGCAGGGAATGGATTCCAAATGCATCAGAACTTATGGCTCCTTTATATGAGGCTACCACTAGAAACCCTTTCAAACTCACATGGGACAATGAATTGCAGATGAAGGAGCTTATTAACATTTTGTCTGAAGCTCCCGCCATTGGACTTCCTGACTATACTAAGACTTTCTCATTGTTCTGTCATGAAGTCAATGGAATTGCTACAGGTGTACTCACCCAGCTACATGGAGACAAACAGAGGACTGTGATGTATGTATCAGCCTCATTAGACCCTGTCATCAAAGGCTCCCCCAGTAGTATGCGAGCCATAGCAGCCTGCATTTTGCTGCTAGACAAAGTAACTGAGCTTGCTCTAGATTCTGCTCTGATCCTGTATGTGCCACATGCAGTACAGGAAATCATGAATCAAGTAAATACCAGACATGTGTCTGCCAGTAGATTTGACAAGTACCAGTCTGCTCTTTTTGCTCCATCGAATTTAACAATCAAACAATGTGTTACTTTAAATCCGGCTAATCTTCTTCCTATAATTGATGAGGAAGATGCAACAAATGGTACTGATGTAGAATCAGAGAGTTTTTCTCATGATTGTATGGCTCTGATGGAGTTAGAAAGGGCTTATGTCACACCAGCAAAAGATGAGCCTTTATCAGATTGTGACACACACTTATTTATAGATGGTTCCAGATTTTACACTGATGATGGTCAGCCACCCACAGGGTTTGCTGTAACCACTACAGACACCATTTTACATCAGGAAGCATTGACACCCCAGATGTCAGAGTTGTGTGCTGTAGTCAAAGCATGTCATCTCCTAGAGAATCAAAGGGGAAACATTTACACTGACAGCAGATATGCGTTTGGAATCGCTCACAATTTTGGGGCTATTTGGAAAGCACGGAATTTCTGAGACATGTAAAACTCAGAGCAGCTATTTGAAGCCTTTCAGAAACCAGCAGAAGTTGCCATCTTGAAGGTAAAAGGGCAAGGGGAAAGACATGACAGCCAGAGGAAACGCTTAAGCGGACCAAGCGGCAAAGGATGCTGCCCTTATGGCATTTGGAGTCACACCCAGGTAGCAGGGACAGATTTCCCTCATCAAGAGCAGTGGGATGTAGAAACTCTAATTCAGTTGCAGAACCAGGCCCCTGATGAAGAGAAGGATAAGTGGATCAAATGTAATGCTACCCAAAATCAGCAGGGCCTGTGGAGCGCTAATAGGTCGTGTCTACCCAGGAATTTGTACCCAGTTTTAGCACAACTGGCACATGGCATCAGTCATCTTGCTAAGGGCGTGATGGTGACACTCACTGACTGCTATTGGATAGCACCTAGATTTAGTGCATTTTCAGCCAGGTTTTGTGCTTCATGTCTCACTTGTGCTCTGTACAATGAAGGGAGGCATGTCCATGTTCCCCAAAAGCATTCTACTAAGCCAGATTTCCCTTTCCAAAGAATTCAAATAGACTACATTCAGATGCCCAGAATAGGCACCTATGAGTATGCTTTAGTTTGTATTGACATGTTCTCAAGTTGGCCAGAGTGCTGGCCGGTAGCTAAAGCAAATGCAAAAACAACAGCAAAGAAAATTTTGAATGAAATAGTTTGTAGATATGAAGTTCCTGAAACTATTGAGAGTGACAGAGGAACCCATTTTACTGGGGAAGTAATGAAAGAGGTAGGTAATGGAAGCCCTTCACATACAGCAAGCTTTCCATACACCTTATCATCCACAAAGTAGTGGTAAAGTTGAGAGACTTAATGGAAATTTGAAAAACAGATGTGCAAAAATTAAAGCAGATACAGGAAAAGGATGGGTTGAAGCTTTGCCATTAGCCCTATATTCTGTATGAACTACCCCTAAACAACCACATGGGCTGTCCCCCTATGAGATTTTATTTGGAGGGCCACCCAAAACAGGGCTATATTTTCCCCAACAGTTGCAGGCTTCTCACTCTAGTCTGTTAGAATATGTTAAGTGTGTCCTAGGGAGTGATACTAACTGTGGGGGGAGGGGCTGTGTGTGACACGTCACTGATCAGCGCACCCGATTACAGGGAAAGCTGATCAGTGACAGTTTCATTAGGCAGAATGGGGAGATGCGTGTTTACATTAGCATCTCCCCGTTCTTCCTCACCATGAGACAATCGCGGGTATCTGCGCGGACATCAGGTCTGCGGTCACGGAGCTCCCGGGGGTGGGTGCACGCCCATGAGCTGCCTCCTAAAGGGCAACGTACAGGTACGTTAATCTGCCTGTACGTGCCCTTATGCCACAGTATATCTACGTGAGGCAGTCAGGAAGCAGTTAATTGAATACGCCGTGCTAAAAATTATATAGATTGTAGTGTATACTAAAACTATGTAAAATGAATCTAATTAATATAACTAATAAATGGATATGATATACAGACAAAACCAATTGAAAGTGCCTCGTGCATAACTGTGTTTAAAACCATAAACATAAACAAATAACATATAGAAAAAGTGCTCCTGTGCAATACATAGTGTCCAAATATGTCATAAATGTGCTGAAAATAAACAACACTGCAGGGGATATGTGATTCAGATCATAAGCAAAAGTGTTCACGTGCATATAAATCACATCCAAATTGCATCCAACTGCGTCTCTAGTAACGTGAAATATTTCCCCCTGTAGTAGATATGATATCCTTGAATCGACACTAGTTGCGGAGGGGTCAGGACAGCATGACAAGACATCTTTTAAGCTAAGGAGGACGCTTGTATCATCCCGATACCATGCTGGTATAATCTGCTACATGTTCATCATAGAATGGTGCACTGACGGACCTGATAAATGTGAGTACCCTAGATGGGGATCTTTGCTTTAGTGAAATAAATTGTTTAAAACAGAATTGCACTATTGAGTTTTTCCTTTCTCATATCCCATGAACCATGAGGAGTATGAAGTACAGTCCATTGTTGACTCCCGTAGGAGCATACAGTACCTGGTGCATTGGAAAGGGTATGGTCCGGAGGAACGCTCTTGGGTCTCATCCTCAGGCGTACATGCCCCTGTCCTCCTCTGTGATTTCCATAGACGTTTTCCCCTCAAGCCTGGTGGTCTTCCGAGGGGGAGGGGTCGTTGAGGAGGGGGTACTGTCAGGACTGGGCTCAGCCCTTCCTTCTCTGAGCTGGTCGCTCAGCTGTTGGCTAATTGCCAGCTCCCATCCTTCTCCACAGTTACTCAGCTGTTGATGATCCTGCTCATCAGTACTGCCTACTTAAGCTGTCCAGTCCAGTCTCTTTAGGTCAAATGGACTAACCCTATAGCTTCTTATAAATACAAGTTATGTATCAAAAGTGTATTTATAGCCAAACTTTTTTTGCTTACTACGGATAGAGTAGGGAAGGTTTAGAACAAAGGCCAGCAACAGGGTAATCGTGGTCTTCACATCAATTGCTGCCATGTTGTGGCATGAAGGGTTTTTGAAGATTAAACTGGTCTCCCTAAGGTTGAGAACCCTGCCATAGAGGATAGCTTTCCAATGAGAGGGAAATCTTCTCTTGGACAGCTGCCACAGGAAAAGGTGTCCTCATGGGAAGATTTCCTCTTTATTCCTGTTCTGGTAGCAGCTTAGACTTACCTTCGCTTTCATTCCTGGTAACATTGGTGATGAGGACAACTCGAGAGAGTAAATCCTTCCAACAGGGGCACAAACTGCCATAAAAACCTGACAGCGATTCTAACCCCTCACTATTAAAATCTAAAATAAATGCCTTTATGTATACTTTAAGTGACAAGAGGGGATTTCCACACATTTCATTTTTCCTTGCTTCCTGTTTGCATTTTTGGTACAGGAAGTAAAGGGAAACCTAGATATGCAACAAGTTTGGATTTAACAAAGAGGTATCTCAGCAGTTTAGGATATTTTCCTTTTTTTGGAGCACCAATAATTTGAAGAATTTAAAAGATGTGTAGATCTTATCACATGTATGAAATATTTGCCTTTTTGTGGTAGAAGCAAGCAGAACCATTCACTATACAACTTTGGGATCTTTGTGTATAATATGTCAAGTCTGGTCTGAGCAAACATAAATATACAACGTGTTAATGCCTCTATTTAACCATAGAAAAACTGTCCTCTCTAGAGTTAACACAGTCCCCCAATGCGATTTCTAGCAGATGCACAAATAGAAAGAGCACACTGTAGTCTAGAATTTATTAGTGTAGAAAAATACAAGCTTAGAAAATGTGGTTTCTGTCCAACTTTCCAGCCACAAGTTATAGAGCAGAAGTGAATGGGCAGGACACTAAAACTCTGTGTTCTGCTACTAATACAGAGAGAGAGAGAGAGATGTAGATAGAAAGATGGAGAGAGAGAGAGAATGAGATGGAGAGAGATGGAGACAGAGATGGAGAAAAAAATGGAGATAGAGAAAGAGAGATGGAGAAAGAAATGGAGACAGTGAGAGATGGAGACAGAGATGGAGAAAAAAATGGAGATAGAGAAAGAGAGATGGAGAAAGAAATGGAGACAGTGAGAGATGGAGACAGAGATGGAGAAAAAAATGGAGATAGAGAAAGAGAGATGGAGAAAGAAATGGAGACAGTGAGAGATGGAGACAGAGATGGAGAAAAAAATGGAGATAGAGAAAGAGAGATGGAGAAAGAAATGGAGACAGTGAGAGATGGAGCTAGAGAAAGAGATGAAGATATATATATAAAAAGAGAGAAAGGGCTGGAGATAGAGAGATAGATAAAGAGATGGAGAGACAGAGAGTCGAAAGAGAGAAATAGGGATGGAAGTAGAGAGAGAAGATGGAAAGAGAGAGAAAAAATATATAATAGTAACCAACGGTACAGTTGCTGTTTAATGATAAAAGGTAGAACTTTTCTGAAATTGTGTTTTTCTGTAAATTGTTAAGGTGCCACTTTACTGCACATAATGGTAAAATGGAGTGACTATATAGGGTTGATGTACTAGTACTGGAGAGTGCAAAATCTGTTGTAGCTGTGCATGGTCGCCAATCAGCTTCTAACTTCAGCTTTTTCAATTCAACTTTGACAAAAAAAACTGGAAGCTGGTTGGTTTCTATTCAGAGCTGTACCAGATTTTGCATTCTCTAGTTTTAGTAAATTAACCCCTATGTGTCTGAGTTCAGAAACCATCATAAATACTCATCATGCAATGCAGGTGTTCTTCATTGGGCACCACATTTGCTTGTGTGTGTCAAAAGATGCACACAGCCTGGCCTGGGATCCAGCCCACACATTCTCCAAAGCAAGTAGTTTGCTAAGGGGGCACTCGAAAAGGGAGGAGGAGTCAACAGTGCTAGTGGGGGGACCCCAGAAGAGGACGTTTGGGGCAGCTCTGTGCAAAATCATTGCACAGAGCAGGTACATATAACAAGTGTGTTTTAGAAATAAAAAAAAAAAACCTTTACAATCATTTTAAGCTGTATGTGGTCTTACAGAGTATGATTTTCGCTGACAGCATATTTTTGATATGTAATTGATTTTTTTTTTTTTTGCTTTTACCTTGATTTAACCACTTTCAGACCGGACCATTTTGCTGGTAAATGACCAGAGGTCTTTTTACACTTTGGCACTGCGCTGCTTTAACTGGTAATTGCGCGGTCATGCAATGTTGTACCCAAACAAAATTTGCGTCCTTTTCTTCCCACAAATAGAGCTTTCTTTTGATGGTATTTGATTGCCTCTGCGATTTTTATTTTTTGCGATATAAACGTAAAAAGACCGCAAATTTTGAAAAAAAATGATATTTTCTACTTTTTGTTATTAGAAAAATCCAATAAACTCAATTTTAGTCATACATTTAGGCCAAAATGTATTCAGCCACATGTCTTTGGTAAAAAAAAAGTCAATAATTGTATATTTATTGGTTTGCGCAAAAGTTGTCACATCTACAAACTAAGGTACGTTTTCTGGAATTTACGCAGCTTTTAGTTTACGACTGCCTATCTCATTTCTTGAGGTGCTAAAATGGCAGGGCAGTACAAAACCCCCCCAAATGACCCCATTTTGGAAAGTAGACCCCCTAAGGAAATTGATAAGAGGCATGTTGAGCCCATTGAATATTTTATTTTTTTGCCTCAAGCGATTGAATAATGACAAAAAAAAAATTTTTTTTTTTTTTTTACACAAAGTTGTCACTAAATGATATATTGCTCACACATGCTATGGGCGTATGTGAAATGACACCCCAAAATAAATTCTGCTGCTTCTCCTGAGTACGGGGATACCACATATGTGGGACTTTTTGGGAGCCTAGCCGCGTACGGGGCCCCGAAAACCAAGCACCGCCTTCAGGCTTTCTAAGGGCGTAAATTTTTGAGTTCACTTCTCACTACCTATTACAGTTTTGAAGGCCATAAAATGCCAAGATGGCACAAAACCCCCACAAATGACCCCATTTTAGAAAGTAGACACCCCAAGCTATTTGCTGAGAGGCATGTTGAGTTCATGGAATATTTTATATTTTGCCACAAGTTGCGGGAAAATTACAAACTTTTTTTTTTTTTTTTTTTTTTTCACAAAGTTGTCACTAAATGATATATTGCTCACACATGCCATGGGCATATGTGAAATGACACCCCAAAATAAATTCTGCTGCTTCTCCTGAGTACGGGGATACCACATATGTGGGACTTTTTGGGAGCCTAGCCGCGTACGGGGCCCCGAAAACCAAGCACCGCCTTCAGGCTTTCTAAGGGCGTAAATATTTGACTTCACTCCTCACTACCTATTACAGTTTTGAAGGCCATAAAATGCCAAGATGGCACAAAACCCCCACAAATGACCCCATTTTAGAAAGTAGACACCCCAAGCTATTTGCTGAGAGGCATGTTGAGTCCATGGAATATTTTATATTTTGCCACAAGTTGCGGGAAAATTACAAACTTTTTTTTTTTTTTTTTTTTTTTCACAAAGTTGTCACTAAATGATATATTGCTCACGCATGCCATGGGCATATGTGAAATGACACCCCAAAATAAATTCTGCTGCTTCTCCTGAGTACGGGGATACCACATATGTGGGACTTTTTGGGAGCCTAGCCGCGTACGGGGCCCCGAAAACCAAGCACCGCCTTCAGGCTTTCTAAGGGCGTTACAGTTTTGAAGGCCATAAAATGCCAAGATGGCACAAACCCCCCCCAAATGACCCCATTTTGGAAAGTAGACACCCCTAAATTTAGGGGTACACTAGTGAGACTAGGTAATAAATGGCGGGTGCCCTGAAACTATAAAAAAATAACTAACCAACCAGCGTCACCTGTAACAGTTATATGGTGATCACTGGTGAAAGGGTTAACTAGGGGGCAATCAGGGGGCTTTATGCGGTAGTATATGGGGGTCCCTGGCGCTATAAAAAGCTGCGGCGAACCTAAATACCTACTTGCCTAACTAGCGTCACCTGTGACACTAATACAGCGATCAGAAAAACGATCGCTTATTAGGCTGGGTTCACACTGGAGCGATGCGGGAACGCCACGAATGCGCGGCGGGTTCCCGCATCGCATGCCTCCCGGCGGCAGTTCACACTGCCCTATGCGAACTGCTGGGAGTGTCAGTGAAATGTTACTGACACCCCCAGATCAGTTCGCATATCGCAGTGCGATCTGCAAACTCGGATCGCATGGTGTGAACACCCATGCGATCCGATTCTGCTGCGGGCCAAAAAAAGGGTCCCGTGCGAATTTGCGGCGGGTGCGGCGGGTGTGGCGGGTGCGGCGAATGGCTGAACTCGAATCGCACAGAGATCGGATGTGATTTGCACTGCAGTGCGAATCACATCCGTTCTCAAACCGCTGCAATCTGAACCCAGCCTTAGTGACACTGGCGACGGGGGGTGATCACGGGGTTAAACCTTTATTGGGGGGGTTAGGGGGGTACCTTAGAACTAAAGGGGGCTAACCCTAACTGCCCTAACAGTTATTAGTCACAAATGACACCCGCCGGGTGATCAGGGGGTTAAACCTTTATTAGGTAATAAATGGCGGGTGCCCTGAAACTATAAAAAAATAACTAACCAACCAGCGTCACCTGTAACAGTTATATGGTGATCACTGGTGAAAGGGTTAACTAGGGGGCAATCAGGGGGCTTTATGCGGTAGTATATGGGGGTCCCTGGCGCTATAAAAAGCTGCGGCGAACCTAAATACCTACCTGCCTAACTAGCGTCACCTGGGACACTAATACGGCGATCAGAAAAATGATCGCTTATTAGGCTGGGTTCACACTGGAGCGATGCGGAAACGCCGCGAATCCGCGGCGGGTTCCCGCATCGCATGCCTCCCGGCGGCAGTTCACACTGCCCTATGCGAACTGCTGGGAGTGTCAGTGAAATGTTACTGACACCCCCAGATCAGTTCGCATATCGCAGTGCGATCTGCAAACTCGGATCGCATGGTGTGAACACCCATGCGATCCGATTCTGCTGCGGGCCAAAAAAAGGGTCCCGTGCGAATTTGCGGCGGGTGCGGCGGGTGTGGCGGGTGCGGCGAATGGCTGAACTCGAATCGCACAGAGATCGGATGTGATTTGCACTGCAGTGCGGTGCGAATCACATTCGTTCTCATAAACCGCTGCAATGTGAACCCAGCCTTAGTGACACTGGCGACGGGGGGTGATCACGGGGTTAAACCTTTATTGGGGGGGTTAGGGGGGTACATTAGAACTAAAGGGGGCTAACTCTAACTGCCCTAACAGTTATTACAGTCACAAATGACACCAATGCAAAAAAAAAAAAAAAAAAAAAAAAAATGACATTGGTGTCACTGTGACTGGGGGGCAGGGGTAATTGGGGGGGTGATCGGGGGGTAAAGGGGGGGTGTGAGTGTGCCTGGCATGTTCTACTGTGTGTGGGATGTGTTGGTGCAACTCACTGATCCGCTCTCCTCCGTGTCGGAACGAAAAATACCGACACGGAGGAGAGAATACATCACTTCCTCTCCTGTGTTTACATTACAGGAGAGGAAGTGATGTCACCGGGGATTTCTATTCGTCGGGAGCGATCGCGAGGGGGTGGCCATGAATGAATGGCCGTCCCCTCGTCCGGGATCGCTCCCGAACGAAAACCGACCGCCGCAGGCACCGGGCGGGGGCCCGATCGGGCCCCCGACCCGCGGGAGGCAAATCACGTACATGTACGTGCTTATGCCTGCCCGTGCCATTCTGCCGACGTACATCGGCGTTAGGCGGTCGGCAAGTGGTTAAGCAGCACCCCAACAGTCCTGTAGTTGCTGCTGCCCCTCTTCCATTGCAAAATGGAGTGATTTCAGTGATTGGCTCCAGGCTGCCTCAGCTGCACAGAGACCTTGCTGTTTATCTAAGAAAAGGTCAACGCTTTTCCCTATTGTTCTCGCTGTTGCTGCCGCTACTGCCACCATTTCTAAAACCCCTCTTCCTTCCTTTGCCAAAAAAACAAACCCCCAGGGGAAGCCCTCACATTTTTAAATCTCCAGAAAAAGAGGGAATACTGCAAAGGTTTTTAGGACCTTATACCATCATGAGAATATCTTAAAGCCCACTTCTTAAATCTAACTAGAGATAGAAGCACCTTGGTTAGTCTGCAGAATCCTATCTTTCTGCTCTTCTGTAAAGGTGATGCTAACTCCAAATTAGTGGAGAATGGGGGTCTAGACTGATTCTGATACAATTGGGAGAGCCCACCCACTGGTTGGAATTGAGGGTGACCTATCACTGAAGTCATATGTGATGATGGTTGTTCAACTAGGACAGATAATCTGTTTTTATTGCACCAATCACCAGGTGACTGTGTAGTGACTTGAGAAGCTTGTTAATGAGCCAAGGAAGACCACCATGAGGAATATCTGTCATCGCTTGTCTGTTCTAGTTGACTGCAGCATTTTTCTGAGGCATGTTTACACCAAACTAGAATTTGGGTCATACGGACTGCTCTGCGATATTTAATTGGGGTCAGGAACTCTTATACCATCGCTGCTTTTGGGCTGTGCCAAGAGGAACATGTTCACCCTATGGGATAGCTGATCTAAGCTGAAATGTCAGGTAGTGCATTATGGTTACAAAGAATTTAGTGCATACATTTACTGGGATTACAAACTTTGAACACACATGGTTTACCTCAAACCCATGACAGCGGCACTCCCCTTACCCCTACTATTTCGACAATTTAATATCTGAGGCCCATTTGCAATGTCACATGTCATAAAGTAACTGAGAAGTTGGCTTATGTATGTTCATGGGGACTGTTACCTGATAAAACCCCTTTAGAGGCTTATAAAAAGAACATACACATTACATTGCAAGCTATATTTACATTCCTTTTTAATGATTTGAAAGGTCATTTGAAGAGGTGAATAATTGAAGTGCCCCCTTGCGCCAAACTGGATTAAGTTACTATTACTGATATTTATATTGCTAAGCCAAGTAGTCTCGACAGATAGCAATACTGCCACTTCATCCATGTGAAGCAGGGTATTTTTTTCTATACATCTGCCAAAGTGTTAATTATTAGTCTGAGATTTAAACTGATATTTTAGGGCAGGAGTAAAATTGTCTCAATTGTATGCACTTTCTTTGCATCTTATGAAGATAAAAGACAGCCAAAACCTTTTTTTTTTTAGTTTTCTATAAAATGGGAAAGAGGTCCTCTGTTTATTTTTTAATGCTGTCTATGACTGAAATGGGTCACTGGGACAGGAAGGCAGAGACAGTCTGTATTCCCAGTGGATTGATCTTTGCTCTTATTTAGTAGATTCCATTAATTTCCTAGAAATATATATTATTAGAAATATAGAAAACAGAACACATGCACAAGAGGTGCAGGGTCTCACATTTTTCATACCTAGTGTTTTGAATGACCATTTTTATCAATTATGCTGGCTCTCTTTCGTAAAAGGCTGTTTACATACACCAGAATACCTCCAATAAGAGGAGGGGGTCATAAGATAAGTCCAAATTCATATAAAGCAGCACTGGTGCAATCCCAATGTTCGTAGAATCCAGTAACGTTTTTAGTTAAATAATTGACAGAAAAATCCAATGCATTTTCATGAGTCAGGGCTACAATACCAGTAAAAAAGTGTAAAAATGTATGAGTTAATTTGACATGGAAAAAAAAAAACATCTTGGGGATTCATATTATAAAGGATCTTTAAAAAGAGAGAGTCAAAAAAGCGATTTTGAAAAACAAATATTGTGATAATGTCATCTACAAATTAATATTTGTACAATTATAACACACAATAAAGTTATTACTAATAGAATGTCACAAATTGTTTGCGAAGTACAATAAAATAATGTTAATAAAGAATCATAGTGCATATACAATATAATCATTAGACATGTGCGATTAGTTTCGTACGAATCGCAAATTCGTACGAATTTCCCTAAATTCGTACATTCGGGAGGATCCGGAATACGTCATTGCCATGCGTCCGAATTTTGTACGCAATACGAACTTTTGTTTACGAATTTCGGGTTTCCACCATTCCTGTGCTAACATACTGAGCACAGCAGGGGTAGAGCCCCAGGAGGAAGTCAGCACAGCACAGGGATGGTGGGAGCCCCTCATAATGAGCACATGGCTGCCATGCACAGCTGCTCCAGTTTTTATCCCCCGCACTGTACGGGGTCAGCGGGGATGTGCGGGGTCACTGGAAATTGTTTTGTGTTACCAAGCATGTGCTCTCCGCACATCCCCGGTGACCCCAAACAGTGTGGGGTGATCAGGCGAAAACTGGACCAGCGATGCATGGCAGACAATCCGCTTCTCTCTTGTATTTTCAAATCTTAATGGAACAAACTGAAGAGAAGCTGATTGGTTGCCATGGGCAACTGCTCCAGATTCTGTTCTAGCAGTCATATGTGTAAATGAGAAGAATGGTGGGGGCACATCAGGGCACATTGGAGCACATCAGGGCACATTGGAGCACATCAGGGCACATTGGAGCACATCAGGGCATATTGGAGCACATTGGGGCACATCAGGGCACATCGGGGCACATCAGGGCATATTGGAGCACATTGGGGCACATCAGGGCATATTGGAGCACATTGGGACACATCAGGGCATATTGGAGCACATTGGGGAACATCAGGGCACATTGGGGCACATCAGGGCATATTGAAATACATTGGGGCACATCAGGGCACATTGGGCACATCAGGGCATATTAGAGCACATTGGGACACATTGGGGAGCATCAGGGCACATTGGGGCACATCAGGGCATATTGGAGCACATTGGGGCACATCAGGGCACATCGGGGCATATCAGGGCATATTGGAGCACATTGGGACACATTGGGGAACATCAGGGCACATTGGGGAACATCAGGGCACATTGTTTACCAGTCAGCATGCAGAGTAGCGCAGGAAGCGTGTGTAATAGGTTCTCTCTCCGCTCCTCCCTGGTGGCACCTCCTCTCTTCTCGTCCATCCCAGATGATGTCACAAGCAAATAGGGGTAGATGAGAAGCGAGGGGAGGGATTGTGTGGAGGAGGGACAGGGACCAACTACTAAGACCAAATCACAGAAAACACCCGCTCACTCTGGACACTTGTCGGAGGGCAGGACAGTAGCTCCTTGGAAATATCTGCGAGGGCAGGCCACTCCTCGCTCTTCCCCTGCCAAAAAAATATTGGATCTGTGGTGGGGTGCACTGGTGGGGCTGACAAATAGGACATGACAACCTCCTTTGCTGATATGGGTTTCTTGGGGTGCACTATGCTGGAGGTTCCCATTAGGGTGTCAAGTGCCTCAGCCAAGACAGAAGATGCTCCGCTGGCAGGAGCTCTGCTCACTTCACTAGATGTAGATGATGCATGGGAGAGGGGGTCTTCAATATCTTCTTCCTCCTCTTCCTCTTCTCCCAGACTTACCATCTTTCCCTCTGACGCACCCTGTCAATTAGTCTGTCCCGCCATGTTGTCAGAGCACTACACTGCACAGCCATTTTGCCCTTGATGCGAGGGTCACACATGGCAGCCAGCATCAGTTCTGGGCAAGAGGCGGTCAACTCCTGCGTGCACCTGCCCAACTCCATCAGAAATGTGTTTAGCAGAGCCAACACATCAGGTTGAGGGCCACCACCAGGCAAAGGTTCCTCAGCTGACTTGAACCGCTCCAATTTGCTCTGAAGGTGGTTGAAGAGTGGGAGCACATGACCAATGCTGGCATCCTCGCGGCTTAGGTGTTCTGTGACAGAGAGGAAAGGCTTGAGGACTGCCACAATCTGCCCGATTATGGCCCAGTCCTCCCTGCCTAAAGGTCTCTCTATGCCAATATTATGATCACAGGCCATGGCATGGAGAGCCTTCTGCTGCTCAAGGATGCGTTCCAGCATTGCTAGGGTTGAATTCCACCTAGTCCCCACATCCTGTTCCTGTTTTAGGCAGTGTTCTGGAAGGCCTGCCTTCCTCTGTTCCACCCTGAGGAGGTGGCTGTCCCTCACACTCCGATGGAAGTGGCCAGCCATCTTCCGAGAAGAGTCCACCACTTTGGACAGCCTTCCATCGCCGCCAGAAATGGTCTCCACCAACCGAAAACTGTCAGTTACCACCTGGTGGAGAAGGTGGGCTGAGCAGCGCACACCCACAAAGCTGCCATCCCTTACAGCCTTGACCATGTTGCTGCCTCCATCAGTGACAACATAGCCAATCCGGTAGTTGCTGTCTGCCTGTCCAAACCACTGCAACAACATTTTCTGCAGGGCTTGCAGGATTTTTCACGCTGTGTGCTTTTCATCAAGCACCTCAGCGTGCAGGAGGAAGGAACGGTACCCATGTTTGTCAACTACTGACGAGGATCCAGATGTTTGAACTACATCATGGGACACCTTGGCCTGCCACCAATGTGCCGTCAGGGACAGGAAGGCATGCTGGGCACTACACGCACTCCACAGGTCAGTGGTCAGGTGCACTGCCTGTCCACCTGCCCTTCCAATCTCCTCCTTGAGCACCCCGACACAAGACCTGTATAAGGCTGGCACCACAGTTTGGCTGAAGGTCTTACGTGATGGCACACGGTACTGTGGTGCAACAGCCTGCATCAACTGCTTAACGGGCTCACCTTCCACCATGTTGAAAGGTGCTCCTCCAACTGCAATGAGCTGGCCAATCAGGCGTGTTATTTTATGCACCTGCGCCCGAGACATACCCTTACTCTGAAAGCCACCAAAATCTTCCAGGGTGGCCTGGCTGGTATGGATTGGATGCGGGATGGTAACAGCATTTTTTTCTGCCTTATACTGGCTGGTGGTGCTGGCACTCATGGTGGCTGTGGCTGTGCCACTATTGGTTCCCCTTTTGGTGTTTGGAGGAGTGGCCATGATACTTTTCTCCCCTAACAGCACTGCATGGTGGTGCACACGCATGTGATGGTTCATGCCACTGTTACTGAGATGCCCTATGTCTCGGCCCCGGCTGACCTCCTTGCCACAGTGATTGCATTTGGCCTTTTGACCGACACCAATTCTTTTAAAATGCTGCCAAATGCTGGAACGGCAGCCACCACCTCGGACACTGCCTCATGGAATACCTTCCACTGCAGTGGTCACACTCTCTTTCTGAGGTTCGGCAGGAGCGGGAGGAAGAGACCTGAACATCCCAGGTATATTGGGTCCTGTGATGGACTGAGGTCTAATGGTTGCATTGGCCCATTCTGATGCTGGAGGCTTAGAAAGCACTTGGGCAGGGGTCTTTTCAGGAGAAAAAAGTAGTGGGGACTGAGGGGAGATACTTTCTGGGCTGTCGGTGGTGCCAACATGGGTAGAGGGCTGGAAATTAAATTTGTCTACAACAATGTCAGGAAAGCCTGCTTCCACCTCTTTCCCATTGCCAAGGGAACAGTGATCATTAGAAGCAGTAAACTCTGTCTCCTTGCTGACCACTGCCAAGCTCCCTGTAGTGCTGATGGTGATGGCACTGGCAGCAATGGTGGTGGTGACATCATCATGAGCCTCGGCCTCCTGACATGCTTCCTGCTGCATGGCCAGGATCTCCAGCTTTGGCTGCACAAATGTATGTGCACTGGGAACCCCTTTGGCCTGCCCTCTTCCATAAAAGGTACCAATGGGCAGCATGTTACCAGCAGCAGTGGCAGAGGTGGTAGCACGACTTTTGCTATGAATTGTGCTGCTGGTTCTAGGAGGTAAATCCTGGAACAGCTGGCGACATGCAAATGTCTGCTGTTTGCCAGGCTCTTTACCACCAGCAGTCTTCACTCCCAGTCACCTCAGCTTTATGGGAGGTGAGCTGAGCTCAGAGGCCGCAGAGACAGAACGTCCCACCTGCTGCTCATGTACACGGCTCATAGCTCTCCCTCTCCCAGCAGCACTCTTACTGCTTTTTTGGCCTTGTTTGCTGCTCATTTTTCCTTTAAAACTTAGAAAAATGTAGACAAAAAAAAATATGATTTTGATTGCAGCAAACTAACACCAAAATCACCAAATGTACAAAAAAAATATTATACAAACAGAAAATAACAAAATATTAACTAAATGAAACAAGAAATAAAAAAAAAATGATCTCTCAAAACCAACCAAAAAACGAATAAAACCAGAAACTAAACACTAAGAGATGATACACTTGCAAACTACAACTGATATAAACTAAAATGAACAATGAAAAACTAAGGATTTCAAAGATATTCGCTCAGATGCACAGACAAATAATCGTGTGAACTGCTCCACTACACTAACTAACCCACAAAGGGAAGTCACATGATTGGGCCTGCCCTGTAGTCCTCAGCAGCAGAAGAAAACCTCTGATTGGTCAACCAAGTCACGTGTTGTTTCCGTAGTAACGAAATTTGGACATATTGTCATATTGAGGTATATATTTTTTTCCTTTAAATTCATCGTAAAGAACGTTCGTACAAGTTAACGAACCTAACGACAATTCATATTTCGTACAAATTGAAATTGAATTTCGGACACGAAATACGAAGTACAAATTAATTCTAACACGAACCGGAACGGAACGAAACAAATTTATTGACGGCGCCCATGTCTAATAATCATACCCTTAGTTGTTGGTAAAAAGAGAAGAAAATGAAGGGTGGAAGAATGTTTGACTATGTGTGGTGCCAAAGGGGAGAACAAAAAAACAAAAATAGAGAAAAACAGTGACTGGTGGGGGAGGGGGGGATGTCAGGTCAGTTTTAACGGTTTGTGGGAAAGGGGCTATAATAGCTCTGTTATCCAGCAAGGATAAGCTGGAACCATGATGAGAAATAGGGAAGAATTATTAAATTACATTCCTAAGGGCAGAAATCAGATAAAAAAACTCTAGGATGTCAAGTAAAGGCACATCTGTCAATTTTGCCACCACATATTCCAAGGAATATCATCAAATACCAAAACTAAGATAATAAAAAAGAATTTGCCAATTTTATATACAGACACACATTTACTTGGAATGTTAGAAATGGGTTGCCACTTCTTGAGCCGACGAGTGCCAACTCTAGGCAATTTGCTAACACCTAGGCTTTTCTCCTCATCCAAAAAATGCAGGAGTTATCCGTGTAACATAAAGACTTGCAGGTACTGCCAATCTTAATATGTTAGGTAAAACGTCCTCCTTGATAGCTACAGAGGAAGAATTTTCCATAAAGCAATATATAAATTGTGGCACACAAGATGTAGTCTACCTAATTACCTGCATTATGTGGAGCCTGCAATATATGGGGTGTACCACACGCTCTCTAAGGACCCGAATAGGAGAACACTAGAGATTGTCATCAAGGTGATCTCTCCTTATTTAGATTCAGGGTAATAGAGAGGTTTTCACACTTGCCGAGAGGAGGTGATAGAGAGGAGGCTTTTGGGAAGAGAGGCCTGATAGATTTTTAGATTAAAGTGTAGGTTCACCTTTACAGAAAATCTGTAAGGTGAACTTACACTGGACCCCCTCCTCAAACCCCCCCCCCTTCCGCTAGCCTGGAGTCTGGCACTGACAGGTCATATTGCCGCTGTACCAGTCCAGGGATTTGAAACCCCTCAGGCTTTCTCTCCTCTTTGCCCGTGGTGACAGGATGGGCTGTGTGGGTTCTGATTGGTCAGCTCCTCCTATGTGATGGGGCCGACCAATTAGGATGCTCCAAAACGTACCTCCTGACGAGATACATTTTGGAGATTAAGCTGCAGGGGATTTATAAGCCCTAGATGGTGAGGCAGCAAGGAGGAAGACTGAGAATGCAGCTATAAACAGGTACTAATGTGAGTCTTTCTACGCTTTTTGAAATGGAATGCTTGATTGACCAGTGCTTCATGATTGTACAGAAAGGTGTGTTAGGTAAAAATGACAGGGCTTTAGTATGACCTTATTTAGTAGGTAATAACTTTGTGTATAATTGTTAGTTTTTGCTGTGAGCCCTGGATCCTTGAGAACGGAGCAATGTCTCAGTTCCAGCGCTGCAGATACATGGCTCACACGTGGTGCTTTTAATTTGAAGGTTAACCACAGCAATAAAACCCAACCCTATATTTCCATGTATGTCAGGAGAAATGGTAAGATATTTCTGACATGTACAGGCTGAATGTTGGCATTAGTGTGGCTGAGCTTTTCTTTCTCTTTTTTTTTTTTTATATCTCAGCTCTAATTTCTGGAAAACGTACTACTCTGCAATCTGGGAACCTGCGTAAGCATGGCGACCACACAAGGGAAATAGAAATCCCTAATAATCAACTGGGAATTGCTTGTACAGATGTGGTTTTCGTGAGTACATAGCAACATAGAGACCTCTTAGTAATGACTTTAATGATGTTGCTCTGCTACATAATCAACATATAGAATGGATGTAGATTAGGTGGCACCTATTCAAACCATTTATGAGTTAGGTTTGTTTTCACTAAAATACTCCCCATTCATGCCTGACAATCACATATTATTCTGGTAATTATTTTTAGCATTTTTATACTGTACATTTGATTAACTGTGTAATCTCACAAGAGTGCATTGACCGACAGCTCTAAAATCTGCAGTAAGTGAGCAAATAATGAATTGTCCAAAAAGGCAGTACACACATTACAGAATTTAAAAGAAAGAACAAAAAAACACAAAATAGAGACAAAATATGCTTCTCCCTGCTAAGTTGTAATTGGGAAATAAATCGTAAATTGCTTCTTTTGTGTCACAGTTCCATCGTCCATGAAGGAGTTCAATTGTAACTGCATATGCTTCAATTTTATGATATCAACACAGTAATAACAATACAAACAATAGTTATATTTGAAAATACAATAAAAGCTTACATCAAAAAAATCTCCTCTCATGTTGTGGGTTCTGCCTGTTTGCTGGTCTTCTCTTTACACAACTTCCTGGACCCTGCATCCTTTGCAGCTTCTCATCTGCTGTTTCCTTTCAATTTCTAAGGACTACATATCCCATATTACCGTGCTGCCTGCAAGCAGTAATTCCTGAACTGACTCTGCCTCCTAAAACTCCTCCTCTCAGCACCCCTGTAGTTCAGAAGGCAGGCCCTGTGAAGTGTGTAACACAACAGTGCCTACTCACAGAGCATAGTGCACACGTGTCACAGAATTTAAGGAAATAAATGTGTGGGGATCTTCACAAAGTATCATTCAGGTTAAAGTGATATTAGAGTCTTGTTATTTTTTGTTTAAAAATAACAAACATATACTTACTTATACTTAACTGCTCTGTGCAGTTTTGCACAGAGAAGCCCAGATCCTCCTCTTCTCGGGTCCCTCCCCAGTGCTCCTGGCCCCTCCCTTCAGCAAGCAGCATGCTATGGGGGCACCCAAGCCGAGCCGCTGCTCTGTGTGTCTATTTAGACACGGAGCTGTGGCTCGGCCCGCCTCTCTCTCTCTCCTCATTGACTCACTGCCTTTGATTGATCACCCCATGAGCTAGAGTCCCCAGACAGCCGAGACTCTCATGCAACATCGCTGGATAGAAATGGGGCTTAGGTAAGTATTGGGGGGCTGAGGGGGGCTGTGGCTTCCTTTCAAGCCATCCATTGTATACAATTGTGTTGCTAGCTGTGATTGATCACAGTGATCACATGGTACAGACTGGGCCAATCACGGCTCATCTGTACCATGTGATCAATTGAGGCCAATCACAGCTAATCACAACAAAACAAACTTAAATGTATTGCTATATTCAAACATAATCTGTAAAAAAAATAAAAATACTGATCACTTTCCCAGAGTAGTACAATGTTACTATGGTAACATTATATTGCTCTGGTCAAAGTGTTCTAAAACAAAAATCGTATAAAAATGTTTTAAAAAATACAAAAATAAAAAAGAATGGAAGAAAAAGATTTTTTTTTCCTACTGTCACCAGTCAGTGACCCTGATCACCACCACACCCGTTATATGATGATGCTGTACTGCGCTTATGACAGTATGAAAATAAAAATAAAAGTTTTTTTTAATTTCTTAATTATCCAAAAAATTATGACACTTCAAAAAACTTGCCCTGCCTCTTACTAAATACCTTGGACTGTCTACATTTCAAAATGGGATCATTTGGGGGATATCTGTACTGTCCTGGCATTTTTTGGCCCTCAAGAAATCAGATACAGAACATCAGCATTTATCAATTTTCAGATATATATATATCATAGATTACAGACTAAATTATATACACTAATTTGGGTTATTTTCACCAATGAATTGTAGCAGAATACATTGTGACCTAAATTGATGAAGAAAGATTATTTATTTGCAACATCTTATAGCAGAAAAAGAAAAACTTAACCACTTCAATACAGGACATGTATACACCCTTCCTTCCCAGACCAATTTTTAGCTTTCAACACTCTCACACTTTGAATGACAATTACTCAGTCATGCAACACTGTACCAAGGAAATTTTTTATATTTTTTCATACAAATAGAGCTTTCTTTTGGTGGTATATAATCACCACTGGGTTTTTTATTTTTTGCGACATATAACCCAATTTAGTGGATATTATCTGGTCTCTGTGAAAGTTATAGAGTCTACAAGCTATGGTGCAAATCATTGAAAATTGATCACACCTGATCACACCTGATGCATTGACGGCCTATCTCATTTCTTGAGGCCCTGAAATGTCAGGAAAGTACAAATACCCCCCAAATGACCCCTTTTTTAAACGTAGACAGTCTAAGGTATTTAGTATGAGGCATGGTGAGTTTTTTGAAGTTGTAATTTTTTTCCCACAATTCTTGGGAAAATTAAGAATTATTTTTTTCACAAAATTGTCATAATAACAAATTATTTCTAACGCACAGCATATGCATACTTCCAATTACACCCCAAAATACATTCTGTTACTCTTCCCGTGTATGGCGATACCACACGTGTGTGACATTTACACAGCCTGGCCACACAGAGAGGTCCAACATGCAGGGAGCACCATCAAGGGTTCTAGGAGCATAAATTACATCTCTAATTTCCTAACGACCTATTACATTAGTGAAGGCCCTGGAGCACAAGGACAGTGGAATTACCCACAAAATTACCCTATTTTGGAAAGCAGACACCCCAACGTCTATTCCATGAGGCATAATGAGTCTATTGAACAGTTCATTTTTTTCCACAAGTCTTCGGAAAACGTGGAAAGAAAATTAAAACGTATTTTTTTTTACTCAAAGTGGTCAGTTTATATAATATTTTTAAATCAAAGCATGTATATAGCAAAAATAACACCCCAAAACACATTCTGCTACTCCTCCTGAGTATGACAATGCCACATATTTGAGACTTTTACACAGCCTGGTCACATACAGAGGACCAACAGGCAGGGAGAACCATCAGGCGTTCTTGGAGCATAAATTACATTTCTACTTTCCTAACAACTTATTACACTTTTGAAGGCCCTGGAGCACCTGGACAATGGAACTACCCACAAAATTACCCCATTTTGGAAAACGAACACCCCAGCGTGTATTCTATGATGCATAACGAGTCTTTTGAATGGTTATTTTTTATACACAAGTCTTCAGAAAACGTGGAAAGAAAATGAAAATCTTTTTTTTTTTACACAAAGTTGTCAATTTATAAGATATTTCTAACACATAGCATGTATATAGCAAAAATGGCACCCCAAAATACATTCTGCTACTCCTCCTGAGTATGGCAATACCACATGCGTGAGACTTTTACACAGCCTGGCCACATACAGAGGCCCAACATTGAAGTAGTATCTTCAGGCGTTCTAGAAGCATAAATTACACATCTCATTTAATTCCCACCCATCACACTTTTGAAGGTCCTTGAGCACCAGGACAGTGGAATTACCCACAAAATGACCTCATTTTGGAAAGCAAACACCCCAACGTATATTCTATGAGGCATGGGCTGCATATAGGTACTCGGGTACTCTGATGGGCTGGTGACAGGTCCTTGGGTACTCTGATGGGCTGGTGACAGGTACTCAGGTACTCTGACGGGCTAGAGTTAGATGCTCGGGTACTCTGATGGCCTGGTGACAGGCACTTGGGTACTCTGATTGCCTGGTGACAAGCACTCGGGTACTCTGATGGCCTGGTGACAGGTACACTGGTGGCCTGGTGACAGGTACTGGGGTACTCGTATGGCCTGGTGACAGGTACTCGGGTACTCTGATGGCCTGGTGACATTTACTCAGGTACTCTGATGGGCTACAGATAGGTACTCTGATGGGCTGGTGATTGGGCTGCAGATAGGTACTCGGGTACTCTGATGGGTGCTGACAGGTACTTAGATGGGTAGTGATAGGTACTCAGGTATTCAGATGGGCTGTTACAGGTACTCAGGTACTCGTGTACTCAGATGGATTGTGACAGGTACTCAGGTACTTGGGTACTCAGATGAACTGTGACAGGTACTCAGATGAACTGTGACACAATACATTTTTTAGGCAATTTCCTATGATAGTAGGAGTTTTTTTCTTAGATAAGGATAGTATTAACCATTTGGATCCAGTGTGTCTCTGTCGGGGGGGTATAGTTCCTCAGTGGGACACCCCAATAGACACGTCAATGGGTCCACCGCCAGCTGAACCTAGTACACATGGTTAATTTTGGTGACAATTCTGCTCCAATATCGCACCAACTTGGGACATCTCCAGAGCATGTGGATGAGGTCACCCGGATGAGTCTGACATTTCAGACATATGGAAGTCTCTCGCCTACCCCATTTATGTAGCCATACAGGTATACAATATATTCAGTGCAATATAAACAGATGTGACAGTCTCTGCGCCGCGGATACTGACACCAGTGGTCCCACTACAAGAATCCAATCCCACTGTTCACCATAAATGGGACCAACATCTATCGCCCAACCCTCCCTGCAGGGTAAAAGGTCATGGGTTTGTATATTTGATAGTAGATGAGTATACATCCTAGAGATGATACAGTTTTTCTCAGGGTCGGTGTATATGGATTCCAAGAACGTGAAGTCCTCTAACTTCAGATTAGAGTGTCTATGCTGTCAACGCATGAAATGTTGTAGCTGTATGTGTGGGTAGTGATGACCTTTTAGCTCTGGGAATTCCCTCAGAAGTTGGCTATACAGTTTTATGACAGAGTCATTTCATTCTTGATTGAGGTATCCAATCCCTGCCCTATCCCAGATCGGGTGTTTTACAACTTTAGCTAAATCTGCATAAAAGCAGTTCTGACAAATGGGCATTTGACAAAGAAACCCAGTCAGTCCCAATTTATTCTTGATCCCTTTCCAGAGTTTCATTAATAGCTGAACTATGGGGCAATGAGAAGGGACCATAGGGAGGCCCATTTCCATATGGGATAAAGCTGTATATCCTGTATCAGGGCCAAGGAGTAGATCCTTGGAAGAGTCTGCAGTTGTCACTGGATACCAACCTGTAAAGTGTTGTAATTGGGCTGCAAAATAGTACATTTGTGGATGTGTAACAGCCATTCCCCCCTGATCTTTGGGAAGTTGCAGAGTGACAAGTTTAATTTGAGAGCCGACTTGTACCAATTTATGGCAAAACCTAACAACTGCCCGAACAGATTGATTAGGCGCATCACTGCCCTTAAAGAGTCCCCAGTATCTCCCAGATACAACAGAGTGTCGTCTGTATACAGGAAGATTTTGTCCTCTCTCTGTCCCCTACGGAAGCCCACGATGCTGGGGGAGGCCCGAACCATAGCTGCCAGGGGTTCCAATGCAAGGGCAAACAGCAGGGGCGACAGTGGGTGCTCAAATTAATCCTTATTTTCACCGTGGGTGCAGCATAAAAAAGTTGTACCCAAGATATGAGATCATTACCAGATTCTCCCGCTCTTTGGTTTTAGTTTTAATAGCGGTAATCTGTGTGATAATTAAGCCCCGTAAATGAGCCTTCAGGGCATCCCAGACCACCAGAGACCTAGCTGAAACCTGATTAAAATGCAAGAATTCTGTGACAGCTTTGGAAATGGGGTAAAATTCTGGAAAAATTGTAATCCAGAAGGGATTAACCTTCCACAGCCTATGCTTGTGACTAGGAGAAACAGTTACGTGGACACGTAGGAGAGAGTGATCCGAAATGTTACGTGGAACGTACATCACGGAATCAGTCATCTGATGTGCCAAAGTATTGCCCAGACATATATCTATGTGAGAGAGTCTGTCAGAGTTTCTCCCGCACGGAACGGGCAGATGCGCATGCGCGCCACTGGGCAGGCTAGGCATCGGCGCGCTGTTTGGCGCTAGTGGCCCTATTTAAAGGAGGCTGCTGCATCTGCCCAGTGCTGTTTGTCTGCGGCTCTGTATCCAAATTACCTGCTATCTGCCTGCTGTTGAAATATCTGATCCGGCTTCCGTCTGACCTCGCTGACCTCTCCTGCTCTGACCCCGGCCCTGCTTGACCTTGCTTTGGACCGAACCTCTGTTGCCGAATCCTTGCCTGCCTGCACTTCGCTTCTGCCTGCTGTACTTACCTGTCTGCATTACCCGTTGTGACCCGGCCTGCCTGACAATTCTTCTGCTGTCCAAATGTGCTGCACTCGGTCCTTGCTGCCGCTGCCCGTGCCTGCTGATCACTGCCTGCTTATCCACCATCTACCCTGCAGTTCCAGTATCCAGGAGGAACCAGCTGCTGCTTCCAATCAGACACTCCTACCCCGCTGCGCTCACGGGGCCGCTGTCTCCATTCCAGTGGTCCCTGAACCAGAGCTGTAAGAGAGGTCTTCTTCCATCAAGTCAGGCTCATCACCAGGTACCTAACAGAGTCATTTGTAGGACGCTGACTAGCAAGAAAAACAGTGCACATTAGGATTCCTGTCCCTCCACACATCTCGCAAGAAATCAAGCAATCCCCGCTTAAGCTTGCCACTAGCTCTGAGCGAAAAGTATCCATCTGTTTATCCATAACATTGTTTTAGTCTCCAATCACCCAAATAGGGATGTTGGAGTATGAGGTTATAAATTGTGCTAGACATTTCAGGCTGTCAAACAAGAAGGGTGGGGGGACATATATGTTTGCAATAATACACGTCAACCCTGCTAGTTTGCATAATAAAAAAAGGTGCCCTCCCTGATCATCAACCAGGGAGTGCAGTAACTGAAAGGAGACAGCATGCAAATTTAGTATGCTGACACCCTTGGAGTAAGCTTTGTCAGTGGAGTGGAAGAAGGTTGGATAACTACGGTGCTTAAGCGTAGAAGTAGTATAAGCTTGCAGGTGTGTTTCCTGTGAGCACATCACAGCAGGTTTTGGGCCTTCACCATAGAGAAAAATGCCACCCGCTTCACTCCATCATCCAACCCCCTCACATTTGACGAAATCAAAGTACACACATTAGACATAGGACAACGGAGTAGTAAGTAACTTGTAGGGATAGTTCCAGGTACAGAAAGTCAATAGGGGAATCCCCACATCTCCACTTAGTATCTGTGCACAAAAGGATTATCCAAAGTCCAGGTGAATAGATGGTGGTGTCTGCCAAAAAAAGGCAATTTCAGTTGTACAATGTTAGGGGGGCCCCCAACGTCTCAGTTCAACTCTGATTCAAAGAGACTTGCGAATCCAAATCATTGGTAAAATGTAGTGCAAGCAACTTATGTATTCCTCTCCACCTTAAAGGAAAGACTGAGAAAAGAGATCAACATGCTCAAATCTTCTCCTGAGGTATCCTCACTCAGTAGTAGTAGTAAAAAATAATACAATCAGGCCATGGGTGCTGGTGATTTTTTAAGGGTGTGCTCAATACGATCCAGCCAGTTGGACACATTAACGGGATGAAACAATTGCGTCTCACCATTTGCTGCAATTCTAAGCTTGGCAGGATACAACTTAGCATTCTTCACTTCAGTAAACTTGACCCTGCGGTGCTGTAGGTCAGCAGAGAAATCAGGGTAGAATGATATGTGTACATTATCCATCTTCATAAGGATGCCTTTGGTTCTGGCCTGATATAGTATGGCATCCTGATCTTTGAAATTTAGTAATTTAAATAGGAAAGGCTTAGGGTGCTCTCCAGGTTTAGGTGGTGTGGGTGGGACTCTACGAGCCCTTTCTACAGCAAACATGGGGGAGAAGGCGTCCTTGCCCAATGTGTTAATGAGCTAGTTTTCTATAAACGCCACCGAATTTTTCCCTTCAGCCTTCTCCGGTATGCACACCACACAGACATTATTGCGTCTCTCTCTGTTCTCCATGTCCTCTAAACGGACTGAGTGGCCTGTGATAATCGATTGCATATGGCAAACTTCTCTCTGTAGCGGCACAACATCATCCTCCACATTGTTCACTCTGTCTTCCAGGGCTGCAGTGCGGTCACGCAGTTTCTGCATGTCCGGTCTAATTAGATTCAGCTTCAGTTTCACTTGTTTGATCTCGGTAGTCAGGGTAGTAATACACATGTTACATGAGGTGACCGCTGCAAAAATGTCTCTAAAGCCCCATACACACTATCAGCTTTTCTGCTGAGTTTTTCCTTCAGATTTTCCAAAACCATATAATATGAGGACAAACCTTAGGAATTTCAATTTGTATGCAATCAGGCAGGCCCTTGCACTACATGGTTTTGGTAAAACCGAAGGAAAAACTCAGCAGAAAAACTGATAGTGTGTATGGGGCTTAAGGGTCAGTTCAGAGGTATGCAGCTCCTGGCCTTCTAGAGGCCTTCTTCAGGGGTTAGCGTACTCACTGTGTCCCACGATGAAGCAGGCTCCGAGTCGTCTGGCAATTGTTTTCTATTTTTTCTTTTCTTGCTCTAACCAAAATGGCAAAAAGTTCAACGTTGTTTCACAAAAGAATAGACTTGGATAGTGATCTCTCTTTTTAATCATGTTACTGTATTTTTCAAATCTAAATGGAGCTAAAAAAAAACTTACTTTTTAAAAAAATATGGATCATCATCCTGGTGTTTTGGCTTTGTGAATTCATCTTAAAGCAAAACTAAACCCATTGAGTTAACTTTTTTCCAAGCAGTTACATTCAAGACAAGTCATGTAAGATAACTGTTACAAATGCTTGTGCTCAGTGTCAAGCCATCACATGACTGGTGTCATAACTGATCACATGTGCGGTACCATGATAACAGCAAATTAAACATAGGGTAATGGCAGCTTCCTTGGCTATAAAGGTTTGAAAGGTTTAGTTCTGCGTTTAATGTGGTGTACCCATCTGTGTTAGCTTTACCTGTTCAGAGGCTGCCTGCCTGCCATGTTTCCCATTTCTGAAGCACACCAACAAATTTAGGCTCAGTCTAGAGGTCTTTTTAACATTTATTGCAGATCTTGAACAAAATGCAGGGAGGAGGTTTAGGGTGCAGGATACCCAAGGCATTCACTCATCTTGGGGGACAGCTTCCTGAAAATATTGTCCCAGCAGTATTAGGCCCTGTAGTAGCCTCAAAAAGTTAGGCTGCTAGGTAAATTTAGTTTTTGGTTTCAGTGTAGTGAGCTTAGCGGTGATTGATTGTTTTTGTATGTTCAAGGTTTTCTAAGCCGGGTGTTTGATTTCTTCCACCTGGAGGAAGCTTCCAGAATATAGGGCAGGGATGCAGATGACCAGTATGAATATTTATTATGCCCCAGCCAACCCTGGAAGGAGACTTCCAGAAGGTGGCTGAAAAGGTAATAGGAAGGGAAAATCCTGATCTCCTAGGGGGGTCCTGGGGGGGGTCCTGGGTCCTGGGTCTGGAGAAGGATATCTCCGCCACAGAGGAGGGCTGGGTGGAGGGGTGGAGGGCAGCTCCAAGGACATTATGAGTAAAAACCTTCCTGTAGATCTTGGATGTGCTTGTGCGAGAAGGGATCTATGTGCCAGAGGTTGCTACATGGACTTGAGCTGCTCTAATAGAGTCCTAGATATACTAGTCATTCTATGTTACTTCCAGAAAAGGCTGCTGTAAGAAGATTAGTGAGAGGTTTTTTCTCTCATTATTGCTATTAATCATTTTGGTGTATCCTGTGACCCTAAACCCCATAACCTATTAAAGGTTCTTCAAGCAAATATACTTAAAAGACATCTCCTAGATAGTGTTATTGATGCTGGTATGAATGGACTGGTGCTTGCGGGAGTGGACGGCTTTTGTACTTTTAGAGAAGAATCAGTAATTACCAGCAGTCCCTAGGGGAGTGGCGCTACACGAGCAGTCACAATCCTTAAGTAGCACTTTCTGGCATCTCACCCTCAAGAAGTACTTCCACACTTAGAGCTACAGACAAAAGGTCCTACTTTCCAGCTAAGCTTCCACAGGTAAGTTTCCTTCAGGCCCTCAGCCCATAGCACCCCCTGAGCCCTATTAGCAATAACTGTGGAAAAGGCACACATGTCCCCTCCCAGGAGGGAACCCCAGGAAAAATAGAAACGGATCAGATCCTCCCAAATATTGATCGTCTCCCCAATAACACCTTCTGGGTCAGACTATCAGGGATTGGCTAAGGTCCAGCAAACATTCATAACCCAGTGACTGATCCTCCAACTCTATTGCTGGAATATTCTTCTAGGCACCAAATTTAGGGAAATCCTGAGCAGTCCTGAAAAATGAGTTGCAGCTCACTTGGGTACAGTAAAGTCATATTACTAAATTTAGACAGCTCGGGGCAGGGGCGCTACAAATGGTTAAGCATCAATCAAAACGGAAATCGCAGTATTGGCATTAGAAACTAGGACCTGAACAACTGAACAGTAGCAAATATCCTTTCTGGAGCAATAAATTGGTAACTGATATACTGTCTCTTTAAAAGATCTTACATGCTGAAAAACACAAAATGTGTGTGCCTGTGTGGTCATTTTAAGGACTTGTATACAGAACAGTTGAGCTCATTTTGTATAACTGTCAGTGTATGTCCTCCACTCAAGCAACCCAGGTGCAATGATCAGCCTGTCATTGAATAGCTGTGGGTTGCTCATAAACACAAGTACAGCATATGGGTATATCCAAAAAAAAAAAAACGAATTTTATGAACAAAGGGGTGAGGTCTCTAAGGATTCCAGTGATGTAATTGATCATATATGTTCGGATAAGGGTATTGTCTGGATTTTTTCAATATTTTTTGTGTGGGGATTCCCCCTTAAATCGATAGTAGACCCGAAGGCCATGTAAGTAAATAGGGCCAGGTAACATCAATGATTGTTACGGACTCTGAGGTGCCTCCACCACCCAGTGTCCATAGCAACCATTGGCAGTGGGAAGCTGTCATGTGAAAAAGCTGTAGTAGAACCGATATTACACATGATTTTTGACTCCTGCTGAACAGGTAAATGTTTAGCCATTAGTTTAAACACCTGAACTGCCAAGGTTCAGTCCAAACCTGTGTTTGGACTGAACCATACGTTCAACCCCTCTCTTCAATAGGAATGTGCAGGAGAAAGGAAGGGATTAGGCAAGCATTTGTAAATGCCTAAGAGATCTGGCCATGACAGGAAGGTTTTGGAAGCAGCTACAAATTTGTGCCTGCAACTAATACCTGATGCGATGTCCAACGGCCTTTTACTCTCAGGATTTGTGAGATCTCTGATCTTGAGTTACTGGGTCTGCACGCAAGCTATGGCCAATAGGGGAAGGGGAGCTCTATCTTTTCTGTTTGATTTATTTGGATTCATTTATTTTATGTTATTAAAACTGCAACATGGCAAGCAGTCCTAGAATAAGTTTTAGTAGTATCATTCTCATGCAACATCGATCTCAACTTTTTGTTGATACACAGGGCATATAAAACGCCAATGAGGTTCCATCAATGGTATAGTAGGGAGAGTCCAGATGGCCCAAGATGCTATACTTTCCCTGCAAATCTCTTACATATGTTTTGGCATTGCCCTAAGCTTGTCCGCCACTGGCAACTCATTATTGATACCATTAAGTCATGTAAAAGGAAAACTCAGCAATGATCCACTTACCTGTGTGCTAGAATTTTTAGATAGGGAAGAATTCATATGTCAAACTAGAACCCCTATAGCCAGATTGCTATTCTTAGCGTGTAAATGTATTACTTCCAATTGGTTATCTCTGCTTCCCCCAACGTTTGAGGACTGGCGTACACAGGTTAACTCAGCCCTCTTTAAAGAACAACATATTTTACAACAAAGGGGTACTCCCCACAAATGTGATAAGCTGTGGGATCCATGGATACAGACCCCTGGGCTAGCCCCACTAGCACTCGTGTCATTACAGATTTTTCAATGTTAGTCCTCCTATATAAGTAAATTGTACTGTTTATGGTTCTTTGGTTCAGTTTTCCTTTTTGCCACAATGCCTCCCCCCCCCACTCTTTTTTTTCTCCTCCCCATGTGGTAAACCCATTACTGTCTTAGTTTATCGATTGTTGTATATGACACCCTCAGAATATAGATGGGAGTGAGTGGCGCATTATTTTCTTCTAGAATTACTAGCTTACTAGCCATTAAATATCTATGAAATCTTATTTTTAATGGGAATGTACATATTTGATAAGCCACTGCTATTTTGTTTGTGTATGCTGTTCATGATAGGATGGTGGCGGAAGTGTATAGTACTGATTCTTTAATGTACCTTTACTATTTTTTCCCTTTTTTATTGTGTTTTTTTTGTTTTTATTTTTGTAAACATAACAAAATGTCAATAAAAACTTATTTGATCAAAAAAAAAAATGCAACAGTTTGAGCTGAAACCCAGATAGGTGGACTTTCAAAACTTCCTGGTGAACAAGAGCAGAATAATGTCAGGAAATCTCTCGGCTGGGGTATCCACAGCTTACATTGTATAAAGCTTCATACACACGGGTGCATTCCCCCTACACTGTAAACATGCTGTGTCAGGGTGGTTCCGGTGCTGCATACAGTTGACTATAGACATGAATGGTGCAGGCAGCTATCCGCTTCTACTGCTACCTGTGTAAGGTGGCACATGCGCACAGACATAGGTACTGTTATCATCATCCTAACACCTTAGGCTTGCTTTTCATCCACACAGTCTGAGCAATATATTCACAATACAGTGTATGAATGTAACCTTTTGCAATGCTGATGTATACAGTAGTATTATTTGCTATCTAAATGTGTATATGATTTCAAGGTGACAGTGGCAACTTGAATTGCTTTTAATGGGCTTCGTTATGTATGCTCTGTATGTCATGTGGTGTCTCTGTGTTGCTGCTGTGCGTGAGACCTATAGCAACTCAGTTCTCAAGTGTCCTGATCACTACATTGGCATGTAGTAATGAAAATGCCATCAGACTGGTGTCTATGTTATGTACAGAGTTGTTTAGCCTATTTGCTAAATACGTTTTCTCAAACCTGCTAAAGAAAAAAATATACAAATGTATTCTGTATTCACCCAGCTCTATTTTGCCTACATTTTAAGGGTACATTCACGCCAGATGCATACAGATGCATATACCAGATACAGATTAGCTGTGTTTCAAATGCAGATGAATGGGTCAAAATTGCTTTTTTTTTTTACTGCATTTCTTGTGATCATGTCCAAATAAAGTGAGCTTGTAGGCAGGCGCATTCTATTTTCTCCCCAGCAGATGGCGCTCACTGCGGAGGCTCTGTTGTTGGAGAGAAAGTCAGGAGGAACAAGTTTCCTTGATGGTTTCCTGAGTCACTGGGGGAGCTATCCTATTAGATACTGCCACCCCATGTGACTCAAGCAGCTAACTTGAGTCAGGCAGAGCCTATTTAAGGCCCTGGCTCCTGGGATTGGCATGCATTTTGTGAGTGGAATGGGTAGGGATAGGTGCACCCCATCTGTTAGGGACAGTACTAATGTAAGGAAAAGATTCCTGATAAGGAGGGAAAGAGAAGGTACTCTGCTTCTCTGGACATCTTCCTGACTGGGTGCTGCATGGTCGGATCACCTATCTGGGTTTGGTCACTGAGAAGCTGCATATTTGTGTGCGGCAGGTGCCAAGGAGATAAAATATTTTACCCTTCAAATAATGCATCCCTCTGCTAACAGTCACAATATTTTGCATCTGGCAGAGCTGATCACTGTCTGGTTCTTTCAGTATTGTCCTTAGCAAAGAGTAGAGAATGGTTAGATTCTATGTTAACTTTTTATTGCTGTGAATCCATTGTGGCGATTCTGCTCACTTCCTTTATCAAAGACAGTTGTCACCAGGACAGAAAGTGAAGGCAAAACCAACCCCTAGCAGCTGTCATTGGAAAACATGCTTATTTTAAAAGCTGTGTGGTATCCATTCACTTTTCAGAGTTTTTCTCACACTTCCTGTCATGTCACCAGGTGATGAACTGAGATGGGGACACAGAATTCAAAGAAGTAAATGTGTGGGGATCTTAACAAAGTAAGTTTACAAACTTCAACATCATTCAAATATTTAGGAGTAGGTTACAAGCATTGAAACACAATGTGGAAATGAATATCTGATCTTCTTTAAAGTATAACTAAAGGCAAATTGTTCTTTTTTGAATAGAGTGGTGAGGCAGGAGAACCACTGTCGGGTTTTATTGATGTCTATGTCCCCATTAGGGTAACTTGCTTCCTCTATTTTCCTGATCGCCAATCTCACAGGTAATGAAATTAAGGCAAGCGCTATTTTTTTTTTGCCAACACAACAGGAATAGAGGCCAAATCTTCCAACAGATACCGGGGTGAGTAGTGGTGGATTACTGATAAGACATGATCTTTGATGGATCTTTCTAAGTTGATAATCTGTCACTGATGTCTATTTTAATTAAATTATGCAGACCAGAAAAGACAATCCATGTATAAAAAAATATGTATGTGTGGCTTACATACATTAACCATATGTCAACTATATATATTGTGAGGGGTTAGCTCGGCAGCGGGTGTGTGTGACCCCCTGGATGGGTTCACAACACAAAATCAGGCACAGCAGACAGCGTTGTAGGTGCAAAAAAACAAAAGATGCGGTTTATTTATGCTACATGCAGTGAAACATATAACAGCCAAACAAAAATAAAACATGAAAATAAATCCTGGTCAGCTTGACCTCTAATTACACACTTAGATTCCCTGTCTAACAACTGAGTGCAACCTTGTGCTGCACCAGTCCCTGTCTCTGTTGTAGAGGTTTGCCACACAGGCATTAACTCACCGCACAGAACAGGTGTCACACTCCCCAGTCTATACAACACAAAACTGGTTCCAGGATGGAGCATCTCCCTAAGCATGCTGGGGTTTTTTGTAGAGGTCTTAATGAGCCCACTTACTTCAGCTGGGCTCATTAACTCTTCCCCTCTAATTGTAAAAGTCTGCATAAAGCCTGAATCTAGGGCACACATATTTCCCATCCTGGATACAACAAGGTGACTTAACCTGCGTGCTGCCACATACCCCCCCCTCTTGTTTCAACCTTGGGGTTGTAACACAAGCAGTCAGACACGCATGTATCCGAGACAAAGCATCCACATTCCCCATTTTAACACCAGGGCGATGCTTAACTGTAAAGTTAAATTCTTGTAGGGCCAGGAACTACCTATTTACCCTTCTATTGGTCTCCTTGTTCTGAGCCATCCACTTTAAAGGAGCGTGATCAGTCACCAGGTCAAAGTGCCTACCTAGCAGATAGTACCGAAGGGAATCTAGAGCCCACTTCACTGCTAAACATTCCTTCTCAATCGTGGAGTAATTTACCTCATGGGACTTTAACTTCCTGCTGAGGTAAATGACTGGGTGCTCTTCCCCGTTCCAGACCTGGGATAACACTGCTCCTAACCCAACGTCTGATGCATCAGTTTGTACAACAAAGTCCTTAGAGAAGTCTGGCGAGTACAACACTGGCTGGCTACATAAGGCTGTTTTTAAGGACTGAAATGCTTCTTCAGCCTCTGGGGACCATTTAAACATAACAGACTCTTTCCCTTTTGTCAGGTTGGTGAGAGGCACCGCCTGAGAAGCAAAATGGGGAATGAATCGTCGTTAATAGCCAGCGATTCCCAGAAAGGCTCGTACCTGTTTCTTGCTGTTGGGACGTGGCCAACTCTGTATGGCCTCGACTTTATTTACTTGAGGTTTTATCACCCCCCTCCCAATAGTGTACCCAAGATATTTGGCCTCCTCCTGTCCAATGGTACACTTCTTTGGATTGGCCGTAAACCCAGCTTCCCGGATAGAGTCTAGGACTGCTTGTACTTTTGGCAAATGTGAGACCCAGTCTGTGCTATGAATAATCACATCATCCAGGTAAGCTGCAGCATATTTCTGATGGGGCCTCAGAATCTTATCCATTTTCCGCTGGAATGTTGCCGGTGCATTCTGTAACCCTGTAATTCTGTATTGGAATGCCCCATCTGGGGTTACAAACGCAGTTTTCTCCTTGGCCGACTCGGCCAGGGGAATTTGCCAATACCCTTTGGTGAGATCAAGAGTTGTCATATATCGGGCTGTTCCCAGCTGGTCAATCAACTCATCTATATGCGACATGGGGTAGGTGTCAAATTTTGTAACTTTATTTAATTGTCGAAAATCGTTACAAAACTGCCAGCTCCCATCAGGTTTGGGCACTAGTACGATAGGACTGGACCAGTCACTCTGGGACTCCTCTATCACACCCAATTCCAGCATCCTTTGAACCTCCCCACGTATTGCCTCCCGTCGGGCCTCTGGTATTCTATAAGGTTTTAGTTTTACCCTTTCTCCTGGCGGGGTGATAATGTCATGCTCTACGCCAGATGTTTGTCCCGGAAGCTCAGGGAAAATCTCTTTGTTACGAAGTACAAACTCTTTAACCTCCTGTTGTTGGGGTTTCGATAAGGTGTCTGCTATTCCAACCTCAGGAACTAAGCAATCAGGTTGTACTTGTGACAAAGTCTCTGCGACTAGGGATTCCCTATCCCTCCAGGCTTTCAGCAGATTGACGTGATAGATCTGCTCCGGCTTTCGCCTTCCTGGCTGTCTAACCCTGTAGTTCACCTCACTAATTTTTTCAATTACTTCATATGGACCTTGCCATTTGGCCAGAAATTTGATTTCAACCGTAGGGACTAGCACCAAGACCCTATCCCCTGGGGAAAAAGTACGGGTCTTGGCCCCACGGTTGTACACTCTCTGCTGTGCTAACTGTGCTTGGGTTAAATGTTCCTTTACAATTGGCATTACCTGTGCAATTCTATCTTGCATCAGGGCCACATGCTCAATCACACTCCTGTGAGGAGAACTCTCATTTTCCCAAGTTTCCTTGGCGATATCCAGCAGCCCTCTTGGGTGTCTCCCATAGAGCAACTCGAAGGGTGAGAAACCCATAGAGGATTGGGGTACCTCCCTAATGGCAAACATCAGATAGGGTATTAGACAATCCCAATTCTTTCCATCTCTATCCACCACCTTCTTTAACATTTGTTTTAGGGTTTTGTTGAATCTTTCAACCAACCCATCTGTTTGGGGGTGATACACAGATGTACGCAATTGCGTCACTTTGTACAACTTGCATAGCTCTTTCATAACCCGGGACATAAAGGGTGTACCTTGGTCCGTAAGCAGTTCCTTACAAATACCCACGCGGCTAAAAACAAGAGATAGCTCTTTGGCTATGGTTTTGGCCGAGGTATTTCGAAGAGGAATTGCTTCCGGATAACGGGTGGCATAGTCCAATATAACCAAAATGTACTGATGCCCCCTGGCGGACTTCATTATCGGACCTACCAAATCCATTGCGATCCTTTCAAAGGGGACCTCAATGATAGGAAGAGGTACCAGCGGGTTACGGAAATGTGGCATAGGTGCCGACTTCTGACACACAGGGCAGGAGGAACAATAATTTTCTATTTCCTTCATGACCCCAGGCCAATAGAATCTCTGCAATATCCTCTCTCTGGTTTTCTCTGTCCCCAGATGACCTCCCAGAATGTGCCCATGGGCCAATTCTAACACCAACTTCCTGTAAGGTTTGGGCACTACAAGTTGCTCAATGGTTTCTTCTGCCCTTTGAGCCACTCGATACAGCAGGTCCCTTTCCATAGTGAAGTAAGGATAAGTGCAAGTCTTATCTGGGTTCACTAACTCGCCATCTATTTTCACCACATTTTCCCGTGCCTTTATTAGGGTGGGGTCTTTTAACTGTTCTGTGGCAAAATTTTCCCTGTGAACCTCAAGATCCGAAAACTCCACAGAAGGCATGTTTTCATCTGAGGATGTTGGCTCCTCCCCAGTTTCTCGAGTTTCCCCCGCCAATACCGACAAGGGAAATTCAGGAGAGTCCTTACCACTCCCAGAGGAATTCTGGTCATCTTCCTGTTCTATAGGGGCACCAGTGGGGGGCTCAGGACAATCCCAGAGTTCCCAGAATTTTGGAAAATCCCTTCCCACAATAGCATCATGTGGTAAGTGAGACACTAACCCCACCTGATGAGAGAGGTTACCTTTGGGGGTCTCAAAAAACACTGAAGTTACAGGATACTCTCGGGTGTCCCCATGCACACAAATAACAGCCACCCTGTTCTTCCCAGAGACCTCTGTAGTAACTAATTCAGCTTTTATCAATGTTACCAGGCTACCTGAATCCAGCAACACATCAACATTTCTACCATTAATACACATTTTACATAAATGTTTCTCAGGTCCCCGAATGGCAGTGCATGCAACTGTCGCAAACAGCGACTGACGTCTCTCCCTTATAAAGTCACATTGCATAGGCTCATCCACAACGGGGCAATTGGCTGCAATATGTCCCTCTTGCCGGCAGCGGTAGCAAATAATCTTTTTCGCTGCCTCTTGCAGCATGGGCTTCCTGGGCTGCTCCCACCAGACCTAAGGTAGAACTCCCACCCTCTCACTCTCTCCACCCTCACCCCTTGGAGTCATCTTACCCGCCACTGGGGATGATCTGGTCTTAGGGTAAGGCCGCGTACACACGGGCGGACTGTTCGCCCAACCTTGTCCGCTGAACAGTGTTTGGGCGGACAGTCCGCTCGTGTGTGGGCTTTCAGCGGACAGTTTCAGCGGACAGTTTGACGGACAAAGTCTTTCGGAAATTCCGAAAAACTGTCCGCTGAAACTGTGTTTGAGCGAACAGTCCGCCCGTGTGTAGGCTACTTTCGAAATGAGCAAACTGTTCCCGCTCGGAGGAAAGTCTGCTCATTTCGAGCGCGTGTGAAGGTAGGCAGGGCCCGCGACGGAGACGTCGCGGGCTCCGCCGCCTGGAATGGGCTTAAAGGGGAACCCCAACGCCGAAAAAAATCGGCGTGGGGGTTCCCCCAAAGTCCACAACAGACCCTTGTCCGAGCACGCTACCCGGTCGGCCAGGAAAGGGGGGCGAGCGAGCGCGCCCCCCCTCCTGAGCCGTACCAGGCCGCGTGCCCTCAACATGGGGGGGGTACCTTGGGGAAGGGGGGGCCGCGCGGCCCCCCCACCCCAAAGCACCTTGTCCCCATGTTGATGAGGACAAGGGCCTCTTCCCGACAACCCTGGCCGTTGGTTGTCGGGGTCTGCGGGCGGGGGGCTTATCGGAATCCGGGAGCCCCCTTTAAGAAGGGGGCCCCCGGATACCGGCCCCCCACCCTATGTGAATGAGTATGGGGTACAATGTACCCCTACCCATTCACCTGTGAAATAAAGTACAAAAAAAAACACAACACAGAGAAAAAATATTTTATTGCACAGCTCCGGGGGTCTTCCGTCTTCGGGGGTCTTCTCGCCGGACTCCTCCGCTATCTTCGTGTAGCTCTTTTACTAGCGGAGGAGCCCGGCTTTCTTCCTCCCCGCCGCCGGCCTCTTCTCCCGACTTCGGGGGTCTTGTCCCCCTCTTCGGTTCTTCCGCCGGGCCACCGCGCCTTCTTATAGCTCTTTTACAGGCGGTGGCCCGGTCTTCTGTCGCCGCTGCCTTCCGTTCTTCTGTCGCCGCCTTCGGTTCTTCTGCCGGGCCACCGCGCCTTCTTGTAGCTCTTTTACAGGCGGTGGCCCGGTCTTCTGTCGCCGCTGTCGCCGTCGCCGCCTTCCGTTCTTCTTCTTCTTCTTGTTCTTCTTCCCCAGGAGATGTTGACACGTCGCTCTCTCCGGCCGGAATGCCAGAGCCGCGCTGTGCGGTCACTTATATAGTGACAATGGGGCGGTGTCACATGGTATATGTCACATGGGTTGATGTCACATGGGGACTATGACATCGTAAGGGGGCGGGGTCACCATGTGACCAACCCATGTGACATATACCATGTGACACCGCCCCATTGTCACTATATAAGTGACCGCACAGCGCGGCTCTGGCATTCCGGCCGGAGAGAGCGACGTGTCAACATCTCCTGGGGAAGAAGAACAAGAAGAAGAAGAAGAACGGAAGGCGGCGACGGCGACAGCGGCGACAGAAGACCGGGCCACCGCCTGTAAAAGAGCTACAAGAAGGCGCGGTGGCCCGGCAGAAGAACCGAAGGCGGCGACAGAAGAACGGAAGGCAGCGGCGACAGAAGACCGGGCCACCGCCTGTAAAAGAGCTATAAGAAGGCGCGGTGGCCCGGCGGAAGAACCGAAGAGGGGGACAAGACCCCCGAAGTCGGGAGAAGAGGCCGGCGGCGGGGAGGAAGAAAGCCGGGCTCCTCCGCTAGTAAAAGAGCTACACGAAGATAGCGGAGGAGTCCGGCGAGAAGACCCCCGAAGACGGAAGACCCCCGGAGCTGTGCAATAAAATATTTTTTCTCTGTGTTGTGTTTTTTTTTGTACTTTATTTCACAGGTGAATGGGTAGGGGTACATTGTACCCCATACTCATTCACATAGGGTGGGGGGCCGGTATCCGGGGGCCCCCTTCTTAAAGGGGGCTCCCGGATTCCGATAAGCCCCCCGCCCGCAGACCCCGACAACCAACGGCCAGGGTTGTCGGGAAGAGGCCCTTGTCCTCATCAACATGGGGACAAGGTGCTTTGGGGTGGGGGGGCCGCGCGGCCCCCCCTTCCCCAAGGCACCCCCCCATGTTGAGGGCACGCGGCCTGGTACGGCTCAGGAGGGGGGGCGCGCTCGCTCGCCCCCCTTTCCTGGCCGGCCGGGTAGCGTGCTCGGACAAGGGTCTGTTGTGGACTTTGGGGGAACCCCCACGCCGATTTTTTTCGGCGTTGGGGTTCCCCTTTAAGTCCATTCCAGGCGGCGGAGCCCGCGACGTCTCCTTCGCGGGCCCCGCCTACCTGTACACGCGCTCGAAATGGGCGGATTTGCCTCTGCCTTACGTGGGCGAGTCCGTTCATTTCAAAAGTTGAGCGAACTGTTTGGCAAACAGTTCGCTGAAACAGTCCGCTCAAAAAGTGCCGTGTGTGGCCATGTCCGTCCATGCTAATTTTGAGCGGACTGTTTGCCGAAACTGTTTGACAAACAAAGTTGGGCGAACAGTCCGCCCGTGTGTACGCGGCCTAAAAGTCCGTGAGTCCCTGGAAGAGGTGGTCAGGTTCTCTGTAGCCAAGTACCTCTCAACCAGATCCACAAGTTTATCTATATACATTTATGACCTTTTATAGTTATCTATATACATTTATGACCTTTTATAGTGGCACTTAGACTGTACGTATACACTGCTAAGCCGTATTTTTATTTTTATTTTTATTCTTATTTCTATTTTCTGGTATTTTTATATTTATTATTTATTCACCGGTTACACGTTTATTTACAATTTGGGCATAATTTGGTTTTCTTTCCCGTGAGAGTCATTTACCCCTAGTACCTCTGTGCAGCCCGCTCTGGATATAACTCTATAAGAGACATCCTCTATAAGATCTTTCATTCTGATCTCCTGTGTGTGGTGATAATTACTACTTACCTGGAATTTTCTCTTCCCTTCTTTCCCTGATGTTGAAGGTACTACTTCGCTCACATACATAGGGTTTATACACATATTTTATTTAGCTATGACAGGTAGCACCTGGGCCTCTCCCTTTCTTTCCTAATTTTCTAGATCCACAAGTTTATCTGCATTTTCTGGGTCTCCATGGCTTACCCATTTTTGGATGGCAGTAGGAAGAGCTCTCAGGAAACGATCCATAACCACACGTTCCACAATGTTTGGTGCGGTCAAAGTCTCTGGCTGTAGCCACTTCCTGCTCAGGTGAATGAGATCATACATTTGAGACCTGGGGGGTTTTCCAACCTGAAAGGTCCAATTATGCACACGCTGAGCCCGGACGGCCAGGGTGACACCCAGCCGTGCTAATATTTCTGTTTTTAGCACCACATAGTCTTTTGCTTGGTCAGGCTCTAGGTCATAATAAGCTTTCTGCGATTCCTCAGTTAACAGAGGGGCCACCAGTCCAGCCCATTGCTCCTTAGGCCACTTTTCCCTTTCAGCAGTCCTTTCAAATGTGGTCAAAAACACCTCCAGATCATCCTCTCCAGTCATTTTTGTCAGTAAACGGCTCACACCAAAGGATGCGGTATTATTGTAACCACTTGCTTCATTGGTCTGCGGACGTTGCTGTATTAATGTCTCTATTTGCTGTTGAAAACTCTGCTCTTGCTTCTGCAACAGGTCTATGAAGCGGGCTTCAGATCGCTGCTGGACTTGTTGCTGAGCTTCCAAACTCTGCTGCAAAGTTGCATTTGTCTGCTGCTGGGCTGCAAGGCTCTGTTGTTGAGCTGCAAGGCTCTTTTGTAAACCTGCATTTGTTTGCTGCTGATTTGCATTTGCTTGCTGCTGGTTTGCATTTGCTAGAGCCAGCTGTCTCAGTATCTCCTCCATGCTGGCCTTAACAAAAAAATAAAAAAAAAACTGCCAAAATTCTCCACCAACTGTGAAGGGTTAGCTCGGCAGCGGGTGTGTGTGACCCCTTGGATGGGTTCACAACACAAAATCAGGCACAGCAGACAGCGTTGTAGGTGCAAAAAAACAAAAGATGTGGTTTATTTATGCTACATGCAGTGAAACATATAACAGCCAAACAAAAATAAAACATGAAAATAAATCCTGGTCGGCTTGACCTCTAATTACACACTTAGATTCCCTGTCTAACAACTGAGTGCAGCCTTGTGCTGCACCAGTCCCTGTCTCTGTTGTAGAGGTTTGCCACACAGGCGTTAACTCACCGCACAGAACAGGTGTCACACTCCCCAGTCTATACAACACAAAACTGGTTCCAGGATGGAGCATCTCCCTAAGCATGCTGGGGTTTTTTGTAGAGGTCTTAATGAGCCCACTTACTTCAGCTGGGCTCATTAACTCTTCCCCTCTAATTGTAAAAGTCTGCATAAAGCCTGAATCTAGGGCACACATATTTCCCATCCTGGATACAACCAGGTGACTTAACCTGCGTGCTGCCACAATATATATATATATATATATATATATATATATATATATATATATATATATATATTATATATTATATATATTTATTAAATACATATATGTGAATTCCAATAAAGTATTTTTAATTCTATTTAGCCCGTTTTATTATCTAGACACCCACCTACAGCCTACACTGCTTGGGCCAGAGCCCACTCCAGCCTGTCAATGTCGATAGTGAAGGAGCAGAAGCACACTGGTGAGGTAATCTGTCTGCTCTCCTTGTGCCTAAGCATGTTAACAACGTAGCAAGCACTGTTTAAAGCAATAGGACTCTGACTGGCTTAGAATGCTGCCCCCCTCCCAGTGTACAGGAGACTACTGGTAAAATTCCAGTTGAATGTGAAATATGTTTATATTTTTTAATAAACATAGAATTTGATTAAATTGTGTTTTTATTCCTGCCTGGAATGTGGTTTTAAACACTTCAGCTCTGCTCACCTGTGTACCCTTATAGACCACAGAGCACTTTTTACATTTCCCCAATAGACCTCACTATTGAAAAGTTATTTACAATTGAATTAAAAAGGTAGGTAAAAGTATACATTTCTATCTATATTTCTATAGATATAGATATATCTATTTCTATCTATATAATGTCCCATTTGCAATTACACAAAAATGAAAATTCTGATATAAATTAAAGCGAAGTTCCACCGAAAAGTGGAACTTCCACTCATTTGATTCCTCCCCCCTCCGGTGCCACAATTGGCACCTTTCATATATATAATACAGGTATCTGCACCCACTTCCAGGAATAGACTCCCTCGGGAGTCACGCCCCTTCCCGCACCCCCCCCCCCACTGTTTCCTGGGAAACACACAGGTCCCAGGTGATAGCGGAGACCACTTACAGTGCGCAGCGCAACTCGCGCATGCGCACTAGGGAACCGGGAAGTGAAGCCGCAATGCTTCACTTCCTGATTCCCTCAATAAGAATGGCGGTGGCAGCAGCCAAGAGCCAAGCAATTGCTCGGCTGCCGACATCGCTGGACCCTGGGACAGGTAAGTGTCCATTTATTAAAAGTCAGCAGCTGCAGTATTTGTAGCTGCTGGCTTTTAATATTTTTTTTTTTTAGGTGGACTCCCTCTTTAAGTAAGGCTTGCACATTTTTGTTATGTGACACTAAAATAATTAAGGAACAAAAAGAGTTTGAAAAATAATGGGTAAAAAGGTGTAAAAAAAACTACAGGAAAACAAGGGGAAAAGGGAAAGAAGGCGTAACTATGGGGAAAGAAGAAAAGGATGTATGGCATACTGTATGTCCAAAGTAATTGGTGATGTTTTTTAGGGTGTATGCTGTACACCTTAAGTTCTCAACTGGTTACTGTAAAGTACTGCACAAAAGTTTTCGGCAGGTGTAAAGAAATGCTGTAAAGTAAGAATTGTTTAAAAATATATATTTTAATTTTTTATTTTTCTCAATTTACAAAATTCAAAGTGAACAAACAGTAGAGAAATCTAAAGCAAATCAATATTTGGTGTGACTACCCTTTGGCTTCAAACCAGCATATTCTTATTCTTGCACAAAGTCAGGGATTTTGTAGGATCAGAGTCAGGTGTATAATTACCCAATTATACTAAACAGATGCTAATAATCATAAATGTCAGGTGGCTTCTGTCGGACAGGCTGGTGTACACATGGGCCAAATGTTGGTGCTGGGTTCTGTTGAACCAGCCAATATTCGGCCCATGTGTACCAGGATTAACCCCCCTGACGGTCTTCCCGAGTCTGGCTCAGGGTGGAATTTTTATACCAAAAGCGGTAACCCCGAGCCAGACTCGGGACTGCATCGCTGGATCCAGGAGGAGGTTTACTTACCTTCTCCCTCGGATCCAGCGTTGTCTTCCCGCTGTACGAGTGAGCCGTGTCTCGCTCGATCTATCACATCGCCGTTCTCCGTGCCCTGCGAGCGTTGCGACGCACGGGGACGGAGATCGGCGCCAAATTCAAAAAGTGAAACACACAGTATACATACAGTATAATGTAATCTTACAGATTACATTGCTGTATGTAATTATTTCACATCCCCTTTGTCCCTAGTGGTTTCTCCAGTGCCCTGCATGCAGTTTTATATTATAAAAACTGTTCTTTATGCCTGGAAACTGGAGATTGTCCATAGCAACCAAAACTGTCCCTTTACATCAAAAATTATTTTAGACCAGCTAGAAAACAGCGATAATAAATTGTAATCACTCGCAGAATTGAGGGATAGCGATTTGTGCGGAGATCCGTCATCAAATATTGAAAAGTAATGACAGTGACAATTCTGCAACTGAGCAAATTTCAGTGTTTTTGATTTGATTACATTATTGAATAATTTTTATTATTATTATATTATTATTTGGTACAATTTTTTATAATTATTTATTATATTATAATTTATGATTTCATTTTTCAAACTTTATTATACCCAGGATGTCTGCTAGACTCTGGTTTGGACAGATTTAAGAGAGTTATTCCTAAGAATTACAGGACTACAATATAAAACGCCAAATTTTCATGCAAAATAATGGTACCGCTTTTAGCACCTAAAATCCGAAATAATCGTACCGCCAGGGAGGTTAAGGGCCCACTCAAACTATTGTGTTGTGGTAACTTGCTGCATGCATTTGTGTGATGTGGTGCCATTCATTGGGCCGGTACCCCAACATATTTGCTGGTGAACATGCAGATTGCGAACAGCAAAGGGTACATGCACCTTGTTTTGGTGTGTTCTGTTTTGTTGCTCAGTTCATGCAAATAAATGGTCTGCTTTAATGTAAACGCATTGCAATGATGTAAACAGCCCATAAATTGTGTGTGCTGTATTAAGTACAGTATCCCTGGAGTGCATATGAGCCTTACCTACTATACCAGGGATCTGCAATTAGCGGACCTCCAGTTGTTGCAAAACTACAAGTCCCATCATGCCTCTGCCTCTGGGTTTCATGCTTGTGCCTGTCAGAGTCTTGCTATGCCTCATGGGATTCGTAGTTCTGCAACAGCTGGAGGTCCGCTAATTGCATATCCCTGTGCTATACCATGTGACACCATCTTCAATTTAATTTGTTCCTCTTTGTTTGTAACACCTTCTACTTACTTACATAAGGTTGAGGATGACACAATGAAAACCAAATTAAAAATACACAAAAAAATATTTGTGTACAAATAGGACTATTTTCATACTCTCTCAACAAGATTAACAGTACCTGCAATTATTTTGGACAAATTATGACAAATCTTTGGAATCTCAATTGCTATGTAATGTATGTATAAGAACCATTATTATTACTCTTTTTCTGTTACCTGCTGAGTTTTACAGATGCAAGAATGGTCACTTTGAGTCTCAGTTCACACTGGTGCCGTGCGAGAACCCCTGCGAATCCAGCACAGGTTCCCGCATCACACCTTACTTGCAAGACAGTTCACACTGCCTTATGCAAACCGCTGCGGGTGTCGATACAAAGTTAATGACATCCCCAGATCGGTTTGCATATCGCAGTGCAAACTGTCAGTCCGGACATGAATCAGATCGCATGGGATTCTGGTGCAGACCAACAAGGGTCCTATTTGACTTTGGGCCGAATGCGATGCGAATTCAGCCATACAACCTGTATGGCTGAATTTGCATTGCACAGACATCGCATGTGATTTGCGTTGCGGTTCGGTGCGAACCAGATGAGAGGTCGCACAGCGCTCTGGTGTGAACCAAGCCTCAAGGTTTACTTATAATAAATAAACACTGCATATTTCTATGGTTTGCCAGTGTCTTTTATTTTTATATTTATTTTCAATAGTGTGGGTAAGGCCTTATTTAGACTTGCGGTTGGGGGGCTGCACCCCCTCCCCCCAAAAAATTGAAATTGGAGGGGGGAGGATGCAAGCATAACTTCCCCTTTTGGTTGAAGTTCCACATTAAATATTTATTGCAGTCTGTGTCCTTTGTGAGGAAATATTCCCCTCACTTCTTGTTCTCCTGACACCAAGAATCAAGAGGCTATGGATGTTACCTACAGAGTCACATTCAAAATCAATAAAAACAGACAGGTGTTCTAACCCTTCTCCATTGCAAAAATAAAATCGCTTGTGCCTCTGTCTCTGTCCACGTTAGAGAAACATCCCATCACTTCCTGTTTTTGTGACACCTTTTTACTTGGACAAGTAGTAAGTCTTCCAGCAGGGGCACATCAATAAAAATCGGATGGAGGTTACAAATTCCCCCATCTGTACAAAACTAAAGAGAAAAAAAAAAAGGTTTAACCAGGGTTTGGCTTTAACTAGATTTGCTAAAACAGAACTTTTCCATTCAGACTTGCAGGAGCTAGGTTTGCTGGGTGTGTCCCCAAAAGTTAGGACTTCAAATAACCCGATAAAACATCATACGAAGAATCAAACATCTGCTATAGGATCCTTTATTTCTGGAGCCAAGTTTGTGACTTGTGTGAATAGGATGAAGCTTCACTCAAATGCGTTATTGTTCTTTAGGTAACCTTCCCGGATGGTAGGAATAAACATTTTCTGACACTATGGAAAAGTGCCATAGCTTACTGTCAAATCTTTCCAGCCTGGTTCTGTTTAACTATGAAATATAAGTGACAGCTTGTCAAATACCCCCTAGATTCTCAGCTACTGGATGTCTTGTAGGACCATTAATCTGTCAGGACACATTTTATGATGTGTAGACTGTGGAGTATGTCACCAGCCGTTGCCTGCAGGAAGGTAGAGGACTGAGAACAGCTTCCAGTTCCAGTCCAGGTTCTCCACTTCATCCCGCTTCCCCTTTTCTATCACTGTATGCCCATATAAACCTTACACCTTTCCTCCTGTCTATCAGGGGCACTTCAGAGGACGGACACATGGTTTGAATATTTTGTTTTCTGCTTTTGTCGGTAGAAGTCTTTCGCTTCTTCTGTTTTTCCTGGAATTCCCACAGAGTTCTTGGAATGGGTTCATTTGCACATTTTATAGATTCTTCTTGGTTATTCCATGCTCAGATCCCACAAATACAGGCAGGATAAAACACTGACTACTGTTCTTCATTAGAACGCTCACTCTACAGACTGCTCATAGCACCCTTCCCCTATGGTCAGGCTAGCCTTCTTGGAGATGGGTGCTGAAGCTAACTGTGGATAAAAGATCATGATAGCACAGGTTACAGGCATGTACAGCAGTACTGGATGATGGAGATATTTACTGTTACATTAGGAGAGAATAGGCATATATATATATATATATATATATATATATATATATATATATATATATATATATATATATATATATGTATGTTTAACAGGGATGCTTGCTGTAATGTTTAATGGTTTATTGGTTGAGATTTATACCACCCACGTCTTTCCAGAAAGAGAAGCAAGATTTTAAACTGGCCTGCTGTGCTGTTAATTACTACTACCTGGGACTGCAGTCTGTTAGTGCATGAAGAACACTCAAATAGCTAGATGAAACATTTACAAATAAGATAACAACATGAGAAAATTAGATCTTTAGAGCCGGTTCACACTACAAAAATGCAGATGCGTTTCTGAATGTGCATTTTTTTATGCGTTTTCAATGTGTTTCAGTGCATTTTTTCCCCTTGTTTTTTTCTTTTTCCAAGGTTTCCTGTTTTTTTTGGTGCATTCCAGTGAATTTTTTGATTTTAGATGCATTAGAGTGCGTTGCTGATAAGTTTTGTCACATCCCAATACAGTTCTGTGCAGAAAAAATGCAGCTCTACTTATTTGGTGTGGTCACCATTATTTTCCAGCACTGCCTTAACCCTCTTTGGAATGGAGTTCACCAGAGCTTCACAGGTTGCCACTGGAGTCCTTTTCCACTCCTCCATGACAACATCACGGAGCTGGTGGATGTTAGAGACCTTGCGCTCCTCCACCTTCCATTTGAGGATGCCCCACAGATGCTCAATAGGGTTTAGGTCTGGAGACATGCTTGGCCAGTCCATCACCTTTACCCTCAGATTCTTTAGCAAGGCAGTGGAGGTCGTCTTGGAGGTGTGTTTGGGGTCGTTATAATGTTGGAATACTTCCCTGCATCCTAGCTTCCGAAGGGGATGCACGCTGGCATTCATGGTTCCCTCAATGAACTGTAGCTCTCCAGTGCCGGCAGCACTCATGCAGCCCCAGACCATGACACTCCCACCACCATCCTTGACTGTAGGCAAGACACACTTGTCTTTGTACTCCTCACCTGGTTGCCGCCACACACGCTTGACACCATCGGAACCAAATAAGTTTATCTTGGTCTCATCAGACCACATGACATGGTTCCAGTAATCCATGTTCTTAGTCTGCTTGTCCTCAAACTGTTTGTGAGCTTTCTTGTGCATCATCTTTAGAAGAGGCTTCCTTCTTGGACCACAGCCATGCAGACCAATTTGATGCAGTGTGTGGCGTATGGTCTGAGCACTGACATGCAGACCCCGCCCCCCCAACCCTTCAACCTCTGCAGCAATGCTGGCAGCACTCAAACATCTATTTCCCAAAGACAACCTCTGGATGTGATGCTGTTAAACTGCAGTATGGTCTTGGCCACAAAGCTGCAGCTCAGTTTCAGGGTCTTGGCAATCGTATAGCTATAATCTGATAACCCAAGCCCTCTTTATATAGAGCAACAATTCTTTTTTTCAGATCCTCAGAGAGTTCTTTGCCATGAGGGGCCATGTTGAACTTCCAGTGACCAGTATAAGAGAGTGAGAGCAATAACACCAAATTTAACACACCTGCTCCCCATTCACACCCGAGACCTTGTAACACTAATGACTCACATTGGGGAGGGAAAATGGCAAATGTGTGTGTGTGTGTGTGTGTGTGTGTGCGTGCGCGCACGCACACACACACACACACACACACACACACACACACACAGCACTATACAAAAGTTTAAGGCAGGTGTGAAGAAATGCTGTAAAGTAAGAATGCTTTCCAAAATTTATATTTTCATTGTTTTTGTAGTGCCACTCCTGTAAGATCAGCTAGAGAGATGCCCAGTGTTCCTTTTCTCAACAGTTACCCCACAGCTAGGCACATGGTCACAATCACTCTTCAGCTCAATAAACAATCCAGGGGTTTTATTATTTTTGTTTTTATTTTTGGGTAACTTGGATAGGATTAGGGAATTGAGTGGGATACTCCAAAAACAATATACAAATTGGAGAACACCTATCTTCTGTAGAACAATCAAAAAAAGAGTTTTTATTAACCACAGAGAGTTTATGTACATACATGGTGCAGAGCAAAACAGTTACCATATTTATCGGCGTATAACACGCACTCTTTTCCAGAGTTACCTGCTGTTGTGAGCCTCTGGGCGGCTTTCAGCCGCCTTCGGCCCTTCTAGGCAGCTTTCGTCCGACTTCAGCCGTTCTCAGCAGCTTTCGGCCACCTTTGGCCATTCTGCCGAGAACGGCCGAAAGCTGCCAAGAACGGCCAAAAGCTGCCAAGAACTACCGAGCGCCGCCGAGATACACAGGACATCCGGCTCTGTATCTCGGTGGCGCCACTTTTAAAAAAAAAGCTGCATATGAAACTGACAAGGCTGCAAATGATGGACAAGGCTGCAATTGACACTGACAAGGGTGCACCAATGGACAAGGCTGCATGACAAAGCTGCATATGACACTGACAAGGGTGCAATGATGGACAAGGCTGCATAACAAGGCTGCAAATGACACTGACAAGGGTGCAACGATGGACAAGGCTGCATGACAAAGCTGCATATGACACTGACAATTGTGCAATGATGGACAAGGCTGTATGACAAGGCTGTAAATGACACTGACAAGGGTGCAATGATGGACAAGGCTGCAGATTGACACTGATAAGGCTGCATTGATGGGCATTTAAATGTAAGTTTTTTTACCTTAAACTTCCCTCCTAAATTTTTTTTCCTTAAAATTTCCCCCCTAAACGTGTTATACGCCGGCACGCGTTATATGCCCATAAATATGGTATATATAAAAACAGCTTATACCAATATATATAATGACAGCATATTGTAACCATTAGTCTGAATACACAAGAACTATTCAACCGTTCTCCATTGTAACCAAATGATTGTTAATTTCTTGTTGTCCCCTCATTTAACTGGAGAGACACAATAACTGGTAATAAACCAAATCTAGAGGGGCTAGTCTGGGAACATCCAGCAATGGTGCCCCTAATTTGTCGAATTTGCCACTTTTGCCTCTATGCTGGTAGATATTTTCCAAGTCCCTGGAGAGCCACCACACAGATGTTAAATTCCTGGGCTATATCATTTCCACTGCTGGTTTTTTCGATGGACCCAGAGAAATTTTCGGCAGTCCTACAGTGGATCCGACCTGTGGGTTTACACCCTCTGCAGAATTTCCTGGGCTTTTGAGACCGGCTTACGAGAGGATCCTAGCTGATTCGGTGATTACGAGATATCTGAAGGAGTGGGTCGTTTTCCAGCTTTCCGCATCGAAACGTCTATGTGTCCGTATCTGGGCATACCGACCGATGATCTGGTAAGCCTCCATTCACGATTGATTTACAGAGGTGAAGGGTCCACGTGGTCAAGCACTATTTTTGTTTGAACAAACAAGATCGACTACACTTTTGTTGTACATTCACATGGGATATCTTCTACACTGTGTTGCACCATTATACATTTTTTGACTTTTTGATTTTTGGTTTTTGTTTTTCAAATTTATTGGACATTTGAGTTACAGACAAATGTTTTTTATTTGATGATTGAATTTTGTAAGCATTTTTCACGAAATGATTTTCACATTATTCAGATTCACAATATTTAGATCCCCATTATTTAGGTTTTTTACTAAAATTTATAAATTTTCTTAATAAGTCACATTTATATTCAGAGGTTAAACGCTGCACTTTTATTTTTTATTTTTTCTCTTTTGCCAACTATTATTGGAACTTTTTTTCGTAACTTCTCATCTCTGGTCAAGCCCGTGACTGATATGACCAGAAAGGACGGTAACCCACAGAGTTGGTCTCCAGAGTCCATTTGAGAGTCTCAAGGCTGCCTTTGTTTCTGCTCCTGTGTTGGCACATCCTAATCCTATGTTACCTTTTATCCTTGAGGTTGATGCTTCTGAGACTGGTGTTGGCGCCCTTATGTCTCAACGTCCTACCTCTGAGATCGCTATGCATCCTTGTGGCTACTTTTCCAAGAAATTGTCACCTGCAGATTGCAATTATGAGATTGGTGACAGAAAGCTGTTGACAATAATTTTAGCCCTGAAAGAATGGAGACATCTCCTCAAAAGGTACCACTGAGCCTGTTCTCATTCTTACTTACCATAAGAATCTCACATTCTTGTCTGAGGATAAATGCCTCTCTCCCAGAAGGGCGCGATGGGCTCTTTTCTTGTTAAGTTTCAATTACATTGTCTCATTCTTACCTGGTACTAAGAGCCTGTATCTCAATGGATGACTCAGCCCAAGAAAGGGTGACCAAAACCAGGAGCTTATCCTTCTGGATAACTGGGGATGAAACAACGCCACCTAAGGTCTGTCCGTGGTCACAGTACCCGGTACTAAGAATGCAAGGGCTGAAGCCTTGTCACAACAATTTTCCTCCACTTCCAAGTTGAAGTTGGTTCCTGTGATTCCTCCTGATCGTATTCTGGCTATGGTTCACACCAGTCTCACTTCTCCTTTGGGTGACAAAATTCTTCCATGCTCCTCCTGAGAAACCTTGTGACCGCTGCTTTGTCCCAGAGAGTCTCTGTACTGCTGTGTTCCAGACGTACCATTATCCCAAGGCAGCTGGCCACCCTGGGAAGAATCAACTCGTTTGGGCAATTTTCCAACAATTCTGGTTACCTAGTCTATGTGCTGATGTAACTGCCTTCGTAGCTGCCTGTTCCATGTGTGCTCAGAGTAAGACTCCATGACACCTTCCAGTGGGCCTCCTACAACCCATACCCAATGAAGAGAGACCCTGGACCCACCTGTCTATGGATCTCATTGTGGAGTTACCCAACTCCCAAGGCAACACTGTTATCCTTATGGTGGTTGACCGCTTCTCGAAGATGTGTCATTGCATTCCACTTAAGAAGTTGCCCACTTCTAAGGAACTGGCTTCCATTTTTGCTCGGGAGATCTTTCGCTTACATGTGCTACTCAAGGTGATTGTCTCAGACAGGGGTATTCAGTTTGTGTCCCAGTTTTGGCAAGCTGTTTGTACACAGTTGGGAATTCAGCTTGCTTTCTCCTCTGCATATCATCCGCAGTCTAATGGGGCCGCAGAACGAGCCAATTAGTCCTACGGTGCTATATTTCTGACCATAATAACAACTGGTCAATTCTATTACTGTGGGCAGAGTTTTCTCACAACAGTGCCTGGAATTCTGCTTCCCAATTGTCCCTGTTTATGGCAAATGATGGTTTCCAACCTTCCATGTTGCCTGACTCGTTTGTTCCGCAGAGTATTCCTGCGTTAGAGGAGCACCTCCGTTGTCTTGGTTCCAATTAGGAACAAGTCCAGGAGGCTTTGTGTCATGCTAATGATAGGTACAGACTCCATGCTGACCGTAGATGCCTGCCTGTGCCTTCCTACCAGGTTGGGGACAGGGTCTGGCTGTCATCTCGCAACCTCCGACTTCGTGTTCTCTGAAGTTCGCACCTCAGTTTATTGGGCCTTTCCATATTCTTCGTAGGATTAACCCAGTGGCTTACACATTAGACCTTCCTTCTAATATGCATATTTCAAATATATTTCATGTCTCCTTATTAAAACCTTTGGTCTGCAACCACTTTACCACCTCTGTGCCACGTCTTCACCCTTTACAGGTTGAGAACCATGAGCAGTATGAAGTACAGTCCATTGTTGACTCCCGTAGGTTCCGTGGGCGCATACAGTACCTGGTGCATTGGAAAAGGTATGGTCAGGAGGAACGCTCTTGGGTCTCATCCTTGGACATAAATGCCACATTTTGTCATGTTACAACCAAAAACGTAAATGTATTTTATTGGGGTTTTATGTGATAGACCAGTGATGGCGAACCTTGGCACCCCAGATGTTTTGAAACATTTCCCATGATGCTCATGCACTCTGCTGTGTAGTTGAGCATCATGGGAAATGTAGTTCCAAAACATCTGGGGCGTCAAAGTTCACCATCACTGTGATAGACCAACATAAAGTGGCACATAATTGTGAAGTGGAAGGAAAATTATAAATGGTTTTAATTTTTTTTACTAATAAATGTGTGAAAATTGTGACATGCTTTTATATTCAACCCTCACGAGTTAATGCTTTGCAGAACCACCTTTCGCTGCAATTACAGCTGCAAGTATTTTTTTTTTTTTTTTTTAACCAATTTCTCTTTATTAAATTTTTTAATCACAAGTTTACAATGACTTTCACAAATCAAAAAGACCCATCGTCTTCATATATATGTAATAAAAACAAAGCCATATACAGTATTCAAGTTACTACAGGCTTTCCTACTTAACTATCCCTCAGCCCCCCTCCCCAGCCCTCCCCCCCACCTCGAGCACGCGCTGTTTGTCCCAGCCACCTCAATCATGGTTGGCTGGTTGGGAGGTCCTGGTCGCCATGAGGAGAATAAAACCAAAAGAAAAAAAAAAGGTAGAAGAGTAGCACCCACAGAGAAGTCCACCACAAGGGGCTGGAGAGGTGTAAAGCCCCCCCCCCCCCCGCGGCCACGAACCAAACTAGCAGGTTCTGGGTCTATCCTTCGGCAGCCCCACTCAAGGGGTAACCCATATCACTCAACCAGGGGTTCCATAGTGCCCTGAATTTCTTTAAATTGTTTTGCTTTATGAACATCGCTCGTTCACACCAGATTGTGGAGTTGATTGCATTTGCCCATGCTTCCAATACAGGAGGGTTTTTGGCTTGCCAGTTTATTGCTATTAACCGCCTAGCCTGGTACAGGCACCTTAGTATAGACGTCCATGTTGGAGAATGAATTCTACCCTCCTCTAGGATGCCCAATAAGCAAACCTTGGCCTCTGGTTTCAGGGTGGTCTTAAAAGTCCTATTTATTCTCTGTACAATTTCCATTCAATACCTGTACAATTTTGGGCATTTCCACACCATGTGAAGAAGGTCCCCTGGTGCCCCACATCTGGGGCATTCATCCCTAGGTTTCCTACCCATTTTCCACATCTTATGGGGGGTATGGTATACTCTATGTATAAGAAACAAGTGAGACATTCGCTGTGATGGAGATATGGAAACCAAACTTCCTTGTTCAAGTGTCCTGTACCATTGCTTCTGTAGTTCCATAACATCTGGGGCGTCAAAGTTCACCATCACTGTGATAGACCAACATAAAGTGGCACATAATTGTGAAGTGGAAGGAAAATTATAAATGGTTTTAATTTTTTTTACTAATAAATATGTGAAAATTGTGACATGCTTTTATATTCAACCCTCACGAGTTAATGCTTTGCAGAACCACCTTTTGCTGCAATTACAGCTGCAAGTATTTTTAAATATGTCTCTAGCAGCTACCAGCTTTGCACATCTAGAGTGACATTTTTGCCCAGTCTGTGAACAGCAATTTTCATGTCTTGCCACAGATTCTCAATTGGATTTAGGTCTGGACTTTGACTGGCCCATTCTAACACATGAATATGCTTTGACCAGATCACCTTCTTCCACATTTGCTGTGTCTCCCACATGGCTTCTTGCAAACTGCAAACGGGACTTCTTATGGCTTTATTTCAATAGATTTCGTCTTGCCACTCTTACATAAAGGCCAGATTTGTGGAGTGCACTACTAATACTGGAGGGGCCAAGCAGGAAGCTGGTGACTGACAGTCACGGCTCTCTGCTCAGTGAAGACTGAGAACTGAGTGATCAGCGATTGCTCAATTCTTAGTTTTAGAAGTGATGTGGGGCAGATACAGCATTAATGTTGCATCCACCTAGGTGCGTATACATTTTTTTGGAAACCCACATTTCTATTTTAATCAAATGCAGTTCTGTAGCTTGAAAAGCTATGGTGGTTGAAAAATATTTAGCATCTGGATATGTCAAATTCCTGGTTTCCCTCTGCACTCAGTGGCTTCATCCTCCAGCATTACTATAGAGCACAGTATTGGCGTATAGGCCGAAGAATGGACAAATGAGTATTAGTCTTTTCGTTACGTGGGCCAGCCTTATGAAAAACATTTGAATCCAGCAATATAATAATTTTAAGCCTAAAAAAGTGTAGCACCCTGATGTTTAGGCAGGGTTGCTATTAACTTTATTTGCCAAGTGATAGTTGCCAATTGATAGGGGGTCAATTGATTTCACCCTAATTCTGGAATTGCTGCACTTCTCTCTTCTGTCACTAGATGGCCAGCTATCTGGTGGCATTATATAAGACAATAGCATTGCAAGGACAGATTAGGAAGGAATGGGGCGTCTCACACAATGGGCAGGGATTTTCTTGGGTCCCTTGGCCTGCTTGTAGAGCCTATTTATTTGGGTGGAGTCAGGTGATCAGGGTTCTGTGCCACCTGGATGGCAGTCTGGGTGGATATGTGTTGTAATGCCCCGGGTTGCTAGGCCATAAGCCTTGTGCATATCCCAGGGACATCTGGCTGCTAGGCTGTTTGAGGGCCTATCCAGAAGCCAGAGAACAGCGTAGGGTTGGGACTATGGCTTGCAGTCTAACCAGAAGCAACGGTTCTGCCAGCCAGAGAACCAGCTGTAGTCGGAGGTAGAAGAGGAAGCTGTCGCCACTAAGGGACCATCCGCTTTGCTATCGGAGATCATTGTGAGTAGCTACTAAAGCAACTACCTGAGCAGTATTCTCACCAGCTGGGGACGGTGAAGAATTGGGAAAACTTCAGCAGGTGCCAAGCCAGGAAAGCAGCAGGGATGCGGGAGTGACACTTGAGGAAGATACTGAGTGAGAAGATTGGAAGAGCTCAGGAGATCCAGTGGCTAGTGAATCTGTTAGTCTAGTGAAAGACTGGCAGCTCATTTGAGTGAAGTTCTACAATAGGAGATTGTAGAAGAAGTGGAGGAGTTCATTGCAACTGTGTTAAAAACTGTTACAAGATGGTTGCCATAGGAGTCAGCTTTCCTACCTATTCAGATGTGGTATCTAGCTGGATGCCTTTCCCTGCATGGCTGTCTGCCTATAGAAGTCTCAGAGTCTGCCGATTAACATTGCATCTACTAAAGGGTGTCCTGTCCCTAACCCTCTCATAGTTCTGTTTAACACAGAAGAAGACATTACGAAAAAATAAAACTTTTTGCATTCAAGAAGTGTCTGGCGCTCATCATTGTCTTACTGTACCCACTGTGGCTTCAATTGCTGTGTTAGGTACATTTTTTTTTTTTTTACATTTTTTATTTGTAATCGGAAGAAAGGACCGAACCGGCCACAAAAGGTAATAAATCAAAACAATCACAGTGCAGGTACGGTTAACAACAATCCGGGGTACAAGGCATAATACAACTGTAGCACAGGTATTCCCTGGTATCTACACTCAACAACCAACTGTCTAGGCCCGGCCGGGCCTCCCCCTCCTTTTCTTTTCTTTTTTTTTGTGAAAGAATGTAAAGAGGCGCAGGAACTCCAGTAGAGCCCTGAAGTGCCAAGGAAGGCAAGACTAGAGAGAAAGAAGGTGAATAGGGGAGAGAATAGGAGGGGAGAGGGGAGGGAGGGTCCAGGGGTGGACAGAAGGAAGGAGGTTGGGGGGGCGGGGACCCACAAGCATGGGCGTCCAATATACACAGGTAAGGTAAATCATTCAGTCAGCAGTTCAAGATATTATCCACTTCACGGTGGGTGATCTAGGGGCTCCCTAAGGGCCTGCCCCTCTTGTGAGTATTTGAATACATTCCATAGCTGCCTAATCTTGGAGTATAACTCCTGTCTATGTTGGCTCGTCAAAACAAGGTCCTCCATCCTATTAACATCCTCGACTTTCCTGACCCAGGTATTCAGAGTAGGCGGGAGCGGAGACTTCCAAGCAAGGGGGATGCATGCCTTCGCTGCGTCTACCAAATGTCTTATCAAGGATTTCTTATAGGAGCGTGTGGGTATGTCGTTTGCATGGAGTAGGAAGAACGCCGGTTCATCAGGAATCACATAGTCAGTGAACCTCTGCAGGATTCGACGAACCCCCTCCCAAAAACCTCTAAGTCTGGGGCAGGACCAAAAAGCGTGTAGCCAAGTCCCTTTTCCCTCCCGGCAGCGCCAGCAGTCATCTGTCACCGCCGGGAAGAATTTACGCAACACCACCGGGGTTCTATACCATCTCGTGAGGAGTTTATAGTTCGCCTCCTGCACTTTAGTGCAGATTGACGATTTGTGCGTAAACAGCACAATTTTCTGCTTCTGAAGATCTGTGAACGTGCAGTTCAGTTCCTTTTCCCATTTAATGAGACTCGGAAGCTGATAGCCTTCCGGCAGTACATTCAATAACGTGTAGGTCAAGGATAAAGTATGAGCCACCATCCCCGTTCCCGAGCATAGGTCGTCCATGGGTGTGGGAGCTGGGGCCGTGGCCCTAGGTGGCGTCAGAGTGTCTAGAAAGTGGCGCAGTTGTGCCGCTCTCAAAAAATCCAGTCGGTATGGGCCAATTGGGTCTGTCAGTTCTGCGGTCGTTCTCCAGCGTCCCGCAATACTAAAGTGCGAGGCCAGATAAAACCCTGATTCCTTCAGGGCTCGGAATATTGCATCAGATGCGCCCGGGGGGAAACGTGGGTTGTCCAGAATTGAGCAGAGGGGCGAATTATCGGTAAACAGTGGGGTCTGGGAGACCAGACGCGCACACCCCCCCCCACAGTGTTGCCTATGAGCGGGTGGCGCTTGAGGGCCGGCGGCACGTCATTGTAGCACCATGGTACAACATTCAGGAGGATCTCGCTCTGGGCTTGCTCCACTTGCGTCCACAGGTTCACCTTCTCATGACGACACCAGTCAATGAGTCTACCCAGCTGTGCCGCTTTGTAGTATGTGTGCACATCCGGCACCGCCAGACCCCCATATCGTTTTGGTAGTAATAGAATCTTCCCATGAAGCCTGGGCTTTTTCCCCGCCCAAAGAAAAGTAAAAAATGCTGACCGTATTTGTGCGAAGTAGGATAGCGGAATGTGTATTGGGAGAGCTTGGAGGAGGTAGAGAAATTTAGGAAGAACCATCATTTTCAGGATGTTACAGCGACCGAACCAAGAATGGAGGCCACTGTTCCATTTGTGTAACAGGGCTCGGACTCTATGAAGTAGGGGTGGGAAATTGAGTTGAAAAAGTTGGGATATTTTCGGGGGTATATGCGTGCCCAAGTACTTCAGGGCCACCTCTGTCCATTTCAGGTTGAAACATGTTTGTAGGTTAGTCAGCTGGGGGGCGGGTATGCCTATGCCCATGGCTTCCGATTTACTGAGATTTATACGAAAGTTGGAGAGTTTGCCATACGTTTCAAATTCACATAGTAAGGTAGGAAGCGATAGGGATGGATCAGCTAATGTAAACATTAAGTCATCTGCGTAGGCCGAGACTTTGTATTGTGTGTTCGCAACACCGATCCCTAAAATATCTGGGTTCCTCCTAACATGACAAAGGAACGGCTCCAGAGTCAGATCAAACAGCAGGGGGGAAAGAGGGCACCCCTGCCTGGTCCCATTAGTAATCTCAAACATATCTAGGAGAACACCGTTTGCTCTCACTCCAGCCGTCGGGTTGGAGTATACCGCCGAGATCCAAAGCATCATCTTGTCCCCCAGTCCTATGATCTCCAATGTGGAGAACATGAACCGCCAGCTCACTCGGTCGAATGCCTTTTCGGCGTCCGTCCTGAGGAATACGCATGGAATACGTTCCTTGTTCACCACATGCAGCAGATTCAGGACTTTGATAGTATTGTCCCTGGCTTCTCTGGTCGGCATGAAACCAACTTGATCTAAGTGGATCAAGCTAGGTAAATGCCGTTGTAGTCTAGTGGCCAAAATTTTCGTGAAGAGTTTCAGGTCCGTATTTAGCAAGGAAATGGGGCGGTAGCTCCCACATTGTGATTGATCCTTACCTTCTTTCGGTATTACAGAGATCTGGGCCTGTACAGTGGATTTATGGAAGTTTGAACCCGTGCTCAGGACATTAAAAAGATTAATCAGATGTGAACCTAAAGATGGGAGAAGGGTCTTATAGTATGTATTCGTGAGACCGTCCGGACCCAGCGCCTTTCCCGACTTGGTGGCGCCTAGCGCCGACTGAAGTTCCTGTAACGTAATTGGCTCTTCTAATTTCTCTATAACGTCGGCCGGTAAGGTGGGCATGAGGGAGGTGGCAATATATCGAGAAGTAGCATTTGGGGGCAGCGGGGGCGTGTGGAGATTATAGAGGGAGTCATAGAATGTTCTAAACTCTTGCAAAATTTGTTGTGGCAGGGAGATCTTCTGACCCCCCGCAGAGATTACATATGGTATATAAGAGGCAAGTGTTTGTTCTTTTAGATTACGAGCTAGGTTCCTCCCACACTTATCGCCGGATTCATATATTTTTTTCCGGCATATTTGGAGCATTGCCTTGGCCTTATAATGAAGCAGGTCGGTAATCTGCTTGCGAGCCACATCCAGTTCTCTACCCAATTGCGCTGTAGGAGTGTGTTTATGACACATTTCCAGGTTCTGCACCTTGAGCAGCAACGTCGTCAATTGTGCCGTCCTCTGCTTGTGGAGCCTAGAACCATGTTTAATAAGTACCCCACGGATCACTGCTTTGTGTGCTTCCCATATCACTCCAGGGTTACTCTCAGTATTCGAATTAGTCTGGAAGTAATAGTCTATTTCCCTAATTACATCCACGAGGATCTCCGGGTCCTGAAGAAGGCTGTCATTCAGGCGCCAGGGTGGCCTCTGTGATTTATGAATATCCGTAATGGCGTATCTCAGGGTTATCGGGGCATGGTCCGACCAAGTTATTGTTCCTATCGTGACATCCTTAACAGCATGTAAGTGTCTATGGGGGATTAGGAAGTAGTCTATACGCAAATATGTATGGTGTGGTCTGGAGTAAAAAGTGTAGTCCCTTTCCCCGGGATGAAAAAGTCTCCACGTATCAACAAGTTGTGCGGAATGTAAAAATGCAGAAACGCATTTGCGCATCTCTCGGGAGGTGGAAGAGAGACCCGTAGAGGTATCTTCCGTGGGAGTAAGAGGTATATTAAGGTCACCTCCTACTATAAGCTGGCCCTCTGTATATCGAGCAAGGTGAGATAGTCTGTTTTTGAGAAAGGCGTCCTGTCGGTCGTTGGGGGAATAAATATTCGCCAGGGTCACGACCGTCCCTCCCACCTTCCCTTTCAAAAACAAGTACCGCCCTTCCTTGTCAGATTGTACGTCTATAAACGTCCATGGCACTTTGGCCGAGATTAAAATAGATACTCCTCTCGATTTAGCCTCCGTGTACATGCAGTGGTAAACCGTGGGGAAGAACCTATTCGAGGAGTGGTAGAGAGTTAGCTCTGAAATGGGTCTCCTGTAAAAATACAATGTCCGCTTTCATACGTCTCATATCATGGAGTAGCATCCGTTTCTTCTCTGGGATGTTCAATCCCTTTAAATTTAGGGAGACCCCTGTAAGGTCAGCCATGCTCGTGAGTTCCGGGGGAGGGGGGGTGGGAAGGGATATAGTAGGCCGAAGCCTAGGGGAAAGAAAGTGGATGTAGGAAAGGGAGAGGTAACAGGTAGGCCTTTTGACCGGCCCGAAAAGAGAGATATGAAAAAGAATTAGGGCGCAGTCACAAGAGAGAACTGCGCAAAAGGACAGCTAATGGTGCTGAATACAGCTAAAGCGCTCCCTAGTGAGACACCGGGAATTGAGCGCGGTCCTAAGTGGGGTAGTGGTTGGACAGGGCAGAGAAGTGTGTCCCCCGGTCCCACCCACCACCCCCGGCAATCCAGCATATAACAAAAACATACATCGGCAAGAACATCTAATCACATATTGGGAACAGTATACAGCATATAACAACGTGATGGTTACCCACGGGGGGTAAAAACATTGGTTCATCAAGTCCTAGCTCAACTATAGGAGAGAGAATATCCTGGGAAAAAGAAGCAGTGCTAGGTATTCATTTGTCTAACAGCATACCCTCTACTCCCTGGCATAAAACACAACTCCGTGTCCCCCCCAATGCCCTCAACACAATACCAAACCTCTCTGCGGCCTGTAGGGGTACTCCCGCCCCCCAGCACAATGGGGGTACCCAGAGCCCCCCAGACCGCAGGGTAGAACAGCCCCCACCCAGCAAAACATCCCCCCCCCCCGAAGAGGAGAAAATAACCAAATCCCTCTGGCTAAGATAATCCAGCTTCTAAGGCATTGCATAAAATATCAAATGTGGGGCACAGAGCAGAGCCTGCACTTACGAGCAGTCCGGGAAGGTAGTTCCCACACGGCAAATGCATCTCCGCCCGGGATCCCTACATTCAGGGTGGAGTGCAGGCCGTTCAGCAGATGGCAACGTTCAGTCATGGAACCTGGTGCGATACCTGTGGCCCGCAACCCTCCTCCCCCCACTCTGAACAAAGTCAGTAACAATGTCCAGCCATCTTCAGGGCATCAATCTTCCCATTGCCATGTAGGGAGTATCAAAGAAAAAATTCCCCCCACAGCATGTCAAAGTACCTTGTTCCTCCGTAGAAAAATAGTCACTGCGGGGGTCAGGAGAGGATATAACAGAGCGGGGGGGTAAGGCCGCCGGTGCAGATGGGGGTAAAGAAAAAGCCGGTCCACGGAGGGCAAGAAAGGAGATCCCCCATCGGGGAAAAGTCACAAAACCGCTGGGCGAACACATAGAGGACAGTTGGGGAGGCCCAAGATAAGTCAGGGGTCAGGCAGCAGTACAAGGGAGCTACTCACGGTACGAAGGGTCCTCCCGCTGGGCCATCCTAGGTCTCCATCTGGTGTGTTGCAATCTGGGCTGTAACGGGCCTCTGTATGCGGAAGGTCTGGATCTACCTGTCGGGCGAGGGAGCAGTTGTAACCAGTCAGGTACAGGGATCTGTTCCACTTCAAGGAACCTGAACAGGCCGGGCAGGTCAGCTGGCGACTGCAGGGTGTACATATTCCCTTCCCTTCGGAAGGTGACAGCAAGCGGGTATCCCCAGCGATAGGTGCATCCCTTCGCCTTCGCCAACTCCAGGATAGGGCGTAGTAGGGCCCTACGTTTCAGCGTGGCCCTGGAAAGATCCGGGAGAATGGTAATGGCTGCTCCGTTTAGATCAACTTCTCCCTGCTCCCATGGTTCCAATGTGGAAAAGGAGGCTTCCCCCGCAGACACCCTTTCCGTCAAGGCGGACACATCTTCATTCACCTCCTGGATATCTCTGCGGTGCGTCTCCTCGAGTCGCAGGATAAGTGCCTCGATGTCAGTCCTGGTGGGGAGGGCCTGTATCAAGGACCGGAGGTCCTGCTCAATCTAGTCTGACCCCCGGGAGCCCCCTGGTACCTCCATGGGTGCTGGTGTCGACGGCAGAGTGTTCGCGGCTTGGTGCAGATCCGCTGGGTTGTCCCAACTTTCTGGCCGCGCTTGTGGTGCTCCGCATGGTGTGCCTTGTGGTGCCGCCATGTCCGCACCTGTGGACCGTCTCTGCGTGGGGTTAAAATAGCGCTGTATCGCTCCGGCAGGAGTCCCGGTACGGTCTCCTTTAGCAGCAGCCCTTCTCCTGCATCCTCTGGGTGAGTGCATGCCGATTTAGTAGCGGAATACCGTGGGTGGAAGGCCGGGGCCGGGAGCTCACAGAAAATGCGACTTCACTTCGCCATGTCCAGGCCATGCTCCCCGTGCTAGGTAAATTTAGTTGTGCACACTGTAATCAGTGCAGCTGCATGTGATTAGGTCTGTTCAGTGTTTAAAAACAAAAGGGAATGATGACGCAAAGACCAACTGAGTAATAATAATAAAATAAATAAAAAGGGGGATAATAATGAGAAAGTCTGTTCAGGGGAAAAGGATTATATATAGTTCCAATAAAAGTTCCAGTTAACACTGGTGGCTGCAGCCTTGAGAGTAGAAGCAAAACTCTGGAAAACAAAGATAAAAGAAAAAAGGTACGCCAGACTCAGTGCAGTATTATGGTATCTATTTAATAGAAATAAAAGCAAGCCAAATGGCTACTCACAAAAGGGAAATAAATTCAGGCTCCAAGGGGGAAGTCGTTCAGCGATCCAGCGTGCTGTCCGTATGGTGAGAAGATAGTAGGGTCAAGGTGTTATGGACATTAAGCAGCTGGGAGATGGAAGAGAGGTGTAGCCTCTGATGATATCCGGGAGGCTGGGAGGTACAGCACACAGGCGTACTATGCAACGAACAGAGACCGGAAACCGCAACCGTAAGTGCGTTCCAGCCTGGAACACAGACGAGGACCAGAAATGACGTGATTAGAGCAGCCAACAGGATGATGCATTTCACAGCATCCGCTGTTTCTTCAGATCCAGCTGACTGATTAGGAAGTCATGTATAAATAGGCTAAAGGGGATAATATTGTTATATTGATTATGTTTTTTTTTATCCATATTTATAATTACTATTTATATATATAGATGCATATCCTTAGTATATCTTTCATAGTTTTTTCTATCTGTTTTATATGTATACAGTGATCCCTGGTCCATCCATTAGTATGAAGCTATGCCTATGCATGTATTCAGCTTTATGTCAGCTATGGACGCTCCTCTGTCCCCTTCCCTTTAGCCTATTTATACATGACTTCCTGATCAGTCAGCTGGGTCTGAAGAAACAGCGGATGCTGTGAAACATGTCATCCTATTGGCTGCCCAAATCACGTCACTTCCGGGCCTTGTTGTCTGCATCCCATACTGGAACACACTTCCATTCCGGTTTCCGGTCTCCGTTGATTGCATAGTACGCCTGGGTGCTGTACCTCCGAGCCTCATGGACATCATCAGAGGCTGCACCGCTATTCCATCTCACGGCGGCTTACTGTCCATAACACCTTGACCCTGCTCTCTTCTCACCATACGGACAGCACCTTGGACCGCTGAACGACTCTGCCCCTTGAACCCTGCATTTATGTGCCTGAATTTACTTCTCTTTTGTGAGCAGCCATTTGGCTTGCTTTTATTTCTATTAAATGGATACCATAATACTGCACTGAGTCTGGCGCACCTGGTTTCTTTATCTGTTCAGTGTTTAAACTGCTGCTGGTTTGATTGCTTTCTCTGCTTTACAGAGGACAGTAGAACTCTCTGGAACATAGTTATGGAGCAATTTGAATAGCAGCATGAATACTTATACAGCCCTGGCCAATCCCAGGGAGGGTGGCCCTGAAGGCTGCTCGAAGTCTGCATAAATACTCAGAGGCACAGAGCTTCTCAGTCTTTCTTCAGGAGAGGAACACAGCCTGAAGAGCTTGCTTTCCTCCGGGCAGCCCTGTCATGTGCTTGATGTTGACGAGGCCTCAGCTGGGCTAGCTTAGGGACCTGGATGCTAAACCAACAGAGACTTGACTGAGGGGCTGTGGTCTGAAGATCTAGTCTGCAATCACAGGAGAAAGGTGTCACGATGATGCTGGAAGGAGGCAACAAACATTTCTAGGGAATTTGTGAATACAGACTGCTGAGACAGATCTAAAGCCGCGTACACACGGGCGGACTGTATGGCCAACTTAGTCCGTCAGACAATCCGACGGACAGTCCGTCCTACTTTCGAATGAACGGACTTGACCACACACGTATGCACAAACAGTCCGTCGAAAGCTTTGCCGATGACGTGTACAGCACGTACGACGGGACTAGAAATAGGAAGTCCAATACACAGCAATGCAACCTTTCGCCGTGTAAATCCTTTCTGAGCATGCGCCATACTTAGTCCGTCAAACTAGCCTACTCACGAGCGGATTGTCCGCTGAAACCAAAGTACGACGGACAATATTACGGAAATTCCGAAATACTTAGTCCGCCAGACTGCACGCTGAAAACGTCAGCTGAAGCCCACACACGAGCGGACTGTCCGCTGAAATGTGTTTCGACGGACTAAGTTGGCCAGACAGTCTGCCCGTGTGTACGCGGCTTTAGAGACATTTTGGCTGCTGCCATCCCTCTGGTGCTACAGAGTCAGCTGTGTGTTTGCGTAAAGGGGACATCAGCTGGTGCCCTGAAAAGCTCAGTCTATTTAGTTCTTTGTGAAGGGACTCTGATTGCTCAGGGAAAGAAGCTTATGTTCTTTAACTGCTTTTACTATAAAGCCAAGTCCATAGTTTGCTTTTACAAGGACTTCTGCTTCAGCTCTACAGAAGGAAGTTTATTGTCCTCATCTTGTATGCAATTCTCTTAACCCTATCCCAGTTATGCCCAAAAATAAAAACACTTATAAGAACACCCCTGGACTGGTTATTGAGCCAAAGAGTGACTGTGATTTTGTGCCTGGCTGTGGGGCAATCTACCGGGAAAGGGAAACTGGGCAATTTCCAGTGCCTTTGAGGTAGCACTGCGAATGTTAAACCTGGGCTAGTTCCTGAGACAAATAGCAGTGTCTGCATTACATATACTGCTTACGGAATTTATATAACCTCTCCAGAGCTAGTTACTAGGATTTTTGCTACAAAAAAAAAAAACACAAATAAAATATACAATCAATGTAATATGCTGGTGAAGAATACCATGTGTCCCCTAGAATTGAAAGTAACTATTTAAAATGATTTGTCACAACACTGTTGACTGAAGAGTTTACTCAATGCGGTTGACACAGAATTCAGAAGAACAATGTTGCCATCTAGAGTACATAGAGCAAACACAACTACTTTGTATAGGCAGGATCACTTGTATCTCATCTTTCTACAAAGCTTATGAGCAAAATATAAATATAAAAACTGGTGGAGAAACAACTAAGGCTGCCATTACTTGGGAATGAAGATGTCTGTACTTTTGAGGTGACTGACAGTCACTAGTAGATGCCAGCAGACCTTAAATGTTTGATTTTCTTTTCTCTCCCTTTTCATTTTGACCTTCTTTTCAAATGATATTAAAAATGTGCAGAGGCACCTTTAGTTGGTCAGACAAATTTATTTTTGACAAATCAGGTGAGGGATTGATAACTCTTCACTAATGGATTGTGCAGATGTTTACCTGATAGTTATAGATACAGCTTTGTTACTGTACATTAAATCTGCAATCTGATCACACCATTGCCTATGTCATGTGTAAACTCTATACTGATTTTTTATTTTTGTTAAATAAAGAATTGAAAAAAACAAAGCAGAAGAGTGTAATTTACATTCTGCCTGTCTGCAGTCTGCACTACACAGTTCAGACAGCTTCCAGACTATGCCAATGTGCACTCTGCTTGCTACAGCTGGTTGAATAGGCAGGGTGTGAATTTACTGTGTACTTTTCTGTATGCAAAAATAAAAAAAAGTAAGAATAAAAATATTGGTAACATTTTAGTGGCAATAATGTAACAGTTTAAAACGAATAAATATCATTTTTGTATTAATTGTAAAGTTATCTTCTTCCTTTTCTGAGAGTATATTACAAGGTACAGAACAGTATTGAGGTACATAGGATTATGCTGCTGCCTTAAAGAGATTGAACACTGTAAGGACAGTCCAATAAAGCTCATCCCACTCCCAGCAAGCCTCAGTTTTGTAGCAAGCAATAATTGGAAAGGACCAAAAACCAGAGGGGAAGACTCATGTCCCATAATGCACTCCAATACCCCATACACACAATATGACTTTCCGACAACAAAACTGTGGATTTTTGTTCGAAGGATGTTGGCTCCAACTTGTCTTGCATACACATGGTCACACAAATGTTGGCCAACAATTACGAACGTGGGAACAAGACGTACGACGAGCCAAGAAAAAGATGTTCAATAGCCAGTGGGGCTCTTTCTGCTTGATTCCAAGCAACGTGAACTTTTGTGCGTTGGACTTGTGTACACACGATCGGAAATTCTAACAACAAAGTTTTGTTGGCGGAAAATTTGAGAATCTGCTAGCCAACATTTGTTGGCCGAAAGTCCACCAACAAATGTTTGATGGAGCATACACACGGTCTGACTTTCAGCCAACAAGCTCACAGCCAACATTTGTTGTCGGAAAATCCGATCATGTTTACTGGGCAAAAGTCTACGAATGAAATGCATAAGATGCTGAAGCCGGAACCTGAAGTGGCCATTCCGCCATCTTGAGTATTGGAAGTTTGCATCTCTTTATCCATGTGAGCAGTATTTATGGTAAATAAAGTGTTTTAATGAGGATTTTTGCTTCTTTTATCCTTTCATGTCCTATATATCATTTACCCGTTGGGAGGTTGTGTATTAAGGGGACCAGAGGAGAGACATCAGAGAAGATTACTTGATGCAATCTCATGGTATTTAGCACACACAAGGGTGGTGCATTGTGGTATGGACTGATGTATTGGTAGATTCACAGTTTTGCACTTTATGGAGCACAGTTTAATGTACAGTACAATTCATTAAGTGTTATTAAATGTGGTTATATTACACTATTTACTGTTTCTTTTTTGAGTGACACTGATTAGGACAGGATTCTGGGACTGAGGATGTGGTTTTTAAGTGTAGTGATATACATTTTAAAGTGGATGTTTGGTAAGGAAATAAGCAAGATGGGTGAGAAAGTCACGTATCACTGGTGATATTCACGTGTATTTTATCACATACACACACATGTAAAAACAATATAGCATTTTTATGATAAGGTTTCAATACTAATTCAAGTACTACACTATATGAGTTTTTTATTTTTGGGGGATACACTTGTTATGAGATGGAGATTCATGCATAAGATGTGGAAAGATTGAAGTGAGAGGATTATTGGAAGCAATAATAAGACGCAGACGGTGGTGTTGTAAAGCTTTATTGGACCAAATTTGACATGCAGTATGTGGGTAAGAAAATCTATTAAAAGTCTGGGGGAGTGATGTAGCAGGAAGATACTCACCTTTGATAACTAATCTATTTCTGAAGCGCTGGACAGTTGGATCTAATTTCTTACAAACTGTCTCCGTAGGAACAATTTTGCAGCAAGAGGATCCTGCTCATCTATAATGACATTAGTGGCAGGTGATAATTTTGACACGGGGGATGATTTACTAAAACTGGACAGTGCAAAATCTGGTGCAACTCTCCATAAAAACCAATCGGCTTGTATGTTCAGCTTGTTCAATTAAGCTTTGACAAAACAAAAACAAAAAAAACTTGGAAGCAGATTGGTTTTTATGCAGAGCTGCACCAGATTTGCACTCTCCAGTTTTAGTAAATCAACCCCAGGAAGTCTGCCGAACCATCTACACAGTAGCGTGAGGCTACTGAGAGGAGTTCCAGTTTTTGGAGTACTGAGGGATCCACCAGAATCTATCTGGAGTTGCATTCTATGCACTTGTCCCAGATGGCCAGATTTTGGCAAACAGCCAACGATATCGTCAATGGTCCCATGGCTGAGGTCAACAAAGCAAAAGAGGCTTTAAGAAGGGCCTCAAACCTTTTTTCCACTGGGTCTTAGAAGGCTGGGAATACCTCCACCCGCACAGTAAGATTTGTTAAGGCAGGAAATAGCCGGATCCACCATAGCAATTTCCATTCTTATAGTAGACCTCCCTCATTGGGTACTGCAGCACAAACTGCTTGGGAGGATGGTACATTTTTTGTGGCCATACCCGGTCATTGTACAGAACATTTTAAACTAGTGGGTGAACTGAAATGTGTCTAGGTTTCTGGGACTTAGAGATCCCATACTAGTGACATTAGGTCTAGCAGATGGCCATGAATTTAGCTTCTGTCCACCAGAACCTTAGTGGTTTCTTTCAGCTTGGAAGATATTGAGGGAAACTGCCCATCCTCCTGGGAGGAGTTCTCAGAAGATTAATCTATAAGGAGGAGAGATTTGGTTTCCTGGAGAACTGGGCTGACTTTTGTTTGGTTACTGGCTCTATAGCAGGGACAGACTGCACCTAGATGGGGAGGGCACAGTTCAATTGGGAGAGAAGAGAAGATGGCCAAAAAGTTGGAGAAACATTTAAATTAGGGGGTGGGGGAAAGGATCAGGAGGAAGCTATAGCCAGAAATGAGAGAAGGGCAGAGGTTTCTATTGGGGGGCATTAGGGGTAGTTTAGCTAGAATGCCTAAACTCAAGGAGAGTAGGTTGGCAGAACCCAATTGCAGCCTCAGACCAACTAAGGAGGAGAAAATATGCACCTGTACAAAACTAAAAGGCCTATACACAAATGTTAGAAGTCTAGCTAAATTGAATGGATGAATGGAAGCTCCTGATACATGTGGGTTTTGACTTTGTGAGAATATCAGAAACTTGGTCTGACAGCTCACATGACTGGCTTATGACTGTCCAGGGGTACTCCTTGTAACGGAAGGACAGGAAGGGTAGAAAAGGGGGAGGGGTGTGCCAGTATGCCAAGAATGATTTGCTAGTGAACGCGAGGGACAACATTGTTAATGGGGCAAGGGAGGAGGTGTAATCCTTGTGGCTGGAGCTTCAAAGGGAAGAAACACATGGGAAGGTAAGAGTGGGCATATGCTACAGGCCCCCTAACCTGAAGGATAAGGCAGAGTCTGATCTCCTGTCACAGTTAGGAATGGCGGGGAGGCAGGACAATGTTATTATAATGGGGAACTTCAATTATCCATAGTGGCATTGGGCAGTCAGAACTGCTCACTTATCTATTGTACACCTGTTTTACACAGGCTTAAGAGTGTATAAGAGCAGCAAGCTTTGACACAGCATTTGCAGAGCATTCAGCAAGCTTCATTAAAGCTTTTAAAGTACCCTTCAACTCCAATTTTATAATGTTGAGCTCAAAACCTAATGGGAGTGCTGAATTCCACTTTAAGCAAGCTGCTAGCAGGCTTCAGCAGGCTTTCAACAAGCTTCAGGATGTGCTGAAGCAGCTTCTTTAAAGTGGCAATCAGCACTCCCATTAGGATCCATACTCAACATTTACAAACTGGAGCTGAATGATACTTTAAAAGCTTCAACAAAGCTTGCTGAAAGCTCTGCAAATGCTTTGTCAGAGCTTGCTGTTCACACTGCTCTTATACAAGTTATAATCTGGGTGAAAAAAAGCCTTGTATTTTACTAAAAGTCTCGCAGGACAATTTTGTGTGTCAATTGGTGGATCCCCAGACTAGAAATAATGTATTGCTAGACCTTCTAATTACAAATAACACAGATCTGATTGCAGACATGGAGATAAAGGACAACTTAGGAAACAGTGATCACAGGGTAATTACATTCAAAATAAATGATAGGGAAAGGAGGCACAAGGGTGGTCCAAGTGCACTAAATTTAAAACAAGCCAACTTTTCTAAACTGCGCTCAATACTACAAGGTATTAAATGGGATACAATTCTAGAAACAATGAACACTGAAGAAAAATGGGAGGGCTTTAAGAACATATTAAATAATGGCATTAGCTGATGTATTCCAATGGGCAACAAATATACGAGGGTTCTTCAAAAAATGTCCACACTTTTTTTTTAAAATAAGATAAAAAAAAAGTGCGGAAACGTTTTGAAGACTCCTCGTAAAAGAGCTAAGGTTAAACCTGGGTGGCTAAACTTTATCGTAAAAAGGTATATAAAACAGAAAAAAATGGCGTTTAAAAATTTAAGGCCGAGGGTTCATTGTTGGTTTTTCAACACCACAAGAAATGCAATAAGAAATGTAAGAACACAATCAGGAAAAAGGAGATTAAAAAAGAAAATCCACAAAATGTTTAAAACATATATTAATAGTAAGAAATCTAGGACAGAGCATATTGGCCCCATAAAGGATGATCAGGGGAAGTTGGTTACAAATGACTAGAAGACAACTGTACTAAATGCATTCTTCTCTTCAGTTATTACAAAGAAAAAAGGAGGGGTATTCATAACCAGGACTGTATCGTTAGTAACACAACACGGAATGTACCCTTGTGGCTAACAGAAGCCAGTATCCAAAAAGACTTGAAAAACTTAACGAAAAATAAATCACCAGGACCAAATTGCTTACACCCGGAAGTCCTCAAAGAACTTAACCAGGTTATAGCCAAACCATTATTCTTAATTTTTATGGACAGCTTAGTAACTGGAATGGTACCAGCTGTTTGGCAAGAAGCCGACATGGTACCAATATTTAAACAAGGGGCAAGATGTATACCTGGTAACTACAGGCCAGTCTATCTATTGTATGTAAACTATTGGTGGGGATGATAAACAGTATCATTAATAGTGATGGCCGAACGGTTCGCCCGGCGGTCGTTTTGCGGCGAATTTCGGCTGTTCGCGGTCCGCCCGTTCAGCGGACTATTGGCGCTGTTCGCCCGGCGGACTTCCGTGTTTTTACTGTGTAAAAGAACTTTGACCTGATGACACATCCATCATGGGGTACAGGACAGCCAATTGAGACATTACAGCACATGGACACTTGGACATTCCCCCTAACCTATAAATACACCCGATCCGGCGGCCATTTTACATTCTTTCTTCTGTCACTATAGGGAAAGGTTGCTGTGTGGAGCAGGGAGAGATAAATCGCTAGCTATTTGGTACACAAAAGTTCTTTTCAGGACTGGTATAGGTGTTAGGTGTATATAGGTTTGCTGTGCTACTGATTGTTGCAGCAGCCTGAGTGTCTTTTGTCAGTTTAGAGAAAGGGACAGAACGCTGTGTGCTGCTGTAGGGACAGCCAGATTAGTCATCATCATTAGCTGTTACTATCAGGTCCACAAAAGTGCTATTCCAGTAACCAGTTATTGTTCCAGCAGCCTCTGTTTTGCCAGTTTATATAGGGGCAGGCAGGAAGCAGTGTGTCAGGCAGTGAGGGTCAGTTTAAACAGTAGCTGTTACTATTAGTTCCACAAAGGTTCTTTTCAGGACTGGTATCAGTGGTATGGTAATAGGCTTGTACACGTATAATATTCTTTCTTCCAAATATAGAAAGAATATTATACTTGACTGCTGCCCTTCTGCTGCAGTCTGCTAATCATTCACAACTCACTTGTTCCACAAAGCTCTTTATCAGGACTGGTAACTTGGTCTAGGGTGCTACAGTACATAGGGTTGAGTGAGGTACAGTCTGCTATTCTATAAGGACTGTTATCGGTCCACAATACATAGGGTTGAGGTGCACTACTGCTGACCGCTGCCCTATACTGCAGCAGTCCTTCTCTGGTATAGGGACTGACGTACAGTCTGCTAATCACTCACACACAACCTACTTGGTCCGCAAAAGTCCTTATAAGGACTGGTAACTTGGTCTAGGGTGCTACAGTACATAGGGTTGAGTGAGGTACAGTCTGCTATTCTATAAGGACTGGTATCGGTCCACAATACGTAGGGTTGAGGTGCACTACTGCTGACCGCTGCCCTATACTGCAGCAGTCCTTCATTGGTATAGGGACTGAGAGCTTTGTCACAGGGTCATTTAAAAAATGACAGGCAGAGGAAGAGGCAGGCCCTTCCGCAGGGGTGGTAGGGGTAGGGCAGGAGCAACAGGCTTGAGCCAAAGTGGGAAGTTGCAGAAGGTGCGTTCAATTACTTTAAAGGACGCACCAGACTTGGTTGAATGGCTCGCTCAGCCTTACTCTTCTGCACCCTCCTCATCCTCTCGATCTGCACCCTCTTCTTCACTCTCTGCTATGTGCACCCCCAAAGACACTACCACCAACAACACCACCACCACATACCTTCCGCTTGAGTCACAGGAATTATTTTCCGATCCATATCAAGAGGACATTTCTGATGCGCAGCCACTCTCACGCTGCTGATGTCTGTGCGCTCAATCACGGTGCTGCTGTCAGTGCTGTATATCACGGTGCTGGTGTGAGTGCTTTATGTCACGCTGCTGATGTCAGTGCTCTCTATCACGGTGCTGCTGTCAGTGCTGTATATCACGGTGCTGGTGTGAGTGCTTTATGTCACGCTGCTGATGTCAGTGCTCTCTATCACGGTGCTGCTGTCAGTGCTGTATATCATGGTGCTGGTGTTAGTGCTTTATGTCACGCCACTGATGTCAGTGCTCTCTATCACGGTGCTCTTGTCAGATGACTCTATCACGGTGCAGGTGTCTTTGCTGTATGTCACGCTGCTGATGTCAGTGCTCTGTATCACGGTGCTGCTGTCAGATGACTCTATCACGGTGCAGGTGTCATTGCTGTATGTGACGCTGCTGGTGATCATCTCCTGCACCCTCTTCTTTGCCTACCCTGGTCCCTGACCTTCCCTCTCCTCCATTGCCTTCATGCGCTCCACAGTCCTGAATTGTCAGAACAATTTCCCATATAAAAAAGAATGCTTGTAGTTGTCGATCCCAGATTCACCTCATGTTTGCACAGCTAATAAATATTTTGTGGCTGCAAATTTGACCTATAGGTTTGCGAAGTTCGCCTCCCATTGAAGTCAATGGGGCCCGCCGCGAACGTTCCGGTTCGCGAACTATCGGCCGCGTTCGCGGTCCACGTTCGTGAAACGTCCCGTCGGAAGTTCGTCCATCACTAATCATTAATAGAAATCAGCATGGATTCATGAAAGATTGTTCTTGTTAGACCAATCTGTTAACATTCTATGAGGAAGTGAGAGGTTATCTCAATAAAGGAAAGACTGTGGATATGGTGTATCTGGATTTTTCAAAAGCATTCAACACAGTTTCCCATAAACGCCTATTTTACAAATTGAGGTCTTTTGGCATGGACAATAGTTTATGCACTTGGATAGCAAACTGGTTACAGGGGCGCATTCCAAAGAGTGATGATAAATAGTATGTACTCAGAATGGTCTGGAGTGGTAAGTGGGGTACCCCAAGGCTCTGTCCTGGGACCAATTCTATTCAATTTATTTATAAATGATATAGAGGTTGGTATAAATAGCTCAATCTTAGTGTTTGCTGAGGATACAAAGCTAAGCAGAGCAATAACTTCATAGCATGATACAGAAACCTTACATGGCAAATGAGGTTCAATGTTGAAAAATGTAAAGTATTGCACTTGGGGGCTATAAATATGAATTCAAATTACTTGCTGGGAGGTCCCTTTGGGGGAATCCTAGTAGATTACAGGCTCAGAAATGACATGCAAGATCCAGCTAGCAAAGATAGCAGAATTTTAGCATGCATTAAAAGGGTATCTGCTTAAGAGATAGGACTATAATTCTACCACTTTACAAAACTCTATCCGGCTGCATCTCAAGTATGCCATCCAGTCCTGGTCACCAATCTTTAGGAAGTATAGGTATGTGCTGGAACTGGAGAAAGTCCAGAGAAGATCAACAAAGCTAATATGGGGGCTGGAGGACCTCAGTTACGAGAAACGACTACAAGCATTAACATTTTTATCCCTGAAGAAGAGACGCTTAAAAGCAGATATGATAGTACTATATAAATATCTCAATAGTGATGCTAACATGGGGAGAAACTATTCAGCTTCAGGGAGCTAACAAAGACATACAGCCGCTTAATGAAGTCGCTTACCCTTAAACTGTGTAAGGGGTTCTTTACTGTCAAAGAGGTAAGAATGTGTAACTCCCTTCCACAAACGATGGTGTCAGTGGGAAGGATCAATAATTTAAAACAAGTCTTAGATGGCATCTTAACGAATGCAATAAACAGGGATTTGGGAAATAGTTTTGACATAAACACACCCACAGAGGTTGAATTGGATGAACTGGTGTTTCTATTCAACCTTACCATCTATGTAACCACGTAGCTCCTGCCACCCCTTCTGGACTGCCATTATTACCAGCTTCTTTCACTTCTCCTGGCCTGCCACCATTCCCAACTCTTGCCATCCCTGCTGGTCTGTACCTACCAGCATTACCAGCTCCTGCTACGTCTTCTGGCCTGCCACCATTACCAGTTCCTGACAACTTTGCTTGCTTACCACCTTTACTATCTCCTGCCACTTCTGCTTGCCTGCCACCATTACAAGCTCCTGCCACTTCTCTGGGCCTATTGCTGCTATCATTTCTAGCACCTTCCACCTGTCATGGACTGTTAATGCCAGTAACACCAGCTCCTGCCACCTTGGCCAGCCAACCGCCATTACTAGCTCCTCCATCCTCTCCTGGCCCACAACTGCCAATATTTCCAGTTCCTGCCAACTCTGCTGTCCTATTATATTAGCAGCTCCTGGGGCCTCTTCTGGCTATTTTGGTGCTCTAGCTGCAAAATAACTAATGTTTGCTTCAGAGTAAATCATTCTCTGTGTCTCCTAGTTTGCAGCCTATTTGAGTGCTCTGACACAGGGGCTGTAGCAAAGGCTGCAGGTACAGCGGTGATCAAGTCTGTGAGCACAATGGAGGTGGAAAGTTGTGGGAGCTGAGGTATATGCACACAGAGGCTTTGGAAGGTCAGGGGAACACTCTCAAAGCTTGTTTACACAGTGTGATGTGCTGCATTTTTCTGCACTGGATCAATGCAGGTCACTGCTAGGGCACACTGAAAGCAACTGTTTTCCATGTGTTCTTCTAACACTGCAACAGGAGGTCAAGTATGGCAAGCTGTGGTAAAATGTAGACATGTAACATTTTAGGTGTACTGGAAGGCATTGCCTATTAGCACACTGCAGTGCACTGTTGTGCGGAAACATAAATGACGTGTCACCTTGTGGCACTTCAAAATTGAAAAAATGTAAACTGCAACATGCTGAAATGTGCATCACACTGCAGCCTCACTGCCCCTGACCTCAGCTCACCTGCTAAAACGGAGCATTTTAACCACTTCAATACCAGGCACTTAAACACCTTCCTGCCCAGACCAGTTTTGAGCTTTCAGCGATGTCGCAATTTGAATGACTATTGCGCGGTCATACTACAATGTACCCAAATTAAATTTTTATCATTTTTTTCCCACAATTAGAACTTTCTTTTGGTGGTATTTGATCACGTCTACGTTTTTTTTTTTTTTGCTAAACAAAAAAAAATACAGAAAATTTTGAAAAAAAATATGTTTTTTTTTGTTTCAGTTTCAAAACTTTGTAAATAAGTAAGTTTTCTCCTTCGCTGATGGGCACTGATGGGGCTACACTGATGGGCACCGATGAGGTGGCACCAATGAAGTGGCACTGATGAGGTGGACACTGATATGTGGCACTGATGGGTGGCACTGATGGGCGACATGGATGGGCACTGATAGGTGGCACAAATTGGCACTGATAGCTGGCACGGTTTGGCATGGATGGGCGGCATAGATGGGTATGGATAGTCGGTACAGATGGGCATGGATAGGCGGCACAGATGGGCATGGATGGGCACTGATAGATGGCACAGATGGGCACTGATAAACGGCATTGTATTATATTATACTGTACTAATGGATGCCAAACAGTAATGCATGCCAATCAGTGATGCCCATTGTGGGCACTGATTGGCATCCATTATGAGCACTGATTGGCATCCATTGTGGGCACTGACTGGAATCCCTGGTGGTCTAGGGTGGCATACCTTGTGCTGGGCATCCCTGGTGGCGTCCAGGCTGCGCTGATAATCGATCAGCACATACCCCCCTGTCAGAGGAGCAGCCGATCGGCTTTCCTCTACTCGCGCCTGACAGACGCGAGTGAGGAAAAGCCGATCACCGGCTCTTCCTATTTACACTGTGATCAGCCGTGATTGGACACGGCTGATCACGTGGTAAAGAGTTTCCGTCGGAGGCTCTTTACCGATATCGTAGTTGCGGGGTGTCAGCCTGGAAAGTGGTTAAAACATGTTGTGCTACCTGAACAAGCCCTCATTGCTTGAGTGTTCTGTTTCAGTTTAAGTAACAGCTGTGACACTCCAGGAAAAACTCTGAAGTTTCCAAGGTGGTGCAACAGTTAGGAGGCATCAGTGCTGGATCGCAGTAGGAAACTGTGCCACTGTGCAGTGACTGTACAATATTGTTGGCTTGTCTCTAAAATAATACACTCATTTTGATTTCACGATAAAACCTGCCTTGTCTTTCACTCTCACATTGTAGTCTAATAAAGCAACTTACATAATGTGCATCAAGTGTACAATATTTCTGACTATTGTCTCTGAAATAACACATTCTAATTTTAATTTAGTTTTAACCACTTACAGACCAGAAGATTTTCCCCCTTAATAACCAGGCCATTTTTTTCGATGCGTCGTTTTAACTGACAATTGCGCTTCGTCATGCGACGCTGTACCCAAACAAAATTGACGTCCATTTTTTTCCACAAATAGAGCTTTCTTTTAGTGGTATTTATGCCATAAAGCAAAAAAGAGCAACAATTTAAAAAAATAAAAAATAAATAAATATTATATATATATATATATATATATATATATATATATATATATATTTTTTTTTTTTTTTTACTTTTTGCTATAATAAATATCTCCAATTTAAAAAACAAAAAACAAAATTTCTTCATCAGTTTAGGCTAATATATTGAACATATTTTTGGTAAAAAAAAAAAAAAAATCGCAAAAGGGGGGAAATTGATTGGTTTGTGCAGAAGTTATAGCGTCTACAGAATAGGGGATAGATTTATGGCATTTTTATTATTTATGTATTTTTTACTAGTTATGGCAGTGATCTGCATTTTTTAGTGGGACTGCAACATTGTGGCGGACAGATCGGACACTTTTTTGGGACCATTGACATTTACACAATGATCAGTGCTATAAAAATGCACCGATTACTGTGTAAATGTCACTGGCAGGCAAGGGGTTAACACTAGGGGGTGATCAATGGGGTTAAATGCGTTCCCTGGAAGGTGTTTCTAACTGTGGGAGGATGTCAGTTCCATCCCCTCCCCAGTTAAAAACACCTCCAGTCAGTCCCATCCCCCCTAGAAAAGTGTCAAAAGTGTCCGATCTGTCCACCACAATGTCGCAGTCCCGCTAAAAATCGCAGATCGCCAGCATTACTAGTAAAAAATAAATATTAAAACTGCCATAAATCTATCCCCTATTCTGTAGACACTATAACTAATCACTAGGAGCAGCAGATCTCTCCCTTTCTCCTCCCGTCAGATCGGGGATCTGTCTGTTTTACATTGACATATCCCCGTTCTGGCTCTCTTTCCCACGGGTGGCTGGCGGACATGCGCATCGGGTCACCCACTGTGCAGCGGGTGCGTGCGCTTGCTATGGCTCTTAAAGGAGCCAACGTACACCTACGGTGAATTACGGGAACAAGCCAACCTGCCTCAGTATAATGACAGCAGCTGGTTGGCAAGTGGTTAATCACCGCCTTGTCTCTCCGTCCTACACTGTGGCCTAATAAAGATGCTTATATAATGTGCCATGATGGTACAATATTTCTGGTTATAGCCCCAAATGAACCACTTTGACTCAAAATTGATATGGTCCAGAAATATTTAGACGGGATAATGGTAAATAAAGCACCTGGACCAGATGACACACACCCATGTGTCCTAAAAGAATTGAGCTTTTTCATTTCAAAACCAAACCTGATCGCTGTATTAATGCCAATGGTCCCAAAAATGTATGAAAATTGTTCGACGTGTCTGCCATAATGTTGCAGTTACAATAAAAAAAAAAAATAAAAAAAAAAAAAAAAAATCGCTGATTGCCGCCATTACTAGTAAAAAAAAAAAATTATTAATACAAATGCTATAAGACTATGCCCTATATTGTAGACGCTATAACTTTTGGGCAAACCAATCAATATGCACTTATTGCGATTTTTTTTTACCAAAAATGTGTAGAAAAATATGTATCATATTAGCTATAATGTCAAATATAAAGTTATATTATATCAACGTAATTATATACACAATTGAACAGTGTCACATATTTTGGTTTGTGCATTTTTTTTTTTAAATAATACTCATATGTACTCATTATCTATTGTTGAATACTAGAGATTATTGGTTCAAATACTGTATATGAGTTGGTATGTTTAGGAGTTCTATTAATGAAAATATTCATGCATGACGGTTATGCTTCACTTTCATGGCATTTAGAACACAAGTTAATTGTGTTGGGATATTTTCTCAAACACATACCAGTATATATATTTTTAAGAGGAGCCGGTGTTCTGCCTAATACAGTCCGCCCATCAAATGCTGTCCGCTCCGTACTGCGCATGCGCAGTACGGAGCAGCCGAAGCTTCGGAAAAACTCTGAAGTTGAACGGCGCCTGCGCCGTGAGTGGAGGAGGTAGCCCCACTATCCAAGCGGACATAGGGTTAAGAATTTTAGAGGGCCCCTCGCGGGCGAGCTTCGCTCGCCACGCTTCGGGCTCGGCCTCGCTCCGCTCGGCTCTTTTTTATTCTAACTCTATGTCCACTTGGATAGTGGGGATAGAACCTGGACTCACGGCGCAGGCGCCGTTCGTCCTCGGCAATTTTCGGAATCTGTGTTCCTGTGTACTGCGCATGCGCAGTACGCAGGGGACAGCATCTGATGGGGGACACTATTTTACAAGACACCGGAATATCTGGAGGGAAGTGACACAGTGGGTGGGATAAAAGGGGTTACACATAGATGAGATGAGGATCAGAGCTGGGAGATCTTGAAGGGGGCTGATAGAATTTTGTGATGGAAAGAATCTTGGAAGGCGAGAGGGTGTTTAGATATTGAAACACAGAGATGTAGGAATATTGGAAGAAGTCCTTTGGGACACCTAACGTGATGCTTCTCAAACAACACATTTCTTAAGCCATGGTAAAGTATTAATCTTTTAAATTTTACCTTTTGGGTAATTGAAGTTGTTTGAGCATATGCTTAAAGCGGAGGTCCACCCTAAAATGGACCTCCGCTCATCGGAATCCCCCCCCCTCCGGCGCCACAATCGGCACCTTTCAGGGGGGAGGGGGGTGCAGTTACCTGGATAATCCAGGTAACTGCACCCACTTCCGGGCTAGCTCTCTGCGGAACGGGGCGTACGTTACGCCCCTGTTCCGCAAGCGCCCGCCCCCTTCAGCAAGTGCCCCGCTGCCTGCTGGGAAACACACAGCTCCCAGAGGCAGCGGGGACCGTCCGGATTGCGCCGCGCGGCTCGCGCATGCGCAGTAGGGAACCGGGAAATGAAGCCGAAAGGCTCCATTTCCTGATTCCCATACCCAAGATGGCGGCGGGACCCGGCAGCCGAGCGAGCGATCGGCTTCGGGTGCCGACATCGCGGGCGCGCTGGACAGGTAAGTGTCACTATTTAAAAGTCAGCAGCTGCAGTATTTGTAGCTGCTGGCTTTTAAAAAAAAAAAAAAAAAAAAAAAAAAAAACGCGGAGTCCCGGTGGACTCCCGCTTTAACTAAACTAATCAATATTGGTAGTTCAGTTTTGAAGTGGAGTGAATTCTAACTGCAGTATGTTTTTTTTTTTGCTTTTTAACCAAGGGAGATATACATCTTGTTATAACTCACAAAACTAACTTCAAAGTCTTATGATTGGATTAGTTATAGTATGTGTTGAACCATAGATTCTTTCTAAATTTAAAAATGATTAAATTATCAAGCACAGTATAACATTTTGCCCGTGCATTTTTAAAGAGTAAGTTTGAAGGTCTATTTGTTTTGAGAAGTCACAGGTGTTAAAGCGAACGACAAGCTGTTTATAAAAGTCTGTGGAGCCACAGAAAGCTAATCACTAAGCCCCTGTATACACGGTCGGAGATTTCGACAACCAAATCCGTTGGATTTTGCCCGTCGGATTTTGTCCGTTGGATCTTGTCCAAAACTGTTGCATACACACGGTCGGACAAAGTTGTCGAAAAATCCGATCTTTCAGAACGTGATGACGTAATTTCGTTACGATGGAGCTACATTCAGGCTAGTAGCCAATAGCTTTGATGTAGGAATTTGATCTGAGCATGCGTGGCACTTGGTCCGATCAAAATTCTCTACACATGAATCGGGAGTATGTCCGATCGGCCCAGTTGGTCAGAAAATATTTCCAACAAGTTGGAAAATTGGGTCCGACGGATATTCCGACAGAATCAGTCCGATGCATACCACACACAGTCGGATTATCCGACAACACGGTCCGATAGGACACATTCCGACGGATTCTCCGACCGTGTGTACAAGGGCTAAGAGTTACCAAGTCTAAATTTATCAAGTTATCATTCAAGTATTGAAAGATGGTATTTTGGAATGAGAGCTTATAGTAGAAATGTGATTATCATTTGTATTCCCATATATATTTGAAAGTATATCTATTTTTGTATTATCACAAAATATACCTGATATTATTTTACACTGAATTTTTAGTTACTAAATATATATTTTTAGCATATCATTGTTATCACTTGTCTTCAAAATAGCACAGACAAACGAACTTGAATTTGTTTGTTTTGTGGAAATATGCAAAATCTCCTACAAAAACACAGATTTTGCATAATTTCATAAATACTATACGGTTTTAATATTTCAGTATAAACATTCTGACAGAGGTGTCTATATTTAAAAGGGATTAAAGTCTTTACCAAGTAACTATAGACCTTTTAGTTTAACTTTTATGGTCGAGAAGATACTGGAGAGTTTAATAAAAGACCACACAGATGAGTTCTTGCTGGAAAAAAAATATTTTAAGTAGACAGCATGGATTCATGAAAGACAGAAGTTGTCAGACAAATCTGATTTCTTTTTATGATTTGATTGAGCAACTATGTGGCAAATGAGGTTTAACCACTTCAGCTCCTGAAGGTTTCCCCCCCTTTATGACCAGGACAATTTTTGCGACTGTACCCAAATAAAATGTATGCCCTTTTTTTCCCTCCTCAAATCTTTTGGTGGTATTTGATCACCTCTGCATTTTTTTTTTGTTTTTGAACAAAAAAAAGACCAATTAAAAAAAAAAAAAATTATAATAATTTTACTAAAACCTTTAAAATAAAAAAAAAAAATGTACAAAATCGCATTTTCCATCAATTTAGGCCAATACAATAATCGGCTACATATTTTTGGTTAAAAAAAATCCACAAAAGAGTATATTGATTGGTTTGTGCAAAAGTTACAGCGTCTACAAACCATGGGATATATTTATGGAATTATTTTTTACTATTAATGACGGCCATCAGCGGCTTATAGCAGGACTGCGATATCATGGTGGAAAATCGAGCACTGACACTTGTTTGGGAACCAGTGACACTAATCCAGTGATCAGTGCTAAAAACGTGCAAGATCACTGTACTAATTACATAGACTAAGAAGATGTGATCAAAGGGTTAACTGTGTGCCTAGCCTGTATTTTATTACAGTGAGGTTTTACTAGGGCAAGACATAGATCTATGACCCGGCTTAGCAGGAACACAGGAACCATGTATTTCCTCCTTTCAGAACAGCAATCTGCTTTGTTTACAGGATGATCGGTGGGTGCTGAAGTTAGCCGCCCCCTACCCGGAAGTGCAGGATCGCATATATTAGGGTATTTCATTTTCTAATGGAAATATATATATATATATATATATATATATATATATATTTCTAATGGAAATAAATATATATATATATATACACATACATACATGTGATCCTGCGCATAGCGGCAAGTGGTTAACATTGATGAATGTAAAGTTATGAAATTGGGGGCAAACAAAAAATTGGGGTACAACTGGCGGAATCAATGGTGGAGTAGAATCCAGATGTTCTGGTAGATCATAGATTTAGTAAATGGCAAACTGCGATTTCCAAAGCGAACAAAACACTTTCTTGTATTAAAAGAAGTATGGACTCCAGAGAGAGAGAGACGTAATTTTGCCCCTGTCCAAAACATTAGTAAGACCTCATGTAGAATATGCAGTTCAGTTTTGGGCACCAGTTCACATAAAGGATATTGGGGAACTAGAGAAAGTGCAGAGAAGGGCAACCAAACTGATAAGAGGCAGGCAGGAGCTCAGCTATTAGAAGGGGAGATTAAGGGGGGATATGATCAACCTGTATAAATACATAAGTGGTTCATATAGCGAACTTGGTGTAGGTATTTGCTTTAAGGTCATCACAGAGGACAAGGGGGCACTCTGGGTCTGGAGGAAAAGAGATTTAACCTTCACATACAGCAAGGTTTATTCACAGTAAGAGCTGTGAAAATGTGGAATAGACTCCCGCAAGAGGTGGTTCTGGCCAGCTTGGTAAGTTGTTCTAAAAAGGCCTGAATTTTTTCTAAAATGCACAAAATGTTACTGGATACTAACATTTCATCCAGGGAATAGCGGATTGCCTTTTTGGGGATCAGGGAGGATTTTTTTTCCGCCACTGGAACAAACAAGATCTTGCTTTATTGGGTTTGTTTGCCTTCCTCTGCATCAACTGTGGCTATAGGATTGTGTGTATGAACTGAATAAATTTGTGTCTTTTTTCTAACCAGACGATGTGAAAAAGATCAGAAATGATGGGACGTCAGCAAGGAATTGGTGGTGAATGACAACTGGCAGAATCGCATAAAAATGTACAAAGATAATAACATGAAAGAGTGTCTCTATACAACTGAACAACTGAAGTATTCTTTATACTAAGAGAGAAATATTGAAAGGATTGCAAAGATTACTGTGCTGTTTATGATTGGGGCCTCAGGGAACCATTCAGGCTCCCTGTTCCTTAGTCCATCTTAACCCCTTCCTACTGACTGTACACATACCTGGCCTGACAGAAGTGAGTGTTCTTCCATACGGCTGCATATATGCACACCTGTGTTTGTGCTGGAAGTGTGCTGCACAGTGGGCTCCCAGTACAGACATCGGGCATTCACAGAGAACATCAGGTATCATACTAACGATCAGGAACCAGGAGGCCCAATTCCCAATCATCTAATCACTATAATAGCCTCTTACAAAATGTAAACAAAGAAGTGTGTGCATAAAAATAAAAAATAACTATATTGGGGTTTGATCTAGGTCATTGGCAGGGTTAGGATCAAAGGTCATGTTGTCAGCGAAATTTGGCCGTACGCAGAGCACACAGCCAAACCTCCTGTTTCTAATAATAATAACATTCCCGTCTTAATGATATAATACTTTACCTTACAACCCACTCATCCAAATGAACAGACATGACCATCCTTCTTACGTTCTCAAATCGGTCAGCATGACCGACCCCTCTCACCCGAGCATCGGCTTTTATTTACATATCATCAGGAAACCACACCCTGGAGGGTTTTCCTCCAACAGCTAAACGCCTCCTACAAAGCTTGTGACCTCACAGGAGCAACACAGGATGTGAATGACCATATAAGGATTTGACAACACAGGAACCCTTCCAACAGCGTTAGTTAAGCAATACAATACAATGCAATACAATACAGAAGAAGGTGGTATCTTCACAGAGAGCCAGACATTTGTTTTCCTTCAAAAGAACCAATCACAGACATGTATACATTCAAATAAGTCAATGATGCAAACCATACAAAACCAATGAACGATGACTACAATTCTGCTGATAATAATCGAGGTATGCATTGTTCTTTGGAACAATGTATATTAAAGATTATTCTACACCTCCCTGTGGATGGAAGGTTATCTGCACATGCACGCTGTGAAATCCCAAGATGTGCTGATCAGACACAGCGGAGACAACGAGCGTACATCCACCCACAACCAATCCCTGCAGAGAAAGCATATCCCCCAGATGATCGTCTGTGCAATGCACAGGGGCCCTTTCGTTGGCGGACATACCCCCACTCTGCAAACACCTCTTTCCAATCCCAGGAAGTTATCCACTACCTAACGGATCTCAACCAGCGTCAGTCTGCCCCAGTCAGCTCTTTAGAGCGGGCTAAGGGAAAACGAACACAGGGGGACTCTTATGACAATACATATTAAAATACATCTAAAACATCTTCATAAAATTTTCCACAACAATGTTTAGAGCCAAAGGTTGCGTTCAGTTTATTTTGGTTCGGAAAAAGTGTTTTTTAAATTAGTATCAGTGCCAGTGCATTTTAGGTAGGTAAAAAGAATAGGATTTTTTATACTCACCGTAAAATCCTTTTCTCTGTAATTCACCAACCGACACAGCTCCTCTCTTAGCCATTGGGTTGTTATGTCCACCACTAGGAGAATACTAGGCATTACTTGTTATGTAACACTCAGAACTTTTCAGTTCTGCCCAGGGGGTGGTCCCTTGGGCAACAACCCTCCAGCCTGCCATGCAGTCATCAGTACTTCAACAAGCAGTATAACGTAAAGAGAAAAAGGAGGGGCGGGTGCTGCGTCGGTCAGTGAATTACAGAGAAAAGGATTTTACTGTGAGTACAAAAAATCCTATTTTCTCTTATATTCACCGACCGACACAGCTTCTCTCTTAGCCATTGGGACGTCCCCAAGCAATGCCAAACGAGGGGTGGGAAAAACAGCATAGAAAACTTCCTCCACCATGGCAAGTGGGAACTAGTGAAACCCACCAAAAAAAAAAAAAAAACAACAGCGCGTGGAGAAATCCCCCACAAAACCAGGGGTTTATCATATGTAAAACAAAAAAGAATAACGGTGTATTATTTGCCCAGGCCGGCTCAGGTAAGGCGGGTACCAGCTACATTAAAGTGTGTCTGCCCCTCTGGTAACATCCGGCTGGGTTAGTCACAAGATCCCTTCCCATGTCTCCTCCCGCACTGTTACACCGTTATTATTTTTTGTTTTACATATGATTTTCTTCGTGAGCTTGGCTCTCCCTACTGGAAAAACATTTTTTGCTGGAGTTTCCTTCCTTTCCATTTGTTGGAATTTGTGGTGAAGAATATTGGAACCTCCTAGACGGTGCTGACCACCTCTCCATTGATTTGAAGACCCACAGCCCCCCTATTGGCTGATGGACCGGTTGGGATTTGATGTACAGCCCATGTAGAGTGGATGATCCATCTATATATGCTCGTATGACCTAGTGTACCCACACAGGTCCTGTAGCTCTGGTAAGAGTACCCACCCTTTTGCTTCTTTCGATTCAATTGGATGTCACTGCTGTGAATGTCTTTGAGATTACCCCTTGGCCTTTATACTGTATGAAATATCACATCCAAATCCCATGTGGATTTCAAGGATTTATTTTCATTATTTGGACTTTATAGTGTCCTTTTTGGCGTTAGTCATATTACTATTTTCTTTTTCTTATTTTCCTTAGCGCTACATTATAATTCTTCTCTTTCTTAGGACCCTCTGGCAGAATAAATAAGACTTCAGTCTTATGAATCTGAGCAGTTTTCTTCAAATAGATCTTCACTACTCTCACTACATCAAGTCAATGTAGTGACTTTTCTTCCCTGGAAGCTGGTCTTGGGAAAAAACGAAGGCAGGACAATATCTTCATTCAGATGAAAGCCTGAAACCACCTTTGGCAAAAAAATCTGGACAAGGGCACAACACCACCCTGTCCTCATGAATAATCAAATATGGCTCCTTACAAGAAAGAGCAGCCAATTCTGACACCCTCCTTGCCGAGGATATAGCAACCAAAAATATCAGCTTCCTTGTCAAAGGGACTAAAGGAATATGCTGCAACAGTTCGAATGGCTGTTTTTGTAACACAGACAAAACTAAGTTTAAGTCCCAAGGGCTTAAGGGTGATTTAACTGGCGGATTAATCCGCAGCACTCCCTGCATGAAACCCTGGACTAAAGAATGTGTAGGAAGCGGTCTTTGAAATAAAATTAATAAGGCTGAGACTTGGCCCTTAATAGTACTCAGGGCCAACTTCATCTCTACGCCTAACTGTAGAAAAGCAAGAATTCTGCCTATAATATGTAGCGGATGATATTTTGGACAAAATGTCATACGCATGTAAATTTAGTTTTTTGCCTCAGAACAGTAGGGGTTCTGAGGGTTAATCACGTAGGTTGGCCTTAACATCAGTCTGGCCGGGCTGTGTTGGAAGTTCTGCCTGGTCATGTGAGCAGTGAGGTGCACATGACAGGCCAGAACCAGGCCTGGTTGGACGTTTTGAGTATCAACCTTCTCGGAACCAATCAGTGGGAGTGCCGAGCCCGCTGAAGAGTCTGGGAAGGGGTACTTAATATGCGTTGGTCACGTGTTGAGAGGAGAGGAGTTTGTGAGGCCCGGGTGGTCTGTTCTGGTTCCAGGACCGGGGTAGCCCCGTGAGGGGTCCCGGTTACGGGGTGTGCGACATCCCGCAACATGTTCCGGTTAGAGGCCCCTGATAGACCTGCCTGGGCTGGGGTAGGGATCCGTCCATTCCCAAATCTCAGACCCTGCTGGTCCAAGGCGCAGTAACTGAGGGAGGATTCAAGGTGTCCGGGTGTGCTCTCAGCTTGGAGAGGCACCACAGCTCGTGGAAGTGACTGGGGAGGACTCTTCGGAGGAGGTCCAGCAAGTGGTATTCTGGGAAGTGCCTGGTTACTGAGTTGGGAAGTACATTGACAAATTCACATTTTTCCAGTATCATTGAGGAGACGGGAAACATTCCAGGTGATAAGGAAAAGGGTTCCTGCTCACCCTTAGTTACAACTTGCATACGTTCATAGGATTGCTTCAAGTTTTGCGTCAACATGCTGACTGCCATAGTCTCTGGCTAGAGATCTGTTCAGCCTTAAAGTACCTAGCTGCGAGTGGCTACTCTCTGGGTTTAATTAGAGACTTTGCTAGGCCTGCAGTTCAAGATGCCTGAGTTCTTCACCTGTGCCCTCTGTTCCCACAAGAGACTGTTATTGGATGTTATTACTGCAAAATAAAATCTTTCAAAAGGACTTTATTTGTGTCAGTGTTCAAGTCGTTGGGTATCAACCCTGGGAACCCCTAGACGTGGAAGAGCAGGCCAAGAGAAGGTAACTGGTAAGCCCAATAAGTCAAGGCCACCCTGCAAGGGTTGTTGTCGCTACATGTGGGGGCTTGTCCGGGATTTACAGTTACCTGCGCCACAAACTTAAACTGGGCCACAAAGATCAGCGCCATTTTGGAGAGACTTTCACTGAGGTGCGTAAGCACAAGAGGAGCCTGTATCAAAAGCCTGCAAAAGTACACAGGAGCCAGTGACCATTGGGAGGAGTCTGAGCTGATCTTTTCTCCGCACGAGGCACCGCGTGAGTGGGTGTTTTGCGGAAGGAAGGAGTGAGTCTGTTTTCTCGGAGCTCGGAGAGGAAAAAAAAAAAAGATGCATCGGCTTCAGCACGTGCAGCCAGCAGCAGGACCCAGGATGTCTACAGCGAGGGGCCCAGCAAGTGTGCAGATACCCGGCATAGTAATCACGGACACGGGCATTTGGTTGCTGCCGCAGGGGCGGTTTGTTCTGTGCAACATCGGGGATGTCGAGACCCTCGGAACGTTATGCGGAAGATGTGATGGGTTGGTCGCAAACCCTCGGCCGTTCGCCAGGTATCGGAAGTGCGGTAAGTACGTATTCAAAGTTGAACAACTCACTGTGCAACCCCGGGCCTTCCAGTATGACTGGGCCACGGGTATCTCCATTGAGAAGTCCATTGGATATGCCCCGGCATCGTCTTTCGGGGCTCAGAATGCCAGAAGGGATCCTGCCCCTTCTGAGGTTCCAGAGACTGGTACAGAAGTCGCGGATGTGACCCTGCAGGAGAAAGCTGCTGCTGCTGCAGCACCAGTCCCTAAAGTGTAGGAGCGGCTCAGCAACCCTCGCCACTGCAGAGGCAGGCCTGCCTTCTGCACCCCTAGACTGGATTTCTGGGGGAAAATGTTTAAATGTCAACCACGGGGAGCTGTGGATGCTGCTGTGGGAAGCTATTGGCCCGCTGGAGATTCCTCGCCTGGTTCACCAACTGAGAACGGCTCCGATGAAAGACGATTGGTATTTTGAACCTAGACTGCCGTGAATAAAGGTTTTAACTTTTTAAAAGCTTTTAGCTTGGTTCTAAATGTTGCCTGTGCATAGACACTGCCCGAGGATGACGGAGCCGTTAAGCCCCTGAGACTTTATATAAGCGGCCAGCAACAGAGTATGGACTTGATTTCACGCTCTCATACTGGGCGAAGTCATGGACATTGTAAAGGAAGTGACATGAGGAAAGTGTACAAGGCTAGCCTAAAATCTTGGAATCATGGCTAGCGATGTTCTTCCGGAGCTTTATGACAGATTTAAAGGATGCTTGTTTCACTGGAGGTACGGTGGGCACATCTACAGTGGTAAAGTTATAATATGACGACCGGATAAAGAGAGCGCCATTTACGTCATTACTACAGTTGATGCTCAAGGGAAAGATCTGACTCTACCTGACCCAAGGTTCTATTGGTGAGCTGTTCCTGGAGTCAAGTCTTTGAGAAGTTTTGCAGAAAGAAGAGGAGAGCTTCTTGTCTCTTCAAATTTTTTCAGTGTTTTTGCAATCCACAAAGACTCTGGGGTAGTTAGGCAGGTAGCTCTACAGGAAGATGCAGGTGAAGTTCTTCAGGCTTTTGGCCCATCGTGTTCATTTGTTAAAGGATTTGCAGTTACAGCGGCTCTGACCACTAGGTGGTGTGAGTCGGCAGAAAAGTAGTAGTAGTAGGCAGTAGTTTCACAAGCAATTTGAGCGTGTTAGAAAGATACTTCATGTGCTTATGAAGGAGGAAATTCCGTTGTGTCAATGATGGAATTTCGCCCTTCAAAACCAGAGTGTATAGTGTACAGTGTTGTCTTTTGTATTATGTTTTTCTTTAAGGATGCATCGAGATCAGCTGTCAAGGTCATCGGAGTCTGGGTGGGCTTAGACAGTTAGCTGGGTGGTATGCACACAGCATTGAATATGTCATTGTGATAAATGTTAATGTTTAAACAGGTTTCCCTTTTTTCCCTTCCCCAGCACCCAAAACAAGAGCTCAGGCACTACTTAGTTTTTGTGTAGGATTTTTTACCCTAGTTGTTACCTAGACGATGGGGACATCGTCTAAATGACTGGGGGGATGTGTAGCGGATCACATTTTGGACAAAATGTTATACGCATGTAAATTTAATTTTTTGCCTCAGAACAGTAGGGGTTCTGAGGGTTAATCACGTAGGTTGGCCTTGACATCAGTCTGGCCAGGCTGTGTTGGAAGTTCTGCCTGGTCATGTGAGCAGTGAGGTGCACATGACAGGCCAGAACCAGGCCTGGTTGGACGTTTTGAGTATCAACCTTCTCGGAACCAATCAGTGGGAGTGCCAGGCCTGCAGAGGAGTCTGGGAAGGAGTACTTAAGATGCGTGGGTCACGTGTTGAGAGGAGAGGAGTTCGTGAGGCCCGTGTGGTCTGTTCTGGTTCCAGGACCGGGGTAGCCCCGTGAGGGGTCCCGATCACTGGGTGTGTGACATTTTGTAACATGTCCCGGTTAGAGGCCCCTGATAGACCTGCCTTATCTGGGGTAGGGATCCGTCCATTCCCGAGTCTCGGACCCTGCTAGTCAGAGGCGCAGTAGCTGAAAAAGGATTCAAGGTGTTCGGGTGTGCTCTCGACTTGGAGAGGCACCACAGCTCGTGGAAGTGACCGGGGGAGGACTCCATTGAGGAGATGGGAAACGTTGCAGGTGCTGAGGAAAAAGGTTCCTGCTCACCCATAGTTACAACTTGCATATGTTCATAGGATTGCTTCAAGTTTTGAGTCAACGTACTGACTGCTATGGTCTCTGGCTAGAGATCTGTTCAACCTTAAAGTACCCAGCTGCGAGTGTCTACTCTCTGGGTGGAATTAGAGACTTTTCTAGACCTGCAGTTCAAGGTGCCTGAGTTCTTCACCCGTGCCCTCTGTTCCCACAAGAGACAGTGTTATTGGATGTTATTACTGCAAAATAAAACCTTTAAAAAAGGACTGTGTGTCAGCGTTCAAGTCGTTGGGTATCAACCCTGGGAAACCCTAGACGTGGAAGAGCAGGCCAAGAGAAGGTAACTGGTAAGCCCAATAAGTCAAGGCCGCCCTGCAAGGGTTGTGGCCACTACAAATATATCTCCGAGGGTGCCAACCCTTGGATTCACACCAAGAAACAAGTCTTCCAGACTCTAATATATAGCTCTAGAAGCTGGCTTCCTAGCATTAATCAAAGTCAAGATAATCAACCTGGCAAGCCCACGTTTCTTCAGAATGTGGGTCTCAATAGCCAAGCCATTAAATTTAGCGTTCGTAAAGTAGGATGGAATATCGGCCCCTGAGATAGCAGATCTGGCCTTAGTGTGAGGGGCCATAGACCCTCCACTGCCATCTTTACAATCTCTGCGTACCATGACCTTCTGGGCCATGCTGATGCTACCAGTATCACTGACTTTCTTTCCAGCTTGATCCTGCAAAGAAGTCGTGGTAGCAACTGAATTGGGGGAAATTCATAGATCAGTGAGAACTGATCCTAGGGGGTCACCAACGCATCTGTTCCGTAGGTGAGTGGGTCCCGTGTCCTGGACACAAAGTTGACTATCTTCGTGTTGAATCTGGACGCCAGAAGATCTACGTCCGGAGTCCCCCATCTTTGGCCCGAAACACTTTGGGGCGAAGAGACCATTCCCCCGGGAATAACTGCTGGCGACTCAGATAGTCCGCCTGCCAATTCTCTACTCCTGGAATAAAAACTGCCGATAGGCATGGGACATTCTCTTCTGCCCAAGTTAGAATCTGGTTCACCTCTCTCTGAGCTGAGAGACTCCTGGTGCCCCCTTGGTGATTGATATATGCCACAGCCGTGGCATTGTCAGATTGGATTCTGACAGGACAATTCTATAACCTGGAGGTCCAGGTCCTTAGAGCCAGATATACTGCCCGAATCTCTAGGATGTTGATGGGCAATGCTCTTTCGGTTCTTGACCATTGTCCCTGGACAGTCGACCTTTCTAGTACTGCTCCCCAGCCTGAAAGGCTGGCATCTGTCGTTACTATTTTCCAGATAACTGGTCTGAAGGATTTTCCCTTCAGCAGGTTCCGGGATAGTAACCACCAATTGAGGCTTTGGGACACTCTTGGGGACAACCGCATTGGCAAATCTAAAGCTTGAATTGTCTCGTTCCAAGCAAATAGGATACCGTTTAGAAACAGTCTCAAATGGAACTGGGCATAGGGAACTGCTTCGAATGACAACCTCATACAAAGGCGGATTTAAGGATTTTTCCTTGACCCGATCATCCTCACTAGCTCCTGTATGGAGCTGATCTTTGCGGGAGGCAAGAAGACCCTTTTCTGGACTGCGTCTATGATCATGCCCAAATACTCCAACCTCTTTGGTGGCTTTAGGGAGGACTTCTTTAGGTTGAGAATCCAACCCAGGTCTTCCAGGTCTGCTTGTAATGGCTACGCCTTGCTTCAAGCGAGCCACTGTCTATCAACAACAGATCACCCAAATAAGCCAAGACAGTTATGCCCTGTGCTCTTAACCTGGCTAGAGGTGGGGCTAGTACTTTTGTGTGGGGTGCTGTAGCAAGCCTGAAGGGCAAAGCTACAAACTGAAAGTGCTTTTCTTCTTCTTCGAAACGCAGAAACCTCTGGTGAGGAGGAAATATAGAGACATCAGAGATGCATATCTGCATGTCAATGGATGCCAGAAGTTCTCCTCCTTGTAGAATAGAAACTGCAGATTTTTACATAGTTAGTAAGGTTGAATAAAGACACTAGTCCATCCAGTTCAACCTGACTGAATGTCTACAATTGCCCCTATCCCTGTATATTGCACACTCACATCGGTCCCTACCCTCAAGGAGCCCACAATCCAAGGTCCCCGTTCATATACTAGGGCCAATTTAGACAGAAGTCAATGAACCCACCAGCATGTCTTTGGAGTGTGGGAGGAAACCGGAGTACCCAGAGGAAACCCACGCAGGCACAGGGAGAACATGCAAACTCCAGGCAGGTAGTGTTGTGGTTGGGATTTGAACCAGCGACCCTTTTTACTGCTAGGTGAGAGTGCTACCCACTACACCACTGTGCCGCCCCATTTGATTGACTCCATGCGAAAGGAACGGATCCCCAGGTACTGATTTAGATTCCGTAGATCTAGAATTGGTCTGATATCCCCATTTGGCTTTGGCACCGTAAATAGGTTTGAGTAGAACCCCAAACCTTGCTCTTGTTTGGGAATCTGTCTGATTACCCCTTGAGCCAATAAGTCGGTCTAATGCTTGTAACAGGGATTGCCTTTTGCCTGGATCCCTGGGAACGTTTGATCTCAGAAAACGGGACGGTGGAAACTCTCAAAATTCTAGCTTGTATCCTAGGGATACTGTGAAGAGAGTCCATTTGTCCTGAATCTCCTCTCGCCAGACTTCTGAGGATCTCAGAAGTCTTCCCCCCACCTTTGTGAGGGGGGATGCCTCTTCATGATGAGGCCTCGGTGTTCTGCTTTGCAGGCTTGCGGCCCCAGATCTTCCTTTGTGCCTGGGTTTGACCCTGGGATCTCCCCGTAGAGTCTGACGGTGTAGGCCGTCGCCCCTGCCTAGAGGTGGATGCCCTTGGCGCAGGGGAAAAAGTTTGTTTAAACGAAGGACGTTTATATTTTCTTTTGACTGGCAAAAGAGTACTCTTTCCACTGGAAATTGTTTGAATGTATTTATCCAAATTATCGCCAAATAGTCATTCTCCCTTAAAGGGGAAACTAGTTAGAAGGTTCTTACAAGGCGTTTCATCTAACCAACCCTTAACCAAAGGGACCATCGCATGTGTATAAGTACAAGCGCCCAGGTGAAGCCTGGTGAATAGAATCTTTTATAGCATCTATGGCAAAGCATAATACCCTAGGTAGCTCGGCCAACTCCTGAGCTTGTTGTGCAGGAAGCTCTTTGAGAGAATCTGTAAATTGGTCCTTTAAGGACTGACAGATGCATATAGCTGCTATTGCGGGCTGAGCTACGGTCCCCACCAAGGAAAAAAAAAAGACTTAACAGACCTTCCAATTTTTTATCTGTTGGCTCCTTGAGCATATGTGCATTGTCCACTGGACAAGTTAAACTTCTGTTCACATTGGAAACCGCAGCGTCCACTGCTGGAACCTTCCATCTCTTAGTGAATTTTTCATCCATAGGATAGAGAATAGAGAATCTCTTTGGAGGGGAAAAATGTTTATCCGGATGATCCCATTTGGAATAAATAAGCTTCTCTAGTAATGCGTGTACGGGAAAAGCATGTAAAGGCAGTAAAGGTTTCAGGGAACCCAAGGAGGGACCGGACCTTCAGCTGACTCTGTTAGGGGTAGCATGAAAGTGGAGTGGACCATCTCTGTAAGGCTCTGTATTCCAGATTGTGAAACTGGAACTGCAAGTATTGTTTCCTCCCTAGAGGAATAATCGGCTTGTTTTTCTGACAGCAGATTCCCATCTTTGTCTTTTTTTTTTTTTTTTAACTGTATCCCTAGCAACTGCCAGCATTGCAACAAGGTGCATAAAGAAAAAAAAACACATAGCCTTTCCCCAAAGTTTTTTGCCCTCTGCTGGGACTATAATACAGTGGGACAGTGCTGCTGAACAGACATGCATAGGTGTGCAAATTTTTAGTCCCCCTTAAAGAGACTTACTTTAGGCATATAAGATACATGAAGGAAAAAGCATAACCTTTTCCCCTACCTTGTCCTCGCTGCAGGATGCTGCTGACACAGCAGATCCAAACTTCGCCCATCACGACGGGCTGCATTTAAACACGTTCAAAGACTGGGGCCCTTTTAAAAGGGGTTCTGGGCCTTGTATAGCACCCCTCAGGATAACTTTAGGAAATGTGACAAGACCAAAAAGAGTCCTAGTTCCTAGGGTCCAGCTCTCAGAGAGAAGCGTTACAGGCAAAAAACCTTGTTATTGAACCGAGGTCCAGTTACCTGTTGTGGAGGTTCTTTAAATCCATCATCGATCCCTCTAGGAGTTCCTCAGAGCACATCTTAACTCCTGACCAACGCCTTAGACACTGGCAAAAAAACTGAGGTACTCCTGGAAGGAGGAGGGGTTATATAGGGGAGTCAACTTCCTGTATTGGTTATACCAGTGTCAACACCTCAAGGTAGGCCCATAACCCACTAAGTAAATACTTGAGGTTCTGTGTCCTATGATGTACGATAAAGAAAGAAGGCATAATTCACCCCTGGATACACCAAGTAATTGCATTATGTATGGTTTTACGAATACATGTTAAAGCATGGCTTTGACCAATCCACCGCTGGATATTTTACCTGGCCGCTGAGCTCTATCCCCCCCCCCCATCCCCACACTTGCAGTCGAAACAAGAGGAAGCTAGCATAGAGCAGTGAAGTCCTGAAAGTAGACAAGAGAACAGAGCTGGGAGGAGGTGTAAGCTGTGTTGTGCTCTCCTCATTCTGTCAGAACAACACTCTTCCATACAGCTGTTGATACAGGATTGCTCTTACATTGGACTGTATTGGACTTGAATTCATTACCCACCCCCCTACCCACATTTCTTGCTTTTAGGAGAGGAGAAGTCCTTGGAAGAAATGGGGGTAGGAAATGAAATGATCTACAGTCTCATGTAAGAGTGAGCCTGTGTCATCTGCTGTATAGAGGACAAGAGGGGGATTTGAGCCAGGAGAGGGGATTGGGGGAAATGTTTTGTGCTAGGGGGTGGGGGAATTTGTGCTAAGAGGGGGAATTGGGAAAGGAAAAAATGTATGCTAGGTTGGGAGGGAGTTGTGCTAGGAGGAGGAATTTGTCCTAGGAGGGGGATTTTTTGGGGGGGTGGGGGGAGACATATGTGTTAGGAAGGGGAATTAGGGGAGATTTTGGTAGGGATGGAGGATTTGTGCTGGGTAGTGTAAGTTTGAGGGGGCTGTGGTCAGCGGAGGGATTTGGGAGGATTCATGTTGAATTTCCCTATTGACTCCTTTACATACTGCCCTATTGACCTCGCATCCTTTGCCCCCTGACATTTTTTTACTGCACCTCTGCATCAAACTGTCAGAGTTGCAAAATGGTGTTCAATTATTTGATTTGTTTTACCCGATGTCATGAAGGAGTTAAACAGACATCATAAAAAAAAAGTCTTAGCCCAAAATGCGTAACAATACTGTGTTTCTTCTATAGTTGCTCCAATAAGTATGAATTTTAAAGTATTTCTGAAGGACGTTGATTGGCTTCTTTGTGTTTCTATATAAGAAAAGTAACAGTTAATTTAAGACCTTTTTCTACACATTAGCCAACATTTTTCTGCCATCTTTTTAACCACTTGACTTCCACAAGGTTTTACCCACCTTCATAACCAGACCAATTTCTTGCTATTCAGCATTGTGCTGCTTTAACCGGCAATTGCTTGGTGATGCAACACTGTACGCAAATAGAGCTTTATTGTGGTTGTATTTGATCACCACTGGGTTTTCTTTTTTTATTATATATATATAAAAAAAAAAAAAAAGGATGAACATTTTTGACTAAAAAACCCAATTTCTTTCTAGATATCTAATACAATCAAATTTCTTCATATATTTTGGCCAAAAGTATTCTGCTATATGTCTTTGGTTAAAAAAAAAAAAAAAAAAAAAAAAAAAAATCCCAATGAGTGTATAATAATTGGTTTGTGTGAAAGTTATAGCATCTACAAACTACAAGCAGCTCTGACTTTCTGACTACCCATTACATGTCTAGTATGACTGTGATAGCATGGCAGGAAAATCAGGGACTGGCGCTGACACTAGCTTTAAACTTACACTGCTAGTGACAATAATACAGTGATGCTACTGTACACGGTCACTGTACTAATAACACTGGCTGGGTAACATGGATGATCAGGAGTGCAATCAAGGGGTTACCTGTATGCCCAACAAATGTATGTGTGCTGAATTTACTCACAGATAGGCTGGCTTTGCTCCCTGATCTCAGCTCTGAACAGCAAGTGTGATCAGGGAGAAAAAGAACCAGATAGGTCTCCGTTCTTGTGATTGCAAACACAGTTATCTCTGTATTATGTTTGGCCACAGCCATCAGAAGGTTCCCTGTCAAAATCATTGGCTGTGAGCCTGCTGAGCAGCAGGGTTCGTGCAGACCTGTAAACCCAACAAAGCCACTGGCCAGCAGTAAAAGTTAACTATTGGTCAGCAAGTGGTTAAAGTGAAATGAGCAGTAATGGAAGTCTCTTTGTAGTCTGAAATAATAACCATGATGTTAACACCAAATCTGAATTTTGACTTACTTTTCAATTCCATATCTTGTAATACAGTACAGGATGCAGGCAACTTATTCATACACCATGGGTTTTAGGCTCATACCTTGGGGTGATTGGACACTGAATACTTTGGAGGACACGCTCCCTGGGGCTCCTCCTCCATAACTATACACCACTTAGTGAGTCCTCAGTTTTGTAGAAAGCAATGCAGAGTGATAAAGAATTGTAAATAGCGCTAGTGGGAAAAGACCACTTGCAAACAAACTGTTAATACACAAACCTCAATAATATATGTTAATAAATGTACCAAAACTATTGTATAAACTATATATACTGATCAAATACAAAGAAAAAGTCCATGAAATATTAAAGAAATATATAAAGACCATAATGTATTGTGTGCAAAAATAAATGAGACCACCACCGTGTCTATAGGATGAAGCAATTTATTCCAAATGTGTCACAATCTACCCTCAAGTGTATGTGTACTGTAACACATGGTTAGATGCACACAGCCTGCTTGCACTCCTCTGTCAGCAAAGACCCAGAATGGATGATGACTTCCAGGTAAGAGAAAGCAGCACAGATCCAGAATGGATGATACACAGAGCCTGCTTGCAGTCCTTTGCCAGCAGCGATTCAGGATGAATAATGGCCCCCTTGTGAGGTCCTGAGGAAAGAACAAACAGGCAATCCATTTGTACCTAAAAGCTATTGCTTCCATTAGACACTAATGTCCAATCAATATATAGAGACTTCCTTTTGATGCTTAGGAGCAGAGCACAAGAATGGCAGACCAATGTCCTCATTGAACGCCAAAATAACCTTTGGAAGAAAGGATGATCTTGAGCATATTACAACCTTAACGTTTGTGAAGTATGGGGCAAGGCTCTTTACATGAAACGACCGCCAGCTCAGAGTCTGACGCGACGTACAGACGAGATGGCCACTAAAATGGCTACTTTGCAGCTAGACTCTCTTAGAGAATACAGTAGTAACTTGGATTATGAGCATAATCCGTTCCAGAAACATGCTTGTAATCCAAAGCACTCATATATCAAAGTTTCCCCATAGGAATCAATAGAAACTCAGATAATTTGTTCCAAAATGACACAGTACTGTATGTGGCCAGAGGTGTGGAGGCACCGGTTTATGCAGTACCGTACATGGCCAGAGGTACCAGTCACTTGGGAAAGGAGTGTCCCTGATGCCCCCACACCTCTGGCCAAGTACTGCACACCCCAGCAGCTCGAATCCTGCTAGTCTTGCGAGACAACGCTCGCAAAATCGAGTCAGGATTTATAAATTTTTTTAAATGGCTCGTATTGCGAATATCTTGTAAACGGCGTTACTTGCAATCTGAGGTGCCACTGTATACCTGATGGGTTCAAAGGGTGGTGTGCAAGGCACAGAGAACCAAATGGAGGTCCCAGGGAAGCACAAGGGGCTGCAAAGGGGCCTGTCATGAGAAAAACCGTGAAGGATTTTACAAAGGGAATGCAAAGCCAAAGGCCTTTGGAAAGGATGGATAGGGACATAACTGCCCTTTTGAGCTGGACTCTAAGCAAGACCTGTTTGCAGGAAGGCTAAAATGCAAGGCACAGAGTGGTCTACAGGACTGAATTGACTGCAGTCACACCAGGCAAAGTAAAGGCCCGTACACATGATCTGACTTTTTGACAACAAACATGCAAATTAGGTGTTTTAAGGCAACATCCAACCGTGTGCACGTTCCATCGGACAAACTTTTTTGGTTTTCATCTGACTTTTGTTGGTTGTGCGAACAGACAAACTTTTTGACAACATAAGTCCAATGGAGCAAAGTCCGATCGTGTGTACACAAAACCATCAGACTTTTGTACAAAGAACAAACATGCATGCTCAGAACCAACGCAAAAGATCAGAAAACAATACAGAAGTGTGGCGCCGGAGTAATTGAAAGTCCTCTTTTAAAGTGTCAGTATGTTGAAACATCACTACGTTCGTGTTTGTTGCCTAAAAAGTCCAATCGTGTGTGCGCAATACAAATTTACGGCCAACGCCCTTTGAACAAAAGTCCACGGGAAAGTTTGTACAAAGTCCGATCGTGTGTATGAGGCTTAAGATTTACACGTATCATAGTACATTTTCCTTGGAGGTAGCTTTTCTTGCTATCAGCAAGGTAGGAATCACAGATTCCGAAACCCCTCTATCCTTTAAGACCTGCATTCAACAGCCATGCCGCCAAAGCCAGAGACTATGAAGCAGGGTGCAATAGAGGGCATTGAGCTAGCAGATCTGACCTGCTGAGTAGAGGCCGGGGTTGTCTCCAAGAAGTATGTTTGTGTACCAGGTTCTTACTGGCCAGTTCAGTGCCCGCAGAATCACTGGCTCTCTCATGCTCTATTTTGTGGATCTGGGGGCAGAATGCTTAGTGGAGGGAAGACATAGATGAGCCTGAACTGAGAACAAGGGATGCCTTTTCAAGAAGGATGTCTTTTTGGTGAGGCACTTGACTAATGCATCAAAACCGGTCATAGGTGGTAAGTTTAACCACTTAACGCAAATCGCCATCATTGTACGTCGGTCAGATAGCTGCCATAACCCTTGTATTTTCAATAAGAGCGAGCAGCTGGCTTTCATATAAAATGGTCTCTGCGGCGGATTCGCTGCAAGATCACTTTTATTGGGGGTGGGAGAGGGCTGTCGGTACCGGCGGAGATGATTACGTCCTTCCCCCAACAGGTATGGAGCCAAGTGAGGTAAAGATGGCCCCTACTCGGCTCCATAACATTGAATGGTGGAAGCGACATCAAATGTCACTTCTGCCCAACGGTCTTGAAGGGGATTTTTTTTTTTTAAAACAAAAACAAAACAAAAACCTAGACTTTTTTTTTTTATTATTACATTTTAGTGTAAATGTTAGATTTGACAGATCTCAAATTTAAGAGGTATGTGTGCAGAAGCAAACGCATACGTAAGACGCGGCCGCATATGAAAACTGTGAGGTATTGCCACGATCGTTATAGCGAGAGCAATAATTCTGGCACTAGACCTCCTCTGTAACTCTGTAAATTTTTAAATGCTTCCAATGGAAATTTTTAAGGGTAAAATTTTGTCGCAATTCCACGAGCAGGCACAATTTTGAAGCATGACATGTTGGGTATCAATTTACTCGCCGTAACATTATCTTTCACAATATAAAAAACAATTGGGCTAACTTTACTGTTGTCTTATTTTTTAAGTAAAAAAACAGGATTTTTATAACAGCTTACCTGTAAAATCCTTTTCTTTGATGTACATCAGGGGACACAGAGCCATAGTAATTACTATGTGGGTTTATATGGGAACTGACAGGTGATGGACACTAGCACGCCCCTAAGGCAAGAAGTGTACTCCCCATTACTGGGAGTCCTCAGTTTTGTAGCCAAGCAATACAAGTGTATAATAAGAAGGGAGGGACCTCTGTGTCCCCTGATGTACATCAAAGAAAATGATTTTACAGGTAAGCGGTTTTAAAAAAACTGTTTTCTTTTCTTACATCAGGGGTCACAGAGCCATAGTAGTTACTATGTGGGATGTCCCATAGCAATGGCAACTGAAGGGAGGGAGACGCAACAAAAAAGGAAGCCAGAAGACTCATACTGAAGCCTGCAGCATACTGCACCAAAGGCAATATCCTCATGACCTTTAACATCGATTTGATAAAATCTGGTAAACGTATGAATTGAAGACCAAGTTGCAGCCTTACAGATCTGACCCACAGAGTCCCGATGATGCATCGCCCAAGAGGCACTAACTGCCCTGGTTGAGTGTGCTTTAACATGAAAAGGAGGGATTTTCTTCTTTAAAACATAAGCCTGAATAATGACTTGACAAATCCACTTCTAAATTGGGGATTTCAACGCTGCCTGTCCTCTTTTTGAACCATCTGGCAGTAGGAATAAAACATCTGTTTTACGAACCTGAGCGGTCGCCTTTCAATACACTCTGACCGCTCTCACTACATCAAGGAAATGTAGTGCCTTTTCTTCACTAGATCGAGGCTCTGGGAAGGAAGAAGGAATTACAATATCTTGGTTTAAGTGTAAACCTGTCACCACCTTTGGTAGGAATTCAGGATAAGGATGTAACACCACTTTATCCTTATGCATGATCAGATATGGCGCTTTACAAGACAGAGCCGCTAGTTCTGATACTCTTCTAGCAGAAGAAATGGCACCCAGAAATATTATCTTTCTAGTCAAAAGAACCAAGGGAATATCACGTAAAGGTTCAAAAGGCTGTTTCTGCAATGCCAATAAGACCAAGTTTAAATCCCAAGGATTTAGAGGTGCCTTGATAGGGGGGATTGATCCGTGTTACCCCCTGAGCTACACACTAAAGAGTGAGGCCGCGTACACACGCGCGGACTGTTTGCCCAACCTTGTTCGTCAAACAGTCCGCTCAAAATTTGCATGAGCGGACTTGCCCACACACGAGCGGACTGTTTCAACGAACTGTTTGCCAAACAGTCCGCTCAACTTTTGAAATGAACGGACTCGCCCACGTAAGGCGGAGGCAAATCCGCCCATTTCGAGCGCGTGTACAGGTAGGCGGGGCCCGCGAAGGAGACGTCGCGGGCTCCGCCGCCTGGAATGGGCTTAAAGGGGAACCCCAACGCCGAAAAAAATCGGCGTGGGGGTTCCCCCAAAGTCCACACCAGACCCTTGTCCGAGCACGCTACCCGGCCGGCCAGGAAAGGGGGGCGAGCGAGCGCGCCCCCCCTCCTGAGCCGTACCAGGCCGCGTGCCCTCAACATGGGGGGGTGCCTTGGGGAAGGGGGGGCCGCGCGGCCCCCCCACCCCAAAGCACCTTGTCCCCATGTTGATGAGGACAAGGGCCAGGGTTGTCGGGGTCTGCGGGCGGGGGGCTTATCGGAATCCGGGAGCCCCCTTTAAGAAGGGGGCCCCCGGATACCGGCCCCCCACCCTATGTGAATGAGTATGGGGTACAATGTACCCCTACCCATTCACCTGTGAAATAAAGTACAAAAAAAAACACAACACAGGGGAAAAAATATTTTATTGCACAGCTCCGGGGGTCTTCCGTCTTCGGGGGTCTTCTCGCCGGACTCCTCCGCTATCTGTGTGTAGCTCTTTTACTAGCGGAGGAGTCCGGCTTTCTTCCTCCCCGCCGCCGGCCTCTTCTCCCGACTTCGGGGGTCTTGTCCCCCTCTTCGGTTCTTCTGCCGGGCCACCGCGCCTTCTTGTAGCTCTTTTACAGGCGGTGGCCCGGTCTTCTGTCGCCGCTGCCTTCCGTTCTTCTGTCGCCGCCTTCGGTTCTTCTGCCGGGCCACCGCGCCTTCTTGTAGCTCTTTTACAGGCGGTGGCCCGGTCTTCTGTCGCCGCTGTCGCCGCCGCCTTCCGTTCTTGTTGTTCTTCTTCTCCTGGAGATGTTGACTCGACGAGCTCTCCGGCCGGAATGCCAGGGACACGCTCCGCTGCCACTTATATAGTGACAATGGGGCGGTGTCACATGGTATATGTCACATGGGTTGGTCACATGGTGACCCCGCCCCCTTACGATGTCATAGTCCCCATGTGACATCAACCCATGTGACCAACCCATGTGACATATACCATGTGACCCCGCCCCATTGTCACTATATAAGTGACCGCACAGCGCGGCTCTGGCATTCCGGCCGGAGGGAGCGACGTGTCAACATCTCCTGGGGAAGAAGAAGAAGAACAAGAAGAAGAACAAGAACGGAAGGCGGCGACAGCGACAGCGGCGACAGAAGACCGGGCCACCGCCTGTAAAAGAGCTACAAGAAGGCGCGGTGGCCCGGCAGAAGAACCGAAGGCGGCGACAGAAGAACGGAAGGCAGCGGCGACAGAAGACCGGGCCACCGCCTGTAAAAGAGCTACAAGAAGGCGCGGTGGCCCGGCAGAAGAACCGAAGAGGGGGACAAGACCCCCGAAGTCGGGAGAAGAGGCCGGCGGCGGGGAGGAAGAAAGCCGGACTCCTCCGCTAGTAAAAGAGCTACACACAGATAGCGGAGGAGTCCGGCGAGAAGACCCCCGAAGACGGAAGACCCCCGGAGCTGTGCAATAAAATATTTTTTCCCCTGTGTTGTGTTTTTTTTTGTACTTTATTTCACAGGTGAATGGGTAGGGGTACATTGTACCCCATACTCATTCACATAGGGTGGGGGGCCGGTATCCGGGGGCCCCCTTCTTAAAGGGGGCTCCCGGATTCCGATAAGCCCCCCGCCCGCAGACCCCGACAACCAACGGCCAGGGTTGTCGGGAAGAGGCCCTTGTCCTCATCAACATGGGGACAAGGTGCTTTGGGGTGGGGGGGGCGCGCGGCCCCCCCTTCCCCAAGGCACCCCCCCATGTTGAGGGCACGCGGCCTGGTACGGCTCAGGAGGGGGGGCGCGCTCGCCCCCCTTTCCTGGCCGGCCGGGTAGCGTGCTCGGACAAGGGTCTGGTGTGGACTTTGGGGGAACCCCCACGCCGATTTTTTCGGCGTTGGGGTTCCCCTTTAAGCCCATTCCAGGCGGCGGAGCCCGCGACGTCTCCTTCGCGGGCCCCGCCTACCTGTACACGCGCTCGAAATGGGCGGACTTTCCGAGCGGGAACAGTCCGCTCATTTCGAAAGTACAGCGGACAGGCCCACACACGGGCGGACTGTTCGCTCAAACACAGTTTCAGCGGACAGTTTTTCGGAATTTCCGAAAGACTTTGTCCGTCCAACTGTCCGCTGAAACTGTCCGCTGAAAGCCCACACACGAGCGGACTGTCCGCCCAAACACTGTTCAGAGGACAAGGTTGGGCGAACAGTCCGCCCGTGTGTACGCGGCCTGAGAAGCCAGAGGCCGTTGAAAAAATCTTGACAAGGCCAAGATCTGGCCCTTGATCGTATTCAAGGCAGGGTTAATTTCTAATCCTATTTGCAGAAAATCAAGGATCCTACCTATGACATATTTCTCGGGGTGCCAACCCCTGGATCCACACCAGGAAACATATGCCTTCCAGACTCTATAATAAATGATTCTGGAAGCCGGCTTACTGGCATTAATCAAGGTAGACACTACCGAAGGAGACAACCCATGATCCTTTAGAATGTGGGTCTCAATAGCCAAACCGTTAAATTTTGTGACTGTAAGGTAGGATGGAATACCGGACCTTGTGTGAAAAGGTCTGGCCATAATGGCAGAGTCCAAGGGACTCCTACTGCCATCTTTATGATCTCAGCAAACCAAGATCTTCTGGGCCACCAGAATCACCTCCTTTTGTTCCTGCTTGATCCTGCGAAGAAGACGCGAAAGTAGCAGAACTGGAGGAAATGCATAGAGATAACTGATCCCATGGGAAGACTAATGCGTCTGTTCTGCAAGCTAGCAGATCCTTTGTTCTCAACACAAAGTTGTCAACCTTGTTGAATCTGGACGCTAACAGGTCCACGTCCAGAGTACCCCACCTCTGACATATTGCTAGGAAGATGTTGGGGTGAAGAGACCATTCCCACAGAAATAATTGTTGGCGACTCAAATAGTCTGCCTGCCAATTTTCTATTCCCAGAATGAATATTGCAGATAGGCAAGGGACGTTGTGTTCTGCCCAAGTCAGAACAAGATTCACTTCTTTTTGGGCTGCACGACTCCTCGTGCCCCCCTGGTGATTGATGCAAGCTACAGCCGTGGCATTGTCGGACTGAATCCTGACAGGACAGTCCCTCAGTCTGACTGTCCAGGACTTCAGAGCCAGACAAACTGCCTGAATCTCCAAAATGTTTATAGGCAAGGTCCTTTCCAACTTGGGCCATCTCCCCTGGACAGAATCCTCTTCCAGGACTGCTCCCCAGCCTAGAAGGCTGGCATCCGTTGTCACCACTTTTCAGGAGACTGGTAGAAGCTATTTCCCCTTTTGGAGATTGCTGGATACCAACCACCAATTTAGGCTCTGACGCACGTCGGGAGCCAGGCGTATTTGAAAATCTAAGGTTTGAACCTTCTTGTTCCAGGCCTCCAACAAGATTGTGTTTTGTAGCAATCATGAATGAAACTGTGTGTAAGGGATGGCCTCGATGGAGGCCACCATTTTTCCCAACAATCTCATGCACACTCGAATGGAAGGCTTTTTCTTTGCTTTGATGAGTTGAATTAGCTCTACAATGGAATGGATTCTTGTCTGGGGTAGAAATACCTTTTTCTGTATGGCATCTATGACCAGACCCAAGTACTGTAATCTCCTTGATGGTTTTAAGGAGGATTTTTCTGGGTTGAGAATCTAGCCTAGACATTCCAGGTAGTTTACAGTTGTGAACAGACTGTGGTTTAGACCTGAAACTGAATGATCTATTAAAAGCTGATCGTCTAAGTAGGCTAGGATCCTTATGCCTTGAGCCCTTAATCTGGCTAGAGGAAGTGCCAGAATTTGAGAACACCTGTGTTGCTGTGGCTACACTGAATGGCAGGTCCACAAACTGAAAATTATGATTTTCTATTTCGAAGTGCAGAAATTTCTGGTGAGCGGGAAATATTGGCACGTGGAGATATGCATCTTTGCTATTGATAGAAGCCAAAAAAAACCCTCCTTGGAGGATGGCAACAACCGACCGGATTGACTCCATGCAAAAGGATCGGATGATCAAGTGCCGATTCAGATCTTTGAGATCTAGAATAGGGCTTACTTCCCTGTTTGGTTTTGGAACTGTAAAAAGGTTTGAATAAAAACCTGTGCCCTGTTCCTCTAAGGGAACCTCTGATATCACCGACTAGATCCAGAGCTAGAAGGAGAGCCGCCTTCTTCTCTGGGTCCTTTGGAACATCTGACTTTAGAAACCGAGGAGACAGAAAATCTTGGAACTTGTTTGTAACCTAGAGAAACAGCAGAAGCCACCCACCTGTCTCGACATTGTCCCTGACAGATCCTTGAGAATTGCAGGAACCTTCCCCCCACCCGAGCGAGTGGGGCACCCCTTCATAAGGAGGCTTTAGCATTCTGTTTTGTGGGCTTTCTGCCCCAAGATCTCTTCTGACCTTGGTGCTGCCCTTGGGGTTTTCCCCTTGAACCTGATGGTTGAGGCCATCGAGACTCCCTAGAGGCTGATGCCCCTGGCACAGGTGAAGAAGCACTCTTAAAAAGGAGAAATGTTTGAATTTCTTGTTTACTGGTAAGAGCTTTTTCCATTCGAGCTCTTTTGTAGGTATTTATCCAAATCATCTCCAAATAGCCATTCACCATGAAAAGTGAAACTGACTAAGAGCTTTTTACACGGTGCTTTGGCTGACCAAATTTTCAGCCACAGAACTCAAGAATGCACAAGTCAAAGCATAAGCCGTGAGATTTGAATGATAGAATCTCTCATAGCATCTACTGTGAAACAGTGCGTCTGATAAATCAGCACAATGTTGGGCCTGTTCATCAGGCAAAACTTTAAGCATCTCCCCAAACTGTTCCTTAATGGACTGGGATACGCCAATTGCAGCAAGAACTGGCTGCACTACTGAACTTGCCAAAGCCATATGGCTTTTAGAAAGAAGCTCCAACTTTTTATCTGTTGGATCCTTTAAAATTAGAGCATTATCTACCGGACTTGTGAGATTCTTATTCACTGAGGCAAGTCCTCTTCCATAGGATAAAGTGTGGAGAATCTCTTAAGAGGATAATATTGTTTATCTGGCTGTTCCTATTCAGCATACATAAGCTTCCTTAGCCATGCATGAATAGGAAAGGCATCCCCAGATGGAGGAGGTTTTAATGATCCCAATTTAGAGGTGGGATCATCAAGAGCCTGCGCTGTAGGCAGCAAAAAGGTTGAATGAACCACCTTAGTAAGAGAGTGCACAAGCAACCTGTCTTGTGATGTTACTCCTTCTATATTAGGCTCCTCCGAAGAGGATAAACCCATATTTTCCAAACCTTTGGGAAGATCTACCTGATCCCCAGCATCCTGAACCTCCAAAAGAGGGTCTTGAGCACTAGATGGGGATCTGTTACGTTTGACCCCACCATGAAGGGATAAAATAGCATCAATCTTCTTTTCCAAACCAGCAATGGTAGAAGACAAAACCTCTTCTGTGACATACTCAGGGGCTGAAGTGTCTTGCGTGACTGCAACCACAGTTTCCCCCGGGGGCTCAATCTGACCGGCCGCAACACTCTCAGAAGAGGATGACATTCTTTTGGAAATTGTTTTAGTTTGTTGTGTAACCATTGACCCTTTAGAACTCTTAGGGGAGTTCCTGGTCCCTTTGCCACTCATAGCTTTAAAGCACAAAGCAGAGGCACTACCAGCAAAAGAATGTAAACTGCTAGGCTATAGTATAGTGCAATAGCTGCAATTAATCCTAGCCTCGTTATAGTACAATGTGTCAAAGGGAAATGCCTGTGTAACCAAACCTGATCCAGCCAACCTCTTTGCTGTCCCTCCACAGCCAGGCAGCAGCTATACACACAGTGCTTAAATCACTTCCTGTACGTGTGGCCAGCGTCTGACGCCGTTAGCCACGGCCCCCCCTTTCCTTCTCAAAGGAAAGTGCTTTGCCGAACGAGCGGCGTCTGCAGACATGGTGGAGGGGGTAAATCCCCCGCTGAGTGGCCGCGGTCTGTCCCTTTAAAAAAAAAAAAAAGAAAAGGCAACTGCTTTGGCATCCTATCCCCGAAGGGGAAAAAAAAACAATATTGGGGCACAGGAGGAGACCAGACCCCCCCTTCTTAACGGAGGATCTGCTGTGGCTGGAGGAGAGGAGAATGAAGGCTTCTGTGCTGTTTCCAGTGTCAGGACAGTGAGTGCTCAATACAGCCCCCAGTGGTGACATGACAACATTATACATAGGAGAAATTCCTGAGAAAATCTCCCTTACCTTTCACTCTTCACGGTGGGCTCCGAGACCTTTTAGGAAACCTTCAGGAACTGGGGAACCTCGGGTTACTCACAATCCTGGACCCGCAACAGCACCCTACCAGTAAAAACTTTATGACCTTACTACCAAAAAGTACTGGATCCCAGGGCCCGGCTCTCTAAAGAGAAACGCTTGCAAGCAAAACCGACTAATCTATCGATAATTTTTTCGATTAGTCATCGACTAGACGATTATTATTTTTTTAAATTAATCTAGTGTTTTTTTTTATTAGCTAATGAATCCTTTGGCTAACTTTACAAAAAATGATAAGTACATAAAAAAAAACTAAAAAAATAAAAAAAAAATGATAAGAGAATATAACTAGTACATACATATATATAAACTATATATATAGCTTTTATTTTCTGTTCAGAAGTTCATGAATGTTCATAATTTTTTACAATGCTTTCTTTTTTTAAGGGGGAGGGTGTGTCGGGACAGTGTCAGTGTGTTTTTTGCTTTTTTATTTTTTTTTTAAAACATTTTCTTTTGTTATTTATTGCAATTTTTTATCAGCCCTGTTGGGGGGGCTATGGTGAGATATCAGGGGTCTTAACAGACCTCTGACATCTCCCATTTGAGACAGGGAAAGGGACTGGGGACACAGATTGTTATCTGCTGCACTGATAATGAATGGAGAAGAAAGCGGCTTCTCTCCATTCATTAACTGAGACATTGTAATCACAGGTGGTTATAATGTTTCAGTTATGTGAATGGACAGTCAGTGGTCACTGACTCTGTCCATTCTGAAAACGAAGGAGCCTTCCCTTGGGCAACAACCCTCCAGCCTGCCATGCAGTTATCAGTACGTCAACAAGCAGTATAACGTAAAGAGAAAAAGGAGGGGGGGGGGGGGGTGCTGTGTCGGTCGGTGAATTACAGAGAAAAGGATTTTACAGTGAGTACAAAAAATCCTATTTTCTCTTATATTCACCGACCGACACAGCTCCTCTCTTAGCCATTGGGACGTCCCCAAGCAGTGCCAAACGAGGGGTGGGAAAACAGCATAAAAACTTCATCCACCATGGCAAGTGGGAACTAGTGAAACTTTACCCACAAAAAACAGTGCGTGGAGAGATCCACCACAAAACCAGGGTACCCTCAACAGGAGTGACTACCCACAACTACGGACTGTAATGCAACAGCACATCAAACTTAATGGTACTGCGTTTTTATCGAAAAACAAGGAAAAAAGAAAATATATTGCATATTCAATTGCAACTATACAGCTGCCAGCAAAACTTTGCGGCCAAAACAGGCATCAGCCGATGCACTGACGTCTACCTTGTAGAACTTGGTAAATGTGTGGACAGATGACCAGGTCACCGCTTTACACACCTGGGCGACAGACGCTTGGTGTCGGAAGGCTCAAGACGTTCTGATTTCCCTTGTGGAGTGGGCCGTGACCGGAAAGGGGGGCACCTGCCCCTTCAAGGTGTAGGCTTGTACTACATTCTGTCTGATCCACCTGGAAATGGTGGCTGATGAGACCGCCTTTTTGAGACCAGCCACCGAAACAACTTCTGACTTCTGAAAGGGAGCAGTGGCAGACAAATACAACCACGTCCAGAGCGCGAAGGGCCACTTCAGCTTAGGGCACAGAGATGGTAATACAATGTCCTCATTGATATGAAAAGCCGAGACCACCTTCAGTAGAAAAGACAAGACGGTTGCGGATGCAACACCACCTTATTCTTGTGGATAACCAGATAAGGCAACTTGCAGGACAAATCCGCCAGTTCCAAAACCCTCCTGGCCGATCTGATGGCCACTAGAAAGACCACTTTCTGGGAAAGAGTCAACAGGGGAATCTCCCTGATATTTTTGAAGCGCCGATAACACCAGGGTCAAATCCCATGGGGGTAACAGTGGACGCACCGGAGGGACTACATGTCACACCCCCTGAACAAAGGTACTCACTAATGAGTGAGCTGCCAGGGGTCGCTGAAAAAAAAAAAAAAAAAAAAAAAGACAGCCAAAGCTGATATTTGCCCCTTAATGGTGCTTAACACCAATTTCTGGTCTACTCCTCGTTGAAAAAAACAGCAGGATATAGAAAAGGAGAGCGGATGCCATCCTTTCTCCTCCCACATGGAGATGTAAGCCTTCCAGGTACAATGATATATCTTCCGAGAAGATTTCTGCACCCTCAACATAGTTGGGATCACAGAGTCAGACAAACCCCAGTTCCTCAACACCTGGCTCTCAATAGCTATGCCGTTAAAGCCAGAGATGGTAAAGCAGGATGCAGAATCGGACCTTGAGACAGAAGGTCCTCTCGTAACGGCAGTCGCCATGGGGCGTCCGCCACCAGGTGCACTAGGTCTGCGTACCAAGGATGCTGAGGGCAATCTGGGGCAATCAGTATTACTGGGATCCCCTCGACTTCCACTCTGCGAAGCAGACATGGTAACAGTTTCAGTGGAGGAAAGGCGTAGTTCAGCCAGTACTGATCCCACGGAGCCACCAGCGTATCCAACGCGTCTGCTCACAGATCTCTTGTCCTGGACACGAATCTCGGCACCTTCAAATTGAGACAGGAGGCCAGAAGATCCATGTCTGGTGTGTCCCACTTCAGGCACAGTAGCCTGAATACCTCCAGATGCAATGCCCATTCTCCTGGGTCCAGCATCTGGCGACTCAGATATTCCGCCTGCCAGTTCTCCACTCCTGGGATATAAATGGCTGACAGGCCCGGTACGTGTCGCTATGCCCACTGAAGTATGTGAGCGACCTCCCGTGCGGCGGCTGAGCTTCTTGTTCCCCCTTGGTGATTGACGTATGCCCCAGCCATGGCGTGGTCCGACTGGATCCTGATCGGACACCCCTAAAGTCTCATCGACCATGTGGAGAGGCACAGCCTGATCGCTCTTAGTTCGAGCAGATTGATTAGCAACTTGGATTCTTCCGCCGGCCAGAGGCCTTGAGCTGACTGAACCCCCATTACTCCACACCAACCGGATAGGCTGGCGTCCGTTGTGATCACTGTCCACTTCAGAGGTAGGAACGACTTCCCGGACTGAATCACCGGGGACCACAGCCACCAGATCATTGATCTCTGACTGACCTGCTCACCTGAATCTGTCGATCCAGGGACAACTGAGATTTGTCCCATTTTGACAAAATCTCCTTCTGCAGGACTCTAGTGTGGAACTGGGCATATGGTACTGCCTTGAAGGAGGCTACCATGAGTGCCAGGACTCGCAAGCAGAAGTGGAGCAATGACCGCTTGCGGTTCCTCAGCAGTTTTACCGCAGATCTGAGAGTCTGCAGTTTGTCTGAAGGGAGAAAAACTCTTGCTTCCCTGGAGTCCAGCAGCAAGCCCAAGTACTCCAGACGCTGGGTCGGTACAATCATCGACTTCTTTAGGTTCAACAGCCACCCAAATTCTTGCAAGGTCTGCATGGTGATCCCCACATCCTCCTCTAATTCTGTGGCGAAAGATGCCCTCAGGAGGAGATTGTCTAGGTATCCCACGATTGCCATCCCACGTTGCCACAGCAATGTCAAAACTGGAGCCAATACCTTGGTAAAGACTTGGGGGGCTGATGCCAGACCAAAAGGAAGAGCCACAAACTGGGAGTGGGCTTCCCCGACTGCAAAGTGCAGAAACTTTTGATGCCGAAGGCATATGGGTATGTGCAGGTACACATCCTGGATGTCCAAGGATGCCAGGGAGTCCCCTTGATGGAGTGCAGCGACTAGTGAGCAAACTGATTCCATTTTGAACCTCTGCGCTTTCACAAAGTGATTGAGGGCTTTTAGGTCCAAGATTGTAGTTCCCAAGAAGCAAGGGGTACGCACAAACAGATTTGAGTAGAATCCCTGGAAACATTCCGATTCTGGAACCGGTACAATCACCCTGCGACTCCGCAGGTCCCTTACTGCCCCAAAGAGGGCCTCCCGGCGAGCCGGGTATGCTGGAGGGGAAGAATCTATTTGGCGGCCAAGAGAGAAACTCTATCGTGTAGCCTGAGGAAATCAGACCCATTGGTCGGATAGCCAAGAGGACCACCGAGCTGCAAACTCCCGAAAGTGACCCCCCACTCAAGACATGGGTTCAAACCTTCATGCGGTAGCACTTTTGTTCGCTGGCTTGCGGTTCCAGGGACGTTTTTGTCCTTCCATGGTGGTCCTGTCAGGCTGGGGACGTTTAGCCGAAGCTACGGGTGGACAAAAAAGCAGTTTGTGAGAGGAAAAAGAGGGCCCTTGCCTACCGCGTGGCTCCTTAGCCTTCCTGGCCTGTGCGAGTAGGGTACTCTTACCACCAGTGGCATTTTTAATGTCATCCAAAGAGGCTCCAAAGAGTCGGTCGTCAAGGAAGGGAAGATCTGTCAGGGCTTTTTTTGGATGCCTGGTCAGCAGACCAGCATTTTAACCAAATCAGGCACCTCAGCACCACTGCAGACACTGAAGCCCTGGATAACAGGGGAAGAGTATCCAGGACCGCGTCACAAACGTACTTAAGGCCTTGCACTAGTTGGTCTGCTAGTTCCACGCAGACAGGAGAAGCCTGTTGCTCTCCCAATTCGCGATGCAACAGTTTTGCCCACTGTGTCTGCGGCACAAGTGCGGATGCCAGTACTGGTCGCACGGCTGACCTCACAACCGTAAACAATGAGCCACTGACTCGGCCTTCCTGTCCGCGGGATCCTTAAATGCAGGAGTCCCCTCTAGCGGGATCGCAGTTACTTTATTTAACCTGGATACTGGGGGGTCCACAACCGGAGGAGCCGACCACTTCTTGAGAAGGCTTTCCTCAAAAGGGTAACGCACTGCCAGGGGTTTGGGGACCGAAAACTTGTCAAAATAAGTCAGATACGGGAACACCTTAGGTGAACGTGCTGGCTTGCGGGACCCAAAGGGGACTGCTACATCAGCAGAGGGATCTGCTGGCTCCTGAATCTTCATGGTATCACGCACAGCTGTGATAACACTTGTTGGAGCACTTTTTTCGCAACGGACGACAAAAGTCGGACCGGGACTCATCCTCACTGTCCGAATGGTCCTGGTCAGCGTCATCTGACAAGACAGAGCAGGGGTCACCAGCCTCAGCAGAACAGAGTCTGCGTCAGAGCTCTGCCCAGAGGACGGGTGGGGGGCAGGGGCCATTTTTTTGCACCTTTCACCCTTTTTCCAACGTGCCACCTCCATCTTGGCAATGAACGAATTGAGGACCGCCGTCTGGGTGTCCATGGGCACTGCGCAGTCCGCAGGCGACCCGGTTGCAATTGCCTGGATTTCGGGGGAAGAAACACCAGATTCTGAAGCCATGCTGACCCTGGGGCTCTTTCCCGCCAGATTCACCACCCTGGGGCTCTTTCCCGCAGGCTCTATTCAGCAGGTAGTGCCTGTAGTCCCTGTTAGCTCCCAGGTGCAGAGAAAACAGTGCTGTGTCGGTGTCGCTAAAACTGCTCTGATGTATGCTCAGGCTTCAAGAAAATGGCTGCCCAGTGTCTAGCACAAGGACATAAAACACAGGGAAAATGGCTGTGAGAGCACAGGAGCACATGCTGCCACTAGAGAACACTAAAAAAACGTGTTCAGGCTTCAAGAAAATGGTCGCCGGTGTCCTGTATAGGAAATCACCAGGAAAATGGCAGATGAAGCCCAGGAGAGCAAGGCTGCCCTTGCCCACACCTAAAATGGCCACCAAAAGCAGCTCCATGAGGTACAGGGAGAAAACAATGGTGGTGAGCACAGCGCTGCGCAGGATGAAGAACAGGACCCAGGACACAGCCAGCGCAACCCCCCCAGGTGAGAGCCCCCCCGGAGAGCCCCTGCATAGACACACACACACTGCTCAGCAGCATCCCCAGATGGAAGGGGGGAGGAAGAGGGGGACAGGGAGAGAAGAGAGGGAGGTGAGGGACCCCCGAATCTACCTCCCAGGGAATGCCTAGCTGCTCAGCCCCGACGAGGCAGGGAGAGCTGTACTAACCAGTCCTGAAGAGCTGGGAGACATTCCATCACAGACCCACTCACTGATCAGTACAGGGTGGCTGCTGGCCCAGCATACTGTGACGCAGACATCAATAGCCCAGTCATATGCATGCCCAGGAGCATAAAAGCTCACCGACCACCTCTGGAGCTGAGGTTTCGTCGTGACCTAGCGCGTATCTGCGGCCTGCACACGCTCGATGGCCGGACTGGGGAGACAACAAGGATAAGAGTATCCAGCCTGTCAACCAGCCGGCTGTTGATAGTAGATCACAGGATCAATCACCTTGCACAAAAAGTCACGCTTCTGCAGAAAAAAGCACGGACTGATGGGCCCGCAGGGTTCCTAGGTCCTTTTCCTTCACTAGGCACTATATAAGAGCTGCGTAAATTGCTGGCGCTATATAAATCCTGAATAATAATAATAGGCAAAATAAAACTGATGACTGCTTAGCAGGCTGGAGGGTTGCTGTCCAAGAGACCGCCCCCTGGGCGGAACTAAAGAGTTCTGAGTGTTGTATTAGAACTAATGCCTAGTATTCTCCTAGTGGTGGGCATAACAACCCAATGGCTAAGAGAGGAGCTGTGTCGGTTGGTGAATATAAAAAATTTCTGAGAGGTCATAATTAACAAGTGAGATCCAAAATGATTCCACTTAAAGGGTAAGTTCACCTTTACAGAAAAATCTGTAAAAGGTGAACTTACACATGACCCCCTCTTCACCACCCCCCCACCCCATTCCCGCTGACCTGGAGATCGGCGATATCCGGCTATGAGCCCTGGTATAGCCGTGTCACTGGCCCGAGGCTTAGAAATCCCCCGCAGCTTAATCTCCAAAACTTACCCCTTCAGGAGATACATTTAGGCACATTCTAATTGGTCGGCGCTGACCAATCAGAACCAGCGTAGCCCGTCCTGTCAACGGGGGAGAAGAGGAGAGAAAGCCAAGGAGATTTGTAAGCCCCGGATTGGTGACCCGGCTATACCAGGGCTCTTAGCGGGATATCGTTGTGCTCCAGATCAGCGGGACTGGGGGAGGGGGGGGGTGAGGAGGGGGTCCTGTGTAAGTTCACCTTACAGATTTTTCTGTAAAGGTGAACTTACACTTTAAGAACTCATAACTGAACATTCCATCAGCATGGGAAAAGTCAGCTCTTTCCCTTGGATCCACCAATGCTCCTTTCAATACAGAAAATAATGTCCTTATCCTGCTGGATCACCACTCCAACTCTGACAGTGGGAATATCTTTTCCTCCCTGCAACTGAAAGCTCTTATAACAGCCGGAGTGCGGCTGTCCAGAGTTTATTCGTTTTCCATATACTTATAACAGGCGCATGGCTCTCAGGCTGAGGAGGAGTTTTTCAATCCTTGAAGGTTCAGGCAGTGTGGCCAAGAGAAGAATCCAAACTCCTCATCAACATCTTGAAAGCTCAGAGCCGCCAACTTGTCCCTCCAGCACCAATGCAGTCAGCCAATGACACAGTGGCATATATGAACCATTAATGGGACATGAGAAGCTCTGAGGGACACAAACTATATGCTCTCACTGAAAGAAATTCACTCTTTTTTACACAGTAACATTTGTAGATACAAGGTGACCCTGTCTTATCTGTCCACAGTGCTGAACTGTGAATAAAGAACAGGCTTGGCCCGTCGTGGTGAGCATACCGCTGAAGGGGTCTTCATGAACTGGATTTCATAGCGATAGACCACGGCTCTGGACTTCTATAGCACACTGCGGCTAACTTAATGTGTTGCACCAGATGCCAAGGTGAGAGCCCCAGACAGGATCCACTGCCAAAGCAACATTATAGACCTTCTTACAGTGCGAGGTCTGGATACGTCGCTCAAGGTTTTCTCAAGATTGGGCTGATCCAGATACACTGCCTCTATGTAGGCATTAAAAGACATTGAGGTTTAATTGAAGAATATGAAGATAAAATAATAGAATTCCAACACCTACAGACATTAGCAAAAAACAGAGGGCTCACAGGGTGGGGTAGGGTTGGCGTCCCAATGGGTTGAGTCCCCAAAAGCTTTGCCAGTGTCAAATCACCTGAAGGTACAAGCCGATAATCATGGTGTATTAACCACTTTCAGACCGAACCAATTTGCTGGTCAAAGACCAGACCACTTTTGGCGATTCGGCACTGCGTCGCTTTAACTGACAATTGCGCGGTCGTGCGACGTGGCTCCCAAACAAAATTGACGTCCTTTTTTTTCCCACAAATAGAGCTTTCTTTTGGTGGTATTTGATCACCCCTGCGTTTTTTATTTTTTGCGCTATAAACAAAAATAGAGCGACAATTTTGAAAAAAACTCATTATTTTTACTTTTTGTTATAATAAATATCCCCCAAAAATATATAAAAAAACATTTTTTTCCCTCAGTTTAGGCCGATACGTATTCTACATATTTTTGGTAAAAAAAAATCGCAATAAGCGATTATTGATTGGTTTGCGCAAAAGTTATAGCGTTTACAAAATAGGGATAGTTTTATAGCATTTTTATTAATAATTTTTTATTATTTTTGTTTTACTAGTAATGGCGGCGATCAGCGATTTTTATTGTGACTGCGACATTGTGGAGTTCCCATCGGACATTTTTGGGACCATTGTCATTTATACATTAATCACTGCTATATAAATGCAGTGATTCCTGTGTAAATGACACTGGCAGTGAAGGGGTTAACCAGTGGGTGGCAGTGTAGGGGTTAAGTGTTCCTAGGGGTGTGTTACTAACTGTGGGGGGGTTGGGCTTTCATTTAGTGAACACTGATCTCTGCTCCAATCACATGGAGCAGAGATCAGCGTCACTAGTTGCTAGGCAGAATGGAGAAATGTTGTTTACAACGGCATTTCTTCATTCGGCCGCTCCGTGAGACGACTCACGGAGGTCCCGACCAGCGCGGGAGCGCGCCGCCGGCGGCACGCTCCCGATGGCAGGGAGGCAAATTTAAAGGGACGTACATGTACGCCCATTTGCCTGCCCGTGCCATTCTGTCGACGTACATCGTCGTGCGCTGGTCGGCAAGTGGTTAAACAGTGCCTGTGTCCTGTAATGTACGATTAAGGCAATACCATTGTAACATTTTTAACCTACATAATTTGTCAAGCATACTGTATCTTAATTTTTTCACATGCCCCTTCATATTTTATATACAGTACATATTGGTTTGTAAACGTAAAGTTTTTTTCAATTTTGAAGAGAATACACAAATGAAAATATAGTAGCATCACACACAAGTAGTAAATATCAGCCCCCACAGCACATATAAGGGGTAATGTTTTAATTTATTTTTCTTTTTTTCCACAATATATATTTACTATATCATTCCCTGTATAAAAAAAAGAAACAACAATGTATTATACATGACATATTTTGCTTTACAGAAAATAAAACACCCAAAACTAAGGTCTGGAAATTCAGTTTCAAGTGATGTACCAGCTTCCTACTGCATAAATACAAAGATTGCAGCAAGTGCTAAACAGTTTAATGTTAAACCTAGAAGCAATGTTGTAAGTGTAGATGTGTAATTATGACCCAAGGTCAACAAAGCAAGTATATATACATACATACATACAAGCCCAAATAAAATGGGGTGAATGGCTGCAGTCATTCTAAATGATAGGGCCACACGCCATTGTAAGATCTGTGCTCATTGCGGCATGGTGGAAAGCACATTTTATTGTTTTTAAAGACAATACTTTGCTGTGCAAACTTTCTAGAACAAGATAACATTTTGCGTAAAGACTACTAGGGCAACTGTATAAAACTGGAAGAAAGGAAAATGGATGTATTGCTGATAGAAGCCAATTAGATGCTTGCCTTCATTTTTAAACCTGCAGTATAAAAATTATAGCAATACTCTGACTGGCAAGGACCAATGCCTCCATTTCCCAGTACCTACAGCTTTATGATATAGCCCGCTTGATGGTGCCACACAAGCCTCACCTCTTGAAGGTGGGTGAAAAGACTTAGACTTCTGTTTTGCTTCTCCTTTTACAACCAAAGGGATTAACCATACTATTTTTGACACATGCTAAACAGCATACCCTGTTTACTCACAGATAATGGATAAGTCACTGGATGCTCTACCAGGCTGAGCAACTGCATTGGAGGAGGCCAATCCCCTAAGCTAACTTTGCAGGCCTGACACTCAGTAACACAATCACAATAAATCTTACTTACTGAAAGGCAAAAAAGTTTTAAACTTTAATGTTCTTATCATTTACTCTTAGTTTGCTCAAGGCAGCATAAAAAATAAGCCATGAAGGGAAAGGTCAGCATCATTAGGAACAAGTGACACCAAACAACCCACATGTATGATTATGGGTTGGTGCCACAGTATATACAGTGAAGTTACATCTGCAAATTTGCAACCATGGAAAAAACATGCAGTGATTGCACAAAAGTCTGTTTCTTTATTTCACTAATACTCCTTCAGCAGAACATTCCATAGGTTGGGAAAAGGGGGTGGCATGTTAAGTGCTATCAGCACATAACCTGATGCATCAGGGAGAAAGATATGGCAAGGGAGCCTTTGGTAGGATCCTAACCAATCTGGTAACAGTTCTTCTATGGCCATGCATGCAGCTGCTCTGCACTGCTAGGTCGGTGTGCAATAAACTGGAATGTGTATATATCTTAAGTGCATATGAACACACGTACATACATATACAATGTACACAGACATACGTCATCACGCTTACAAGTTAGCTTTGATAACAAACCAATGCAATGTAGCAAAGCACCAGGTGGAAATATCCCCTGAGTAAAGAGCTGAATAATCCAATCTTCTGCAAGGTCCAGGACTTTCTACTTCTTCATGAGCAGCGGCATGCCACAAACTGAACAAAACCAATGGACCCTCAACTGAAGATTATGGAGTCTTTTTAAGGCTTTTCATACTATGGACGTTTCTTTCCAGTCGCAGGATTTCACTAGGTGCTTCCAAGCATTCAGATTGGCCGTGGGGATTGTGTCATTTTCAGACTTTCCATATTGATATGTTTACCACAAAGACACTTTTACTCGCTGTCAGAGAGCGTTTCATACTGGGAGCAAAGCAGTGGTTTTGGCTCTTCATCCCGGGCTCTCTGCGGGGTTAATGAGTTGCTCTGCGGAATGGTGGTTGAAGATGGTGGAGCCACAAGGCTGTTAGGGAGCCTGATTGTTAATGGGTTGAATGGAAATGGCGTTGACCCTGCAGTAGACAGTAAAGTCAGTATCAGATTATATTGCTTCTCTGGAATTTATGAGATTATGTACAAGACTAAAATCAAATTAAATACTTACATAGTAAATAATTTGTCAATTTTATAAAACACATTCAGGTACTAATCGGATTTACCCATTTTATTGTAATGCTGTTTATATATGAATATACTAAAAGGTATTTAGTCTATGGCAGATCCCATCATCCATGTTTGATATAGATATTATAAAACACACTTTTTATACCATCATTATTAATTACATTTATGTATAATTAGAAAAAATGTAAAATGATAAATTGGATTTTTCCTATAGCTTACCTGTAAAATCCTTTTCTTGGAGTTCATCACGGGACACAGACAGCCATAGTATTTACTATGTGGGTTACACGCCACCTATAGGTGAATGGACACTGGCAGATGAAACAGGAAGTTCTCCCCTATATAATCCCTCCTACACAGGAAGTACCTCATTTTTGAAGCAAAAGCAATGAATGTCCCAAAAAAATGGGAGGGACCTCGGTGTCCCATGATGAAGTCCAAGAAAAGGATTTTACAAGTAAGCTGTAGCAAAAATCCAATTTTCTTTATAGTAGATCACGGGACACCGAGCAGCCATAGTAATTACCATGTGGGATGTCCTAAGGCAGTGCCCTTGAGGTTAGGCAGACACAATCACAGAAACTACCACCTGATAAGGACTTATTCTGCTGCCCATAACATACTGTGGCCAAAGCAGTATCCTCAGTGGCTTTGATATCCATCTGACAAAATCCTGTGACTGTATGAACCAAAGACCATGTAGTGGCCTTAGAATCCTGAGCCACTGACACCTGATGGCACAAGATGCACCCACACACCTGGTAGCGAGCGCTTCCAAAAAGGGGTTGGGACCTTGCCCTGTCAAGCTATAGGCTTGAATAATTACCTGGCGGATCCAACAAAAATAGTTAACTTGGATGACTTCTGTCCATCCTGGGTTCTACTGGCAGCACAAACTGGGATTCCTGACCTGTGCCGACAACCTGACCACCTAAACTACCTGAGGAGTATGCAGCGAGTAATCCTGACCACCTAAACTACCTCCAGAGTATGCAGCGATCTTACTCCTGCCAACTGAGGATTAGAAAAGAAGGCAAGACATTGTTCTGATTCAAGTGGATGCAACATCACCTTATGATGCAAGACCAAGAACGGCCACTTGCATGAAAGAGCCACCAGCTCTGCCACTCGGTAAAGTGAAAGCAACCAAAGAAGTCATCTTCCGTGATAAAGGACTAACAGAGTCTCCCAATTGGTTCATGAAGTATGTATGAATTATGAACCAAGGAGTGAGAAAACAGCTTCTGGAGAAAAATGGATAGGGACAAAATCTGACCCTTAGCCCAGGTTCACACTGAGCTTCGGGAATAAAGCTGTGTGAGTTTAGCCAAACTCGCACGATTTCACTCCCACGTGTCAGTCCTGATTTAAGCTGCAATTTCAGAGACCTCTGTGCAGGTTTCTGCACAGATGTCAATGTAAAGTGCCACCCAAAATCACAAATAGTACAGAAACCTTTTGAAATCAGTGCGGCACCGCTAATGCAGAGTTGCACCGATTAGGAAGTGCAACTGCTGCCGATTTTACATGCGGTTTGACATGTCAAATCATACCAATGTGAACCAGGGCTTACTGGTACTTAAGGCCAATCTCCCTTCACTCATTAATTCATTCCCAATTAGAAAAAGGAAAGAAACTCCCACTCACATATCTGGGGGTGCCATTTCCTGGCTTTGCTTCAGGCATAAAAGATTGAAGCTACCTGAAGACTACTTCAAGGGGCTCAACTGTGCGGAGATACAGCCCACTGGACCGGGGATGTCCAAGAAGCAACCCCTGCAAGACTCGCTATGTCAGTGTACCAAGCCCTCCTGGGCCAATTCTGCTAACACTATTATCAGAGTTACCACTTCCCGGGTCCTCGCAAAAGAGAAGTCGAAACAGAGGGAGAGTGTCACTTAGGGAGAACTGGTCCTTAAGGTGTTACCAGTGCATCTACCACTATTGCCAGTGGGGACTCTCATCCCAGACCTGTCCCAACTTGTAGAACTTGGAATCTAGTAGATCCACTTGCAGAGTTCCCCAACATTGGGCAATTGCCAAAAAACATCTCAGGATGTAGAAAATGCATTGTCCCGGCATTAGTTGCTGATGACTGGAAAACCTCCCTGCCACTATTCTATACCTAGAATATGTGCTGGCGGTAGAGAGAGCACTTGTTGCGCCATCCCAGACAGAATGTGGTTCATCCTTCTGAGCCGCACGACCCACTGGTGCCACCCTGATGGTTGATATATATGCCACTGCAGAGGCATTTCCGGATTGAACCTAAATCTGGTTTGTCCCATAATCCAGAGCAAGGTATACTGGCACAAAGTTTCAAGAAATTGATGGGCAGTACTCTCTCCTGTGGAGACCAAAGTCCACTGAACTGTAGCCAGCTTCAAACCAACTAGAGAGGCTGACAACAGTGGTCATCTTCCTAACCCCTGAAAGGAAGAATTTCACCTTCTCCAATTTTAGCTCTGCAACACAGCAACGGCAACAGAGCCTTCTGGCAAACCAATGAAAATTGAAGATACAGGCAGAAAGAATGATCCTCTGCAAAAGACCTGGAGTAGGACTGTACATAGGGAACATGCTTTGATCTAGATATAAACTCCACATGCAGAATGTATTGACGGGAAATCTGGAACCGACTGCTTCCTGAGCAAAGGTTATTGATAGGGTTGCACCGATACGGATATCGGTATCAGTTCCGATACCAAGCATTTGCACAAGTACTTGTACTCGTGCAAATGCTCCAATACTTGACCCGATACCTGCACCCTCAGTGTAGCAGGGGAGCCGGGCAGCCTCACAAATGATTGGTGTGGCCAGGTACAAGCACTGCCCTCCCTGTATACCTTTAAATAAAGCAGCTGACGGACGCTTCTCCTCTCCCTCCTGCAGCTTTCAGCTGCTTTATTAAAAGGTAGAGAGGGAGATTGGTGCTTGTAACTGCCCCCACAGGTTGTCTAGACTCACCCCCGTGTCATCCTGCTGCTCCCCCCAGAGTCTGCTCTGGTCCCCCTTCTTACTCCTCTGGTCCCTCTCCATGCCCCTCCAGTCCGCTCCCACCCCCCCGTCCTGGATCTGTCAAGATGGAGAGCGGAGGAAGGAGCCGGTAAAATATGTAATTTACCGGCTCCTTCCTTTTCTGAATACACTGTCCATTCATAACAAACATCATAATCTGTGTTTACGATGCTTCAGTTTATGAATGGACAGTAGCCTCTGTCTCCTGTCCACTCATCTTCAGTGCATGCTGAGTCTGCAGAAAAAGGGACTAGGGAATCTGTGTTCTCAGTCCCTTTCCCTGTCTCAAAGGGGAGATGTCATATCTCACCAAAGCCCCCCAACAAGGCTGATAGAAAATAAAGAATTTTAATAAAAAATATTTAAAAGGTTAAATTGTAAAAATAAATAATAAAAATAAACACTGACACCGTCCATTACCCAAAAAATAAAATAAATTGTTAAAAATAAAAAAACTACTGACACAGTCCATGCCTCATCAGTGCTGCATATTAGTGTCACTGTCACATGGCATAAAAAAAAAAAAAAGTTTTACTCGGTCTTAAAAAAGTGGCATCGGTGCAACCCTAGTTATTGCGGTATACAGAGATTGACACCCCTTGCGTATTTAGTAAGCCCAGCACCAGGGCTAGGAGCTTTGTGAACCCTCGGAAGCTGTGGCCAGCCAGGACAGTCACAAAAAAAAACAAAAAAAAACCTTCTACTGCAATTGCAGAAATATTTGATGAGCCTGGAAAAAAACGGCACATGAAGATAAGCATTATTGATGACTTAGGACCCCGAAAACTACCTCTTGCAGAGAGGTCATTACTGAACAGATCAAGCTCATCTGAAACAGAAGGATGCCCAGCGGCTTGAGATCTTTTAGACCTCTTGTCCCCATTTAGTTTTGTAACTGCTATCATTCGAGTGTTTCACAATAATGAGCCCACAGCTTCTGCTCCAATAGCCAAACCAAGGCAAAGACTGTCTTGTGGCAGACCCAGACAGTCAACAAAAAGGTGTACTTAACCTACCAAGTTTTCTGGCCTGAGACACTCTCAAAACCCAGCAGCCTCAGATGCCTCCCTCACTTAGGAAGGGAAAGCTTATAGCACCTGGCAGTTTCCCATCTAAGGACTAATCAGGCATGTTTAGGGTGATGCGGCCTTTGTCCATTGCAGTTCTGTTAAACTCTCCTAATGACCTAATGTGTCAAGAATCACTAAAGTGCCAAACATAACAGTGGCTCGGATACACCAGACGCCACTGGTCCAACAGGAGACTGAACATCGACAGATCACTGGACCCGAGGGCGGTGTAACTGCCTCACTCGGCCACCTCTCCCTTCTGGAGTAATTTAGCTGGTCTAACAGGTAAATAATGTAGCGCCTATATTAGCCAAAACCTAACACGCAGTTCCCAGGAATGCAGGCCTAAAACAACGTTATTCTACTGCTACACAACCCTGAAGGTATGCAAGTATGTAGGTACCTAGGTATGCAAACATGTAGCTATAAAAATATTCTTGCTTTTCATGTATTATGTATGCAGTTTAATACAAATAAGCACATACTTATACAGTTTAATGCAAAAGAAAAATAAACATGCATTTATAGAATATGCGTTTATGCAAACATGCAACATGTAACATGCATCTTATGCAAACATTTATGCACACATGAGCAAACACATGTCTTATGCACACATGTACAAACATGTATAAACATGCATCTTTATGCAAACATGTATAAACATGCATCTTTATGCAAACATGTATAAACATGCATCTTTATGCAAACTTGCGTTTAATCAAACATGCCCCTGCTCAACTGCACCTAGTCTCATACAAGTTTTGCAGGATTAGCCAAGCACACAGGCATTCAATGCAGCCTCTATGATGCTTTAAAACAGCCTTAAAATGAGTTCCTGCAGACAAAATGCACGCTATTCTGGAGACAACTCCTTAAAAGTGCAGTGATACTCATATAGGGGTGTATCAACAGACAGGATTAAGTAGTAAGTAGACCTTTATGCAGTATATTATTATTATACAGGATCTATATAGCGCCGACCATGATTTGTCTAGTCACATAGCTCTCCCGTAGAACGCTCACATTTCATTATGTAGCCATGAGCTGAAGCTACTTTCAGAGGCCTTGTAGATCCTTCAGCTCACATGGTCAACCAGAAAAAAATAAATGGCTGCCCTTCTATACAGGAGTAGGCCATACAGATCGAATCTGCACCCTCTAGTGGCTGGAGGAAACACTGCAGCAAAATAATCCTGAGAAGTACACAGAGCATGAACAGCACACTGGGAGAAAAAACAGCTTTTTTTTCTTTTTAAGAGAAACTACAAAATGCAGACCTACTAGTCCTGCTGTAGGACTCTGAACATAACAGGTGTCCAACCTTCACCCATCACGGCGGCTTCATCATAGAAGACCTTCAGAGACTGAACCCCCCTTAATCTGAGGTCCAGTCCCCTGGACCTGTATAGCACCCTGCAGGAAAGCACCCTGGTCCGAACAAACACTGCACGGGTCCAGCGCCGTAAGGCTGCATTACAGGCAAACCTTGAGGAATCTTCTATCCTATCCAATGAGGCTCGGGTACCATCCATCTTGGCCGACAGCATTTTCGCATGGATCTGATAGAAGTCCTTGATTCTCAGTAGAACCGTTCCAGACCTCCAATTATGCTCCAAGAGCACATGTATCACATCAGTGACCACCACCTTACAGACACTGGCGAAAAAACAGAGGCACTTCCTGTGTAGGAGGGGTTATATATAGGGGAGGACTTCCTATTTGATCTGCCAGTGTCCATTCACCTACAGGTGGCGTATAACCCACATAGTAATTACTATGGCTGCTCTGTGTCCCATGATGTGATGTATAAAGAAAAATATTTTTAAAAATACACACATCTTCTGCACCCTGATGTACACTGAGAACCTCCTGCATATGTTAAGAGAGACAAAGTCACTTTGTCCATTTACGGTAAAGTGACAGTAACTGTGAAAAGCCCCACCCATTGATAATAACCTCTCCAGTGAACTGAAACCCTGTTCTGCAGAGATCATCATGAATTATGAACTAGGTTACAAATAAGGCCGCATTCACTTCTTACTGTTCCGTGAATGCAGGGTGAAGCGCAAGTCTCTGCTTGCGTTTCGGGAAACGCATAAAAAAAGGTGGCAAAATGCACATTGCGCATGCAGTGCCATTATTTCTTAACAGCACCCAAACATAGGTAGCTGTCCCCAGATTTGTGGCACAGAAAAATGTGTTTGGCTCAGTGCCAAAAAAAGGTGTGGTCACACAATTTAAAAGAGAAGTATTATATTTTATCATCCAATTCTCCGCTATTTTAGAATATATCTACATTTTTGGATTTGGTAGGGAAACCACATACGCTACATTTTACACTGTTTAAACAGCCTTTTAAGTTTGTAATGGACCCTGTCTAGAATAATGCCATGATACTTCTATGATGTTCATAGACATAATAGCATAAGTCCAGCATGTAGGCATGATCCATTGTTCTCTGGTTTTGCATGCTTGGATTATAGAGTAGTAGCAGGAGAGGCTTCCTGTTAGGTGCCTCCAGCACCACTTTACGAGAAGAAAAAATAGGATTTTTATATACAGCTTACCTGTAAAATCCTTTTCTTGAGAGTACATCACGGGACACAGTAGCTCATTACATAATGGGTTATATAGTCACCTCTGGTGATTGGACACTGGTTAACCCCAATTAAGGAGAATTCCTCCCCTATATAACCCCTCCCTTATGGGAGGCACCTCAGTTTTGTAGCAAAGCAATAGGAAACTATGTAAAACCCAAGAGGGACAGGAGCCCTGTGTCCCGTGATGTACTCTCAAGAAAAGGATTTTACAGGTAAGCTGTATATAAAAATCCTATTTTCTTGATCATACATGACGGGACACAGGAGCTCATTACATAGTGGGATGTACCAAAGCAATGCTCAGATTGAGGGGAGGGAGACACAGATCATAATTATAGACCGCCATGGGCCGGAGGACCTAAACTGCAGCCTGCAGTACACTGTGCCCAAAGGCGATATCCTCTTGCCCTCTGACATCCACCTGGTAGAATCTGGTGAATGTGTGGACTGATGACCAAGTTGCAGCCTTACAGATCTGAGCCAGGGAGGCCTGGTGATGCACTGCCCAAGAAGCACTTACAGCCCTAGTAGAGTGCGCTTTCACTTGAAAAGTAGGGATTTTCCCTCTAACACTATAGGCCTGAGAAATAATCTGTCTGATCCACCTTGAGAGAGTGGATTTTGATGCTGCCTGGCCCTTCCTAGGGCCTTCCGGCAAAATAAATAAGCAATCAGTTTTCCTTATCTGAGCCGTTGCTTGAAGATAGATAATGATTGCCCTAACCACATCCAAAGTGTGCAAGGATTCTTCATCTGCGGACTGTGGGTCCGGAAAAAAGGATTGTAGGATTACATCTTGATTCAAATGGAATCCCGAAACCACCTTGGGTAGAAAGGACCTGTTGGGGCGCATGACCACCCGGTCCTTATGAACAATTAGATACGGCTCTTTGCTGGAGAGAGCTGCTAGTTCTGACACTCTTCTAGCCGTGGAAATGGCTACCAAGAAAACCAATTTTTTGGTCAAAAGAACTAATGAAGTCAGATGCAAAGGTTCAAAAGGTTGCCCCTGCAAAGCCGAGAGAACCAAATTTAGATCCCATGGGCATACCGGAGGTTCGACTGGCGGCCTTATCCGCATAGCCCCCTGGATGAAAGCCCGCACCAGGGAATGCGATGCAAGTGGCTTCTGGAAAAATACTGACAAGGCCGAAATCTGCACCTTGATAGTGCTTACGGCCAAATTCATTTCTAGGCCTGACTGGAGAAAGGCCAAGATCCTGCTAATGACATACTTTCTAGGATGCCATCCCCTGAGTTCACACCAGGAAACATATGCCCTCCAGATTTTGTAGTAAATAAGCCTGGAGGCCGGCTTTCTGGCATTAACCAGAGTAGAAAGGACTTGCCCCGAAAGCCCACGGTCTCTCAGAATGTGGGTCTCAGCAGCCAAACCGTCAAATTCAGACTGTGCAAAGCAGGATGGTAGATTGGACCATGTGAGAGCAGATCTGGCCGGAGAGGGAGGATCCATGGCCTGCCTAAGGCCAACTTCATGATCTCTGCGTACCAAGGTAGCCTGGGCCAAGCCGGGGCTACCAAAAGGACCGACTTTGTTTCCCTCTTGACTCTTCCCAGGAACCGTGACAGAAGCGGGCACGGGGGGGGGGAAGCATAAATCAGATTGTACTGATCCCAGGGAACTGTCAGAGCATCTGACCCCTGAGCAAGTGTATCTCTTGTTCTTGACACAAATTTGTCCAGTTTTCTGTTGAACCTGGACGCAAACAGATCTACGTCCCCCACCTGCGACATATGTCCAAAAACACATCGGGGTGCAGAGCCCATTCTCCTGGGCACAACTGCTGGCGGCTCAGAAAATCCGCCTGCCAATTTTCCACTCCTGGAATGAAGACTGCAGAAAGGCATGGAACATGCTTTTCTGCCCAGGCGAAAAGGCGATTCACCTCTTTTTGCGCTACCAGACTCCTGGTACCGCCCTGGTGATTGATATAGGCCACTGCTGTGGCACTGTCGGACTGAACCCGAACAGGGAGACCCCGTAGTCTGGAAGACCACCTTATGAGAGCCATATAAACTGCCCGGATCTCCAAGACATTTATGGGCAATAGCCTCTCGATCGCAGACCATTTCCCCTGCGAGCATGTCTCCTCTAACACTGCTCCCTCCCCAGCCTGTCAGGCTGGCATTTGTCGTAATAACCTTCCATGGAAGAGGAAGAAAGGTTTTGCCTTTCAGCAAATTCTTGGTTTGTAACCACCAGACGAGACTTCTGTGTGTCCCTGGGGATAGACGCATAGGAAGATCCAAGGATTGGGGCTTCCTGTTCCAGGCCGCAAGGATGCATCTTTGCAGAGGCCTTGAGTGGAACTGGGCAAATGGGACGGCCTAGAAGGAGGCGACCATTTTCCCTAACAGTCTCATGCATATTACCGAATGGGGGAAGATCTCCTGCCCAGAATTAGGCGCACCAGATCCCCGATGGCCAAGGCTTTTGGCCTTGGAAGAAACATCTTGCCCTGAGCGGTGTCGATAAACATACCCAGGTATTCCAACCTGGTAGCAGGCTGTAGGGACGACTTTTCTAGGTTTATAATCCAACCTAGGCGTTCCAGGTGTTCTAGTGTTCTGGAAACACTGTGGTTCAGGAATGCTACTGTTTTCTCCATGAGAAGCAAGTCGTCTAGATAAGCCATGACGGCTATACCCTGAGCTCTTAGGTTTGCCAAGAGAGGGTCCAGAATCTTTGTGAAGACTCGAGGGGCCGTAGCAAGCCCGAACGGCAAGGCCACAAATTGAAAATGGCGCCGCTCTACCGCGAACCTTAGATACCTTTGGTGTGCGGGAAAAATTGGCAAATGGAGATATGCATCCTTGATGTCTATTGATGCCATAAACTCTCCCCCTTGCAGGGAGGAGACCACAGTGCGAATTGACTGCATTCGCAAGGACCGGATGCGTAAAAAACTGGTTCAAATCCTTCAGATCCAGGATAGGTCTGACACTTCCATTTGGCTTCGGAACGGTGAAGAGATTCGAGTAAAACCCTGAGCCCTGTTCTTTTGGGTCCACTTCTACTATCACCCCTTGGGATAGTAAGTGATCCAAGGCCAGAAATAGCGTTTTTTGCTTTACTGGATCCCTGGGGATCCTTGACCTTAGAAAGCGAGAAGGTGGAATCTCCTGAAACTCTAGCTTGTAGCCCAGAGACACCGAAGAGATCACCCACTTGTCCCGGATCTCTTCCCGCTAGACTTCCGCAAACTGCCGAAGCCTTCCCCCCACTCGGCCGGGCGGGGGTGCCCCTTCACAAGGAAGCTTTTGGGCTCTGCTTGGCAGGCTTCCACCCCTAAGTCTTTTTCTGCCCTTGGGCCCGACCCTGAGCCTTTCCTGTAGAGGAGGGTTGAGAAGGCCGTCGCCACTGCTTAGAGCTTGATGCTCCGGGAGAGAGAGAACGCCTAAATGATGGACGTTTGCTCTTTTTGACTGGAAGGAGAGTAGATTTACCCCCTGAAATTTTTTGGACGAATTTGTCTAATTCTTCTCCAAACAGACGTTCCCCTTTAAACGGGAACCCAATTCAAATGCTTCTTGCACGATAGCTCAGCTGCCCAATTCTTTAGCCATAGGGCCCTTCGCATGTGTACCAACAGGAGAGATAAACGAGATGCTTGTTGAACAGAATCCAAAATCGCATCAATCATGAAACACAGAATTTGAGGTATTTCTGCATAATTCTCCACTTCCTCACTGGGAAGGAGGCCAAGCATCCGCTTAACCTGTTCCTTGAGGAACTGACACAACCCCACGGCTGCGACTGTAGGTTGCACTACAGCGCCAGTCATGAAAAGAAGGCTTTTAATAATGTTTCTAACCTCTTATCAGTTGGATCTTTAAATACCTGAGCATTATCCAACGGACAGGTCAAGTTTTTATTCACACAAGAAACAGCCGCATCGACAGATGGGACCCCCCATTTCTTGGTGAAACTTTCCTCCAGAGGATAATGCATAGAAAACCTTTTAGGAGGAGTAAACAGTTTAATCGGGATGTCCCCAATCCTCATACATCAATTTATCCATTAAGGGATGAATTGGGAAGGAAAAAGCAGTCTGTGGGATTTTTCTGACTCCTAGGGAGGAAACAGAGGACGTAGCGACTTCAGCAGCAGGCATTCTGAATGTGGTACGCACCAATTTAGTATAATACTGCGCCTGTTTTCTGAGCGCCTGGGAGGAGGGGACTCTCTCCTCTTCCTCTGATTCCTCCGACTGCTCAAGATCCCTGTCCCAAGATAGGGATCTCTCCTCATTGTCAGAAGAATCATCTGAGAGAGGAATCTCAGCAGAGGGAGGGGATCTACCCCTTTTCCTGCTATTTTTCAGGGAAGCAGAAATAAAATCCATGATTCTCCCTTCAAAACCCTCCAATGTAGCCCTAAGGTCCTCAGTGACATATTGGGAGGAGGAGCGACGTCCTGACGCCACCAGCTCGCGTTGTTTGTTTGCGGAAGTATTGGGCGCGAATCGAGACCGGCCGGCTCGGATTTGCTTAACGAACGTTTTAAACATTATTTCTGTAAGTGCGCATTTGTCTCTTACGTCAGATTAAAATTTACTTGGGTTTTACACTATTGTGAGTTTTTATTACCTTCTATGTAAACCGGTGAGAGGGAGTGTATTTGGAGGCGAACTGGTTCCAGAATTCCTTTGTATCCATTTGTGAAAACCCTGGACCCTGGGGAATCAGTCATCCGCTCTGCATGGTTCTCTGTAATAAGGAACCATACACCTTCGGTAAGCGGCAGTAATATCTGTGGTGGAGGTTGTGCACGGTTCACGTTCGTTTTGGAGATTTATGCTGTCACCATATCACCGTGGAATATTTTGAAAATAGATATTTTTCATGGACTTTATGAACACTTTAATATTCAATGTTATGATTTCTTTCACTTATATTGATGTGTTATTAATGTTTTAAGGCAATTGGTCATTGGATGTCACATTGCTCCTTTCTTTGAATGTTCACATCATATTAGGATAATTCATTATTATGTATGGTGTCTTCACTGTCAATATTGATATATATTTGTTACCTAAAATAATTCTATCCTCTGGGATTAACTAAATAGTTATTTCCCATTTTATGAACAATATTGAGGTATATTTGCTGTCTTCATAGATTCAGCACTTATTATTTTTATGTGATTGCTCAAATTTCCTTGCACTTAAAACTTTTCCGCATAGGATTGATAAATTATTAAGTTAAAGTTATTGGAGTTTTTCACACAGGTGTATTTTTTGTTTTTTTGTGTAGTAACTTTTTTTAGCGCAACCCACCCTTTTTTTCCCTTTATGCCAAATGTAGTATAACATTTGGGTTGCTGCTTTTTCCTAGTTTTTTATTTGATAAGCGTGGTTTTTCCTCTTTTTTACCTCAGTGACATATACCGGGGCTGGGACATTAGGAGAGGCTGCAAAACCTGACAGGGGCACTGACTCGTCCTGTGAGGCTGGCTCCAGTCTTGCAGGGGGGGAATGGTAACTTACAGGCATTTTTAGAACCCCTGGACCTAGGCGGTGATTTACCAGTGCCTTTGTTACCTCCCCCTGAGACCCTCTTACGAGGAGACATAGTCCCAAGCTACAAAGCAGAGGTACTAGTACAAAGTGCAATCACTGTTGTGCTAAAAGTCTCACAATAACATATATATGCTTAATACTGCACAACCTGATGCTGCGTAGGTGTCTAAGGTTTGCCTGGATCCAATCCCCTGGGATGCTTACTGCCCACAGCTCCTGTGTCTCTCACTTGCAGTCCCCTGACGCTCTGGGCTTTTAAAACTGCCGCCTGGCGCCTGCCCAGTACAGCGCCGTGCACACCAACGTGCACGGCTCACAACCACACTCCCCCCTCCTCCATTAGCCCGGGAGTGCACGCGCGTGCACGAGGACTGCCGGAATCCGGGGGGGGGGGGGAAGGAGTCTCATCAGAGCTGCGTGGGACCCCCAGACTATGAGGGACCCCTGTATTACCTTGTTGTGGCAGGGACTGCAGTGGAGACGTGAGACCTCTGGAGAACCAGGCTTCACTGAGCGTGTATACTGAAAGGCATGTAAGTATGCATCAGGCTGCTCTTACTCCCTGTAGTGGTGGAAACCAGGTAAGACATACAACTACTCACAATGAAGAAATCCATCATATAATTATATATATAGGATTAACTTCCCTTACCTGTCCTCGCCACAGGAATTGCTGAAACAGACCAATTCCAGCCTTCACCCATCACGGCGAGCAGTGTTAGCCAACCTTCAGGTTTATCTGGGGCTCTTTCTCAGAAGAGCCTCCTACCTGGACCTTGTAAAAGACTCTGCCAGAAACTTTCGTGCGCTCTGTGTAAACAGTACACCAAGTCTGGTTTTCCCAGAGCCCAGTCTTCCAACAGGAGAGGACTTGCAGGCCAAACCTTATTTCTTCGGTTGACGAGGCCCGGGTACCATACCATCTTGGGAGTCAAATATCGGCCCGAGATATGGATCTGGTTTGTTGTAGCCCTTAGGCCCCCGCAGGGACCTACACAGAGCTTTCTTCATAGCACATGTTTTACGTGACCAACCACCATTGACACTGGCGAAAAAACTGAGGTGCCTCCCATATGGGAGGGGTTATATAGGGGAGGAATTCTCCTTAATTGGGGTTAACCAATGTCCAATCACCAGAGGTGACTATATAACCCACTATGTAATGAGTTCCTGTGTCCCATGATGTATGATCAAGAAAGAACGATTAAACAAGGTTCTGTAACCGACCTTATTATGATTTTCCCAAATAAACAGTTGTGTCTTTAACATTAGGGTACATGCACACTGGCCTTAAAAAAATGCCAGTTCTTTTGGCAGCTCATATAGAGCATTTTTGTACAGAAAAAAAACCTATCTGGTTTGCATTTTTGAGAACGTTTTTTCTGCAGAAAAAAAAAAAACAATGAATGCTTCTACAGACTCCAAAACACTGCCAAGAACTGCTAAACGCTGGTGTCCAGTGTTTTTTCTTAGGCCCCTTTCACACGGACGATCCGTTCAGGTCCGCCTGTCAGTTTTTCAGGCGGACCTGAACAGATGCTCTATAGAGGTCTATGGAGCGTCGGATGTCAGCGGTGACAAGTCCGCTGACATCTGACCCGCTCCGATCTGAAAAAGTGTGACGGAGGAAAAAGCTATTTTTCCATCAGTCATCGGATCGGGTGACGACGGACACTGCGGTCCTTCGTCACACGATCTCCTATAGGGGAGAGCGGCGCTGTGACAGGTCCGTCCCTGCGCAGTGTGCAGAGACAGACCTGTCATCTTCCTGCTCAGCGGAGATCACTCCGCCGATCCCCGCTGAGTAAGTGGATATCAGCACTGATCCGCCCCGTGTGAAAGGACCCTTAGTGTTTTTTAACATGGTTGTTAAGAAGTGGGCAGCCACCGGTGTCCTTAATAACCAGTGAATAGCAGGTTATAAAGGAGCGGGTGGCCACAGTGTCCTTAACCGATGTTTTATCAGCTGTCAGCGGGTTTTCTAATCATACCAAGCCCTTCGGGCCTGGTACAGTTTTTAAGGGAAACCCCACACCAAACATTAAATGAACAAAAAATAAAAAAACATAGCGTGGGGTTCCAAAGGCCAAAGTTGTGGGGAAGAGACCCTTTTCCTCATCAACAAGAGACAAGGTGCTTGGGGGGGGGGAGCCCTCCTACAAAAGCACCCCCCTGATGTTGAAGGCACGTGGGCTAGTATGGCTGAGGTGACTCTCACTCGCCCACACATTTTTATTTTACTTAAGGGTGAGGTTCCCTTTCAAATCTCTACAAAAAGTTTTTTTTTATGTCATCATTCTTTTGTTTACATTCAGCTGTCAGCTGGGAATCTCACTGATAGCTGATGAGTCATAGGTTGTTAAGGAACGTGGCATCCGCCTGCTCCTTAACAACTCGCTACTCACTGCCGGCACAAAAATGCTAAATATGAGCGTTTTTGAATCCAGCATTTTTCTGTTTTTTTTTTTAAGCTCCTAGTGTGCATGGAGCCAAAATGTAGCAGAAAGGTATATACCCTATTGCTCAGATCTGACACCTTTCAGAGTTCTGCACTACAATTCTGACAAGTCACACACTAGGGTTGATTTACTAAAACTGGAGAGTGCAAAATCTACACAGAAACCAATCAGCTTCCATTTTTTGTCATCAAAGCTTAATTGAACACGTTGATGTTAGAAGCTGATTGGCTACCAGCTACACTAGATTTTGCACTCTCTAGTTTTAGTAAATCAACTCCACTTTGTCCACTCAGCTGCGTTTATGCCCCAAGCAGAAACATTCTTTGTTCACTAATGCCTAAATCCTCATTACATACATTATTCCCTTACTAGTGTTTAAATCACTAGATCATGTTGCCCCGCTGATAGGACCAGTTGTACTGCCCTGTTGTACTGGGCCCAGATCACATCAGCTAAACGGGAGCCCAGGGAAACTTGATTGTTCATTTCTTCCTAAATGAATACATTGATTTTGCTAGACCACACTCCCACTCCTACTTGTTTACCAGAGCTTAAGTTACATTTCCCTGGCCCCAATCAGTTTAACAGAGGGGCCTGGGAAGTGGGAGTCCCCCCCGCCCCATTTTCGGGGCACAGGGGGGTAAAGTCAGCATCGCCGTTTTTCGAGGCACCCCGGGGGTGGGGTGTGAGGGGGGTTGGGGGGGTCCTGTCAGGAAGACTGTATAGGACCCCATCATCTCTAATAGCAACCCTGAGCTCCCATATCACAGCTCTCCCAATACTGCTGCAGTAGGCTCTCTCAAAGATCTACTGTTTTAAATGCAGCTATTCTTCTGATACTGTTTGAGTAGATTCTCTTTCATGTCTCCCTTTCCACTGTTTTAAGGCAGCTTTTCTGCCACTTTTCTTAACAATTTGTTCTCTTCATCTCAATCCTGCAATAAAGTCCACTTCAATCCTAACCTGCAATAAAGTCCACTGCATTCAGCACTGTACTCTCTCAGATCCCCTGTTTTATGCTGTGCTTTACTTAATTTGGACCCTCTGACAGCTGCATTTGTACTCCTATCTTTCTAACCAACCCATGATAATAGTTGCCCAATTCCTACTCGCCTATATTCTATTCCCTTTCCAAGTCTTTCTCCTCCAAACAATCCACAACTTCTCTTCTCTCTATTTTTCACCCACTCCCCTTCATCTCCCCACTTGGTCCATGATCAGCTTAAACAGCGCCTCCTATATTTTTCCTTCAAGGTCTAAAATCAGCTCCCAACTCTACCTTCCCTGCTGCATTTCCACAATCAGCTGCCAATCATCCTCCACCTCTATGATCGCCATCCAGTAACCCCCCCTTTGCATTCCTGATTTAGCCCGTAAACAGCCGCTTTTCCGGCTTCTCGATCATTCCCCTGGTCCATGACCATTTGCCATTCTGTCTCCTCACTCTCCCCCTGTATAATCTATGATCAGCTTTGATTCAATTATTAAGTGCCCATTCTGACCACCCACTCTGCATCCTAATACTACACCCCTATATTACAGACAGATTTCACTCGCTCTCTCTCCCCATAACCAGTTCAGGAAAGCCAAAACGCTTAATAAAATAGAACTGCCCAGTGCTCTGTGAAACCACAGACAAGCGCTGTTCTTTCTCATTTTTATATTTTTGGCACACTTAGTAAGTGTCCAGCTAAAATATTGTCTGCACAATAATGCATACAAATGTGTTGTAAAAAAAGAAAAAAAAAAAGTGTAACTCATTCATGAAAAGGCATATTATGATTCAAAATCTAATAAGAATCAGATGGTTTGAACGGGCATCTGTTATTGCCAAGTAAGAGAATGCAGTTCAAAGCTAAGCACTAGCTTAAAAAGCAACAGAATACAGCAATGGTGGTGCTCACCTGTTGAAGATGGCCTCTCCTCCCACACTCTGTTGGTTAAAGGAGTTTTCCTGTTACAGTCACCTTCTGAGTGTACTGACGATGCAGAGGGAGGACGTTCTCCAGAGGACTGCCCCAGGGCAGGTGATTTTGTTTTCCGGCTGTTTGGCCTTGATATTTTCGGCTTTCCTCCACTACCTGCAATTTTTAAAAAGACAGCCTCAAAGTACTGTTAAACTCCCCTAATCCCATGGAAATAAAGGATTCTGAACAAGTCTGCAAAAGCCATCATTTATAAAAGCCATAGGAATAGTAACAGTAATACTGGACTCTAAGGATTCTATTACAAGTTAATTTCCTCCTTGTTGCTCCTTCCTTGTCCTGGCTTACACACCCCTTGCATCACAAAATAGACTAACAGCAAAGTCACAAATGAAAAGAAAATAACCAGTACAAGCCCAGTAAAATGTAAGGATACCAATAAAAACTGGTAGGTCTTAAGTTACTAAAATTCCGGCCTAAATACTATTTAATAGTAAGGGCCAATTTGCACTATGTGCGGTGACAGATGTTTTACCACAGTATAAAATGTCCGTCACCGCAGAGACACACAGGAAACAGTTGTTTCCTATGTTTTCCATTAACACTGCAAAGCAGTATAGTGCTGCTCTGCAATGTGGTACGATAAAAGGCAGACATGCTGCATTTTATCGCAGCTCAACGACCAGAATCGCTCTGCAATGTCAGGCAGCGTGACTTTGCAGTGAATGCAGTGTATGAAGCATAACGCTTGTTCAAATAAAAAACAAGCAACAGAATCAACTTTTCTTGGCATGGCACTAAATCGGCACATGCCCGAGAACACCCTAGGGTTGCATATTCTGAGGCCGCGTACACACGGGCGGATTGTCTGCCCAACTTAGTCCGCTGAACCGTGTTTCAGCGGACAATCCGCTCGTGTGTGGGCTTCAGCGGACTTTTTCAGCGGACAGTCCGACGGACTTTGTCTTTCGGAATTTCCGTAATTTTGTCCGCTGAAACTTGGTTTTGTCCGTCCAAACTTGGTTTCAGCGGACAGTCCGCTCGTGTGTAGGCAAGTTGAACGGACTAAGTATGGCGCATGCTCAGAAAGGGTTTACACGGCCGAAGGTTGCATTGCAGTGTATTGGACGTCGTTTTTCTAGTCCCGTCGTACGTGCTGTACACGTCATCGCGCACGTTTTCAGCGGACTGTCTGTTCATCGTGTGTGGTCAAGTCCGTTCATTCAAAAGTTGAACGGACTGTCTGTCGGATTGTCTGACGAACTTAGTTGGGCGGACAATCCGCCCGTGTGTACGCGGCCTGAGTAGGATTTCAAAAGCAGAGGAAAAAAATATGTGCACGTGTTCATACAGACATCTCCAAGCACATGCTTTTTCCGAGAAAACCAATCGCGATAGGACAATTTATTCAAATATTGCTAAACACCTCTATGCCTGAAATGTGTTTTAGCATGTGAAGTCAATTCAGTAAGCTGTATGTTATTTTATCTCACAATACTGCAAGTTTTTCATTAATACATTAAAGTATGTGCACCCCTGTGCCTTTGGCCATACTTGTCTTGTGGGTCACATGGGTGCACTTACTTTTGCACTCATGTGACTCATAATTAGTTGGCAGTGGGCTAAAGCCTGGTGTTAGTTGGAGGTCACAGAGCTGGTTCAGGCTCTGGAAGGAACCCAACAATAATGTTGAGATCTACTCAGATGCCTTACTGGCAGATGGGGCAATGCTGAGAGCCTGAGCCAGCTGTTCCCACCCCTTCCTCAGCCCGGCATTCCAGTGAGTGCTGGAGGGGAAGAGTGGAGTGACTGACAGTCACCGCTCTCTGCTCAGAGCAGACCGAGAACTGAGCGATCATGTGATTACTCATTTCTCAGCCTTGGAGCCAGCATATTACAGTTGCATCAGACTAATGCTATAGCCATATAGGTAAGTATGTATGTTTGCTTTTTTTATTTTTTGTTTCCCACACTTCTTCTTTAAATTCACACAGATATCGCATAGGTGTATATTGCTTTTTATAGTTGTTTAACATTAAATTGAATGTGTTTTTTTGGTTTTGTGCAAGCAACCTTATTTTTATCTCAAGAGAGTCTCTTTTTCTCTTTACCACTAATTAGAGATGCTCACCATAAATTATTACCCTGCATCTAGTATATTTGCTAGATCAGCCACTAATTTGCTGTCTAAATCTTGGTAACCATAGCTATGGGTAAGGATTCTGTCACTGCCCATAACACCATGGCTCAGGGTGTGTAATACCCTTTCTGCTTAGACAGTGGTCACCAGTACTGCTCTCAGAGTTTCCCTTAATTTCTGTTGTGGCAGTTTATAATTCTGGATTTTCACTTTCAGTGACAATGACAATTACAGTGACAATGAGGGCAAATCTCCCTAGCGGGCACAGAGATTGCATTTAAAAGCTGAAAGGGGGTTCTAACCCCTTACTACTGTATCCAAAAGTAAAAAAAAAAATTTGCTTGGGCTTTAGGTGTATTTTAATTTGCCATGCAAGTGTTTTTAATCCTAAAAGTGTACTATACTGAAGTGTCTTTACTCTGGTGCCTTGACTTCCGATTTAATGTCATCCAGATGCTGTACATATTTTACGTGGAAAAACATATGTAACAAATTTTGAATACCAAAAACACAAAAATAAATATATCTTCCTTGCAAAAATTTTAATGATTCTTCACATATGTAAATACCATACCTGTATGCTACTTAAGTTCCCACAGACGTCTGGCCAAAAAAACTCCAGTACTTAGCTCTGGCCCCGCCCTTTCACTAGCACAGCTGGAGTGTCCTAGCTGCAGTTTTTTGTCATCTACCAGGGCCCCTTAACTACATATGCTATTTTTAAAGAACAAAGAAAGGAATAACGCAAGCAATAAAAGCAATGGAGAGGTAGGAAACCAGCACCTAGAAATGGTAATGGCAATATACATACTAATAAACCACTTGGTTAGATAAATCAAATATAGTGTACAAGTCCATATAATGTCTCCTCGAGCCAGGGGATGGGCTAGTAGCAGATCGAGAGAACCAATAAGCTCAAATTCACTCTGACGCACACATGCATAAGGAGGCAAAGGATGCAAATCAACAGCCTTTGTAGAACAGGCAAGGAAACGGACTCCAATTACCATGCCTCTTTCTCAAGCTAACAACTGAGGCTTAACAAAGAGGTGGAGCCTTGAACCAGATCACCATGGAGTTAGACTTATTCTCTGTGTAATCCAGAAGTTGTATAGTTTTGTTCTGTGGAGTGGTTGGTGTTCGTCAGCTCCATCCAAGTGTACTTGCTGCAGCGGGGCTAACCTCCAGTGGCGTTTCTTTGAGCGGTCCTGTACTCCTTTCTCCCGATTGGACACAAGAATGGAAGCTGGATTGTGTTCATCCATTCAGTACTTCCTCCCCAAGCACACACATCCACTTGCATCTAAAATCTACTATTATGGTTGTCAATGTATATGGCATACTGGTAACTGAAGTCCCTGTTTCCTTGGCTATTCAACAGAGGCTGCCGGGTTGTATCCTTCAGCTCCTTACACAGGTGTATATCAGATTTGAGTGAATTTGTGCTTATTGGTTCTCTTTGTCTACTGTTAGTCCATCCACCAGCTCCAGGAGACATTATACAAGTAAACTATATTTGATTTAGGTTGTCTTATCGCCATTTAGAAGCTTAATGTTAGAACGTAGAAGGGAATATACCACTATGTTGTTATTCCTGTAAGCTCAAAGAGTTAATACAAGGTATAATAAAACACTAGGTCAAGAGAATTGACAGTAGTCAAAAAATGCAACGAACACTCAGGCTTTGAAATATAAACCCCATTCCATTATTTGCTTTTGCCCCATAATAAAAAGCAAACAGTGGAATACAAAGTACCAGAGAAAATAAGGCAGGCAATGCTTTATAGTTTGTACTGTTACGAGAGACTGGCAAGTGTGGATAGAAAAAGAACACCAAGGAGGCAGAAGAATAAGAAAGTTAAGAGACATCAGGAAAGCCCAAAAGTAAGAAATGAAAAGCAGCAGCAGACCTGGCAAAGACCGCATGTCGTCATTCCGTCCATCAGCAGCTGTTATGGAGATAGCAGAGGGCAGACTTGCGTTGGCATTCAAAGGGTTAAAAGCATTGGTATTGAGGGCTGAGCGGTCTTCCCACTGCTCATCATATTTACCCATTAGGGCCTTCCTAATTATGGCCTCCAACCCAATGTTGCTGCCGGAGCTCTCCTGCACAGACTGTGGCCTGCAACTGATTGGTCCTACAGGGAAAACAAGAGAAATTCAAAAGATACTATTATTATTTAAAGCGTTCCTGTCACAGGACTTAGAAATCGGTGCCCTACACATCAAAGACATTCTCATGGCACAGTCAGTATTGTTTATTTTTATGTAAAACTTTGCAGTTTATGCGAAAACCACTACATTACCGATGCTTTGTGCAAAATTAATTAAAATGTACTCACTTCTAGAAAGACATGTGTGGCAATGCAGCATGATAAAACTAATTCCATGGATGATGCGCAATAAGGTTAGGGTACTGATAAGTTGCCTGTTAGATTATATGAGCCCTTTAAGATGTCTTAATTTCTTAAAAATGTGTTTGTCATTAATTTACTAGTAATTGATTTGGGGCTCTGGTTAATTTAAAGTATATTAATATATTTAAATATATATATATATATATATATATATATATATATATATATATATATATATATATATATATATATAGCGCTAGCAACTCCTGTGGCAAATAAGGGACCAAGCAGCTAACCTAATGTTTGAGCACGACAGACATGAATCAAGTGCACTAAATAAAGGTAGTTCTACACCCCAAAACGTAGCACATTATTAGATAAAAAGTGACAAGTTCAAGCATAAGTAATCATCATAGAGTGTGTACTCAAACATGAGTGCATCACTATGCTCCCACGCATTAATATAATTAATAAAAAAGCCAATAACCCAATATAAATTCCAGTGTGATAGTGATTAACACTACTCCTTAAAATGCAGTGCTCCACTTGTGAAATTGTCCATGATTCCACCATACAAAGAACACTTGCTAGCAGCTTACCAGAACACCATGACCTTCTAAGCATGAGTGGTCATGGTAAGCATGCGTAGAAGCTGAAGATGTTAGCGTCTGACAAAACGCGTATGTAAGTGGTGTTAATCACGTTCACACTGGCATTTATATTGTGTTAATGGAACTTTTTTCACTAATTATATTATTGAGTGGAAGCATAGTGACGCACTTCTGTTTGAGTATATGCTCTATGAGGATTACTTGCATGAATTTGTTTGTTGTCACTTATCTATCTTGGGTAATCACTGGGAGAGCACAATAGCTCAGCGGGAGGGATTCCCATGGTTGCAGGAAAGAAATTTGCTCCATCTATGGCTGGCTTAACAGTTGAATTGGACACAAATGACACAATCAGATCTAAACATTTCCAAAAAAATTATTGGTAAGTAATTGCAGCTAGCAAATATTTACAAAAAAATAATTAAAAATACTACCTGATCCCGTAATTGCTGGCATGTTAAATATTTCTGTTCCCGGTTGCCCAATGTCTGAAAAATCAATTAAGAAAACACAAATCTAAATTACAGTAAAATACAAAACCTTTATATCCTTTGTAAAACATCAAGTTATATCAAGCATTGGGGTTCAGTAAATAAAAGACAGCAATTATCCAGACTGGAGAAAAAAAAATAAATGTGATGCCGTCTGTTTATCCAAGAAACTTTGTCCAAGAAACTTTTTTCCATCTCTTAACTACAGAAAATTACGTTATCAGTGAATCCAGTTTTGAACTTGTTTTGTTTAATCACTTTAACTTCATCTGAACGATTTTTTCGCTCACTGCCAGAAAACAGTCCCACAGGAATTGAGCCTAGCAAGCATATCAGATGAACCATTAGTCCCATAGATCAAACAGCAGAGCTCTGCCTTTCAACATCAGATTTTCTGGTGCTGTAGAGCACTTCACGATGCTGAAAGAGATGATGTGGTGGTAATATGTTGTCCCACAGTCATGACAAAGCATTGCCTGTCAGTTCAGTTACCAGGTAAACTGAACAAATTACATTTTAGCAGTGAAAATACACCTTAAAAATACAGAACTTTCTCTGTGATATGCTGTGCCCTGACAAGCTAGAAGGTAAAACCTCGAAAGACAGTAGATTTGTAAAGGAGCAAACTCTTCTGATCTTGTCCCAAGCAAATTTTCAAACCACTCCCTCCCCAAAAAATCTAAACTTCTTCCATGTGAAAAAACAAATGTGGAAACTCTTACTATACTCTGGCTCATTCCTGTTGGCTGTACTAAGCTTTTTAATGATTTCTTGTTTCTTGGATTTAACCATAGCAGAGGTGCTCTCAGTCAGCTTACTGAAGAACGCCGGGGGTTGTGCGCTGTTCCCTGGGGATTTCGAACCCATTCTGTAGAGAAAGAGAAGAACATAGACCTTTACAAAACCTAATGACAAGTCTCTAGCAGTTACAGCTTACTTGAATGAGCAGTCTACCTTAAAGCGGATATTTCAATTTTGGGTAGAATCACTGTTGCAAATTTCCCATTAAAAAATAAAAGAGTTGCCAGCTCTAGCCCCCTTCCACAGCCATAATGAGGGAGTATTCTTTATTTTAATATACGGAAATTGTAGGCATAGGATCGAGAAAATTGAGTACTGTCCATGATACTTTTTTTATTTGTACTAACATACAATTTTTCAGGACAAGCTTTCGGGGTATGTCCTCTCTTCAAGGTCCAAGCAGTACTAATTCACAAAAACTGTAGCAGAATGTTAAAATGTAAAAAAACAAAACAAACAGGAAATAAAATACGGCTACAATCGCCTCAGGCATAGGATTGAAATTCCAGGGGGTGGTGGGGATTGGAGAGCCAATAACTGTGGTGTCAGATTCTTGCCAGATTCTCCTTTAAAGGCACAATATATATTTTTTTGAATAAAACCCATGGCCCTTTTAAAGGTCAAAGTAATTTGAACTGGAATAGGTTTGGAAATGAAATAATAATAAAAAACCTACATGACTGCATTTAGTACGTAAAAAAAATAAAAACTTGGAGATACTTTGGCACAATACATAAATAAACTAAACCCTGGGAATTCATTATGCCACTGTGTACCTAAGGCACCACTCAGAGTATAAAATGAGTTATGGGTCTTTTGCGGATGGTTTTCATTTACAGAAATGGGGAAGGCATGACACTTCTTTGATGCAGCAGTGCTTTGTGGGACTACAAATCCAAGCAATGCAACCACTGGCACTATCTAATAAGCAGTTATCAAACAGGTGTGAACTGAAATTTCTCATGATATGCAAGTATACAGGGTATACTAGGCTGCAGTCTATCATTTTTATTTAATTTTTTTTATTTTTAGGGGGGGTGACATTTAAGAATAACTGGACATTAGATAAGCATTTACTATGTTTGGAGGATTCATACAGCCACTATATTCTTTAGCTGGCTAGGTCCTAGTTTGAAGATCACACTCTCCTTAATTTAATCAAGTGGGGATCTCTCATCCAAGGCATTGCCAAAAGATAAGAAATCGTGGGGCGGTTTAGACCAATGGGGGCAAAACCAGTGGTCCATGGATCACTGATGGTCCATGAGAAAATGTGATACCCCTGGTGGTCCCTAGGGGCATCAACATTGTGGCGGATGTATACCCCCCAGTGTTGTTTTCAGTGTTCTCAATGCGTGCTGACAGTTGATACCCGATGCCTCCTCTGTAGTTCCAGCTCCTATGAACTCAGAGGGAGGCACTGGGAGTAGTAGGAGGGGACTTCAAATGGCAGCGCTGATCACAGACTGTGGGAGAGAGCACAAAGCTCAAGCACATGGCTGGATAAGTCTGATCCAATGATGAGTCTAAGGCAGTAGTGTTATGCAGAGTATGGTGGTGGTGGTGGTGGTGGTGGTGGTGGTGGGGGGGGGGGGGGGGGGGGGTGCAGAGAGATCCATAGCACTGCGTGTATAAGGCAGCAGTGTGATCCAGGGCAAGAGAGGCAAGAGGCTGCAGAATTGTATGTAGAAGGCATGTAGAACTCATGTTCGTGGTCCATGGGATTCAAAATTGAGAGTTGAGTGGTCCGAAAGGCTGGCGACCAATCGTTTCGACTACCCTGTGCACCCATAACTGAAATATCAGTTTTTGGCAGGACTGAACCTTTAAAAGTAATCTGGATATTGACAAGATTAGATATACAGGCACAATCCAATTGCAGTTCAGTATCTGTACCAGCCAGCACACAAGAACTTGATCGCTTGTGCTGGCTTATCAGGTGGAAAACAATAGTAATGGGACATAGTCCTCTAACCTTTCCATTTACTATTCCTCCTGATAAGCTTCAGTCAGTGATTGTAATACAATCATAGACATTAGACTTTCACCCAACCAGGTGAGAATAAAACACTGTCACCCTGTCATCTAATGTCTACAAGCATTTTACTCATTTAATTGTTACTTCAGTGAATATTTAAAAAAAAAAAAGATTTTTTTTTGGCCCATTTCTAAGCCTTTAGAAATTAGGAGAGAGTACAGAAATGTCTACCAGGACTGAATTGCAATTGTAAAAAAAGCAGACCACAGATAATGGTAAGATGGGGTTAAAAAAAGAGAGACAGAGAGAGGTCCATCTACCCATTGTTCTGTCAATCTATCATACATTTCTGCATTAACGTTCTATACTTACAATACCCTCAGCATGCACTGAAAATTGGCAGGTCAGTATGCAGACATAGTTAATGCAGTTTGAATTCTAAATCATAGGAAAGTCACACAATATAGAAATTTTGCTTTTAGGAACTCGTGGAATAAAGAAAAAAGTTTATTAAATTTGAAACAAAGAATTATATTTGTTTGAGGCAAGGCAACATTGTTGAATTATATCAGTTTAATGTTTTTTTTCTCACTAAAAGCAAGTCATCTATTTGAATACACGAGATGATGTACAACAACATTAGACCCACCTACATCTCCCATATTAGTAGTTGCTGCCTAACAGTGTGCAGTTAGCAGAAAATATATTTTAGCAAATAGCAACTGGAAAAGCATTTGGAGGGCAGCGTGTGCCTGGATACTGATGGAAAAAAAAAAAAAAAAAAGGCTGGCATGCTGTAAGAGTGCTTTACCTTGGTTCTGTTTGCTCTCCCTCTCTATATAAAGTTGGATATGTAGAGCTTCTAGCATACTCTGGCTGTCCCATGCCCTCTGGTGGAGAAATGGGGTCGATACCATCTTCTGATCCACTCAGCGCAGAAACTTTGTTTTGATCTGGTGATCTAAGGATCAACGAAGCTAAAGTTCATCTACTGTGCAAAGGAGTTTTAAAGAGCTCCTCCACTTACAAATAGAAAGTGGAAAACCTGTTGGTATGTTCCCTCCTCACCTGGATTCTCCTGATCACCTGTTAGAACAGTGCCCTGAACAATGTTAACAATAGGGCTCATGAGTCTGTGTTAAAGAGATGCAACTTCGAGTGGTGGTAGCCTTTAACCAATTTAAATAGCCGATTAGCAGCAAAATCCCACCCTGACAGCAGGAGGATGCACCTCAGATTTTCTACTTCATATTTAAAAGTTGAAAACATTCAAACTACACTTAAGGTGGTAGTATACTCCGCATTTTGATTTTAACCTACAGGTAAGCTTATAATAAAAGCTTACAGTGGGTATAGAAAAGAATCAACCCCTTTAAAATAATCACGTTGTTGCTTTTCAGCCGGAAATTAAGACAGACACACTTTTTGTTTTATCCAGCTGTATTTATAACATGTGAAAGATAGATCACCATGTTAGAAAAAATAAAATAATCAATCACAGAGTTGGAAAAAAGGATCTGCCCCTTTCAAAAATGATTTGTAAACTCATTGGGTGTAGCTAATCACCTTCTCAATACCACACAAAGCCACTTGACTCAACTAATCAGCAGAGCAGGAAAATCTTTCCTGGAGCATTTCAGTCCCTGGTAGAGCAACTGAAGCCAACAATCAGGAAGGAAAAAGGGAAGCACCACCAAGTGCAGTATCACAAATAGAATTGAATACAAATGGTTAAAAACACTCACAGGATTGGAATGAATAGATTGCTTGTCACAACAATCCGGATGTCCACCATAGATCCTCTGTCCTGCAGGCGCCGCCGGGATCTGGTCCATGGTGGATGAAAGTAGGGGGAATGGATCCTCTGGTAGACCGGGAGTGCACACCGACCTGCACTGGACACTCCCGCGTCACCAGGAAGGAAGAGGGGAGGCTGGACTTGACTGGGATAACAGACAGATGACAGGCTACGCGCTTGGAGCTCACTGCTCCTTCAGAGGCCTTTGAAGGTGCAGTGAGCTCTGAGCATGTAGGCGGTCATCTGTTTGTTATCCCAGTCAAGTCCAGCCTCCTCTCTTCCTTCCTGGTGACGTCACGTCCACCGATTTTTCCAGCGCGTGTTGGCATGCACTCCCTGTCTACCACAGAGGGTCCATCCCCCCTACTTTCATCCACCGTGGACCAGATCTCGATGGCACCTGCAGGACAGAGGATCTAGGGTGGACATGCGCATTCTTGTGACAAGCGATCTATTTATTCCAATCCTGTGAATGTTTTTAACCATTTGTATTAAATTCTATTTGTGATACTGCACTTGGTGGCACTTCTCTTTTTCCTTCCTTCTTGTATCCAGCAGAGCTGGCCATACTCTGAGGACAGCAGCCTAAAGTGCTTCACATACAGCCCTCAATTTATTTTATTTCATCATAAAGACTATTACAGCTTCCAGTGCTGAAGAATGGCAAGAAAAAAAAGCCACTCCTCAAGAAAGGCCACGTGCCATCACCACTGAGCTTTGCCACAATGCACCTTGAAGATTCTGAGGTCACATGGAAAAGGGTGTTATGGTCAGATGAGACTAAAATTGAATTATTTGGCCTCAACACCAAATAATATGCCTAGCAGAAATCCAATACAGCTCGCCATCCAAATAACACCATTCCTACAGTAAAGCATGGAGGTGGTAATATCCTCTGATGGGGGCGTTACTCTGCAGCAGGGACTGGAGTACTTGTCAAAATAGAAGGAAAAATAGATGGGGCAAACTACCGTCAAGTGTGTGAGGAAAATGTGCTGCCCCCTGCCTGAAAGTTGTCAATGGGAAGAAGGTTTACCTTCTAACATGACAATGCCCCAAAGCACACAGCAAAAATTACAACACAGTGGTTGAAGCAGAAAAAGGTGAATGTCCTTGCATAGCTTAGTCAGAACCCCATTGAAAATCTGTGGAATTACTTTAATACTGCAGTCCACAAAAGGTCACAATCAAATTTAACTTGAGCAGTTCTGCAAAGAAAAGTGGGCAAATAAGTCTAGATGTGCAAAGTTAGTAGAGACATATCCCAACAGACTAAAGGCTGCAATTAAAGCAAAAGGTGGTTTAACAAAATACTAACACAAGGGGGGGTGATAGCTGTATTTGTAGTGCAGAGTTGGAACAGGGAAGTAAATACAGATGGATAAAACAAAAAGGATCTGTCTTCATTTCAGGCTGCAAAGCAACAAAATGTGATTATTTTCTATACCCACTGTACCTGTAGGTTAAATGAATATCTCCTAAACGTGCATAGTTTAGGAGATATTTGCTTGGTTGGCAGCAAGTGACGTCACTGACACATGCACTCTGAAGGAATGGCATACCTGCGCCGTTCCTTCAGAACTCTGCACCATGGTGGATATCAGGTCAACGCGGTTTGACCATTCAAGTGGCTGCAGGCCACTTACCCAGAAGGAAGACTGGATGAAGATGGAATGCAGCAGTGACAGTGTGCTACTGGAGGGCTTTGTTTCAAGGCAAGGATTTCATACTAGCACATTATGCCTTTACCTTGCAGTGAGAATTTTTTTTTTGTTTCAGAGTTTACTATCGCTTTATCAGGGTCATACTAAAATACTCCAAGACAGCAATACAGCTGGAAGACACAGCAGTGTAAACACTGATGTGTGCATCAGCAAAGAAAGGTGAAACTATTACAGCTGGAATAAAGATTAAACCTCCCTTTTAGTAGCCGCCAGTTCTAAACACAAGACTCTTTCCTGCTAACTCTGCTTGTAGACTGCAGCTTTCCTCTCCATGGAATCCACTCACCTTTTCTCTCCACAGCTTCCTGGAGATGCCCTTGCAGTCTGAGCTGCTTCTTGTTGTTGAAGGACATGGTCGGTGGGGTTCTGCCTTAGATCCAGCACAGGGCAGCCGGCATAATACAGTGGTGCTGAGACTTGTTGGTGTAGCTGCTGTGGATGGTGCCTTGTGTAATCCTGTGTAATAACCTCCTGAATGACAAAAAAAAAAAAGTTTAGCTTATGAATTGCAACTAGGAAATCCACCATCATCTTCAATATTAATACATGACTCTCTTCCTACATCAATACATTCATTTGTTTCTTTTCTTCTGAAAATTGCATAGCTCACTTCCAATGTTTGAGTCCAGACAACCCCAGTTTTATACTCCATGGAAATATTTAGGCTGCTTTCACACTGCTCAGTCTTTCTTTTGTTTTTGCGTAAAAAAAGAAAAACACATGACCATTAAATACTATGGAATTCTTCACACTGGTCATCTGCGGATCCGCTGTTTTTTTCAAAGTGCCGCTTGCTGCATTTTTTGGTGCATGTTTAGTGCAAGTAAAAAAAAAAAAAAACACACACACACACACACACACACACACACACACACACAGAAATGAATGGAAAACACTTCAAAAATATGCAACAGAGCAATGTGAAAGTAGTCTTAGAGAAAGCTGAGGCAAGTGACAAACAGTCTTTCGACTATACACCTGGATCAATCATATATCAATAGGATGGTAAGGGCCCATTCACACGTGCGGACCGTTCAGATCCACTTGTCAGTTTTTTAAACGGATCTGAACAATCGCTCCATACATCTCTATGGAATGACAGATGTCAGCGGTCACATGTCCCGCTGACATCCCATCTGCCCCGATCTGCTCCGCGAAATCCAGATGGATGTAAATCCTATTTTCCATCCGTCTGATGGATCCAATGAAAACAGACAGGCGGTCTGTAATCATCCTATCCCCCCATAGAGGAGAGCAGAGATCTGACAGGTCCGTTTCTGCAGTGTGCAAAGACGGACTTGTCATCCGCCGGCTCAGTGGGCATCAATGGAGCGATCCCCGTTGAGCAAGCAGATGGCTGAATACGGATCCGCACATGTGAAAGGGGCCTAAGGGGAGTTCTCTCTGCTGGGACTCTGGACAACAGGGAAAGCCTGAACAGGGAATGAGCCCAGTCACTTCTAATCAAAATTGAGAAATCAGCACAAGGATAAATGTTTGCACTAATAAAGGGAGACATAATAGTTCAATATGGCTGGCTGTCTTTCTGAACGTCTGATTGGCCAAGGTCTGTTATGAAAGTAATCTGAGACTTCAATGCTGGACAAATCCAATCAGATCCCATAATGATCCTCAAACTTCTGCAACTAAATTAGTTTCCCTTGCATTACGAGGGTTAAAACTTAAACCTCACATTTAATTTTGGCAGGCGTCTTTTCTAGTAGGCATGCAGCAAGCTGTATAGATGAATATGGATGGCACTTGTTGCAGAGGCATAGAAGATGTCTTTGCAAGAAGGAGTGAATCATTTGATAGAGAAGACAAGACCATATAGCATTTTAGCGTAATCAATCACAGATCAGTTTCATCTAGAATAACTATTGGCAGTGGCGGCTGGTGCTCCATAGTAGGTTATATGGTTTTCATTGGCATAGTTAACAGCAGTGCAGTCAGTTACAGAAAAAAAGCGTAACACGCTGCATTTTTCTGCACTGGAATTTACTGGAAAAATGCACTGGAACATACACGCCCTTATGTAAGGTTAACAAAAAAAAAAAAGGAGGGGGGAAAAAATGCACTGGACCACATCAAAAACGCACTGGAACGCACCAAAAACACGCATGCAGAAAAGCATCCGGAACATATCCGGACTGTTTCTACGATGTGAGCTGGCCCTAAGGCTTTTCCCCCTCTGCTTTCACCTGATGATCTAGTCAGTAACACACCTGCAGTATTAAAGTGTCCCCCACTCTGGATGAAAGAGCACAGTGGCACCTTTGAACAGCAGCATTATTCATCTAAGACCCCTTTCACACTGAGGGCGTTTTGTAGGTGCTATAGCGTTAAAAATAGTGCCTGCAAAATGCCCTAAAACAGCTGCTCTATGCACTGCAGTGTGAAAGCCTGAGGGCTTTCACACTGGAGTGGTGCGCTGGCAGGGCATCACAAAAAGTCCTGCCAGCAGCTTCTTTGGAACAGTGAACTCACTGCTCCTCCCCATTGAAATCAATGGGGCAGCACTGCGATACCGCCAGCAAAACGCCTCTCCGGCAGTGTTTTGCAGGCGGATTTAACCCCTTTTGTGTGATAGGGCTCTTAGGGAGGGAAGGGTTAGATGTACTAGTAGATTTAGATAAACTAACAAATTGAAGCCTAACTTCAGCTCACAATTTATAAGTTACACCTCCATTTTTGTTCCTTTTGGGATAAAGGTTTTAATAAATAAATAAAAGCTGATTATAAGCACCCCTGTTAGTGGTAAATAATTTGTCCTCAGCCCTCTAACTGCTACATCTGCAGGTCTGCTTTTTTTTTCTGTGGAAAAAACAGACTTACTATCCAGATCAGCATGTGAAAATTAAGGAAATAAAGCCTAAAAAATAAAATTAATGCAAACATCATGTTTAAGTATTAGTAAGCTGTATAATAATATAGGTTTGGTTTTGGATTTAATACCACTTTATTAATAAGCCAGTGATGGCTGTGAACATGTTATATATTACTCTGCTTAGTGGGTGCTTCATTTAAAGTTGCAAACTACTATTTTGAGAATTTTCACTGGAGCAGAAATTGCTAGAAACGTTTACATTTCCTATGAGCACCTCAGTCGTAGACCTGCTTTGCTTTCCTCATGATAACAATGATAAGGTAACACATACACTAATATGCTGAGCCAGGGTGACTACACGTTGACTTTTCATATGAGACCCAGACTGTGACGCGTGACAAGGCGATTGCTGGCCATCAGTTTTCTGCCGTAGATGTCCTTCTGATAAATGCTTCATAGATGCTGTTTGGGAAAAAAAGATGCAAAAGATATTTACAATTACGCATATAGTTAATCCGAGTTAAAAAAAAAAAAATATATATATATATATATATATATATATATATATATATATATATATATATATATATATATATATATATATATATATATATATATATATATATATATAAAAATAAATAAAAAAAAGAACTCCTTTTATATGGATAGTAAAATCTAAATTTCCCTTATATTCAACTGTTGTCTCCTTGTCCTTTGTACTGTGCTCGGGAAAAAATAAAGTTGATCTTACTAATTTATTATTAACTGTTGATAGTAATCATATATTACTTATTCAGATCACATTTTTTTTTTAAATCAAACAATATTGTGATTAGTGTTATTATTCATTTTCAGTGTAACCTTCCATTCTATTTAATTGCCTGCAGTGCAGTACAGTAGCAATATCACTTACTAATGAAAGTTCCCACTCTATACTTGTTATAGTAGTTTGCAGCTCCCTCCTGAGGGATCAGGGAGGTGTACGCAAGAATGTATATTACCGTATCCTCTGTATATGTTACGTGCAGAGAAAGGGTAATATTTACAGTGTGTAAAGGGGTTAAAAAATATCTCAGGGGTCCTAATTCTCCTACATTCTCTATACAAATATTTAAAAAAATCGTTTTGGCCGGAGTTCTACTTCATCAGCATAACATATATGCAACTATATATTTAAAATGTATGTGTACAATCAATCACCTTGTTTGTGTCGGGATTCAAGCTCTATGCGTGCGTTGTCAGGGTCTTGTACAGAAAGCCGGCCTTGCTTCTCATGAGCCATGCGAGGAGAATTCAGAGGGCTAACTGCATCATGCCTGTCAGGGCTGTATCCAGATGGATATCCTAATCAGATGTACAGAGGTTAAGTATTTCAATCCAATCTACATTGACATGCCTTTAAATACAGTCACTGCAATGCAGCTGTGCAAAATGTGTTCACTTTGATGGCCAAGATCCCTCTGAATATTAGAATCCATAAAGAGGATTCAATGAAATGGTGCTACCACTAAGACAAACAATAGGAGCTCCTGGCAAAGGGTCTCCCTTGCACAGGATTGGATACAGAAACTTATGTATGACTAGAGCTTTACTTTAGGCCATGGTTCATGGAGGATGCCAACAGGTACAAATGTAACGGATACTGAGAGTTGTAAAAAAGCAGGATCTGCAGCATTGTCATTATTAGTAAAGTATTGATGTCAGTAGTGACATCCCTTGCGAGTGTCATGGGCTGCTGTATGTAGGTGTTACCCATACCCCCCAACATTTTGAGATGGGAATGAGGGACACCTACTAACAAACGTATGTAGGCATAGGACATGCCCCCCACCTTAAAGGAGAATTAACCATTAAAAAAATAAAAATAATAATTCAATCCACAAGGGCTCAACTCAAAATCCTTCCTTGCTCTGGGCCTGCATCCATACTGCTCATTTACCCCTAGGGGAGCCATGAAAAACTGTTTTGTTTATCCACACTGCTAGACTGGCTCTACAGCCTCTTCTCCCCTGTGCTCTGGCTAAGGTTTCAAGACTGATTTACAGACCATAGCCATGCACTGAATAGGACATTGAGGGACAGTCCACTGGCAGAACAGAGAGGAGCGCCACTTGTTGGGGAGCAGAGGATCAGATATGTTCTTTTCACATCCCATGGACTGAACAAGCAGTTAACCCTAGCAGTGCAGGTAAAGCCCCACTGGGAGATTTTACATTTTCTGGAGTTCAGCTTAAAGTGGTTCTAAAGCCTTAAGGTTTTTTCATCTTAATGCATTCTATGCTTACTTGGCTTGCGTTATTTTTATGTGTTTTGTCACACTACACTCACGGCAAAATTTAACTGTGTTTGGGGCCATATTAACCACTACAATACAGGGCACTTTCACCCCTTCCTTCCCAGCCCAATTTTCAGCTTTCAGCGCTCTAGCGCTTTCAGTGACAATTGCGCGGTCATGCTACACTGTACCCAAATGAAATTGTTATCATTTTGTTCGCACAAATAGAGCTTTATTTTGGTGTTATTTATTCACGACTCCGTTTTTTTTTTTGCGATATAAGCGCAAAAAAAGCGGAAATTTGGAAAAAAAACAATATTTTCTTTTTTCTATTTGAAAAGAAATCCAATAAAATCAAATTTTGTCATAAATTTAAGCCAAAATGTATTCTGCTACATGTTTTTGGTAAAAAAAATTCCGTTAAGTGTATAATAATTGGTTTGTGTGATCACGGACATATGTACGCAAATGATCATGTACATATGTGTGCAGGTGATCACGTACATATGTGTGCAGATAATCATTGGGACATGTGATTTTAGTGGGACATATGTGGGGGACATGTTTTTATTATTAGGGACATGTGTTTTTATTATTTGGGGACATGTATGTTTTGGGGACATGTGTGTTTTGGGGACAGTGTTTGTACTGTGTGGTGTGTTGTGTGTTTACACTACACTGGTGATCAGTGAGTAAAAAGCTGTAAAAAGCAGCCCATACCCACTGATCATCAGCCGGCTGCAGCGTTCTGCTCTCCTCTCCTCAGCGGTGACTTCCGTGTGAGGAGAGGAGAGCCGATTGCCTAGCAACCGGCTGTTTGTTTACATCACATGACGGCCGTGATTGGACACGGCCGTCATGTGATCATGAGGGCCAATCACAGAGCCCTCCTGCCGATCTGAGATGTGCCGTGTCCGGGTGACACGAGCACATCGGGATCGCTGATGGGTTTACTTCCTCTTTCATTCCCTGCAAAGGTAAAGCATAATGGACTACTATGCATCACATAGTAGTCCATTATGTGTCACTTACCTGACACAGGAGACAGCGAAGTCACCGCTGTCCCCTGTAGTTCCAAGCGTCCATCTTCTTGGTGGGTCTTGCTGCTCCGGCGATGTGATTCGCACGGGAGCCGACACTCGCGGCATATCGTCGCGATCTGCGGCTTACCCAGTGTGCCTGCGCGGTGGCCGTCTTCAGGTAAATATCTCCTAAACCGTATAGGTTTAGGAGATATTTCTTGGACCTACAGGTAAGCCTTAATCTAGGCTTACCTGTAGGTCAAAGTGGTTTGTAAGGGTTTACAACCACTTTAATTACATGCAGCTATGTACATCCTTACTTTTAGTATAAAACTAAAAGCAGATTGCTAGAAAATGCTAATTTATATGAGAAACACGGTTAAATTAAGATTAATCAGCTATAAAAATTAGTACTGTATTCAAGGTACTTGGATGGTAGAAGAATTTAATCTCCAAAAGGTACGGTTTTATTGTATAAAAATATACATATTTCATAGTAACCTGTTAGCAGACATCGGAACCATATGCGCTGCAGCAAAGACTTCATTACTTGTACAGTAAAATTCAATTTATACATGCACTTAGGCTGCAATCTATAACAAATTTGGAAGGTCCACACACAGTGGACATTTTGCACAGCTATTAACTTCCACAACCAGATAATCTTAGAACCAGAGCAGGCAATGTAGGATACTGCTTGGCATGATTATAAGATGTTGAATATTGCTGAAAAATGTCACAGTGAGGACACGCCACCAAGCCAAGCCACCCCAGAGTGACTGCAATCTGCCAGCAGTTAGACCCACAATCTGCATAAATAGGAGAGCAGCTAATCCCCTGGAGGCGATGGAATCACCAAATGCCGCAGCCTCTCCTGGGATCATCGGGACACAGGAGTTACTGCACTTTGGCTGAACTTTGTCTTATGATAATGACACACACAGAAATTGGGGGCTATCATCTGGGTCATATTCAGGAAAAGTTAAGACAGTAGCAGCAGCATGCGTCAGTTATTTATTTTCTTTTTTTTTTTTTTTTGCAAAATGGGAATGCCTAATGCAATATATACTGGCCTATAGGAGGTAGCACATGTATAAGCGTTAAACCTTTTTACAGATAGCATTTGAGACTGAAAAATTTATGTTAACCGACTCATACTGAAAAACAAAATCAAATAAACATGCAGTAGCTGTGAAAAACTGTTAGACATTGCTTTAAGAAAGGCCTGGATTCTTTCCTAGATGTACATAATACAATTGGGTACTGACATTTATAGGTGAAGATGATCCAGGGAAAATCCGATTGCCTCCCCTGCTGTGGTAAATTGAATCATGCTTTGCTGGGGTTTTTCGCCTTCCTCTGGATCAACTGTGGGTATAGGATTGTGTATATGGGATTGTATGAGATTTATTATGTATTTTTTGGTTGAACTAGATGGACTTGTGTCTTTTTTAAACTATCCAACATAGATGAGGAAGTATGGATTTTAAGTAGTACCCTTTACTGGCTAGTTTAAAGTGGAATTCCAGGTTATACCCAACTAGCCTTAAACTTGTCCCCTCTCCCTCCAAATACCTCTGCTAACTAACCTGTAAACTATGTAAATACTTACCTAATTTCAGGCTGTTTCAGTACAGTCATGTGATCTCCCATCAGCCATTGTAGTTGCAGAGGAGAGGAGGAAGTGCAAACAATGGATGGGCCATTGAAGTCTATGGGTGACGTCACCACTCATGGCTTTACTAGCCGTTGTTGGTGTACTCTCTCCTCTCCTGTGCAGCCTCCACTGGCTAACACAGGGGAAATCATGTGACTGGACTGGAGCGCCTCGAAATAGGTAAGTAGTAAACCGGTACAAACTACTTACCTCTGGGGCTGCTAGGAGGATACTCCCTTAATGCTCCTCTTTGGCATAATCCACGTCTAAGGGAATTTCTCCAAACGACTGTTGGATTATTCTGGTCTAGGCGTGGAGTGAAATTATTTACCCATTTATTCACCACGGGTACGTTTCCTCCCTTTTTAGATTTCCAGTGGGACTATAATCTTCCCTCCACAGCCTAGTTTGGTATTCACAACTATGACATACTGCAGCAACACAATCTGGCTTGACCAATGTATCTCTCCTCACCTACGTTTTCCACATATTACTCCTCTCTGCTTCATTCCACAAGTGAAAGTCCTCTGACTTAGGATTCTAACTGGAGAACAGATATTCCAGATCCCACGAAGGAAACCTGGCAGGAAATCCTTCTTCTACAGGTTTCCCCTGTCATTTCATCTAGGAATAAGGTTGTCCAAACCCAATTTCTTTACAGATCATACTATATTCCCTGTCTCCTCTGCCTGGGTAAGTTGCCCTCCTCTGTGTGTTCTAAATGCTCATCCATGGATGGCACGTTGTTCCATAAGGTCTGGGAGTGCCCATCTTTTAGAGCCTATTGGTCTGTGGTAATTGCTTTTATTAATTTTCTCACACAACTGCCTAATGTTTGTAATCCCTTGCAATGCATATACGGCTATATAGAGGACGATAGTCTCCGCTGTTCCAGAAAATCTGTTTTCTGGTACAATGATTTTTTTATAAAAATAAGTATAATATCTTGAAAAACTTTCACCCATACAGGTGCGTAGTTCAGTGAGCATGCACAAAACTTCTTTTGAGTTTTGTTATGTTCTATGCCAAGAAATCTATAGATGTGCACTGGAAATCACAGGTTCTTCCTACAACTTCTTTGCTTAATGTAATCAATCAGATTACATGATATAAACTGACATATGAGGCCAAGAGTTGCCCAAAGAAATTCCATAAAATGTGCACCCCATGGGTAGAGCTTGAGCAAACCATATCACCTGTCATTTAGGGTATTTGCAAGACCAAGTACATTAGTTCTGAATGGATTGTTACACATACATGCCTTGTTTTTTTTACAGTTTATGGCCCAATGATACTCTAATGATCCTATCCTCATTGCTTTTTGTATTCCTTTGTGGTATGCTTTTATTGTATGCATGATCCTTCCATGTATTATGACACTATACTGAATGCAGGGCAGTCTTTAATATTGATTGGACCCTGGGCAAACATTTTCTTGGGCCCCAATTGCATTTTTGCCCCCCCATCATTACACGGGACCCCCATTCCCCATACTACCCCCATTCCCCATACTACTGCCATAATTACACAGGACCTCCCTCCCACATACTACCCCCATCACTGCACAGGATCTCCTTCCCTATACTACCCCCATTATTACATAACCCCACATACTACGTTGCCACTCATGAACCGTTAGCGCACTGCTGGTTCTACAGAAATTAGGGTTATTGTTGAGAGTGCAAAGGTGGAAGGGGGGTTATTGTTGTCGGTGGAGCGGTAGGAGACGGGGTTATTGTTAGCGGTGGAGAGGTGGGTTACTGTTGGCGGTTGAGAGGTGGGAGGGGGGTTACTGTTGGCGGTTGAGAGGTGGGAGGGGTGTTACTGTTGGTAGAGAGGTGGGGGGGGGGTGTTACTGTTGGTAGAGAGGTGGGGGGGGGGGGTTATTGTTGGCAGTGGAGATGTGGGGGGTTATTGTTTAGTGGTGGAGAGGTGGTGAGGTGGGAAGGGGGTTACTGTTGAGGGTGAAGAAGCAGGGAGGGGGGTTATTGTTCAACCCATAGCTGTCAATCACTGCCCTGCACTACAACACCCAGCAGCCCTGACCTCCCCCTCCAAGAAGTTCTGCAGCCACCAATCACTGCCCTACACTACAACACCCAGCAGCCCTGCCTTCCCCCCTCCAAGAAGTTCTGCAGAAGCAGCCAATCATTGCCCTGCACTACAACACCCAGAAGATGTGCCACCCCCCCCTTCCAAGAAGTTATACAGCAGCTGAGACTTCCTGGGAATGTTATGATCAGAGGTAGGGGGAGGAGGAGCCTGGTTCAGGCAGCGCCTCCAAGGGAGACAGTATACTCACTGTGCAGAACAAAGTCAGCGACCCGCAGAGGAGGGATGGGAGGGTCGGAATGCAGCACATCACCGGGGAAGAGACTAAGTCCACTCAGACTGAGCTAAGGGGAAGGCGCGGGGCCGGTAGAGGACGTGACTTAACCTGTGCAGAGCTGGATAAAAAGTTACCACAAAGAGAAAACGAATCCGCTTGACTGATCAGCACAAGCTCAAGTAGCAGCTGCTTTAGGGCCCCACAACAATGAAAGGGTCCTGGGCAGCTTCCCTATTTGCCCTGCGTTAAAAACTGCCCCGAATGAATGGACATTCAGACTCTGTTCTGCACATTATTTGTATGCGAGCATTATTTGCTCTTTTTTGAACCTTTTACTTAAAATTTTTTTTTTTTTTTTTTAAAGCTAAAAGTATTTCACAGGTTAGTAGCATAGCTGCTAGAAGGGGGAGAGGGGACATTTAAAGGCTAGTTAGAAGTAAGCTGGAATTCTACTTTAAAGCTGAACTTCGGGCTAAATTATTATCGTTCAAATACAAAAGCTATGCATGCTTTTACTTAAATCTTAGGCTGTATTCACCCAGGAAGGGAGATCTGCTGGAACTCTTTTTCTCTCCAATAACTGTCCGCTCCCAACTGTGGTGTGGGGCAGTGTGGTGTGCGATCAATTCAGTGCATCACACACACACACACACAGCTCCCCTTTTTTTTTTTGTACAAATTTTATTTAAAGTGTTCAAACGTATACTTCATCTATATCACTGTACAGCAACGCAATGCACTGAGCTCTTCTACAGCATCATGTGATAAAATGTAGCATGTCTGCATTTTATCGCAGGACACTGCAGCGCTGCTCTGGGCTTCATTGTAGTACGAATGAGATACACAGTAAACAATTGTTTTCCGTGTGTCCTTGCGATGACCAGCATTTTATAATGCAGGAAAAATGCATGTCCTTTGTCCATTTCTTCCAGATCTTGTTATAATCCAGCATAAGTAAAAACTCTTGCACTTTGCCTTTTTTGCAAGCATTTCTTGTAATAAGGACTTGTAACTTCTACTTTCCTTGGGTGACTGGTCCTGTATCTGTCCCTCTGTAGTTTTCTGTAGGCAACTTGTAGTAGATGGTCCCATCCACAAATCTGCTCTCAGGACAGTGATTATGTCACTGCTACTATTTCAATGTAATATCTGGGCTTGCAATGGCATGTCATGCTATGCAAGTGGATTTTTATCATTTGACTAAAGAAATCTATATTTCAATAAAAGTTTTGTGTCCACAGTTCAGCATTAAGTTATAAAAGATGCAAGCTTTCAAAACATATTTGGCTTCTTTGCTGGCCATTACATACTACCTAACAAAACGACCTAGCAGGTTTCTAAAGCCTACATCTTAAAGTGGTTGTAAAACTCCCATTGATTAATTGTACCTCATATAGGTAAGCCTATAATAAGGCTTGCCTATAGGTACTGTAAATATCTCCTAAGCGTGCATGGTTTAGGAGATATTTACTGAATATGCAGCTGATGACATCATCGGCTTCTGAAGGAACAGCCACCTGTGCTGTTCCTTCAGAGCCCTGTGCTGTGACCAGTGGCTCCCAGTCACACAGCCAAAGTCCGCAGACCAGGATGAAAGATGGGTGAAGATGGGTGCCTCCTCCAGCGGTGACCATGCATCGGTGGAAGGCTTCACATCATGTGCTAGTACGTGATTCATACTAGCACATTATACCTTTACTTTGCAGGTCATAAAAAAAAAAGAAATCCATCGGTTTACTCAGGGTCAGCGCTAACACTAGGCAAAATAGGCAGCTGCCTAGGGCGCTCTGCTGCCTAGAGTGCAGCCACAGTCACTAGGGGTGTTGAAAATAATCGTCTGAGACCAGAGAGCAGCTGAATCGTGATGGTGTGCCATGCCTCTCCCGACATCCTCCAATTCCCCTCCTTTAGTAAGTCATCGCCCCCCCCCCCCTTCGTTCCCACAGATCGCTCAGTAACTTCTCAGAAGGCGATCTGAGGGGGCTGAGTCATGTTCTGTCCAGATTAGCAGGGAAGATGAATGAGGAACTCCAAAGGGCAGAGTTGTATAAGGTCATGGAAGAGGCTGGGTTGGACATCCAGGGTCAGGAAGAAGGCGGAGTGTATGGTCGGTAAGAAGAGCAGAGTCGATGTCCGTTGATGTGAGGAGCTGGGATGGGGCTCCGTACTCATCACACTCTGCCTGACAGGGAGTCACCTATCCACACAGCCTGACTGCCTCGTGTGTGATAAGAAGACACTGATCTACCTACACAGCTGTCTGCATCCAACTGTGCCCAGGGGTTGGATTGTACACCCCCTGACCCCCACCCCTGTATACTGTACACCCCCTGCCCCCACCCCTGTATACTGTACACCCACCCCACATACAACCTGTATACTGTAAATCCCCCCCCCACAGACACACACACCTGTATACTGTACCCCCCCCCCCCACACAGACAGCTGTATACTGTATATATATATATATATATATATATATATATATATATATATATATATATACACACACACATATACATACATACACACACACACACACACAAAAATGCACGTGATTTGGCACTTGTGATTGCCCTAGACATTATGTATCACCGCGCACACCGGAGTGAGAGCAATAATTATAGCATAACCCCTGCATAATGATAAACAGATGACCTTTAGGGGCTTTTAAAGTGCTGCCTATATAGTATACTGAAGTTTTTCATTGTTTCATGGGTGAACATACGCAAAGTCACATTCTGTGTACACAACACCTCCAGGTAGCATTGCAGTTACAGAAAAATACAGCGCTGCAGATTGAAAAGGAAAGGTAATTTTTAATAACGTTCGATAATATGGCTTGTGTCACAATTGTATATGCTATACATTTTTTTCTATTTGCCATTTTTTCCCCCCTTGAAAGTGGAGTTAAACTTTAACCACTTCAGCCCCGGAAGAATTTACCCCCTTCCTGACAGATCACTTTTTGTGTTTCGGCATTGCGTCGCTTTAACTGACAATTGCGCGGTCGTGCGACGTGGCTCCCACACAAAATTGATGTTCTTTTTTCCGCACAAATAGAGCTTTCTTTCGGTGGTATTTGATCATCTCTGCGGTTTTTATTTTTTGCGCCATAAACAAAAAAATAGCCACAAATTTTAAAAAAACAAAACAAAAAGCATTATTTTGTACTGTTTGCTATAATAAATATCCCCCAAAAAATATAAAAAAAAAACAAAACATTTTTTCCCTCTGTTTAGGCAATGTCACAGTCATGATAAAATTCACTGATCACTGCCATTACTAGTAAAAAAAAAAAAAAAAAAAAATATCAATAAAAATGCCATAACACTATCCCCTATTTTGTAGATGCTATAACTATTGCGCAAACCAATCAATAATACGATTATTGCGATTTATTTTTCATTTTTACCAAAAATATGTAGAAGATTACTTTTGCGCAAACCAATAAATAAAAGCTTACTGCGATTTATTTTTATCCAAAATATGTAGATTACGTAAAAAAAATAAAAAAATAAAATCGCAATAAGCATTTGATTGGTTTGCGCAAAAGTTATAGTGTCTACAAAATAGGGGATAGTGTGTATGGCATTTTTATTGATAATTTTTTTGTTTTACTAGTAATGGTGGCGATCAGTTATTTTTATCATCACTTCGACATTATGGCGGACACATCAGACAATTTTGACAAATTTTTGGGACCACTGGCATTAATACAGTGATCAACTGCATTGATTACTGTAAAAAGGTCACTGGCAGTGAAGGGGTTAACCCCTAGGTGGTGCTGTAGGGGTTAAGTGTGTCCTAGGAGTGATTCTAACTGTGGGGGAGGGGCTGTGTGTGACATGTCATTGATATACACACCCGATTACAGTAGGGCTGAAAAAATGAATCGATCAATTGACAACCAATTGATTATGAAATTAATTGATTACTATTTTCATAATAGATTAAATCAGCCAGTAACATAATGGGGTTAAAAAAAACCCCAAAAAACTAAAATTAGCCCTTTATAGTACAAAAAGAGCAAATAATCGCTACTGTAAATATTACTTTCACAGTTCTACAGTAAAAAAATGAACCCCTTACAGTAGCGATTATCTGCTTTTTTCTACTATAAAGGGCTAATTTTTGTTTTTTTAACCCCATCATGTTACTAAACGTCTTAGACCTGGTTCACATCTATGTGTTTTTTGGTGCTTTTTGCAGAAACGCACTACAGATCATTTATCATGGTTTCCTAAGGGACAGGTTCACATCTATGCTTTTTTTTTTCAACCGCTGTGTATTTGGAAACTTCAATGGATAAGCTGCAGAATGCATTTTTGCAGCAACTTGTGTTTTTTACTCTGCCCAACAAATTGGCCAAAAAACATGCAAAAACGCAAATCGCAGCAAAATCATGTGTGCAAACTTCAAAACACACAGCAAAAAGCACTGCAGAAACAGATCAAAAGCAAACTGCATAGTTGTGTACCGAGCCTTTTGTTGGCCACACCGATCAATTTTCAGACGAGAATATTCAGACGAAAAATCTTTGTACATTCGCTGAATGAAAGCATGTTTGAAATTTTCACTTGGTTTTAAGATTCTGTTTTTTCTGAACGAAAACCACATACACTGTCTGAAAATTCCTTTTACCAAGAAGTTTTCTATTTCCAAATTTTCCCGTCACTGTGGTTAAAAACGAGCGTCGATTTGACCCCACTAATGATTAGAAAATAGATTTCTTGATGAAAGATGTGAAGCCTGTGTATCTCTTTAAACCATTGGTTACACGTAACTGTTTTGCTCAGACAAATTTGTTCATTGTTCATTTTTCCTGGTTTTTCTTCAATAAAAGCATTATGGAATAAAAAATTAAAATAAATCGAACGAACGTTCTTAAAATGACAGTTTTTTTAAAATAAAAAAAACTTTCTCCGAGTCTGATGATATTTACTAGATTCACCCTTTAATAGTATATACAGTATATCTCTTCTAATATTATATACAGTATCTCTCTTCTGTCTGTTATTCTCAGAGTGGATTCGAGATTTTGCTCCCTAACCATATAGTTGGTTATTTATATTTACCACTGCATAGAGATATTTAAGAATAAATTACCTTTTTTTAAACTTTACATATTAACAAAATTATACACCACACTTTTTGTTTTTAAAGGTTATTAACCGATTAATTGAAACAATAATCGGCCAACTAATCGATTATAAAAATAATCGTTAGTTGCAGCCCTAATACATACATACATATATTTAAAACGCTTCTAAATGCAAACGTGGCATAACGGACGTTTTAAAACGTGGGTTACTGTCAAGTTAAATCGTTCAGGAGAGGTTGTAAAAGCGTACCGTGTACATGAAGTCTAACATGATTATTTAAAAAAATAAAACAAAAAAAACAAAAAACGAGCCTTTACAATCATTTTAAATGTTAATTTTGTATAGGGTAAGTTATAATAGCAGTTTTACTTACCTTACCCCTTTAACCTCTGGCAGATGGTTCTTTCCGGTTCCCTCCATCCTCCAGTGCTCTGGGCTGTTGACAGATTATTGCCTCCCTTACAATGCAGGACTGCTGTAATCCCGATTTTCACAATATTGCTACCTGTATCCTTAACACTAACTGTTACCTTTCCTAAGACACCATCCCCCACACTAACCTTCCCTAATGTAAATGTTTTTACCCTTCCTTCTGAAACATTATTTTCCACTTGCAGACCAACCCCATAGTGTTAAAACATAATGTATGCTGAATCTACTAAGACCAGCTAGCTTCCATCAACATTTATTCGGAAATGAATAATTCAATAAGGTTGATGGGCAAATGCAGGTTACTTCCAGGTACACTCCGCTTGACTTTGAGGTCAGTTTTTGAAGCATCTGAGATCACTCAGCATCCGTGAACATGTGCATTTAACCTGAAGTGGACCCCTTTCTGACCTACATTTGACAGCCGTCTAAGATGCATCAACCTGCTTTTACATCCCCATTGATTGAGAGGGATTAGAAACAAGTTCTGATGCAATAAAAAAAAAAAAAGCCTGTCCACGCACACCCAAGTCATATTCTCAACGCACCAAATGGTGAAAGCTCGCCCATTCGTCACAATAAACACTACAATAAAATCCAGAAAATTACCAACAGTTTGCCATAATAATTTCTTGGGAGCTGCCTCTGGATTTCTATGATCTCAATTAAAAGGCAGATTTTTCAAATCCATAACTGTACTATCACAATAAATACATAAAATGTGTAACAATGTATGAGGTATAGTGTAGGGTTTTTCCAGAATTAAAATCGCATTATAAAAGTTATTTAAAAAAAAAAAAAAAACCCTTATTCTCTCAGAGAGGCACAACACAATGCAGCAAGGAATGTATCCCCAAAGCTATTGTTTCAAAGATTTGGAATTAAAACACCACAATTTAAACTGAATAAAGTCAGCCAAGCACAAACTGAACAAAAAAAGAGAACAAAATGATTCCTCAAAAACAAAAATTAAATTAATCAGACAGATGATTTGTGTGCGGTGGGAAAAAAACAAAACAAAAACAAACTGGGAAGCTGAAAAAAGCCAATCACTTGTACGTGCATTAAAAACCAAAAGCAAAACAAAACAAAAAAAAAATATTATATTATACATATATATATATATAAATATATATATATGTATATAAGAATTTTAAATGTATACACTATATTTATATATAATATATGTATATAAATATAAAATATGAATAAAGAATATATATAGGCTACAAGCTTGGAACTACCTGCTCCCGTGTGTCTTACCATCACTACTGGCGCTGGTATTTAGCGAGGGTCTTTCTCGCTTCCCGTTATCACAAGAAATTTGACGCATGATAATGGCGTCTATGAAGTTGGCCGCGGTCATGGTGGTCTTACCGAGTGATCGGAGCTCCTGTTCCTGCATGGAAAAGGGTTTATTTGGGGTCTTGTCTCTATTGTGCTGCTCACTGGCTGGCACTGCTGTCTGGTCCAGGGGCTGAAGAGGTTGGCTTTTCCCCTGTCCGTTGTTATACTGGTGAGCTGAATTAGCCACAGCTGATGGATGAGGCCTGGACTCCATGTTCTTAATTGGTGATGTCTGTTCAATGGCTGCTGGTGGCAGCTTTGAATTGTAAAAGTTTTCAGTTCTCGAGCGATCAATTTTGCCTTCTCGTGTCCTTGCAATCTCTTTCTGAAGCATAGCATTTTCTGCAGTTTGGTAACTTTCTCTTTCACTAGTGGCACGCATAGACGAAGAGGAAAACTGTACAGAGGACCGAATGGGTGAAGAGCTGGAGGATGTTCTAAAGGGAAAATACAAGCCTTTTACTTTAAAAAAAATAAAAATAAAAAAATAAAAAAACATTTTAGAATATTTTACACTGAATTGTCTCTGCACTCTAACTTGTCACACACGTTTTCTGTGTGAATTGCATTTACCTTTGTTCGAAGAACAGATTTTCAGAATCTGTGGCTTGAACCTTGGTCTTCCAATGTGCTGGGATACAAGCTCAGAAACTAACACTAGTCTGAACATCTGAAAGTCCCTGTACTCTCCAAATCCCCTTTCACATGGGGCATACTGAGACAGCAGATCTGCCTGCTCAGCAGGGGAATCTGTCCGCTGATCCCTGCCGAGCAGGCTGATGACAGGTCCGTGTCTGCTCCACTCATGCAGAACAGACTTGGACACCGAATGCTGTTCTCTATGGGGCGGCCAGAGAGAAATTGACAACCTGGCTCTTTCCATCCCACGGTCATCCGATCCACTAGATGGATGGGGAAAGTCCTTTTTTTTTAGAGGATCGGAGGTTGGCAGGTGTAAACGATAGAGGGCAATGGAGGGCCTGATCGGATCCGCTTGTGTGAAATATCCCTAAAACTTTCAAGAAGACTATTGAACTGGAGATATAGTGTTAAAGTACAGTACAGAACTGAAATTTTCCTGATTTTCAAAGTATAATTAAAGGCAAAACTTTTACCTAGCATCTGCACAGCAAGCATTGGACTCAAAGCTCTGATAAGACTTCCATTATCCTACAATTCACTTACATACCTCTATCACAATGCACAGTAGAGAAAATGTTCACTTTAAACGCCTACATTCCCATGCCCTCTGCCAATAAGGCTTCTTACCGTAATACAGTTGAAGCCATGCTTTCTCCTCCAGTCATGAGATTTTTCATACCCGTGTTATGAAGAACGCTGGGACGTTGCTGGACATTTTCATGTGTCCGTGGGGATGCTGGGGAGTGCTGGTGGCTGTGACTCTGTGACGACAACCGTCCACTGCTTTGTTCTGTCCCTGAAAAGGCACAGAGTAAATAGGTAGGCTAATCTGCAGTATTCCTTGATATGAAGTATGCAAACTCAATAATGCAACTATTACAACAAGAAACGAAGAGATGAAACACAAAAGAGTACCTACCTGGCCTCCATATTGGCGCGTGTTCTATTGTCGTTGTAAGAACTGATTTTTCTCTTTCTCGGTCAGAGTTTGTTGAGGTCTGCTTGGTCATATGTGTGGTTGTTGCTGTAACAGAAATGCAATCCTTGTAAAAGAACCACAAACACAGTACAATAGAATGTTCACTATAAATTATTTTCTTGGAATCCATTGACAGAAATGGGAAGTCTCTAAACTTTGGGTTACACTGCTGCCTATAGGAGGATAGGAAACTGGCACACAAAAAAGGTCAACCCAGGATAACCCCTCTTACTACCAGCATGTTTCAGTTTTGTAGCAAAGCATGAGCAAGAGAATGATTATAAGCACAGAGGGGTGGGATCTGTGTCCCTCAATGGAACTGAAATAAAAGAATTTTACAAAACATTTTTTTCTTGTCCATTGAGGAAAGTCATTAACCATTTGGGTACCCAAAAGCTGTTAAACTGAAGGGTAGCAAACACAGCAAACACTAACCAGCCCATGAAAATGACAGGAAGAGTCATGCTCCCTGAAAGCAGCAGTAGCTGAGAGACTCTTCGTGCCTGAACATCCAGCAAATTAAGAAAATTTTTCTTTTGGTAAACTTAAGCCAAACAGAGAGATAGAAGAACAATGGCTGCTTGACTTAAGTAGCAGAAGCTACCACAGGCAAGTATTCCTGGGCCTCTACATCACCTTGCACCTATGCAAAACAAGAAAAGGTTTATTTGCGGATAGGACTGCCAGTTCAGACACTCATCTTGCTGAGGCGATGGCTACAAGGAACACCACTTTAAGAGTTTAGATGGTGAAAGAAAAGTCTCTAATAGGTTCTGAAGTGCAGCAAGAACCAGATAAGGATCCCAGAGTCACAGGGGAATGGATAAGTGGGAGGGCTGTGGAGAGACTTATTGCAGAATTCTCCTGAAAAAGGACTTAATCAGAGAGAGTGAGAAGGCCAACAGTCTGTAAACTGAATAAACCGGAGCCTTGAAAAGTGGTCAGAGTCACAGACACTAGTTCAGTTAGTGTTGGTTTGTTAACATGGACACATACCCAGTGTAATGACGGGCCTCAGGTGATACACAGAGATTAAACATCCTCCTAGATAAGCTTTACCTGTTTTTCTGCAGTCTTCTCTCCTCCTCATCTGTTCAAAGTCCAGAATTTTTAAAGTTTGGTAAGCATTCAGAAAAAAGGGAGATGGAGAGCTGGAGTTGCACTCTGCGGAGCTCAGTGAAGAGAGTTCTGGGAGCTGATTGCAGGAAAGGAACACCCCCCACCCCCTCTCCATCCCACAGCACACAGGAACAGAGCTAAGGCCTTCAATCAGCTGGAGCTCCCTTCTCTGTCACCTTTATGCTTTGTTCATATTTCATGTCTGCGGTTTACAACATTGCCATTGTGAGGCTTTTGGTTCCTACTTGTACATAACAGCAGTGGTGATGTCCGACTAAGAGAATAGGGACCAGCACCTTGGTAAATATCCAAGAGGCTGAAATGAAGGGCCACAAACTGCTAAAGTAGAGACCCCACAGCAAAACAGAGACATTGTTGATGCACTGAAGAGATGGGGATATGTAAACAAGCACATTTGAAGTCCAAAAGGAGCTAGAAAGTTCCCAGTGTGTAGGGAATCAATAGCAAAGTTGGTAGATTCCATGCAGAAGTTTCTGACTTAAATAAAGACATTTCAATTTTGACATCTAGAATGGGGCAAATGCCTTCTTAGGGCTTGGACACACTGAAAGGGTTGGATTAAAATCACTATAACAGTTCTGTCACAGAAACTGGAGCAGCGACGCCTTGAATTAAAAGAACTGAGAGGGCTTGACAGAGATCTGTTAATCTGTACGGTGCCACAGGAAAGTTGCAGGTGAGAAACTGAGGAAGTGGCACAGAATGAAAACCCAGTTTGTAGCCCTGGGAGAGCACCTCTCGAACACTAGCATTTGCAAATATTAACAAACATCCCCTACTGAAAAGTTAGAGAACACCTGGGGACTTGACAGATTTTGAATTCCAGACCTTGTGGGTGGACAGGGAGCAAGGCTTGGGGGTCTTGATGTAGGGGGCAAAAAAGTAAAGCAAATGGGACTCTTTTTTTTAACAGATTCGGTGGGAAGAAGGCTTTGCGGTCTGTACATCAGGCTTCTTCCACTGAGAAGATGGGTGTTCCCTATAGCATTCTTGATGCTGTTGTGAAGAACTGGTCCAAAGAGATAGTGTCACTCAAGGCTTTGCGGATCAGGTACATTTTACACAGGGGTTCTGTAGACCAGCAAGTGAGAAAAAAAAAGACAGGACCCTGGACAGCTGGAAGCAGGAGAGAGTCTGATGGCTGGAGATAACCGTCTGCAGGCTACAGGGATGGATCGAAGACTGAAGTTTCACATGGCTCTTGGCCATCGGAGAAGCCATCGAATAAGAGAACTTCTGTGGCACAACTAGCAGGGGATTAAAGATGCCCAAAGACCCAATAATTGAGGTAGCGCCTGGTGCTCGGCCTGACCAATCTGCTAACTAAATGAGTCTTCAGAGCAAGGTTTGAGGCAATACCAATTGCTCTGAACCTGGAAAATCCTTTGTATCTCCCTTTTGCCAGAATGTGGTGTGAAAAGCTACCGATTCAGAGTCCAGTACTCAAAGACAACAACTAAGCTTTACTAGCAGCAATCAGTGCTGAAGGAAATATATTCATCAAGCAAAAAACAGGCATACTGGTAGTGGGAGGGTTATCCTGGGCAGGCCTACAGTTTTGTTGGCCAGTGTCTGATCCTACTCTAGGCAGAAAGATAATTTGTAGGTTAAAGACTTCCGGTGTTCCCCAATAGATAAGAAAATATTGTTTGAGAACCTAGATTTTATGATTTCAGGTGGGCAAACAAGTGAAGGAAGTGATTTCAAATGACTGATACTTTTTTTTTTTTTTACAATATAGCAACCATTCTCCTTCACTTTCCACCTGAAAATCCTTCCTTTTCCACTGACCTTCCTTATAACCAAAGAATGAAATCAGGTATAAATGACATAAAGTGCTACTTATTATCATATTATCAATATCCAGATGGGGGCCTACAAGTTAGAATATGGGGTTGAGTAAACTAATTGCAAGAAATATAACAAATACTTCCTTATACGAACCAGAACAGAGAAAAAAGGATTGACTGTAGACAATTTTACAAAACATTTTTTTCATGAAGTTGAAGGAAAAGCAGTTTGATTTTAAACTGCATAAGGGATTCTTTATTGTTGCAGCAGTACGGATGTGGAACTCACCACAGTTGGTGGTGTCAGCTGGGAGTGTAGATACATTTTAAAAACTTTTGGACACATCTCTTAGCAAACACAATGTACAGGGATATTGAAAATGGAAGTGACACACATACACACTGAACTGAATGGATTGGTGTCTTTATTTAACCTTACCAGCTATGTAACTATGTCTCAACAAACTGCTGTTACTGTGACTGCATGTTTTAGCTGGACAAATGTTCTTGTAGTTACCTGGAGATAAAGGTGAGCTACTGAGACGGCTGCTAAAAGTTTGTGGGCTTCCAGAGATGTATGTGACACGATCTATGGTGGCAGATGAGGAGCCTGCAGACTGAGGTATTAGGACAGGCAGTGGCACTTGAGACAAATCTATAATTCCTGCAAGTAATAAAAGAGAACAGCAGACATTGAGTACATTACGTCAAATGCTTATTTGCTAGCAAAAATAATTTAACAAAGAAAAACAAGGACCATAGTTATAATAACTGTATCCAATCTAATTCCAAAACTTAATGCACTTATATCCAGCTATATCTATTATAAACAACTGTACATATTTCAGGGAAAAAAAAACTCCTCTCAAGTTTGTAATGGAAATGTGTAAGTTCTGTATATAATTGTATTCCATTTTATATGTATTGCACACTGCCCTCACTGTGCACACGGCACTAATAATTTTTTCAGTACGTTTTCATTCTTTCGAGTCCTGATTAGAATTAGCCTGCCTATATAACGCCCCTTGTTACCATAAACGTACAATTGTAATATTAATGTGATACCTACGTAATCATGTGTATAAAAACCTTCAATTGCGTCATAATAAAACAGAACAGTTATTTGGAAAGATGCGGAGTGTATCTTTTGTGTCTGTTCCCTACTGCAGTAGTTATTAATTTGGAACCACTAATCAATATGAGGATAGGAGTTGCCTATCTATAAAATGTCCAGTTCAAGTTAAAATACACACAGCTCAATTTTGTCTTGTCAGTCTAAGGCCTCGTGCACACTGGATGTTTTTACAGATGCTGTTTTTGGCTACAGATGTTTTTTTTCCTACAGTCAAACTCTCCAGCATGTTATCCATGCGTCCATGCACACATAGGCTGTTAGCAACTGTTTTGGCTGGGGTGTTTTTTGGCTGTAAAAAAAACCCCAAAGCTAGTGGGTTCCGAGGGGAGTTTTTAAGCTGTAAACAGTTAACACCGAAAAAACACTGATAAACGCTCAAAAACACGGCTCACCAGGCTTTTTTTTTTTTTTTTTTTTTTTTTTTTTAACGTTTTTGATCCCATTGAAAAAAATAAAAATAAAAAAGCTATAAAATGCTGAAAAAAAAATGTATTGCAAAAATGTTGAAAAACTCACTGCAAAGCTACTGGTGTTTTTAGAACATTGTTATAAGGTCCAGTGTACATGAGGCCTAAGGGCTAAACAAGCAAAGAAATGTTTGATTCCCCTATCCATACTAACAGCATGGCTAGAGGAATCTCAGCTGTTGGATATTGTATTCAGGCAGCTGTATTTGATAAAATGCGGTCACTGTTTAGCCAATAATCATCCTCCTGGCTCTGTCAATTTTTAATTTGACTTTTGCCAAGTTAGGTTGTGCTTGCAGGGCCACCCACAGCTCATGTTTTGGCTGATTGGTGGGTGGACATCGCTCCAACCTGGGAACCTGGGATTCTACTGCCTCTCATATGATTGAAATCAGAGGTTGCACAGATATTTGCCAATTACAGAGGGAATATATATATATTCATATCTCACATCACACACATACATACACATATACAAAAAATAAAAACTTGCAAGAAACAAAGACTAAATAAATTCAAGAGCTGTTTAGAAATGTAGCTTTGTAAATTTTGCATACTTGTATTTTAGGGTGCATCTTGGCATGCTATTTGTACATGCTAAAGCATATTAAATTATCCTTACAATGCCAGAAAGTACAGCAAATCCTCTTTAAGCATGCCAAATGCTCCTGAGAGGAGTGTGGTACCCACTGATCATTAATATTATATTTATGGAAACAACTGAGTCTGCTCATCAGCTGACATCATGGTTTCCAAGCTAAGAACACAGTCATTATACCTGCCATGATGAATAATCAGCTTTATATACTGAAAATTAAAGTTGTAGTGGACACAAAGCTAAATGACATTCTGTGCATACTTCGAGGACCTGCTGTGTAGTTGAGAGCCATGGCAGGGTCCCTTGTTGGCAACCCACGCAGCATTTCTGCCCTCTGTGCCATAGCAGTTGAAGGGTTGTGGTGCATGTGCTGAGAGGTGATATAGTCATTGATGATGGTCTGGCGATTTTCCATGGCAGCAGTGTCTGGGTATCCTCGAATGAGATATGGTGAAAAAAGGTGGGGATAAGCTGGATTGGGAGCCATGTGTCTGGGTAAGTAATAGGCAGCTGTAGAAAAGATAAAAAAAAAAAAAAAAAAAAAAGATTATAAAAAATAAACCACATTAGACAATTCAAAACGTTCAGTTACAATTGCCTCTAGTGAATGAAACTGTATGCAAAGGAATTCTAACACACATCTTTATTATGATAACATAACAATGTTTTTGTCCAGATGTAGCAGAATTCACTGACAAGTGCATTTGACCTGAAGTTTTCCTTCTCATAGAATCTGCATAGGAAATACAACACCTTTTTGAAGTGAACAAAAGGCCATTGACACAGGAACAAACTATGCTTTTAGTAGGAAGTGTCAGAGATTATACCTGCTTCCAACGGGATCCCTCTGGAAATGGCAGCGGGGTCAAAGGGTAGGGGAATATGACCACGATACAACTCTGGGTTGACTCTTTGCAGTAAGTGCTCATAGGTGGACATGGCATGAAGATGTTCAGGGACCGTGGTGTGGGGAGATTTGGAGCTTGACATTTCTCTGGGATTTGGGGTGCTCTTCCTTTCCTGAGTCACAGGTTTTCCAGAACTCATGCTGCCTGAGGATGACAAAACAGCTACATGAAACAGACAATTATAATGTTCAACCTGAATTTCTTCACTTAAAATGAATTCAGTGTAAGAAATAAAGTAAAGGTTTAGCACAATTATCCACTTCAGCCCCAGAAGGTACGGCCTTGCGTTGTTTTTAAACTGACAATTGTGCGGTTGTTCAATGCTGTACCCAAAGAGAATTGATGTCCTTTTTTTCCCCCACAAATAGAGCATTCTTTTGGTGGTATTTGATCACCTCTGCAGTTTTTATTTTTTGTGCTATAAAACAAAAAAGACTGACAATTAAAAAAAAAAAAAAAATGTTTTTTTATTTTTTGACTTTCTTCATTCGTTTAGACCAATATGTATTCTGATGCATATTTTTAGCGGGACTGTGACATTGCGGCAGACAAATCTGAGGACCAGTGACACCAATACAGTGGTGATCAGTGCTAAAAAAAAATGCATTGATCCCTGTATAAATGACACTGGCAGGGAAGGGGTTAACTACAGGGGTGATCAAGGGGTAAATGCGTTCCCTGGGAGGTGTTTTCTAACTGTGGGGGAGTGAATTCACCGAAGGAAGAGAGAGAGAGAGAGAGAGAGAGAGAGAGAGAGAGAGAGAGAGAGAGAGAGAGAGAGAGAGAGAGATTGTGATTCGGCTGATTGGACACAGTGGGAGCCAATCACAGCGGGAGCAGTGTGCCCCCTAAACTGCGTACACAAAATCACCTACAGGTACGTCATTTTGCGCACCCGGGCCGCCCTGCCGCAGTAACACCCCTTTCACACCACACTGCCCTTTGCGTCGGCGGTAAAATGCCGCTATTTTTGCGGCGCATTTCGGCCGCTAGCGGGGCACTTTTACCCCCCGCTAGCGGCCGCAAAAGGGTTAAAACCGCTGGCAATATGCCGCAATAGAGGTGTTTTACCGGCGCCATTACAGCGCTGCTCCATTGATTTCAATGGGGAACAGCGGTGGAGGAGCGGTAAACACACCGTTCCTTCGCCGCTCCAAAGAAGCTGCTGGCAGGACTTTTTTCTGACGTCCTGCCAGCGCACCGCTGTAGTGTGAAAGCCCTCGGGGCTTTCACACTACACACAATGGTGCAGCTTCTTTAGGGCGGATTGCAGGCGCTATTTCTAACGCTATAGCGCCTGCAAAACGCCCTGGTGTGAAAGGGGTGTAAATGTACATGGGGCGGTCTGGAAGCGGTTAAACAACAACTTGCAAGAACTGCATGAAAACACAACCCAAATGGCATTTAAAAAACAGCAACCCTTCTAGGAAAAATAAATCTCCATCCTAAGGTGCCCAAGGATACCCTCAATGTTAATACAATGTTCTAACTATAGAATTATAGCTTGTTTTTCCAAGATACTCAACTTACAGCGGTTCTACACCTTAAAAAAAATATTAAAAGCCAGCAGCTACAAATATTGCAGCTGCTGACTTTTAATAAATGGACACTTACCTGTCCCAGGGTCCAGTGATGTTGGCGGCAGATGACGAGCGATCGCTCGTCTCTCTGCTGCCCCCGCCGCCTTCCTCTCTCAGGGAATTGGGAAGTGAAGCGTTGTGGCTTCACTGTCTGGTTCCCTACTGCGCATGCGCGTGTCACGCTGCGCATCTCTGCTGGTCCCCGCTGTGTCCTGGGAACTGTGTGTTTCCCAGAACACAACGGGGGGGGCATCTGCGGCGGTCTGTCCTGGAAGTGGGTGCAGATACCTGGATTATCCAGGTAACTGCACCCCCCTCCCCCCTGAAAAGGTGCCGATTGTGGCACCGGAGGGGGGGAGGGATCAGATGAGCGGAACTTCTGCGGCGGTCTGTCCCGGAAGTGGGTGCACATACCTGGATTATCCAGGTAACTGCACCCCCCTCCCCCCTGAAAGGTGCCGATTGTGGCACCGGAGGGGGGGAGGGATCAGATGAGCGGAACTTCCCCTTTAGGGTGGAGAACCGCTTTAAAGTGGATGTAAACCCGATTCATGAAATTTGAACTGGGCACATATATCTGCAGTGTTTAGTTATCTCTCTTCAAAGCACACCCCATGGCTTTCTCCTGCTCCTTTCTTCTGTTATCAGCCTGATAACTTCTGACAAGTTCTCCATCAACTGAGATAAAATCAAAGGCTGAATTTTGTGTTGGGGAGGTTGCTATAAATAGATTAGCAGAGAGCTAAATTATTCACAGAACAGCTCTGAGAGTCTCTGCCTATGTGGTGTGCCTTTCCTCCAATCAGCTGTCTTGGCTGAGTGCCCAGACTTCACTTTCAGTGCTGAATAGGAAGAGAAAATCTCCTAACAGATCTGAACTTTCTAAAGAATATATAAATCTGAAGAAAGCAGATATGCATGTAAAACGTACATAGGGAGATTTGTTTAATCTCTGTGTATCATCTGAGGCTGTTCACTTCACTGGGTATATGTATGGATTTACATCCACTTTAAGCACACCTTTTAAGACCAAGTTCCCATCTTTTTGCTCATATCTTTTAACCAGTCAACCAAAACTTAGGATTAGTGGCGTTTTGAAATAGTCATAATGTGCACACTTTTCTGGCATAACCGCTTGAATCTCTGGCCAAGGTCTTTTGGGTAGGGAAGAATGACATTCATTAAGGCACACAGTTTTGTAAGATTAAATATAAATGGGTCATGCTGCTAACTACATGGGGATCTGGACACTAAACAAAGTTCAGTGGGCCAGCCCCACAATGGGCTGTAACCCCACCACTTACAAGCATGTTTAGTTGTAGCAAGCAAATAAAAAGTCAACCCAACAAGAAGGCTGGGATAGCTGCCCTCAAACATAAAAGAGTAAAAAAAAAGTTCTCTATCATTTACTGAGAGACATGGCACTAAATTCAGCACAATGGAGCAATGTAACTGCCCTAACTACATCATGGAAAAGTAGACAAATCTCCCTAGGATGGTCTACAGCAAAACAAAGCAATTGTCCTCATTTATGCAAAAGGAAGAAACAAAGCTGACAAAAATTAAGGTCGCCCATGCACAATAAACGTGGAGCACAATAAAAGGGCTCCTAACAGGACAAGGCTGCCTGTTCCAAGAACCTCCCGGCTGAGCAAATTTCCAACAGGAATTACATTTTAGGGTAAAGTTGGAAGATATCACCCAGCGGTTCCAAAGGAGGTTGATGTAGAACTGAAAGAAGCAGATTTGTGGGGGTGGTCTCAAAAGGAAGAGCAACATGGATTGCCCCTGATAAAAGTATGAACAAATGAGTGTTGCCACTGGAAGAGGACAGCCAAAGGCCGACACACCTTGCCCCTAATAATGCTAAGGGCTGAACACAGCTGGAGGACAGAAAGGAAAGGATTTTGCCCAGGAAAAAAACAGGCAGGATTGATCACAAGAGTCTCATACCACCAAAATGCACTTCTCAGGTGCAGTAGTATACCTTACAAAGGTATAAGGCATGTTGTTGAAGCCAACTACAATTCAAGAAATCAGTGAGAAAACAAACCTTTCTGGACCAACCTGGAACAACTAGGATGAAAAAAATATCTTCTAATTCGAATTTCTCTGACAAAGCATCTTTTGGGAGCTTGAACAGAGGGGTGGGAAAAAAAACATACATCAGTGTCCCAAAGAGCTAGAAAGCCATTACCATTGTCTACTTTCTGGCTAAACTGGGAGGCCAATACATCTATGTTCACCGTCTACCTGTATCCCTGGCAGATCTGTCAAATACCTTCCAGTATTCAAGCTCTGATTAATTAAAAAGCCTGCCTTCCAGATGTCCACAGATAAGTTGTGAATATGCCAGAACATACTGCTGAACACATCATTTACTCCACCTTTCTGGAGGCACAGTTGAATTGCCAGTTCAATGTTTGGAGCTTAGTTTCCTCTGGATATCCATCGAAAGCTTAACTTTGGGATTTAAAAAAAAAATTGCACTTTTTTTCATCTAAAGCTAGAGAAACTCCAGAATTTTTGTAAAAAAAAAAAAAAAAAACCCTTGTCGTGAGGCTACAACTGCAAGGGTTAGATGTTTGTCAAGTCTGAAGATAAAGGAATATGCTGTAATACTTGCCTTACTCTTTGACCAGCAGTCACACTCCAAGGTCATCATATACAATGCCGGACCAAAAATTCTATACTATACTTGGACAGCGAGGGCCTGCCCACAACCTGGAGAGTCAGAGAAGAGAAGAAGAGCCAGAAGTCTTCCAGAGTGAGGCATATGGCGAGTATTACAGCTTATTCCCCTATCTTAAAACGGTGCAGTTAACCACTGCAGTGAAGAATGGTAAAAACAGGGCCCTAAATGCAAAAAACAGTAACGCTATCGACCTTTTTTAGACTTCCAGGGACAAGCACCCCAGCAGAAGAGAGCCACACTCACTAGTAGTAAGCGAGTTTTCAGAGCATCTGAGAGTGTTGCAGCTTTCATTGCTCTAACTTGGAGAAAGCAACCGCTGTAAATAAGGTAATCTGGTGATCTGCCATGACATATTGCAAGGCCCTGTGACGTAAAGAAGATCCAGATATGCCAGTGCAGGGCCGTTGCAGAGATAACTTTGAATACTTTGAAAACTTTTCCCACTACTTGATTTATTCTTGATATTTGAAATCCCAAGGTTTTCCTAATTTTCTACAAACAGAGCTGGAGAGCTACTTTCTTAGGACACAAAACTGGGAATTTTTGGTACAAAACTGTATACTTCAGTGAACGATTAAGAAAATACTAAACACTAATACAATACTAGGATTTGTTGAGATTTATATCCATATGGGCTTGCCCTGAGAGTAAGGGGAGGTTTGGTGTGACCTTGCTTGCTCTTTGACCTTTTCAAGAAAAGCCACAGTTACTTATTCATTATATACACCTCTAAGATGGCTCAGTGTTGCCAATAGATGGCAGAATGTTCTGCAATGTCACACTACAGCTTGCACATTTATGGCAACACGCATTGTTAATATACTGTATATTTAACACACTTTTGTTTTTAGATTAACGGCACTATTGGCCAGCTAGATATAGAATATAAAATATATGTATTTGATATACAAAAAGAAAGGAGCATGACACAGAAAGAAAAAAAAAAAAAAAAAAGACACCCATGGTCAGAGTAGCTAGAGATACATTTATATTTATACCTTCATGTTGTCGTTGTGCAGAATCTCTTGTTGGAACAGGAGATCCTCTGTTCAAGGGATGACTGCTGTATGATGCTCCATGGGTTAACTGATGCTCTTCATAAGTCAATGGGCTGTGCCTGGGTTTCCCAGGGTCTGGCACAATTACAGGGGCCCCCCTGGTTATCGATCCAGAACCAGCTCGACTTTTCAGCATCATCTCATCATATACCCGATCCATGGTTCTGTGGTCCTGTAATACTTCCATTGGGTGTAAAGAATGATAAGGCCGACCTGTACTACCAATAATAGACCGTACATCATGCTTTTTAGAGCTCACTGAAGCGCCACTGTCATACTTCAAAGGTGTACCCTGTAGAATGAAAAAAACAAACCGCTTTTTAAGAACCACTCAACTATAGAAATTAATATTAAGTAATTATAGTATTTTTTTTATAAATAAGAGATGACTGTTAATAGATACGTACTTTGAATTGCAATTACAATTGAAATTTCGGTTCCCAAAAACAAAAGTGACTGTATGTGCCTATTTGAATAGAGAATTCAATTTTCAAATGAGACAACATTGATTATACTGACTTATGCCGGCCATACACGGTTTCGAATTTCGAAAGAATTTTCTTTTGAAAATCGTATCTAAGAATTTTCGTATGAATTTCGCACCATTAGTGGGCTGCAGCAACAGCCGATTTTCGTGCAGAAATAAAATTTGAGGAATCGGACATGTTGGAAATTTTTAGAAAAACTAACGATTTTCTAATCAATGATGGGAGAATCGTGCGAGAAACGTAATAAGAAAAGAAAATGTACGGAGATAAACGAAAATTTACGGAGAGAAAAGAAGATTCCCAGCCAAGAAAATTCTTTTCTGTAGCAACATGAGGTGAAATTGAAGGCTTGGTCGGCCGAATTTCGAAAATCAGTGGTGGCACCATCGGATCACAAAAAAAAACGAATTTTCTGATTTTGAAAAGAAAATTTGTTCGAAATTCGACCGTGTATGGCCTGCATTAGGCACCAGCCTAAGTCAAAAAATTCCAAAAACCACGACACTGAAGGTCACAAATTCTGTTCTTGCAAGAGTTGGATTTGTAAATTTCTCCTGCTTCATAATTAGCTTTAGACTAAGAGAGGAATTTTATAAATGTGTATAATGACTGCGTTGACAAAAATGTGAATCAAATTACTAAACCGTTTACCACATATAAAAGTGCAAAAAATAAAATGAATGAACAGCAGAAAAAAAAAAATACAACTAATATCCAATGTATCAGTAAGTCCCATGCAAATAATAGTTGCTTAAAAGAGGAAGTTCAGCCAAAAATGAACTAAATCGACTACCAGCCACATACTAAAACTAATCTATCTAGGCCTGTAAAGCAGAAATGGCTATACATACCTTTCCTGCAGCTATCGGCGGATGTGGTGTAGAAGAGACAGCCAACAATGGCTGAGAAGGGACGTCACCCATAGACTTACTATAGGGATTCCGTTGTCTGGTGCCTCTCCTGCACACGCCTACACAGAAAAGCCACTGCTGACAGCTCAGCCTGGGACCAGACCGGCTGCAGAAAAGGTTTGTATAGCGATTTTTGGTTTACAGGGTTAGATAGATTAGTCTTAGATTTTGGCTGAACTTCTACTGTAAAAAAACAGACATCAGGTACATACATCGCTTGTGGTCAAGATGGCTGCTGCGGCCCCCCGGGACCAGAAGCTGGCTTGCGCTGCAGGTATGGAATGTAACGTATTGGCTGGGGAACACTGCCTCAGCAGCATTCTACTGGAAGGAATCACATCCTGGGTACATGTGAATGGTCAAGTTGGTGATGGTGACAAGTGGATTGGTTGCCCACACATCGGCTCCAGGTTCTGCCTGCTCCAGTTTTAATAAATCCCCCCTTATGTGTTTAAAGAGTAAATACATTTTTGTTTGTTTAGTGCAGGGGTGGGCAAGCAGTCGTTTATTTGAACGGTCAGATATTTGTGCATTCCGCAGGGAAAAAGTCCTTGACCCTTTTTTTTTTGTTTAAACGTGGCTGCATGGACCTGCATGGTGCTTTTACACCGTGAAGTTTCACGCACTACCTTTTCCGTTGCATGGGGGTGCCATTAAGAATTAATGGCACCGCTGTGCGTCTGCGGGAACGTATGTTTAACAAGCATTCCCACACTTGTAATAGTGTGAAACTAGTCTAAAGGATGATTAAACCTCCCCAAAAAAATGTAACATATTTCAGCCTACCAGTCTCTAGATGTGGTGGCTACTTTAGTTTTCATTTGACAGCAACATGTAGGTTTATATAACTGAACCATTCTTGAATTTAAACCCATGCTTATTACAGTGTGATTTAATAAAAACAGACAGAAAAAAAAATCACATAGTTTGGAATAAAGTAAACAGTGACATAAATACCACATTAGTAAGGTTGACATTTGTCTGCTAAGTGATTCCACGATGACAGGAATATGCACAAGTGTTATTCTGCAAAACTATTGTATGTTATCTAAGTATCTGGCTGTGCTCTTTGCTTCCATGGGCTGGCTCTGAGAACACATTCTTATGGAAAGGTGCCCACTGTCTTACAACATGTTTGCCAGAGGCTTTCCACTCTTCAAAGCCAAGTGTGTTATAGTGTGTAGACTGATCTTTCACCCATTAGCCACAATGCTGTTTCATAAGACATTATTTCTCACACACTTTGGTAAGAGAAAAATATACTCTGTTAAAACACAGAAAAGCAATCAGCATTACCCTAAAAACTGCTGCTATAGGTTACAGCAGTTTGCTCTTTTCACTACTTTACTGAATAGTCTCCAAAAAGGCCCAATATATGGGCATTACCATGATACAAAGGTCAGTTCACACCTTATAAATTTGTATAATGATTAGGCTGGTATAATAAAGATGCAAAAATCAGCTATACAAATAGAAATAGCACTCATTTTTGATCCTACATTGCACTGTTAACTTTGATTTCAACAAACTTTACTAAAATGTCACAGACATTTTATAAAGTTCAGTTGGCTGCTGTGGTGGATTGCCTCCCACTGCGCTGTACTGAACAAAAAGTACTGCATGCATTACTTTTTTCACTGCACACCACCCGCACATAAACGCAACACAGTGGTGGTATCTGGGCACACAGGCGACAAGGCATTTGGCTTGCCATGCAGTGGGTCTGCGCTGCTGTACAATGCTCTGTGATAAAGTGCAGCATGTAGCATTTTGTCATGGATCACTGCAGTGCAGCTCCGGAAAACAATTGTTTGTTGTGTGTCCTAGGAGTGACTGGCCTTCCTGGTTACCGTACTATGTGTGAAATGGGCTCAACTCAGGGGGATAATTTGCTATCTGGGCCTCAGATATTATGCGAAATGTAACTTCTAAATTTGTCTGGATTCTGTGGTTTATTTTCAGTTTCAAAAACAGTTTATTTTCATAATGGATTGCCTATTTAAGTCTTCTTTTCAAGCATTCATTCCATTCCCCAGTAATGTATGAAACTCGTGTTTCCAAGCTGTTACGGGGCATTTGGCGTTTCAAATGCCTCTGAACATCCGTTCTGAATTCATTTTTTTGCTTTCCAAAAATGCCTCTAAACACAACTGCCCAGAAACAACTATAAATGACCCTGTGTACATGTACTGATAAGATAACAGAGGAGAGTTCAGGGGCAGCTGAAAAAAAAAACTGCTCCAAACGTCCGTTTACCAGCAGCAGTGTACATGAGGCATTAAACACAATACACTGTATGACATAGTTATGTATAAAACAAGGGAAAAAATGAATAAAACTTTCATGTATAAATTTATACTTTTTCTCATGCTGTATTTATCGATTAACATAAGGCCAAAGCGCAAACACGAACACTACAAACACAATATGTAAGATTACGTATTGCCAGGGTAACACAACATCTTAAGAGGTCTACAATCTAGATGGGAAAATTGCCCCAACAACAGATTTACAGAAAAATGCTGAGAGGCGCTCATTAAAAGTGGAGTTCCAGGCATATTTTTGTTTATTAAAAGTCAGCAGCTACAAAAAGTGTAGCTGCTGACTTATTAAACTGCCACTCACCTGTCCCACGATCCAGCAGTGCACTCACCCATGTTGTGTTCTCCTGTGCTCTCCCTCGGTGGCGCCAGGATCTCTACTATGGGCACCTGGCTGTGACAGCTTGTGGCTTCACAGTTGGGTGCCCACAGTGCATGTGCGAGTGGCGCTGCGCTCTGTGACTGGTCCCAAAGTCTTCTAGGACCGGTCATATGTCCCAGAAGACTTCAGGAGGGAGAACTTCCGCTTCCAAACATCTAAAGGGACCAGAACGAAAGTGGGAGCTGATACCTGTCATAATCGGATACCTGCCCCCCCCCTCCCCCAAAAGTTACGTTTCACAAACAGAAGCCAGGGAGGTGGCCTTAAAGCACAAGTTCCACCTTTGGGTGGAACTCTGCTTTAAGTTTAGGAGGGGCTAAGAGTAAAGGAGAGTCAGGGTAGGGGGTAGGTAAAAGGGCATCAGAGAGAGGGTACAGAAGATGGGGATATAGTAGGATAGAGAGAGATACAACAAAAGTAGAATATATAAAAGTAAATAAAACTATAAGTCACTGTGTTAATTGCGGATACAAGTTAGAGGAAAGGAAAACTAACCACAAAACACATATTTTGTATTATTTGGTAAATATTATATCTTGCACCTTCACCTTCTTTGACCGTGGGCACTACTGGAGACTTCCAATAAGTTGGGAAACAAGTCATTTGCCAGCATTAAGGAGGTGAGGCCTCAACAAGACCCCACAGACTTCTTTGTGTAATGAAATGGCATAGGGAGGGGATCATTGGGGTAGCAATATAACTATTTCACGCCCTCGCTATGGCCGAAAGACAGCTACAGTACAGGCTTACATTGCCGGGAGGGCATCCATGTACGTCCTCAGGGACGATGTACTCTAATCACCGAGTCTGTGGGACTCGGCTGATTAGATTGGAGTAAAATGTCTATCCCAGCCCTTTAACCATGTGATCAGCTGTCAGCCAATGATAGCTGATCACATGATGTAAACAGAAGCTGGTAATCTGCCTTTTTTCCCCTCATGCTTATAGTGCGAGGAGAAAAAGATAAGCCAATTACCTGCTTGTGTAAACAGGACATCAGTCCCACAAGGTCACTGCTGCTAACCAGTGCCACCTATCAGTGCCTCACCAGTGCCACCTATCAGTGCCTCACCAGTGCCACCTATCAGTGCCTCACCAGTGCCACCTATCAGTGCTGCCTCATCAGCCTACATCAATGAAGGAGAGGAATTACCAGTTTGCAAAATTTTATAACAATGAAAACAGTTTTATTTTAGTTTTTTTTTCAAAATTTTACATTTTTTTTTGTTGGTTTAGAAAAAAAGGAAAAAACCCCAGCGGGATTAAATACCACCAAAAGAAAGCTCTATTTGTGTGAAAAAAGATCAAAATGTCATATGGGTAGTGTAGCATGACCGCGCAATTGTCATTCAAAGAGTGACAGCACTGAAAGCTGAAAATTGGGCTGGGCAAGAAGGGGTTATATGTGCCCAGTAAGCAAGTGGTTAAACTATGTAGTATCAGGTGATATTGAAGCTTCTGATTTTGCTTCAGGAGGATTTTTCTACCATGAGCATCAAAGGTCAGGTACCACTTCTCCAATCTGACCTAGCCGCGTTTAGCAACGTAACACTGACAATAAATATACACTGTTCACTCAGTAGTGTCCTTACCCCTAGCAGAAACATTGTTCCCTTACCAGTATCTATATTCCTACAGATTATCCTTTCACCAGTGTCCACCTTGATATATGCTCTCTGAATGCATGAAAGTATTTACATTCATTTTGACAATAAAGGCTACAAGCAACCAGCCCTGCCCCATTTACTAGGAATAGCATACCTGTGTAATAGAGCCATCTTTAAGAGGCCTGGAAGTCACCGGAATCTCGGCGCTGTGTCTCATTTCTTCCCTGGGGATCTCATGGACAGACCTCCCAGCTTCCTTCACTGTGGCCACCATGTCCTCATGGGTTTTCAACTTCAGCGGGCCTGAAAGACCTTCATGTGCTCTAACTTTGTAGGCATCAGATAGGCTTCGTGGTGGAGTGCTTTCTCTTTTCAGCTGCTTGGCTTCTCTTCTGAGGTAGTCATCTGGAGCATCAGCAAAGGAGCGTGGGATTCCTGAAGATTAAAGCCAGATTGCAAAATGAAAAATCAAATAAACTAAAGTGAACTTATCACACAAAGCAGAGTAACGTAAAAAAATATATATTAAAAACACCATGGGAAAGCAGCACCAAATGCATATGACCCTTCCAAACCAAATAAAGTGGTATTAAACACAAAACCAAAAAGGTAATATATTGCAGCTTACCAATCTTTAGATGTGGTGGCTGCATTTGTTTTAATTTTTACCTCTGTTTTCACCTGGTCATATGGCCAGTAACACACCTTCTGTAGAGTAGAGTGCCCCCCACTCTGGATGAAGGCACACAGGGGCACCTTTGGGCAGCAACACAGTCAGTCTGGGGGGAAGGGAATGTTAGTTGTACTAGCAGATTTAAATACACTAGCAAATCGAAACCAAACTTCCGCTAACACTTTATAGACAGTTACAGCAAACACTTTTTCCCTTTCACATAATTAAAAGCTGATCATTGTAAGCACCCCTGTTAACCCTTTCATGACTAAGCCTATTTTTGGAATTTGGTGTTTACAAGTTAAAATCCATATTTTTTGCTAGAAAATTACTTGGAACCCCCAAACATTATATATATTTTTTTAGCAGAGACTCTAGAGAATAAAACGGCGATTGTTGCAATATTTTATGTCACACTGTATTTGCGCAGCGGTGTTCTAAACGCAACTTTTTGGGAAAAGGGACACTTTCATGAATTAAAAAAAAACGAAACAGTTAAATTAGCCCAATTTTTTGCATAATGTGAAAGATAATGTTACGCCGAGTAAATAGATACCAAACATGTCACACTTTATAATCGCACGCACTCGTGGAATGACGAAAAAGTACAGTACCTAAAAATCTCAATAGGCGACGCTTTAAAATTGTTTTACGGTTACCAGGTTAGCGTTACAGAGGAGGTCTAGTGCTAGAATTATTGCTCTCGCTCTGACAATCACAAGGATTTCTCACATGTGTGATTTGAACACCGTTTACATATGCGGACGCGACTTCCGTATGCGTTTTCTTTGCTTCGCGAGCTCGCGGGGACGGCGGGCACTTTAAAAAAAAAAATTTTTTACATTTATTTTAAAATGAATTGTTTTAAAAAAAAATAATAATAATTTTGATCACTTTTATTGCTGTCACAAGGAATGTAAACATCCCTTGTGACAGTAATAGGTGGTGAGAGGTACTCTTTATGGAGGGATCAGGGGTCTAAAAGACCCCCCACCCCTCCTTTACACTTCAAAGTATTCAGATCACTGAAAACGGCGATTCTGAATACTGTATATTTTTTTAAAACAGGCGCCATTGGCAGCCGAGTAAAAGGGGAGGGACAGCATGACGTTGCTTCCGTGTTTACTATTAGGAGACTGGAATGATGCCGATTACGGCGTCATTCCAGTTCCTCTCCAGCAGCCGGAGGCATCACATCTTGAATCGGTGCTGCGGCGGGAGGGGGGGTGGGGGAGTCCCCTCCCGCTCCTCCGGCATAACAGCCGAGCGGCTTTTAACCGGCTGGATAGCCAATCGTCTGCTGTAAAAAACGGTGCGGGCATCATCCCGGTATACCCCCCGGAAGCCGAGTACGCACATCTGCATACGCTCGGTGGGAAGGGGTTAATCTTGAATGATTTGTTGCATCCCTGTAACTGATACATTCTGGAGAGCTTGTTCTTTTGGAAAACAGACTTACTAGCCAGATCACCAGATGATAATTGTAGAAAGAAAGACAAGAAATATAATGCAGCCATCACATCTAAGAAATGGTAAGCTGCAATATAATAAATGTTTGCTTTTGGGTTTATTACCACTTTACTCTATGGAACATGCCTACTATTTATGCCAGCAAAGTGGATGTTAACAAAACTAGGGCCTCGATAGGTTCCTATCCCTACAACATTACAATGGCAATATAGACAAAGCAACCTTGTATAAACTGTTGTTACAGCCAGACCAATCTGAAACATTAACTGCAATCATTTTGATCTCAAAACCAAAAATCCATTTATAATATTAAAATATAACTAAAGGCAAAACTTTTTTCCAGTTTTAGATTGGAGTGGAGAAGGATTAAGACGCTTGTCCGTTTATACTGCGTCTGTGCCCCCATTAAGGAGATTCACTCTCTCTCGCTTTATCCAAACCCATTATCATTAAAAGTGAAAGTAAAGAAAATCATAAATCTTGGGTTGTCCCCAGAAAAAGTAATAGAGGGGAAATTTTCCAATGGGAACACTAGCTCTGGTGATCTGGGGGTCCCCAAGGAATTGCCTATAGTAAAGGAAATTAAGGGAAATATCCGCAATGGGACACAAATGGGCAATGAAGGGGGTTAAGTGTGCCCTAGGGAGTGATTATAACTGTGGAGGAGATGGGCTTTAACACATGACAGCGATCACTGCTCCCGATCACAGGGAGCATTGATCTCTGTCATGTCACAAGGCAGAACAGAGAAATGCCTTGTTTAAAAAGGCATCCCCTCGTTCTACCTCTCTGTGACGTGATCGCAGGCACCCGGTAGACATGGAATCCGCGGGACCCGCGGTCACAGAAAACACGGCAGGAGTGCGCCCGCAACACTGCTTCTTAAAGAGGTTGTCCCTGTATGCCCTTTTGCCCACCCGTGCCATTCTGCCGACATATATCGTTGTGCAGCGGTCTAGAAGCAGTTAAGTATATCTAAACCCAACAACAAAAAAGTAAATGTATTGCAACTTACTGTGCAACCTGAAATCTCAAACAATGTGACCACCCTTTCCAATTATCTTCTGTGAACTACAGAACCCCCCCCCCCCCCCCCCCCTCATGTTATGGAGATGAGAAGGGTGGTGTTCTGTAGCCTTATCACAATTCCTGCTCTCGAGTGACAAAATTGCTCCATCATACATACGAGTGAGTACTGTTACATTTGAACAGGAAGTGTGTTACTGCCATCACCAAGTATACATTACGTGGGGAAAAAAAAAAAAATTCAGCTAAAGATTAGCATTGTCACCCTAGGAAAGTACTACAGAACACCTTCACCTGCCCTGGTAGAGGGTGCAGTTCTTTAGTCCACAGAGGTAGCTGCAAACAATGTAACTTATAAAGTGTACAGCACAGGCAGAAAGCAAGGAACATTATAAGCGCACAAAAATTCTGGTAGACTCAACAGGTACCGTATTTATCGGCATATAACACGCACAGGCGTATAACACGCACCTTCATTTTAGGAGAGAAGTTTCAGGAATTTTTTTTTTCATTTTAAATGAAGAACTTTGAAGCAAAATAAGGGCCAGTGCCCATCAATGCAGCCTCACCATTGCCCATCTATAGCCTGATCAATGTCCATCTGCAGCCTCACAATTGCCCATCAATGCCCATCTACAGCCTCACAATTGCTAATCAATGCAGCTTGATCAATGCCCACCTGCAGCCTCACCTTTTCCATAAATGCAGCCTGATCAGTGCCCATCTGCAGACTCACCTTAGATTACTGTTGCCTCGGAGGGGACAGGGATGGGGCGGGACGAGTGCCGTCAGATTACATACAGCGCAAATCTGTTTACTTGGCAGGCTCTTTAATACAAAGTTCTATGATAGCCAGAACACTGGTCCAATGCCGCCCAGGAGACAGGACTTCCTATTAGAGAGGCCGCAGAGCAAACAGGAGATTTTTGCTGTATGTAATCTGACGGCTCTTGTCCTGTCCCCTCCCTGTTCCCTCCTAGGCAGCCCAAATTGCAGTATCGGCTTATAACACGCACACCCGATTTTCAGGGTGAAAAAGTGAGCGTTATACACCAATAAATACAGTATCTGTTTTGCACTTTCAGTGGTATATCTACAGACTATAAGGGGCCGAAAAAAATAGTTTGTTAGGGTTTACATATACTTTGAGAAACATATAAGGGAACTACCTAGTGCCTCCACAAATGGAAAATCATTTTTGGTGGACTTAATATTTAATAACATGTCTATTATTAAAGTGTTTAGGCCCCTTTCACACTGGGGCAGTGCGGGCATCTGCGGTAAATCTGCGCTATTTTTATCGCCGCTTTACCAGCACTATCCGGCCGCTAGTGGGGCGGTTTTAACCCCCGCTAGTGGGCAAAAACGGGTTAAAAAATGCCCGCAAAGCGCCTCTGCAGCGGCACTTTGCTGGCAGTATAGCTGCGCTGCCCCATTGATTTCAATGGGTAGGAGCGGTGAAGGAGCAGTGAATACACCGCTTCAAAGATCCTGCTAAATGGACTATTTTTACCATCCTGCTGGTGCACCGCTCCAGTGTGAAAGCCCTCCGGCTTTCACACTGGAGTTAAAAGGGCCGCTTTTTTCAGGTGCTATACAGGGGCCTTATGGAAGGTTTATGTGGTATATTTTAATAGAACAAGGATATACTGCAGGGTACATTTTGCACCAGGATCTAGAAATTCTTAGCCATGACTACCTTTCCTAACATAGCTTTAATTTTTTTTTTTTTGTGTGTAGACAGTGGGACCAAATTATAAAAGATCTTTGAGCAATGTGTAGTAATATGAAATTTCAAGTCAATCCAAAATATAAACTGTTGGTGCAAGCAATGAAAGTTAACTGGTAGAAGATACAAAAGAAAAATATGATTCCATGTCTGAATAAAGGAAACTGCCATACAAAAATGTGCAATCCTAAAAGCACTAAGTGTAATCAGCTGATGACACAACCAAATAAGTAAATACACAGCAGCCGGAGCTATGTCCGGATTTTGTGTGTGTACGATTTGTATATGCAAAGCTGACCTCAAATGAACTGAAACTCTTTGGGTAATCTCTGTGACCAGCCTACATTGTACCAAAGCATTAAGCAGCAGGCATTCTCCTAGCACACTGCTTGTCCTAAGAAGAAAAACATCATGTACCTAAAGAGTGCAATGTTCCTGCTTCAGTTTTATTTACACTTCTATTACCACACAGAACACTAGGCAGTTGCATTCGTTTATAGTTTGTTAATCAAGCTAAAGGAGTCAAAAATTATGTTTTTTTAAATAAATGGATTGAAGGGTTTCCAATTATGAACATGATTTATAAATTATTTTTTAGGCGTATAAAAAAAGTTCTTTTAACAACACTCCAATACAGTGATGGCAAAAATTGTATTACTTACAATAGATGCCTTATGTTGCCTTTGTTACTTTTACTGGTTACATACAGGTACATTCTGAATGACCACATTCCTTACGTCAGGGGTGCTCAACCTTTTGAAGAGCGAGGGTCACAATGAACTGTGTGTTTTACCCCCCCCCCCAAATTTGCAAATGTAAATGAGCTCTTACTGTTCTGAGTCCCCTATAATTTTGCTTACACACTGATGTGCTGCAGTTTACCAGCACCGTGCCTATGGGTTAGCTGTACTTTGCTGAGGACTGCTATTATATTTTACAGGTGTGGTACATTTTCGGAAAATGCAGTAAAACTCTTGCATTCAGGAGTTTTGGTGCGCTTTCAGAAAGTGCACCTAACCCGCAGAATATAATAGACGTCTACGGCTCAGTGCAGCTAACCCACAAGTGCACTGTGCGGCAACTGTGGATTAATTTGAAAGCAGGCTAATAACCATTGCAGATTATTAATATTATGTCCATTGCTAAACTGTGAATGATATATGCACTGGCCTTTCATTTCTTTACTTTCTGAGCTTCAGGAACCACCTCTCTGCAAATCTGCAGGCATCAACGGCTGCAGTTTTGCTGTCCCAGGTGGAGTGCATTTGATATGACCACCTAGGACAGGAGCCGGCGCTATAGAGGAAGAATTGGCTTCTGCAGCTTTGCTAGCTTCCTCTACAACCCACCATCCTAGAGCAGGAGGTTGAGGGCCAGATCAGAGATCCGCGGGTAGGGCAGCCATGCCTTATGTGGTAGCAGGGTAGCTATGAGAAGAAACTATACAAGCATGGAGATAGATGTATCTAAGAATGTAGTGCCAATAAAGGGGGTTGTATCACATCACAGGGACTGCAGTTTAGCAGGATGCACTCAGACTGCTGGAGCTACAGGTTAACCTGGTACCCTACTAAAATAAAAAACAGTGTCAGAAAAAATGATAATGCATACATACATGTTTTGTATTGCTATAGCTATGCAACTATGTACTAGGAAATACGGTTTAATACGGTTTATGAGGGATTCAATAAAATCTACACTATATATAATTTCTGAAACTGCCAAATATAGGTTTCCAAAATTTGACTTTCAAAATGAACACGCAAGGCTACAAAGAAAAGCAAACTAGTGTCAACAACTAGCAGCTGCTAAGATAACAAGCACAAATAATATAATCCAAAATCTGAGGCAGAACAGTACCTGTGGGGCAATATCTCACACAACAGCACTGAAGTTAAAATGAGGTTCCACTTTTTTGTTGGGAAAAAAGCATAAAAAATGTTTGAAAACTTCATTACATGTAACTAAGTTCATATTAATAACACTTTGATACATCAAGATGCATCATGAATTTCTGGAAGCAGACCAGCAGTAGCAGTTCACTTTGGGCACAAGCCTCATGAATCAAAATAAATTACAAATCATTCGAAATTAGAGAAACGGAACATTTAAAAAACAATGCATTACCCTGTGTTATGGAGCCTCTTATATGTTGTGGTGGTTCCTTCATGGTGTGTGGACTATGTCTGTCTCCAGGAATGGCTCTTCCCATTAAACCTGCACATATACACACAAAGACAATACTGAATTGATGCCAAAATTCTCATAGTAACATTTTTTTTTTTAAATGGACATCCATTACATTCATTTTGTACTGTCTAAGTTGGCATCTTTCTGTGCAATGTGACCTGAGAAATCCATTGCCAGACCTTATACAGCATTTGGCATAGAGTACGTTGGGTGTGCTGGCTGAGGTGTAATGCGTCTCTGCTATGCTATGTGACAGCTGTTCCTACCTAGTATTATTAAGTCACATTTACCTGGATTTGTTTTGTAATGTTGAAGAAAATAGGATTTTTGTACTTATTGTAAAATCCTTATTGTGGAGTATTTTAAGGGCCAGAGGAAGTCTTAAACCTTTGAGTTATACTGCTGCCAAATGGGAGGATTGGACAGTAGTAAACAAAAAATAAAATAAAAAATTAGGCCAGCCCAGGATAACCTCACCTACTACCAGCATTCCTTTGTTTTGTAGTATACCAAGTGCATTGTGGGAGTATAAAACCTGAAGGATGTCAAAAAGCAGTTCAACTGAGAAGGTGGGCAAAAAAATAATGCTAACAGGTCCAAGAAAAAAAAAAAAAAAACAGAACTGGGGACTAACGCATAGAGCATGCCTGAATAAAAGATCAGGCCGAGTCCTTGCAAATCTATGAAACTGTTGCTTGATGCCTAAAAGTCAAAGAAGAACTTATAGAGCATAGTAGTGTGTGCCTTGACAAGGGTGCAACTTGTCTCTTGACACACCATAAGCTCCTGCAGCCTTTTGGGTTCATCCAGCATGAGAAAAAAGAAAATTGTCGAAAAAGGAAAAAATAAATACAAATAAATAAAATCAGTGAAGAAGGAAAAATTCTAGGCCTCAACACCATCTTTGTAAATTTGCAAAACCAGAAATGATTTCTTGTAGCATAAGGATGAAAGTTCAGACACTCACCTCACTGAGGCATCCAGGAAAGCGTTACAGCTGACCACTATCTGCTCCACATGTTTAATAAGGAAGGGATCACCCATACTAGTGGTTGTATCTCTTAAAAGAGATTTTGACCAAACGCGGTTTGACAAGTCACATCAAGATCAGTTAAAGGGCAGTACCAGCCAGCAAGAACAGAATTCTATAAAGGGCTTCCAAGCTCTTTCACGTGGCTTTTGCAAGAAAGAGCAGCAGTGGGGAGATGCTTCCTCAATGCTGGATGACAGGGATAAAAGTGCAAAGTATGCTTATGTGACACTCCACCCAGTAAATAATGTCAGACTGACTGACAATAAGGGGAACTAAAAATGACTTATGCAAATGAGGAAGCTCCCTGTGCTCGCCTGACTGGCCTCACCCACTAAGCAAGTCCTTTATGACAGGGCAATCACTGAGGCAATGCCAGCGGCTTTGGAACTGGACCAGCACACTCTGCAGCCAACCTTTACCAGAAATCATTCAGGAAAGTGGCCCTCTCTGAAACAGTGCTTAAAGATCACTTCCAGGCTATGCCCTCAACATCCAATTAGGTCTGGATGTGGTATTCTAAAAGCCAGGCTAACCACAACCATTCTGGATAGATGCAATGGAAGAGACAAAGCTCCAGCAACAAAGTATAGAAGAGTTTAGACTGAAGAAAAAAGTGCTAGCAAAAAAAGGGATTTTATTCCACCTGTAAAATCCATTTCTAGAGTGCATTACAGGACGGAGGATAAAATATTCTAGAATTCTGCGTTATGCAGGCCAACCAAGCTAAACCAGCCCTGTATAACCCCATCCTACTCCCAAAAAGCCTCAGTTTTTTAAAACGCAGTAATGAGAGTAAATCATAAGAAACAGAGGGGAGGGACATGTGATCAGTACCCCAAAAGGGACTTTATAGGTGGGACAAAAATTTTCTTTTCTTAATAGTATTCTACAGGACACAGGATGAAATATTGTGGAACCAATGGGATGTCCAAATGCAGTTCAACTAAGTGGTGGGGAATAAAGCAATTGAAAGTCTAACAGGCAAAAAACAAAACAAAAAACAAAACAAAAACAAAGCTGGCATCTGCTAAGGTCTGAATGTCCACCTATTAAAACTTAACCAACATGCGAACCAATGGCCAGATGAAAGCCTTGAACTACAAGTATCGTCATCCGTTGCAGGTGATGGCTTGTAGTTCTGAATGGTCTGTGAGGTCACCAATGAGTGACCTTGTAGTTTATTCACAAGCCCTGCAACTTGTAAATAGCCAGCTCGCATACAGGTACAGGCTGAAAGCTGCAGCGCTGATCTGCAGGAGTCTGCCATTGCACCCCTGATCCACTGTGCAATGCTTTCCAGACTCTTTAAGGAAAAATAATAAATGCACTTTTTTTTCCTGCAAAAATATGTGCATTTAATATTTTTTCCCAAAAGGTGAATTTAGCCCTTAAGTCGCTTTAACAGTTAGAATTTAGGAAGCTATTATGAGGAATAATGTTTCTAGCATTATATAGGAAGCTCAGCTGAATGAGACTGCTTATAAGAGCCACATGAAAGTTCGATGTTCAATCTGCTGCTGCCCACTTATGACTACTACGGGGTATACCATTAACCTGGATAAATGAGAACCTTCGCCGAGGCATATATATTATCATTAAACATGACATAGGAATCAAACAGTTAGACCTACCTTCTGTAGGGCCGGCTGGCAACTCACGGACATGTAAACCTCTTGGAATCTGTCCCTCCATCATATCGTAAGTGCGTTTTGCAGCACTTGACTCTTGAGTGGACCCAATACTTCGATGGTCCTCTTTGGAGTTTTGAGAGGTTGATCCACCTAAAAAGCAAGGCAGCAGTGTTAATCACACAATCAATTAAAGTGTCATCAGCTGTTGAGTTAAATTACTGAGAGATGTCCAGCATTATTTTTTTCCCCTTTGAGCCAAACAGTAAGGCTAATTTCACACTAGGGCGTTGGGGGCGTCGGCGGTAAAGCGCCTCTATTTTTACAGTCGTTTTAGCAGCTCTATTTGGCCACTAGTGGGGAGCTTTGAATCCCCGCTAGCAGCTGAAAAAAAGTTAAAACCACCTCGGAAAGGGGCGCAGGCGCTATGCAGGGACTATTTTTGGCGCTATAGCGCCTGTAAAGCTCCTCAAACAGCCTAAACACTACTATATAGACCAATTACAGAGAGTCACATCTTGGCATCAAAATAAAGGAAAAGAAAAAAATCACAAAGAAAAAAATAAAAAAAAAAGTCCACAAGGGTGACACCAAAGATAGAGGATTCAATAGGAAATAATAATCCTTGCCTTGTTTTAAACATGAGGAAGACTGCCAATAGCAGATAAACCCAATAAGTTAATGTGTAGAATCTGACTAACGAGCAAAGTGAAGAACACTTGTAATTAATAATAAAAGCAGTAATCAATTAGTAGCTGTCCTAGTTTCTAGATTACAAAATAAAAAACTAACTGGGAGTACATATATTTTTCATGCCTGCAGTATGAATACATACGTTTGTTTCGTTGACAAATTAAAAAAAATGCATTTCTGTAATATAAGGTGCTGTAACATTCTTTTCAGTAAAGGTATTCAGAGTATGCTGGACACAACGGAACACTCCATGTGTACATTTGTCAAAAAGGTCATCGCATTTTTTTGAATTGTGAAATAAGCTTTGAGTAACTACTATTTATGTACTTTGGAAATTGCAAGAAAAGATTGAAACCTCACAGTTTTTTATTACCATTGGAGATATTCTCTTACTTGATGTCACATTAGGTTTACCATCTCCAGCTTCTTCAGTATCCAGGATGGTGACTAATGCTATTGGAATAGGCAACTGTAAATTTTTTTGCTTTATAATTATTTTAGACAAAACCAAGCCAGTCACTAATCCCTGGATATTTTGGCATAGAGCAGCTTTCCGGGACTAACATAGCCTATTCTCTTACAGAGTATTCCCTACCTTTCTACACCATCACTTGAGTGCATGCATACTGGAAGTGGTTGCAAAAAGGCTGCAGAAGAGCAGCAGCACTGAAATGCAACAAAGGATAAAAAAGTGAACATTGAAATTTTTAAGAAAAAATAAACAATTTTAGCACTGTGGCTAAGTGGTTAGCAGTTCCGCCTACCAGTACTAGGGTCATTGGTTTGAAACCCAACCACGGCACTACCAGCCTCGAGTTTGCATGCTCTCCCTGTGCGGATTTCCTCCCACACTCAAAAGAAATGCTGGTAGGTTAATTGGCTCCTGTCCAAATTAGCCATAATATATGTATGAATGTGAAATGGAGATCTTAGATTGTAAGCTCCTTGAGGGCAGGGACTGATGTGAATGTACAATATCTGCAAAGCGCTGTGTAAATTAATAGAACTATATAAGTACCTGTAATAAATAAACAAACAATGTGCAGGGCTGTAGTAAAATAAATATCATTCATTTAGGGTTTATATACAATTTAAAGGTGCTATCTTTTGTTACCTTCGCTGAAATGAATTGTGCCAATTACAAGTGCAGCCCTTCAATGTATACACAAGATATATTATAGTCTGGCCATAAAATGAAAGGCCCACTAAAAGGTCGAATTTTTATTTAGGTATTGCAAAGAAAAATTTATTATGTAGTTGGTTAATGGCTTATCTTCTACACACTCTTACACATTTCAAGTATAAATATTCTTCAGTCCATTCATTTGTGTTGTATAGGGTCTATAAAAAAAAAAAAAAAAAAAAAAAAGGTAAAAAAGATCCTAGGACTTACCATCGAGTGACAGGATGTGGCCTTTCATGCCTTCATAAATGACTTTACCCTTGGACACTGGTTCCTCACGCATTCTGTCCACCCTGCATGGGCTATTTTCTCCCATGATCTTGGAAATGGTTCCTTTGTAAAGTACTTCAGCTGGAGTGCCCTAAAGATGTGTTGAAATGGATGCAAGAGAAAAACAAAATGAAACAGAGTCGGGTATTATATGTGATAACCCTAATGCACCATTTCAATAAACATCAGCCCACAGGGTAGACTTACATGTGTAATGGACCCTCTGTACGATAATTGAGGATCTGGTGTATGACGACTACCTGGTAAGCCTTTAGTGAGACTTCCTCCTTGAGCTGTACCTGTAATAGAAACACCAATGCCTTTTTCGAACCAATGAAATAATACCTCTCTTATACTGCTTTTGTATGGATCACCCATGTAGGTCATGGGGTTAAGGGAATTATAGTATCCCTTTTAGTATGAAGTGTAAAAGTGCCCTGGTCAGGAAGGGGCTAAAACCTTCCGGGGCTGAAGTGGTTAAATAACAAACATGTTATACTTATCTGCTCTGTGCAATGTTTTTGCACAGAGCAACCTGGATCCTCCTCTTCTCGGGTCCCATGCTGGCGCTCTTGGCCCCTCCCTCCAAACTACTTGCTATGGGGCACCCTAGCAGGCTCACTCCCAATTCGCTGCTCGGCATGTCCATTCAGACACAGTGCCGTGGCTTGGCTGTTCCCTCTCTCTCTTCTCATTGGCTCACTGGCTGTGATTGACAGCAGCGGGAGCCAATGCTGGAAGGGGTGGGCAAGCCTAGGCACTGTCAAAGTGCCCAAGGTTTACTTGTCAGAAGGGTTGAGTTTGGCCATAGCTGCAGGTACTGGGGCCTGCTGCAGGCATCTCTAGGCACCTGCACTTTATATGTGTATCAGTTTCATGTATTTTCATTTGATTCACTAAAAATGTGATAAAAATAAACTTTTTTTGTTATTCAACACTGCATCGTTTTAACTGACTGTCGTGCGACATTGTAGCCAAATCAAATTGATGTCCTTTTTTTTCCCACAAATAGAGCTTTCTTTTGGTGGCATTTGAACACCTCTGCGGTTTTTATTTTTTGTGCTATAAAAAAAAAAAAAAAAAAAAAAAAGAGCAACAATTTCGGGGAAAAAAAATGCAATATTTTTTACTTTTTGCTATTAGAAATATCCCCCAAAAACATATAAAAAAAAAACATTTTTTTTCCTAAGTTTAGGCTGATATGTATTATTCTACATATTTTTGGGGAAAACAAAATCACAATAAGCGTATATTAATTGGTTTGCGCAAAAGTTATAGCGTCTACAAAATAGGGGAGGACACATCGGACACTTTTGACACTATTTTGGGACCACTGTCATTTATACAGCGATCAGTGCTATAAAAATGCACGGATTACTGTGTAAATGAAACTGACAGGGAAGGGGTTAACCATTAGAGGGCAATGAAGGGGTTAAGTGTGTCCTGGGGAGTGATTCTTACTGTGGGGGGAAGGGCTACCTAGGACATAACAGCGATCACTGCTCCCGATCACAGGGAGTAGTGGATCTCTGTCATGACACAAGGCAGAACAGGGAAATGCCTTGTTTACATAGGCACGTCCCCGTTCTACCTCTGCACACCGCAATCGCGGGCCGCTGGAGAACATAGTTCCTGGGACCCACGGTTATGCTCCTGCGGAGTGTGTGCACCCAAAAGGCAGCAAATGTAAAGGGACGTACCTGTACGCCCATTTGCCTGCCTGTGCCATCATACATCTGTGTGCGGTGGTCGGCAAGCGGTAAAAAACAAACAAAACAAAAAAAAACACCACAACAACAAGCCTTTAATATTACTTTAAATCTCTCTTTAACATAGGGAAGGCTTCTTGGTGGAATAATCATATCAAGTCACCCAAGTCTTGCCTAGAGCTGGATTCCCACTGTTGCGGTGAATTAAAGTGCACTATACCATGCTTAATACCATACCTTACATTAGGACAGCCTATTCATTTAAATGGGCATTGCGGCAGTACAATAGCGCAAACCCTGATCTAAAGGAGAAAGGCAGCACAATGTACTGCCATTTATGTTATAAACACAGGTGTAGAGAAAGGATATTTTAAATTTGTGGCCATTCAAGAGAATATATTAACTGTACTATAATGAAGAGTACATCTCATGTCTTATGTTACAGAAAAGTGCATATAATATATTTCAGACACGACCCTTACACTAATTGAGCTTTAGCACTACTATTTTCACAGCATCTTTCAGTTTTCAGTGCTGTAATACTAGGCAATTACTTGTTTATGTAACATAACATTTATAGTATATCATTTTGTTCGACAAATAGAGCTTTCTTTTAGTGGGATTTAGAGAGGGGGAGGGTGGAGATAAGGAGTTAATGCGCAACATGGTGGCTAGGTGGTTAGCCTCCGTGTTGTACCCACATTAATTTTATAGTATATCATTTTGTTAGACAAATAGAGCTTTCATTTAGTAGTAGTTAGCAAGGGGGAGGATGGATATGAGGGGGTTAATGCTCAACACGGTGGCTAAGTGGTTAGCACTTCCACCTAGCAGCACTAGGATCATCAGTTCGAAACCCAACCACGCCACTATCTGCCTGGAGTTTGCATGTTCTCCCTGTGACTGCAAGGGTTTCCTCCGGGTACTCAGATTTCCTCCCACACTCCAAAGACATGCTGGTAAGTTAACTGGCTAAATTGTCCTGCATGTATGAATGTGAGTTGGGGACCTTAAATGATAAGCTCCTTGAGGGGAGGGACTGATGCGAATGTACAATACATATGTAAATCCAATCACTGTTCAATTCATGCTGCCTTAGCCTTCACAACATTGCTAGAATACACTCCTTTTTAACTAATGACACCACCAAGGTTCTAAATTCACTCCCTGGCTATCTCTTGCCTCAGCTACTGCAACTCCCTCCTCATTGGATTACCTTTACACAGACTATTCTCCCTTCAGTCCATAATGAATGCCATTGCAAGACTCATCCACCTTACCAACCATTCAGTGTCCTCCACCCCTCTCTGCCAATCCCTCCACAGGCTTCCACTCACCCAACAAATAAAATTCAAAGTACTAACAATAATTTACTAAGCCATCCATAACTCTGCCCCCAGCAACATCATTAACCTAGTCCCAAATTACCAACCAAGCCGCTCTCTTTGGTTCTCCCAAGACTGCCTGCTCTCTAGCTCCCTTGTCACCACCTCCCATGCTCATCTCCAGGAGTTCTCCAGAGCTTCTCCCAACCTTTGGAACTCCCTACCCAATCTGTCCGACTGTCCCCTAATCGATCCATCTTTAGATGATCCCTGAAAACCCTTCTCTTTAAAGAAGCCTATCCTGCTTCTAACTAATACACTGTTTTACTTCCTCCATCAACTGATTTCCCACAGCTATCACCTTTTGTATCAATTGACCCTCCCTTTTTAGATTGTAAGCTCTAATGAGTAGGGCTCTCCGATTCCACTTGTACTAAATTGTAATGTAACTGTAATGTCTGCCTTCATTTTGTTAGTTGGTGCTTTATAAATCCTGTATAATAATAATAATAAAAAAGTGCTGTATAAATTGACGGCGATATACAAGTATCTGTAATAAATAAATAATGTGCATAAGGCAAGTGAGTGTGTTATATACAAGTCACTAAAGAGATAGGCTGGAGAGATGTACAAGAGAGGAGGGTTAAAAAAACAAAAACAAAAAAAACAATCTAACCTTTTTTTACTGCAATTTTTACATTACTGTATCTGGCCATTACAAAACACAGAGCCATTCAGACAGGCTCTGTACATTTTGTCAGTGATATGCACTGCGCACACACAAGTAGTAAACATAGCGCCATATTTAAATGATGCTCCAGAAATGTACATCCACCCTCTCACCATTTATTAATGTGTGGCGATTAATGGTGGTTCTTATATTGGTTACTTCATTTTATGAAGATTACTAATCATTATACCTCCTGAAATTACGCTATTGTTGTATAAAATAATAAGAGCAACTTCTTTCAGTTACAAAACAAATTTGAGCTCATTTGACATAGGAAGATATGTACTAGATTTCCTAACATATCACGCACTGTAGGTCAAGCCAAAAACATGTCACCTAAAATGATGGGTGGCATATTTAGAAAAGCAGAATTCTAGAACTTTAGAGAACAAGAAAACTAATTTAACACCTTAAACCCTAAAGCCATTTACTGTTTTTAATGTGCAAGAACACACAAAGATTTATAATTCTGCTATTAAACCATAGAAATCTTACAGAGAAGCATTAAAATATATGTAACCTGGATATTTATTATTTCACTGAAGTGCACGCAGCCATCCTATCTGCACCTGTGATATCAAAGAACAATGTCAGTGAGGCCATAACCAGGGCAAATAGGTGGAGATTGGGGTCAGTGCTGTGGACTACATGTAAGCATGCATTTAAAAAGTGTATTATAGAGCTGGCCATAGATGGACTGCAAGAGAGAAGTCGATCTAATGGTTGGCTTCTCTCGAACATTAATGTTGAAAAATCTTTCTTCGATTGGATTTGTAGCCAATCGGCTGCAGCTTTGATCAGTGTATTCTGACAGCGGAGGAGTTTCCATTGTCAGAATACAGTGGCACAGCGGGGAGGATTTCTCCATCCACCCTAAATGCGCAGATGGGGGAATCAGCAAATTTTTCTTTGATCAGTCTGTGGGCTGATCAAAGAAAGATAAATAAAAATCCATCCATAGTCCGCTTTATTCTCACAATGACAAAACGATTGCATTATACTGTAATTTACAACATTTGTAGACAGATGTGGCTGTAAATGAACACAAGAGTACCGTAATTCCTACCCCTGAATATTGAGCTTTCTTGAGGTGTCTGCATAACCAGGTTCTCTGGCTGGCTTCTGGGTGAGAGTTGCTCCTGTTTTACAGCCAGAAAAGGCACTGAAAAATAACAAATAAATAAAAAAAAAGAAATCCATTAGCATATACATTTTTGCTCCTTTTCTTTGGACACATTTTCATCACTAGCCCTATGCCAACATGGGTTTGCTGCTTGTCAGTTACTTCAGCCCCTGCAGTAGGAGGCAAAGCTTTCTCCAACACCCCTTCTGTAGAGTTCAGCTTAGGGAATATCATTCACGTGACCATCACATGCTCCAATTTATTTACAGCACACTGCAGAAAGCACTCAGGTATATAATATGCACAAATGACAATTGCAAGTGAGAAAAGGCACACAAATCACACCTTAAGGCAGTAGATTTCCAAAAAGAAACCGTTCATCTTAAAATCTGTTCATGGTTCATAGATTTTATCTCTAGCACAGAAATACCTTATGACGATAGTGCTTGTGACACATTCCCCCTTACAAAAGTTAACAAAACAGCATCCCAGCACATTGTAAGCAATAACTTCTTGCAGTTTTTCCTCCCTCTGGCAAATAGGACAACTGACAAAATAAATGCACGCTATGGCAGAGAGGAATGTAATGTGAGTCTAACAGGCAGAAAATGTTCCCGATACAAATAAATATGTACCACTCCCACTTCCTGCGTGTACACACATATCCCGCTCATTCAATGCACTCATACCTCTCTGAATTTTACAGAGCCATAAAGAAAAAGTGCCACCATTCATTTCCTCCAAAACACTCCTGTGCAAAGTTCACTGTATTTAAAAATGATCTATTAAACCTTTATTGCAGTAGCAGTGTGATAACAAACTCATAAAAGGAAGTCACCTTCTGGAAGTCTGATGACCCAAGAAAAACATGTTTAACCATCTGATTTCCAGCATGATTTCTACCCAGCATATAGCACATAGACATAGCAGGATAGTTGGATTTGCACACTCTTGAACTGGATCCCTCTTGATCCTAAGTGCTGTAGGCTGCTCTGTAAACTTGCAAAGCTTGCTTTGCTTTTAACAAATATGTAAATAAAAAGCCTGGGGAGGTGGAGGAAAGCAGCGTAGATGCACTTCAATTCATGTCTACCCAAGGAATTATTGACCAGTGTGGCCACCTGCTTGCTTTTACAGTTGTGAGATTTTGCATCTGGCAGAAAACAAAGTAGAGACACAGACTGCCATCTCATGTCTATGGGCTGTTTTACTGTATAAACGATTAAAGATCCCAATATGCTAAAGATGCAATTTTCTCTTACAAACATTTTATTGGCATTTAGCACATAATACAGTGCCATTTGTCATATAACAACATGAAACCCGATAAAGAAAAAAAAAAAAAAAAAAAAAAATTGCGGTCCTAAGAGACACAACATTACACACAAAGGCACTAGCAGTAAGACCAGTGCACATTGAAAATTGTACAATTAGCGGGAACATAAGAATGTTCCACTAAAGTCATAAGCAACAAGTCAAAGAAATTACATGTCTGCTCTACATATCAAATATGTCCAACAGCTGTCTAAAACAAGATCGGCCAGTGCCAAAGGGCCAGGCTGGTGTAAAGTTAGATCACAGAAAATTAAGGTTTAAGGGAGGAGGTTAAAAAGAAACCAGGATTATAGGTCGGGGAAGGACAAAGGGGAGGGGAGGGGGGAGGTCTCAGGGGTCCATGTACCAAGAGAAAGCAAATGACCACTCAAGTAAGCCAAATGGTGTTGCCAACATCCCTGGTATAGATACGGAGCAGTGGTCCTTGGTGATGTTTACACCAGATGTTTTTTTAGCTTATTTGTATAATAAATTTTGATATATTTTTGTACCTTTTTGTTCTCTTTGTTTGCCTCTAAAGTCTCACTAGTACCGGTGGGGGGGGGGGGGGGGGGTTACTTTTTGCTCCGTACATGGGACCAAGAGAGGTCAGATTGCTAAAAGATGATCATCAAAATGTGAAGGATTGGTGTGGGTTATCCAAGGCTGCCCAACCTGAAGAAATTTATCATGGGAGTTAGCCAGTTTTACTGCTTCAAAACTAAGAGCGGGCAATTTAGAGGCTCGTGTAAGGTTGGTTACCGTAAAAAGATGCAATGCTAGCTGACGTTTCGAGCAATACAACGTCTCTATAGGTTTAAAAGGTGGGTTTCCCAAGGATTCATCTTGAAAACCAAATGCAGTATATATGTAGGAGGGCATAGACCCAGATCCATAGTCCGCCTGATTTTGGGCAAAACCACCAAATACGTGCCACCCCACCCTGGCTGGGGATATCCTCGAAAGCAAGTCGAGGGGTAGAAAGGAACAAAACAGGCCAGACTATCTGGCATATAGTATCATCAGTATAGATATTTAGAAGCATTCTTAAGAGTTGTAAGATTTCTAAACATTAAGAGAGTGCTAGGGCCATGATCTGCCAGTCCCCTGGAGTCAGCCCCCAAACTCACTTTCCCATTGCTGCTAAATAGCTCGTAGACAGGGTTTCTTTAAAGATATAATTGCAGTATTGATCAAAGAGATAAGACCTGTAGAGTGTGGATGTGCTTTACAGAGACTTTTGAACGACATCAGGGGATAAGGAGAGTGCTGAGAACGAAGGACCAACAAGGTGAAATCATGAAACTGTATGTAGCGGAATCTTGTAGGGCAATCTAAGTAAGCCAAACATCAGGATCCTTTTAGGGATGAGAATGGAAATCCGTAAATCCATGTTCATTCCACCAGCAAAATTGCCCTGGGCTATCCATTCCTGGAGAAAACAGAGGGCAATGCAGTGGTAGATGGGGCGAATTTAGACCAGCAGAGAATGTAACAGAATCCCAAAGCCAAATCATGTGAAGCAAAATGGGGCTCAGATGGAGGGCGGGAAGAGGGAGGGAGCCAAGCTAATGAGGAAAGGGGACCAGGTTGATAGTGGTCCAGAAGACGACTGAAATTTTCAATACACTTGGATTGCATAGATTTAAAACATAACTCGGTTTAAAATAAAACACTATAACGCTAAACACCAAAAAAATATTTAAACTGCACCATTTTATCCACTTCAAAAATTACTGAATCCATTTTTTTACACAGGGACACCATACAGACTGAAATCTGTCTTGATATTAGCGTCTTGTAATTCCTTGTACTGCAGCACTGTGCATCAACCAGGGCTGTACTGTTCATTATCACCTTTAATGTGCATCTGCACATTAGAAGTGTCAATTCTGTAGAAAGGGGCTTACCAGAGTGGGAACCATGTCATTGCTGAACATATTATGTGTCGGTGATACACACCAGGAAGACTGGCAACACACAATCTTCAAAGGCTCAAGCTTCATAGGAGATTTTTGGTACTCCACACCCGCTAAAAGCACTAGTGATTATTCGTTCAACATCTACTCACCAGCACAAAATTTATAAAGCAGCCATAGGCATAAGGGTACTTTAAAGTGGTTGTAAACCCCAGTCATTGAATCTGAGCAAAGCACGTATATCTTTAGTGTTTACTTATCTCTCCAAAGCTCTAAGCCCCTGTTCACACTGCATCTGACTTTAGTCGTACAATTTCAAAGCTGCAGGTCAATGCAACTTCAGGTGCGACTTGGCTGACAATAGGTCTATGCAAGTCGCACCTGAAATTGCAAAAAACAGTGCAGGAATCTTTTTCAAATCAAATCGGTGTGGCACCGCAAAGTCGACATTGCGCCAATTTGAACAGTTCCATGGCCGACAATAGGGTGCGACTTGTTCTGCGATGTGGACCTGTCAAAGAACATGACACGTCGCACCAGTGTGAATGGGGGCTGTGTGTTGTTTCTTTGTTGCTCTGTTATCAGCATGAGTCACTTATGAGAAGTTTTGGCGACACATGAGATAAAGTTGTGTGTGTGTGTTGGGGGGTGTGGGGTGTGTGTGTGTGTGTGTGTGGGGGGGGGGGGGGGGTGTTTGGGAACTCATCAGACAGCTTGTCTATTCAGAACAGTGTTCTTCAGCTGTGTGGAGCGGGGTGTGTTCCTTTCCTCCAGACAGCTCACACACAGTGTTTAACTGCAGCCGCTCTGCCCCCTCCTCTGTGCTCTGGACAGATGAAGAATGATTTTACATTTTTTCTGCCCTTTTGAAGGGGTGCAGAGAGGAAGAGACTGCAGACAAACAAGTAAACCCTATGTGGGAGGATTTGTTTAATCTTTGTGTATCAGCTGAGGCTGTTCACTTCAGTGGGTATATTGTGAGGATTTACAACCGCTTTAAAAGGTACTACAAACTTTTACTAAAATATGTAGTTGAACAAAAAACCTGTGCTCTTAGGAGCATGACGAGAGGCAGAATATCAGGACTGGAGAGCTGCATGACTCGTGACCCTTTTGCGCAGTTATGATATCTGTACTGAGCCAGAGCTACAGTTGTTCACACTTATAGTTATAGCTGAAACATTCCAGTCAATGTGTGCTAAAGGCAACAAGACGTGTCAAGGATGATGAAAGGAGGTTGCAGACAAACCGTCATTATAAGTGAACTTTGCTTTATAAAGAGAACTGGAGTTCACCGTGGTTCAGTCATGCACAGAGGGAGGTCAGTGACCCGGGTCTGCTCAGCAATGTTGTGTTTATACTGGACAGTCCTTTTTTTTTTTCTGCTTGTATCTGGCAGGCTTACTGTGAACACAATTGAGTGCTGTAAGTGGAATCATTTAGTAACACACTTGGCATTTAAAAGGGGAAGGGAATTTACGAACAGGAACATTGACAACATATATCTGGCTATAACACAAAGGACAATTTATAAATTAAAGTGATCACATAAACATAACTGGACAGAACAGATTTGAACTTACGCTCCTCACCCAGTTTTTTTGGGTCCACATTGATTGGTAAACCCATTGTGATGGACCCTACAGGGACCTTTGCATGTTCAGAGCTGTATGGAGCATGAAGTGGGATGGGAACACCCTGAAAATAGAAACATTGTTGACACAAGGCTCAGTTAATCCTTACCAAAATTAAAACTAAAAAACAAATGGAATGGAATAAATGACATTTTCTGTTTGTTTTCAATGTTTCTTATTAGTATCATTAAGGCTGGATTCACACCATACTGCGGTGAAAAATGTTTTACTGCATTGTAAAACGTCCATTTACCGCAAGGACAAACAATTAATTCCCATTCACACTGCATTGCAACCTGTTGCAGACATCACAGCACACCGTTCCAAATCACATGGCTGTATAACACCGCAGCATATCATACGTCACATAAAGTTTGTACAAATCAAAACAAAAACAAAACAAACAAAAAAGAAAGCTTTGCGATGTGTTGAATTGCATACCACACTGTATCTTACTGCAGCTGGGAACGGTGAGCAGCCAAAGTGGTAAAGGGCATGGGCATGCAGCTTTGCATGCCCATGTGAATTCAGCCTAAATGATAACCAAATCCAAGAAAAAAAAAAACATAATATTGCAGCTTCCAAGTCCTTAGATGCATTGGCTGCCTTACTTTTTTTTAAATGATTTGTATATTTTCAGCAAGTATAGAGAATACCTGTTGATCTTGCTAAAAATGCAGCATCCTGGTCACTTGTGAGCTGTACTGAAAGCAAAAATAAATGTAATCTTTCTTCTATATGTTACTAATCTCCCAATCCCCCCCATGTAATGCAGATGAACAGAGGTAGATATACTGTATTTTAGAAGCTCGGACTGGGTGGCAACCATGACTTCCTCTATAGATACACTGAAAGAGTGAGCGTACAAACTGGCAGCATTACCGGGGAAAATAAAGGGAAAAATGGCTGGAAAAAAATGAAAACGAATGCAGCCACTATATCTAAGGACTAATAAGCTGCAATATATTCCATTTATGTTTTCTGGGTTTAGATACACTTTAACTATCTGGACGGAGCTGTGACAGACAAAATACGCAGTCTTAAGTTTTCATTTTATCTGTAAAATGTGTATTTTGTTTGTACATACAGCAATAAAACACAGAACACAAGAATGGATTTCAAAAGCCATTAACACTCCCAAAATACAGTACATCTTTTTTGAAAAGAGAGAACCTACAGAGTCAAACACTAATGATTTCCTGATATTTCATGGCATTCTGACGAATACTTGCCATATACATTTTTTTAATAAATACATGAAACGGTTACCAGTACATAAAAAAGATGCAACATAAGCTATAAATAAATGTTAAAAGTAAAAATTTGTTGAATTGATAAATAACACACAAATGTGGCTAAAAATGTAAAACAAAGTTACTCTATATCGAATATTTATTGTATAAGCTCCAATGTGTACATCAATAACAATATACTGTATATAGATTTAGGCCAGTTAACACATGCCTGTGCGCTAAAATGATTGGTTTCAGCATGTAGGCTTGTGTCTGTGGTGGCAGGGAGTAGCAATGCCTTGTGTTGTAACAACCCAAGGTACCGTTTGCTTTCTTTTTTTTACTTTATTGAAATGTCAATATGAAATCAATCAGCAATTCCGCTCGTTATCACAGCACATGCGGCCGGACTCTTGCTACCTCTCCCGCCCGGTGGATAGACAGGGGTAAGCGTGAAATCCCCCATAACTTCCCGCAGACTAATTTATAAATACGGCCCTCATATCCAAAATGGCAGCGGCGGCCTCAAAGCACACACAGGTGCTGTAGCCAGAGACAGACGTGGCTCCTGGATCTGCCTGGACATGGCTCAGTGAAGGATCTGAGTGCCAGGGCTTCTGAGGCTGCATCCATGTCCCCAGACAGAGATATCTTCTCATCCCAGTTGGACCTGGACAGGGAACTATGTGATATTGCAAGTCAGGGGAACATGGAGGACAGTCCCTCATCTTCCCCAAGCTCCCAGGACATGGCACCACTGCCAGAATACTTGGGGGATCCCATTTTGTTGGCAAGATTTTCCACCCTGTTAGAACAAGGGCTTGAAAAAGTAAACGCATAACCCCTGACCTGAAACATGAATTTCAGGAGCTGGGCTTCTGCACAGGAATAGAAAGCACACTGGCAGTTACCATCACCATAACCAACCAAAATGAGTGTATTGAGGACATACACAAGAGATTAGATGATGCGCTAGATAGAAGCACCAAAAATGGGGAATAGGAGAAAGTGTCCACATCCCTAATGACACATCAAAAAAAGCAAAGAAACCCTCTGACGGGACTTTATAGGGCAAGGACTCCAAAAATAGTGTATGCAAACAATTCGGTATAAAAAATTAGTTTAATACAAAGTCTAAAAAACATCAATACATAAAGGTTTTGTCAAAACTGCATATTCAATTGATGTCATGGATAAGAGAACACATTCAAACCACTATTTACAACACTCTTGTGCAAATGTATGGAGTGAAGCTCTATGCGTTTTAAGTTTTTTTCACAAATCCTCTTCATCAGGAAGCAAGTGGTGTAGAGGTTTATGCAATCTACAATTCAGAGAGCTACAAATAAGTACAGGGTATATGCATACACAAATTGAGACACAAAAGTTTGTCCACAGACAAGCACTATATAATATATATATATATATATACATATATCTTGATGTTTTGCATCAAGAGTAGAGAAAGAAGGGAGGGAGGGACAAGGAGAAACATGGCTGCGCCGACCACACGGTGCCCTAGAAGGGGGAAGGATGGATCTGTGGTGTTCGTGTCTGCATCAGTCCTTCCCCTTCTAGGGCACCACGTGGTCGAAACGCGTAGAGCTTCACTTTGTACATTTGCACAAGAGTGTTGTAAATAGTGGTTTGATTATGTTCTCATATCCATGACATCAATTGAATATGCAGTTTTCACAAAAACCTTTTGTATTTTTAATACCCAATTGTTTGCATACACAATTTTACACAATTTTTGGAGTCATTGCCCTATAGAGTCCAGTCAGAGGGTTTCTTTGCTTTTTTTAAACAAGATAAATGACCTGGAAAATCTGTCTCGCCTCTACAATTTGTGTTTGTGCCATTCCTGAATCCTTCCTTGATTCTGAAGCCATTGTTAAAGAGCTCATTCACCACCTCATCCCTGACATACCTTCTCACAAGTTAGAACTGGATAGAGTGCACAGGGCCCTGGCGGCGCCCCGTGACGATCTGCAAAGAGACATAATCGTAAAGTCTCATTATGCGGTCAAAGAGCAAGTAATGGCCAAAGCTAGAGAAATAGCTGACCTGCAATTGCGGGGCCACAAAATCCAGATCTTTGCTGATATTCTACCACCTACTATCCAGAAGCGCAGAGATTTGAAAACTTTTCTACAGCCTCTGATAGCCAAAAATATTACATACTACTGGGCTTTCCCTTTTCGATTGAACTTTACTTTTCGCAACAAGAAACAGTCCTTTTCCACATTTCCAGAGGGTGATGTTCTGCTGAAAAAACTGGGTCTTATATCCATGGATCCGGAGGGATCTTCCCGCACCCAACAGCCCAGATCACCTGTCACCAAGCCCACGCAGAGTCCCTTAACTCCAGTGTGGCATTCCACCAGAAGCCAGGCCAAGCTCAAAAGTAGATCCCCATAAAAAAGAAAAAGGCAGCTCTTGGGTTCAATGGGACCTTGTGAAGTGATTTTTCCCTTTCTTTAATTGATCCTAGGACAGGATCACAGATGGAACATCTAAGGATGCTTCCTGACATTTCATTGCTAAGCGTGAGAATGAGTAACCCTGGGATTTAGGTTTTATGCATACTGTTATGTTTTTTCTTTCCTCGGGGGACTTCTGATTCTAACAGTTATAACTCATTATGTTAATGTTGAGGTTTCTAAAGGCATGTTAAGGCCAGTGATGACAGTCATGTGTCCAGTTTGTCTTTGTTTCCCTCCACTAGTGAGGGGACCAGAGCCAAACCAGGCCCTGGGCATTGCCCAGGGTGAAGTTAGTGGAGGACTAGGGGATCTTTTCTCCGGTTTGGAGTATGTTTGGTTGGAATTACTGTCTAACTATTGCATAATATATGTGGATTTGTTATTTGTAGGACAGTCCTAATTTAGGAATTCTTCTGAATTTTTGCTTCTTTTGTGTGTTTACTTTTCTCTTTTCTTTTTCTCAACCCTTACCCCTTTTCCCTTTGCTCCGAGACCCCTCAGTACTGGGCCTTCAGCTGCTGAATGGTTCTGAGAACCAGGGAAGGCGATTGTCATTCTAGAAGAGGTTGGTCAGTGACCTTTTGGCTTTCTTTGTGCACCATGGCAGACAATACTACTGGGGTCCCCTTCAAATTTGTTACCCACAATGTTAAGGGGCTGAGTTATCCATTAAAGTGGAGGATGGTCCTCCAACATTACAAATCCTTGCAGGCAGACGTTCTCCTTCAGGAGACACACTTTCCACCAACCAACAACCCTTTTCCACAAACTTTTTGCGCCACTATGACCCCCATTTCTACTTGGCAAATGGCCTAGGGAAGACAGGAGGCCTACTTTTCAAAGCGGGCATCTTTCTCGCTGGAGAAAAAGATGTGCGATCTGGAGGGACGTTACTTGATGCTAGTAGGGCATCTGGGGCATCTGGAGGGCTCCCCAGTTTCATTGATCTCTTAGTACGCTACTAACTCAGGTCAAGTTCCCTTTTTTAGAACTTTGCTTCATGCTGTGTCCCAGACCTGAGGAGGTATGGTGCTTTTTGCAGGGGATTCCAATGTAGCTCAAGGCCAGAAGACCAATGTCCTCTGCTAGGCATTACCCCAAAAATTGGGTCAAAACTGGCTAACATGTTACATTACCACAATCCAATTGATATATGGCAGGAACTCAACCCTTTCAAGAAAGACTATACGTTCTTTTCCTATGTTCATCGTACCTATTCTAGAATCTATCACTTTTTTTACCAATCCTGAAACGGTGCACCTCTTCCGGGTAAGTAAAATAGTAGGCATATGGTCAGACCAATCTTTGCTTTGGACATCGTGTGACACTTTACTAGTAAACCGGGGTCCTGTCCCTTGGAGGCTTAAAATGAATCACTTTTGAGTAATCCATCAGACTGTTTTGATATAGAACAACATCTTAAGGAATATTTTGCCTCAAATAAACCTGAAGACACCTCTCCAGTGATCAACTGGGCAGCTCACAAAGCCACAATCAGGGGTTATCTGAGAATAGCATCTCTTCTCAAGAAGAACTTGAATGCTCAGACAACAAAGAGTTGTCTAACCTACTGACCCGACACAAACAAAACCCAAATTTGGACCTTAGAGACAAAATATACGCAATCTTTGTCTGACGACTAAGGCGGAAAAAAAATCTTAGATGGAATCAGGCCTCCGTTTACATGCTAAAGGGTAAACCAGGTACCTGTTAGCCCATAATCTAACACCTCAATTCCAACGGTACGCCCTAATTAGATGTACGAATAGCACTCGACACAGAATCCACAAACGGTAATGAAAATATTTCATGACTATTATTCTTCATTATATGGTGAACAGGAGAATGCATCAACTGGAGCCATAGACAATTTTCTTTAAGATCTCACCATCACTTCTCTCTCAACCTCCCATCGGGAGATTTTGGAAGGGGAAATCACTGTAGAAGAGGTACTGGCAGTAATTAAAGAAGCTAACACTTCTAAAACTCCGGGCCCAGGTGGCTTCTCTACAGCATATTACAAGAAATTCGCTATTCAGCACCCCATCGTCTCCAGTTCTTTATGGCAATATGGCCCTTGATGCAGACTCTAATAAAGCTGATATCTGTTTAATACCTAAACCAGACAAGTACCATACTGAGGTGGCCATTTACCATCCAATATCCCTGATCAATACTGACTTGAAACCCCTGACCAAAATATACACGACTAGGTTCAATACATTTTTAACACAATATATTCACATCGATCAGGTTGGATTCGTTCCAGAGAGATAGGCCGCAGGCTTGATCTCTATATTGCGCTCTAATTGGGATAGTGCAGATGAGCTGTGAGGCACGTTATTGTTACTGGACCTACATAAGGCCTTTGACTCTATATCCTGGCCTTTTCTGTTTCATATATTGAGGAAATGGAATTGTGGACCGAAATTTCTTAATCTGAGTGCTATCGTTTGCAAATCTGGAGAGGAACTAGGCAGAGATGTCCTCGGTCGCCACTCCTGTTTGTGATAGCGATTGAGACATTGGCAATAGCTGTCAGATATAACCCCAATATCCATGGCATTGAAAATGGCGGCAAAATGCATAAATGTGGCTTATTTTCTGATGACATGCTGTTATTCCTATCGGATCCTATCACGACCTTACCCAATTTATTTGCCTTATTTTCCGATTTCTGAACCATTTCTGGATTCAAGGTAAGTCAACTACAATTGGAGGCTCTAAATACAAATCTCCCAGACAGTCTTTGATTATATACGGCCATTCTTTTCCTTTAAATGGCGTGCGCAGATGTTCCCGTTTCTTGGAGTTAAACTGACTTCTGACATTGCCTCATTGTATTGGGCAAATTACACCTTTATATGACTCTACAGAGCGTGACCTGAAGACTTGGCAAACCCACGATATTTCCTGTATGGGTAGAATAGCGGTCGTTAAAATTATGGTTCTCCCTTGAATACTATATCATTTTAGGTCCCTTCCGATTCCAGTTCCTCTAGTTTTCTTTCGGATCAGTCCCTGATCTATACATTTATTTGGGAGGTTATCAGGTGGCCTGCTCTACCCTGTACAGGTCTAAATGGCAAGGAGAACTGGGAGCTCTGCATTTCTTGCGATACTGTAGAGCGGCACATTCGGTCCAGTTATACCAAATTTTTGATGAAAGATATAGACCTGACTGGGTCCACTTGGAGGCACAGGCAAGCCGACCATTCCCTTAGATCTCCTTATGCGTCGGGCGGTGTTGAGCCATTCTTTATCCCACTCCTTGTTTTTGTGGGACTCCCCAAATATGCTATATTCTTGACTATTATGTTTTGTTGATGTTTAATGGGTCAGGGACACTGATCATATTGGATAACGCATACTTGTTATAACTATTTCATGATGATTATTTGACCGTAAAACGTTTGTATGATGATTTAAAATTGTAATAAAAACTATTGAAACAAATAAAGTTAATAGTACTGCAATTGAAAGCATTAAATCTCACTATGTACTGCATTATGGTTATCATTACTAGGTGGAATTCGCCATTATCATTACAAAAGTGGAGCATACCTGAGATATGGAGCCCATGGGTCTTTCAATAGCAGCTGGGTGTTTGCTGGAGGAAATAAGAGGCGGTGGGTTTGATATGCTGTTGATACGTGGTGCCAATGTCCGTGAACCATCATGCAGGTTTAGTGGCACTGACTGACCTGTTTGAAAAAAAAAAAAAAAACACAAAATATGGATTAAGAAAAACCTGTAATAGTTATCTGCTTTCAAAGAAAAAGGTTTATTATTAACCAATACATGTTTAAAGCAATAGCAACCCTCTGTTTTGTAAGCTTTTTCAGCAGTTGAAAGTTTTCATATTTTTTTTTAGGGTAGTTCCTTTCTCTTGCAGCATCCTATTGAGCCACTCTTGAATGCAAGGACTAGAGTTACCTTACACTGTATGTAACAATAGAAACACACAGCCCCCTAGCCAAGGGATGCAAAGGCACCTGCTCCTCCCCCCTCCAAGCTAACAGACTGCCTTGATACTGCTCACTGTTAATTATTTCCTGTGAAGACTAGAAAGTCAGGGAAGCAGCAGGGCGAGAGCAAGAGCCAGCAGTATTGAGGCTGTAAACAGGAAGTGATGGAGCAACCAATAGTTTACTGGGAAATATTTATTTTGTTGTTCTCAAGGTTCTAAACTAAAAAAACACAAAGGGTTTAATACTACTTTAAATTCTAATATGATATTTCCTGCATACTTACAATGATCCAGCTTGACACAATGTAAGTATGCATATCTCAAACCTGAGGGACCTCTGGGGAAGTTGAAAATACATTGATTGCAGCACTCTTCTGGGTCTTGAGTTAGAGAAGAGGGCTGGTGACATCACAATCTTCATCTTGTTCAATTAGAGGGGCTAGTGCCAAGAGAGCGACCCTTTGTGGTCAGTGTGCAGAGGGGAAGCAGCTCAGCACAGATCCCCATATTGTAGTAGTAGTATAAACCGCTACAGTGATTGTCAGTTTACCCAGTGGCCCTTCAGGGATGATATGCAACAAGGATCATACCTGAAAGTTCAGATTTAAAAAACAACTGTAGGCAACAAGTGAAAACAGTGAATTGGTATTTGAACACTGCTGTATGTTTTTTTTTTTTCATCACATGACCACTATAAGCACCTAACAAAATATCGGCATTTAAATAGAGAGCATAGTACAGCAAAAAGGACAATTCTGAGAAGTAATAGGTGGCGATCTGACTGTCTGACGAAAAGGGAGTGCATGAAACTTTACTTAGCCTAATGACTGAAACCTTTAAATACATCAAGGGGTGAATAAGGTTCAGGAGGGCTGTATGTTCAATATGAAACCAAAATCAAGAACACAGGGACATGACCTGAAACAGGAGGAAAGTTCAAAACCAATCTTAGAAAAATAGGATTTTTTCTACAACTTACCTGTAAAATTATTTTCTTGGAGTACATCATGGGACCCAGAGCAGTCATATATTATATATATATATATATATATATATATATATATATATGGGTTATACGTCACCTACTGGTAAAATCAAACAATAAGTCCCCCCTTCCTGCGCAGGAAGTACTCAGGTTTGTAGCAAGCAATAAACTTCCCAGACAAGATGGGAGGGATCTCTGTGTCCTGTGATGTACTCCAAGAAAATGATTTTACAGGCAAGCTGTAGAAAAAAATCCTTTGTTCTCTAACGTACATCACGGGACACAGAGCAGTCATTCCTATATGGGACATCCCCAAGCAATGCCCCTGAGGGGAGGGAGACACCATCACAGAAACTGCCACCATTACTGTTTGTAATACGCTGAGACCAAAGGCAGTCTCCTCCATGTTCTTGACATCCACCTGGTAAAAACCCTGTGGATGTATAAACTTAAAGACCAAATAGCGGTTTTGCACACCTAGACCACTGACACCTGATGGCCCAAGATACTCCCACACACCTGTTAGAGAATCTCTCCCCAGAAAAAAAAAGGGATTTTGCTCATTAAAATCATAAGCATCATTGATAAATTGGCAGATCCACTGCTAAACATTTGACCTACATGCCACCTGCCCTTCCTTGGCTTTTTTGGCTGCACAAATCAGGATTCCTGACCTGTGCCAACAACTAAAGTATACCCTGAGTATTTGAACTAACTCTAGAGTAGGTAGCGATCTTTCTCTTGCCGATTGCGGATTAGAAGAAAAATAAAAAAGAAAGACACTGTCCTGATTCAAGTGAAAACTAAAAAACACTCTAGACAATAGAGATGGATTAGGACGCAACATCACCTTATGATGTGCGACCAAGAGCGGCTCCTTGTAAGAAAGAGCTGCCAGCTCTGACACTTTACTTAGTCCCTTACCTCGGAAGGGTGGTTTCTACTAACAGTCTGCCAATTGGTTAAAAAAAAATAAAAAATAAAAAAGACCTCTGCAAAGATAGCCCAGATCAAATCCCAGTTCCAAGGACATAAGAGTGGCCTGACGTGGGACTATCTATGCTACACGCTATATGAAGAATGAATCCAGGAGTGAGAAACAATGGTCTCTGAAAAAAAATGGATAGGGATGCACTCAAACCCTTAATGGTACTTAAGGCCAATCTCCTTTCCCCTACCGATTGGAGAAAGAAAAGAAAATCTTCCACTCATATTCCTGTGGGTGCCACTTCCTGGCTTCCCCTAGGAAAAAAATATTTCCAAGTCCTGTAATTGAGGTTCCATGAAACCAGTTTCCAGGGCTCAACAGTATGGAGGTACAGGACTCAAGACCATTAGGTCCCGCTGGACTGGGAGTATTCAAGGAGCGACCCTCGCAAGCTTCGCTATGTCAGTGTACCAAGCCCTCCTGGGCTAATTCGGCTAACACAATTGATCAGTGTTACCACCTCTCGGATTCTTCGCAAAAGATGTGGGAGAAGTCAAAACAGAGGGAAAGCATCAAATAAGGGAGAACTGGTCCCTAAGGTGTTACCAGTGCATCTGCCCCTACTTTCGTCCCAGGCACAACCACTTGTTGTGGAACTTGGAATCTAGTATCTCCACCTGCACAGTTCTCCCTGACCTTATTCTATACCTGGAGTATGTACTAGTGATAGAGATAGCACTTGTACTGTCTCAGACAGAATGTGGTTCACCTTCCTGAGCCGCATGACTCCTGGTGGTTGATATATATGCCTACAGAGGCATTCCCAGATTACACCTACAACTGGTTTGTCCCAACATCCAGAGCAAGGCGTACTGGCCAAAAATCTAACATACTAATAGGCAGTATTTTCTCCTGTGGAGACCAAGTCCACTGAACTATAGCCACCTTCAAACCAACTGGAGAAGCTGGCATCAGTGCTTATCTTGCCCATCCCTTCTCCAGATCTCAAACCATCAACCACCAATTCTAGCTCTACAATACCCCAGGAACAGAGCCATCTGGGAATCCAATGCCTGGATCTTCATGTTCCAGACAGAGAGAATGATCCTCTACTAAAGACCTGTAGTAGCACTGACTAGGGAACGTGCCTTGACCTAGATACAACTTCCTCCTGCAGAAAAGCATCAAAGGAATGGACCCCGAAATCTACCTCTCGTAGAGAGGACAACAATAAATGGACAGAAGGATGTCCAGTGGCTTAAGATCTAAGTTAGACCTTCGGTCTCCATTTGGTTTTGGGACTGCCACCGTTGAAGTTTTTTTTTTTTAAACTGTACCCATACCTTCTGCTCCAAGAGTCAAAATGAAAGGCAAAATATTGACGACTCTATGGCAGACCCAAAGACCAATAGAGGGGTACCTAACCTAGCTTTTGCTGGCTAAAGATTGAGCAAAACCACCTCAGAGACTGCCCTAAGATCTTCTGGCCTGAGATACTCTCAAACACAGCAGCCTCAGATACCTCCCTCACCCAAGTGGGGAAAAGCTTACAGCATCTGGTATTCCCGGGCAGTCTCACATCCATATAAAGGCTTTATTCTGCTTAGGCTTCGATCAACATAGATCAGGCTTGATCAAGGTGATGTGGCCGCAATCCATCTGATGAAAAATTAATGTGTCAGGAAAATACTGCAATGCCAAACACCCCAGTGGCTCAGAAGCCTCTGACACCACTGTCCATCGGGTATGTGGTCACCGCCAGATAACTGAACCTGAGAGCGGTGCACCTGCCTCCCCCAGCTGCCTTTCCATTCTGGAACCATTTGACTGGTGTAACAGGTAAATAAACGTAGCAACTATACTAGCCAACCTAATACACAGGCCTAAAACAATGTTGGTTTACTGCTATGCAACCCCTTACGTATGCAGGTACCCAAGTTATGCAAACATGCAGGTATACAAGTATTCTTGAAAATGTATGCATTTATGTATGCAACTCAAGGCAAATAAGCAAATATGTATATACCCCCAGGCAAACAAGCACACAGGTATGTAGTCCCAGGCAAACAAGCCCATATGCATGTAGTCCCAGGCAAACAAGAGCATATGCATATAGTCCCAGGCAAACAAGAGCATATGCATATAGTCCCAGGCAAACAAGAGCATATGCATATAGTCCCAGGCAAACAAGAGCATATGCATATAGTCCCAGGCAAACAAGAGCATATGCATATAGTCCCAGGCAAACAAGCGGATATGCATATAGTCCCAGGCAAACAAGCCCATATGTATACAGCTTAATAAGTACATATGTATGCAATACAAATAAAAACGTGCCAGTATGCGTTTAAAGCAATATGCACTTATGGAAGCATGTGCTTATGCAACTATAAATTTAGGCAAAAAACACGAATGTGTGCGTCCATGTAAACATACATTTATGCAATACGCGCCCATGGAAACATGTATTTACGCAATAAGCAAGCATGCGTTTATGCAACATGTATCCATGCAAACATGTCTCTTTATACAACCCTGTATCAACATGCATCAAGTATCATTATGCAAACATTTATATCCATATATCTTTATGCAAAAAAAACATGTATTTTTATGCAAACGTGTTTTATCAACTGTGCATTTCAGCAACCTTGGATTTCTGCTGCTGTGTGTTTTAGCTAGTTTGCAAGCATCCACATGCTTAACTGTACTTGGCTCCATACTAGTCCTGCAATATTTAACCAAGCACATATGCATACAATGCACCCTGTATGCTGTTTCAGAACAGCAAAAAAAATAAGCTTCTTCAGACCAAATGCACACTATTCTGGAGATACAACTTCTTAAAATGCACCCATGGTCATGTTTTTCCAAACGTGTATATTTAAACATGCATTTAAGCAACAAGTTTGCAATCATGTATACTAACGCTGCACCTGCCTACCAAGCAGTCAACACCACTTTAAAGTGAACTGCTAACCATCCAGGGGTGTATTGTACAGTTGTAAATATAAAGCATACAATAATCACTTGTCTGGTCAGACAGTTCTCCCATAGTAAGTACTCACACTTTGTTAGTATTCATGGGCTGCTGCTATGTCTCCAGAGGCCCTGCTGAACCTGTTGCCACATGGCATCATGGCTGCCCTTCCCCTTCCTGCTTATATAAAAATAGACCCTACTGAGCGAGCCTGCATCCTATAGTGGCTGGAGTAGAAACCACAGCCCACACGACTAAGAAGTACATAGCATAATATAAGGCTGTCTGTTCTCCCGGTGACCCCTAGTGGCCACCGGGAGAATAGACAGTCAGATCTCTCTCTTAAAAAAAAAAAAAAAAGAGAAACTGCAAGAATGCAGACTTACAATTCCTGCTGCAAGACCATGAACATAACAGTAGTCCAATCTTCACCCAACATGGCAAGCTTTGTCAAAAAAGACCATCAGAGACTGGGTCCCCTTTAATGCGGGGTCCACTCCCCTGGACCTGTATAGCACCCTGCAGGAAAGCACCTTGGTCAGAACAAATACTGTACAGGGTTCCATTACACAGGGTCCAGCCCCCTAAGGCTGCATTACAGGCAAAACTTCAAGGAATCTTCTCTCCTTCCAATGAGGCTTAGGTACTATCTATTTTGGCTGATAGCTTTTTTGAATGGATGTATCCGATTGAAGTCCATGATTCTTAATAGAACCATCCAGACCTCCAAGTTTTCTCCAAGAGCACATGTCACATGAGTGACCAGCCACCCAACAGACACTTGCGGGAAAAAAACTGAGGTACTTCCTGTGTAGGAGGGGTTATATAGGGGAAGACTACTTCTTTGATTGATTTACCAGTGTCCATTCACCAGTAGGTGGCGTATAACACATATAGTAATGACTGCTCTGTGTCCTGTGATGTACAATAAAGAAACATTTATTTTACTGAAAGGGTAGTTGATGCTTGGAATAAACTTCCAGCAGAAACAGTGAGCCAGTCAACAGCAAATGGCTTCCAACATGCTTGGGACAAACCTTTTTCTGCCGTCACTTTTCTATGTTTCTAGCTTTCTAATGACACCAGAGCTCTGCCCAACAGCATTATCAACAGCTGTCAAAGAAGGGTTGGCACCCAAAGACTAATAAAAATAAGGAGGGCTTGTAGTGGCCAGCCTGAGTGGCCTACTCATGAGAGTTAAGCTTCCAAGACAGGGCAAGCGAATGGCAATGCCAGTGGTTCTGGAACTGGAAAGCAGCAAACAGCGAATATAACCAAAGCCAGCCTGGAAAATACTCAAATGTAGCCCAGTTCACTAGAATCACTTGCAAGCAATGTCCAGTCTAGCAGGGTTCAGTGTCTGGAAGCCAAGGCTGAGGACAACTGCTCTGGAGAGCTGTGAAGGAGTGAAAGACCACCAGTAGATAGAGTGACAATTTTTGATTGAAGAAAAAGACATTACAGATAAAGTAGAACTATAAGACAATCTTTTTTTCCCCATTTTGGATAGGGTATGGGAGGGTTATAACCCTTGTGAAATTATTTTGCCATCTGTCTCCCATTTTGGAGATTTCACTTCACTTCTTGTCCCATAATCAAACAGGAAGTGAAAGAAAATCTCTGCAAATTAAGGGAATTCATTGGGGACCCCCAGGTCAACAGAACTAGTGTTCCCACTGAAAGATTTCCCCTCCATTATTTTTCTGGGGACAACCCAAAATGTGGGATTTTCTTAATTTTCACTTTCAATGATAATGGTAAGCAGGACAAATAAAGAGAGTGAATATCTCTTTATTTGGGGCACAGACAGCAATGAAAACTGTATCTAAAAAAAAAAATGTTGTCTTTAGTTATACTTTGATTTGAAGAAGACATCCATCTTCCTAGGACATTAGCAAAAAAACTAAAGCATCATGGCAGTAGGATGGGTTATACCCAGAGATAGCCAATGCTTTTTTGTTTGCACTGTGTCTTGTAGGTGCCAGTGTAATGCCTGTAGGTGTCACTCATGTAGGAGTCAAAACAGTGTCTCAAAATTCCTGTGCCCCTCAACAGACAAGAAAAACATTGCTATTGTGTAGAACACACTGTGCTTTAGTGACTACATTTTATCTAGTTAGGGTTTGGGCTACTTTAACAGATAACTTTGATTCTCACCTTGGGGATTATATGGGGATGCAGCTTCAGGCTGTGGAAGGGGCTTCAATACTTCTCTGGCAGGCACTTGGTATAGTGCAGTAGGGGGCCAAGTTGGCAAGGATGTTTGCTCTGCACTTAATCTTTGACTCTCCAACGGTAAAGTCATGTACACTTTATCTGAATTTGAAAATAAAGGCATTAACAAATTTCATAAAGCACCCCAAAGCATCTAACACAACATGCAGTAAATGACTTGCATTGTAGCACACCAAAACATATTGATCTATCAAAGCCTTCTGCACTTAGATACAGATAAATACAGCAGCCAGCAACATGTGAATCACCCATAGAAATAAATAAAAAAATGAAAGTACAATGCTAATTTCCCATCAATAAAAAACATTTAATGTGCACTATATCCATATAGCATCAAAATTGAAAGAATATATAGAAAAATACAACAACGCTTAAAAGCAGGTCCAAAATTACATAAATCTCTTCACAATAATGTCCATAAATTCTTCTCATCTCAGTGCTTTAAATTCCTTGGGTATCAAATCATACGCAAGATGAGGTGATTTCCGCACTCTGCTTTCCTTCTCCTGCAAACTCCACATTCTATCTCTTTAGAAACAGGCTCTCTTGGTGATGAACCTTTACTATGTACAGTATATACACCAAAAACAGAGGTGAACCATCTGTGCATAGTATTTAAATTATGTATAAATGGAGTGGTAAAGGAAGGTTTTTGTTTTAATCTTAATACATTCTATTCATTAAGATAAAAAGCCTTCTGTGTGTAGCAGCCTCCCCAGCACCTCCCAATACTTACCTGAGCCCCCTCTCTGTCCAGCGATGTCCACGAATCCCTCGGCCATCCGGGACTCTCTCTCCTGATTGGCTGAGATACAGGAGTGGCTCCATTGGCTCACGCGGCTGTAAAAGTCAGTTAGTGAATCAGGGAAGAGAGGGGTGGGGCCCAACGTCAGCTCCATGTCTGAATGGACACACGGAGATGCAGCTCGGCTTGGGTACCCCCATAGAAAGCTGCTTGCTGTGGGGGCACTCAACAGGATGGAGGGGCCAGGAGCAGCAAAGAGGCACCCGAGAAGAGGAGGATTCAAGCTGCTCTGTGCAAAACCACTGCAGAGAGGAGGCAAGTATAACATGTTTTTTATTTAGAAAAACAAAAAAACTAGACTTTACCATCACTAAGTTTGTAGCAGAGCTTTGCTAGCCTAATTAGTATTAATCAGATGTGCAATACCTTACATTAACGCATGCTTTACCGCAATACATGGGTGTGAAGATGCATTGCCGCAAGATGCAATACCCTTATACTCTGTTGAAAGTGAATTTTGCTAAAAACTGCACCAAAAAAAAAAAAAAAAGAGCAGGGTTTTATTTTTCAATGCAATGAAATTAATGTAAAGTGGTGTATGTACCAAACAGTAATAGGCTTGCCTGTATTTTATTTTTATTTTTTTTAGGTATTATTCAAAACACAGGCTTATTTAAACAAACTCTTAGCGCATTGAAATTAAAATATTGAGCGAAGCAGCAAACCTCCTGCTTTGCTTATGGACGTGATGCAAAAATAAGTCCTTGAAAATAAAAATCGGTGCATGGTATGTCTCTCAGTATTTTATTACATTACCATATACCGTATGTAACTGAAATTATTGCAGTGCCAGAACATTAAACACAATGAAATAAAGGCCAGGACCCCGCAGAACTTGCAAACGCTTAGGACAAATATGAACACACGTGGCTCTGATTTACAGACATACATATTCCCTGCGAGCTGCTACCCCTGCTGATTGCTGTAAATATTTAAAATGGTGAAAATGTGCCAGGAGGAAGAGCGGAGCAATACGTGGAAATTGGCCTTGTTTATTCCGCACTTGGTTCACCGTTTAGCTATACAATGATCACCCCAATAATCAGACCTCTCGGTTTGTGCCTGAGCACACAAACAGATAAAACACCACAGCTACTAGATTTCTGGCTGATCACACAACGGCTAGGCATCATAGGCATCTTATATACTGTGTATATACACAGTGGGAAAATTATTTGATCCCCTGCAGATTTCGTAAGCTTGCCCACTTACAAAGAAATGAAGGGTCTATAATTGTTATCATAGTTGTATTTTAAATGATAGAGACAGAAAATCAACCAAAAATTCAGAAAAAAATAAATAAAAAATCACGATACAAATGTTATAAATTGAGTTGCAGTTCAGTGAGTAAAATAAACATTTGATCTCATACCAACCAACAATTATTCTGGCTCCCACACACTGGCTACATTATTTGCTTATGTGGTACACAGATTAGTCCTGTCAATTTAAGCAGGTGCTCCTAATGACATCTCGTTATGCGTATAAAAGACATCTGTCCACAGAATCCCTTTCTTCCATTCAAACCTCACCATCATGGGCAAGACCAAAGAGCTGTCAAAGGACGTCAGGGAGAAGATTGTAGACCTGCACAAGGCTGGAATGGGCTACAAAACCATCATTAATAAGCTTGGTGAGAAGGAGACAACTGTTGGAGCAATTATTCGCAAATGGAAGAAATACAAAAATAACCATCAATCGCCCTTGGTCTTATGTTCCATGCAAGATTTCACCTCAAGGAGTAAGGATGATTATGAGAAAAGTGAGGGATCAGCCCAGAACTATACAAGAGGAGCTTATAAACGATCTCAAGGTAGTTGGGAGCACAGTCATGAAACAAACCACTGGTAGCACAATACCCCGCCATGGATTAAAATACTGCAGCGCCCGCAAGATCCCCCTCAAGAAGGCACATGTACAGGCCCATCCGAAGCTTGCCAATGAATATCGAAATAATTCAGAGAAGGATTGGGAGAAAGTGCTGTGGTCAGAGGAGACCAAAATTGAGCTCTTTGGCATTAACTCGACTTGCCATTTTGAAGGAAGAAAAATGCTGACTATAACGCCATCCCTACAGAGGTTGAAACATTATGCTTTGGGGGCTGTTTCTCTGCTAATGGTATGGGCCGACTTTGCCACATTAAAAAGCCAATGGATGGGGCCATGTATTGTAAAATCTTGGATAACTTTCTTCCCTTAGCCAGAACACTGAAGATGGGTCGTGGATGGGTCTTCCAGCATCACAGTGACTCAAAACATATTGCCAAGGCAACAAAGGAGTGGCCCAAGAAGCAGCACATTAAGGTCATGGAGAGACCTAGTCAGTCTCCAGACCTTAATCCTATAGAAAATGTATGGAGGGAGCTGAAACTTTGAGTTGCCAAGCGACAGCCAAGAAACCTTAAGAATTTAGAGAAGATCTGTAAAGAAGAGTGGACCAAATCCCTCCCGATATGCGTGCAAACCTGGTAACTACAAGAAATGTCTCAACTCTATGCTTGCCAGCAAGGGTTTCTCCACCAAGTACTAAATCATGTTTTGCTTGGGGATCAAATACTTATTTTACTCACTGAACTGTAACTAGATTTATAACATTTGTATCATGTGTTTTTTCTGGAATTTGGTTGATGTTCTGTCTCCATCATTGAAAATGCACCTATAATAAAAATTATAGACCCTCCATCTCTTTGTAAGTGGGCAAACTTACAAAATCTGCAGAGGATCAGATAATTATTTCCCCCATTGTGTTTGTGTGCGCGCGTGTGTGTGTATGTATGTATATGTATATGTATATATATATATATATACACACACACACACACACACACACACACACACACACACACACATATACATACATACACAAAGTGGGGGGAAATCATTATGTAATACCACAGAGGTAGGCATGCATTCCAAATAATGAATTAAGCCACTGATTGCAAGGCATCTTTTTATATAAATCCCTTTTTATAATTTGGCAGGCTTTATGGTGACCATGCCCACCCAGGCAGGTCTCTCAATCTACACATGCTCTTCCAGAAAACTGTACAACACAGAATCCGCAGAGGTTTTTCTCCCCATGCAGTAACATGTATTAACAAGAACTTCTCAAGAAACAAACCTTAAGCAGCCAAACATTCAAAAGTAATGCCGATTGCAGATTGCATGTTTTGCTAGCCATGGACAGAGAGATTTTAATATGTGGATTAGGTGGTGGGTGCAGATTAAATGGGTAATAACCAATAGTCCATTTTGGATCAAGCCAGCTGAGAAGCACATCATATGCAAGATGAAAACCTAGACATGGGAACATTTTTGGCCAGTACATGCCTAAACATATAGGAAGAAATTCCGCCAGAGGGACCATCAACAGACATCATTTAAAAGCTGACAGGAGATCTAACCTTCCTCTAGTTAACTAAACGAAAAGCAATTTTACTTTTGTCTTTGTTGCTCTTGGAGCTTTACCTCCACTTCCTGTCTGGTAACAGGAAGTCTGTCTGGTAAGTAGCCAGCAAATTAAGGAAAATCTCAAAAAACAAAAAACACAGACACACACACACCAGAGCCCCAGATATACGTACTGATATACATTTTATTTAAAGTGTATTAATAATAACTTTCTAAATATACCCCCTTGGAATCAGAAGTACCTCAGGGAAAGCATACACACAAGTGAGCACTGGTGCTGACCAATGTTTATTATGGGCAAACGCTGAATATTTTATTTTAATGATCAGTTACAAATCCGAGACAAATTTAAATCTAGGTGAAGGATCATGGAAAGTTACACCCATATGCTTCAAAACTTAAAAAAAAAAAAAAAAAAAAAAAAAAAACACAACACACAGCAAATAAAACAAAACGTATGCTGTCTACTTGTTATGTTTATGAAGGACAGTAATGTGAAAATTGTTATGAAAAGAGAATGTTAATCTCCTTAAAATTTTGGGTCGCACACAAACAAACCAATCAATTGCATAGCCCTGCCTGTAAAAATGAAGGGTATTGGGTGTCAGCAGGTTTGTGAGATACCTACCTTCTTTATCGGCAGCTTTCCCTTTTGGGCTACTGATTGTCTCTTGCTCTATTTCAGGTGGCAGACTAGACGGAGGCTGTTTTGCAGGGATTTGTCCATCCAGGGCAGACTCATGTACCTTGGTGATCTGCTCTTGATAAAGGGCCAAAGCATGATGAGGTTTCACAGAAGCATTCAGAGGAACAATGTCTGAGATGCAGTCGGATATCTGAAAATAAAAAAAGTATTAGGGAATCCCAGTCCAATGCAAAAATCAGTATATTGATTTAGAATGAACAAACAGTGAAATCACTAAATCTAACCATTAACAAAGTTTGTAGCACTTGACAAAAAATTGACAGTGTACAATTCAGCAATCCTGAGATGAAAACTCCCATGCATGTGCGGGAATTACGTGATCTTGGCCTGGCCAATGAAAACAAATGAAAATTGGTACCCAGAGACAGACCGGCAGGGAGCTCTGGGATGACACAGCACAGGAGCGAAGGGAGTTTAGTTCTGCTTTAACAGTAGAACTAAAGCCACAAATTTTCTTTTCATTCTGAATACAGTAAGGGAGGGTTATAACCCCTGTCAGTCCCCCCCCCCCCCCCTCATTTTCTAAACTACTGCCACAACAGGAAGCTAACGGCTAATGAATATTGCAAGGCAATGGACCCATAAACCATTAAATGAAAGTGTATTCCACAGTGAAAAAAACGGATCCCACAATCACCACCCTTTATTATAGAGCCCTGTTAGCTAGGCTCATTTTTATCTCTGAGGAGCAATTTCTTGTGCAGATTGTGTGCTTTAGATACCATTCACACTTATTGCAACTTTGGACATCAAAGTTGCATGACAAGTCGTACCCCATGTTTTCCAATGATAACTATTTATATATGTGCGACTTAAAGTCATGAAAGTATATGAGGGCCGAGTCCAATCTGTTGAAGAGAGAGTGGAAGGAACTCCCAGCTTACCCGTTTCAAAGGCCTTTTTGGCATCAACCGCTAGAAGGCAGAAAGGAATATCATGTGTGTGGGTAAAGTCTGACAACAGAAGAGCTATTTGTGTTATCTAGCCTCTCGTCCACTGACAAAGCCAACTTGGTCAAGATGTATTAATTGGGGCAGTAATTGTTGTATTTTGCTAGCTAGAACCTTGGCAAATATTTTTAGATCGATTTCCATTAACAATATCGGTCTATAATTCGCACAGAGGGAAGGGTCTTTTTCTGGTTTCAGAATAAGCAAGATGTGTGCCTCCAGGGTTTGGGTAGAGAAGATGGAATAATTTGCTATAAAGTTAAATGGTTTAGTCAAAAAAGGGATAAGGGTAGGGCAAAAAGTTTATACTATTTAGGCGTAAATCCATCGGGACCTGGGCTTTTACTTGCTGGTGTATTAGTAATGGCCCTAAGAACCTCTTTCTCTGTAAGTAGGTTTTCCAGGTTGACATTTGTATCTATGTCCAAGGTCAGCAAGGATTATAATATTTTTTTTTTCTAACAGCCACATACCAAATATGACTGTGTTGGCCAATCCATCTTTGATGTTGTAAGGCTGGATTCACACTATTTTGAATTGGATGCGGGTTTGCATCCAATTTGCATGTCAGGAGATTTTGACGGACTCTATGGAGTCTGTTCACACCTCCAGAGCGGCTCCTGTGCTAATTGCACAGGAGTCCTGTGCATCTTCTGGTTCATTTCAGGTACTAATTCAGCCAAAATTTCAGGCTGAAATTGGACCTGAAAATGGTGAACAGGGACGCACCAGAACCCTGCTGTGAGCTGCTGCATACTTCAGTGTCAACCCAGCCTAAAGCTCCAGAAATCTGATTATTCTTGCAAATTCACCAAATGAGTTTCTATCCGTTTACCCAGTAAAGCCCCTGCACTGTAGGGCTTGTGACAAACACTCATTGTAACCCTAAAAAAAAAAAAAAAAACAACTAACTGTGTGTAATTATTTCACAAATGTAAAATATAGAATTCTAAACTATATTAAAATAGAGCCCTTTCTACAACGTTTACATGGGTGAGCAAATCAGTGGGTAGATATTAAAAGGAAAAGACAGGTTGTTTGACTGCTTGAAACATGTGAGTACGGTGAATGATAACTAGAATCTGACAAGCAGAACAGCTCTTGCACGAGAGGCCTTGTTGTGCGTCATCCAACTGCGCTGACATGCACATTAATATACGGAGCCACACACACATATACATATGGTCCTAAAACTTAAAACCTGGCTCATATTTCTACACTTTAGTGCTTGTTCACCTGAAAGTGGCTTCCCTCAGCGTATGTTGAGGAGGAAAAAAAATTTATGCTTTTCATTATGGTGTTAGCGTTTTTTTCAGCTGCATTTATGGGCATTTCTTGAGCTCTTCCAAAACAAGCTTATCCTCTAGGACAACTGAACTAGACATGTGGCGCAATAGTGCATTAGGGTACAAATCTACACACTGCACTTCAAAAAAGGCTTATAATGCATATACCTGTGATTGCACAGTTGCATTCTTGCATAGATTAATATATCAGCTGGTACTGCAATCACAATCATTTACTGAAGCATGCCCATTATGTCCCCATATGCATTAATTGCACAGGCATATTATGCTTTTAACAAGAGCAAGGCCACAATGAAAGTGCTTGGAGCTGAGCTCACTGGCCCTTTTCAGGAAAGTGCTGCCATGTCATAGAAATCTGCCTCAGTGGAGACAGAGGGAGATAAACCACTACTATGTGGAATCACTTGTAGCAATCCAAAAAAAAAAAGGTTTCTGAAAAAAGAGGCTATGGTCACAAATTTGGCCAAAAAAAAGGCTATGATTCTTGAAGGAATTAAAGGAATGATCGAGGCACATAAAAAAGCTTTGTCAGCCTGGAGTAGCTCTGTGATGTCAGTCAACAGTGGACTTTGGTCTGCTATCAGCCGATTCTGGGTCACAGGAGAGCACAAATAAGTGATCCCCCATAACCCAAATGAGAAGTATTACCAAAAAAGCTTCACCCACACATCTTTAAGTTGCACAATATTTACCCAACTGTTTTTCAAATCGATATTTTTAGTAGAAAATATGCTAAATGTGCACATAAACAATGAAAGTTAAAAAGTCAAAACTGTGTGGAGTAAATAAATGGCAACTATGTCAAGCATGTGCCTGTGATATAGTGAAAAAATATATATTTTTCAGGGAGTTTGTTAGGGGACACAGTTGATTTTGATACAAGAGGGTTATAATGCTGCCTACAGGGGACTGGACACTAACAAAACAAGCTGTTAATAAGATATAACCCCTCCCACTCCCATTAGGCTCTATTTTCGTGGAAAACAGTAGTAGGAGTCGATCACAAAGACAGAGGGGAGGGATCGGTGTCCTTCAAAGAATGTCAAGAAGAGCATTTTACAGTAAATACAAAAATCCAGGTTTCTTTATCATTCATTATCGGACACAAGGAACCAATCCCTGTGGCACATCTGCTCACGCACAGGAAGCGGGGAGAAAGTTTTTTTTCAAGGCAAGAAACCCAGAAGTGCTGCCTTGCAGCACAAATAAAAGTACTTTGTAAAAAAAAAAAAAAAAAAAAGTGTCCATTTGTAAAAAAAATAAAAAAAAATAAAAGTGGCGAGAGGGCAGGGTGGTACAACATAACATGTAGGATGAAGGTCCACCTTAAGGGCTTCAATGAGGAGATGCTTAAGCCACCTGGTAAGAGTGGAGCGAGAGGCAGGTTGCATCTTTGGAGACCTTTTGAAAAGGTGAAAAGGGAGTCTGAACCTTGGAGGTAAGTTGTAACCAAGAGAAGAGAGAAACTTGAACAGCTAAAAAGCACATTCGCCAGCACACCGCAAATCATCAAATAGCATCCAAATTTTAATTGAAGAACAATCAGATGACAGAGGACATAGTGCAGGTAAGGGTCCGTTCATCTGGTGGGAGAATATAAGACCCTGTAGACTATATTAAACACTGGGACAGATTCTTTGAGTGCTGGTCTTGATTTATAGATTTTCAATTGCCCGGGGAAGCATTGTGTTTCCAGCTGCTGTGGACAATTTTCTCTGTGCACTGATACAACTTTTAAATAAGACCAAGTGCCCTTAGTGCCCAGGGTGGAAAGAAATCTACCATCAAGATTTTACAGAATACTGTAAGGAATAATTTATCTGACATCAGATTCGGACCCTGAAGAAACAGTCAAATAAAGTCCTGTGCCTGATGTCCAATGAATTGGTTTGTCTAGAGATGGGACAAGTCTGTCCCAGGGCGACAGAATATCGCATCATAGGTTTCTGGAATGGAACTGGGCAAAGGGAACTGCCCCAAAGGAGGCTACCATCAGCCCCTCAAGCAGAAATGAAGAGTCAGATGGCTACTTGACACAAACCTGGGACTGAAGAATCTGAAGTTTCTTCTGAGGAAGAAACACCCTGATTGAAGTGATGAGTTAGAACCAGTGACAACTTCAGGAGGTTCTGGATCCATCCGAACCTCTGTAACATTTTGACGGTAAGGCCATTTTGTCCTGCAGAGACGTCTCTGACTGCTCCCTCAAGAAGAGTTTGTATAAGTAGCCAACTAGCAGAATTCCAGAGTAAGTGGGCCAACACTGGAGCCAGCACTTTGGTGGAAATGATGAATGGAAGGGCAACAAACTGGTAGTACAGAGACTCCACTGTAAATCGCAGAAAGCATTGATGTGCTGATGTAAGTTGGAAGTTCTCCTCATATAGAGAGGCGATAAGGTTTCTATTTGATTCCGTTCTGAATTTCTGCACACAAATTAAGCATTTAAGGCACTGAGGCTGAGAACAGGTTGAATGCCCCCTTTGGGTTCTAGAACAGTGAACAGACTGGAGTAAAATGGGGCAATGAACCCTTTGTCCAAGAGTCCAGAAAATGCTGGAATTGAGAGTGGCAAGCAGATGAGGAGTTACAGGGGGATAAAAGGTTAGAAAACGAGAAGAGAGTTAAGTTAAATTCAAGCTTGTAACCCTGGAATACCACCTCTGGCACTCATTTATATCCATGAAGGCTAACAGTTCCCCCCCTACTCTGGAAAGTGGGGGCACACCTTTCATGTCAAGGAGGGCTTATTGTTGGGTTTGGCAGACTTGAAATACCAGTGCATTGTTGAGCGCCAAATCTCACCACTTACAAACAAATCAAGTATAGACACTGCTGGATTTGTTTACTTTCCCGCCACAGGTGGCCAGAATCCGACTTTCTGCAAACCCAGTAATGGTCATGTTCTTTCAGATCAACAACAAAGTGTTCATTAATCCTCCACCCTCTGCCATGCTCAAAGATCCTGGTATCCTTGATGTTAATACCATTACGCACAGTGTATTATGTAAAAATGGTTACCTCAAGTGATGATCAGGGCTAAAATATTTTTAGACAGATTTCTCAGCCTGAGCAACACTAAGGAAATGAACACTTGCTTTTACTTTTAAATTCCTGGGTACTCAAAACCTTAAGCTACTTGGTGTAGAGTACACAAAAACAGTACAAAAAAAAATTTTTTAGTATGCAACAATTTAAAAAAAAACCCATATTTTTCACCATATTTTAATTAAGGTGTATACTCTGACCTACTATTTTTAACTGTGGGTTGTGCCATGCTAAACCAGAAATAGATTGTCATATGAGAACAAGTTTGTAAAGATGGAAAGTACTTTGAAGGATATGTTCACATTTAGGAGCATGTTACATCCATATTTAGCGTGTAACATGCTCCTATTGCTGCCACATTTGGGATGCCGACATTCTGCCTGGCTCTGTTCTCATTGTTTTTTTGTTTTTTGTTTTTAACATGCACCTATTCACTTCCACAGAGCTCCCCTCTCTGCAGCAGCAGGTTGGGAACCTTCTTCCTGCATCCGCTGTCACATTTTGAAAACAGCATTGGTGAAAGAATAAACTACAAGTTCCACTGCAGGCAAACTTGTATTATCAATGAACTGTGAGTGCAATGATCATTCACACTGCCTACAGCTCAGGAACTGTCTGTAGAGAGCTCTAGGCAGTGTGTGCAGAAGCATGACATTGCACCAATGATCAGGGCTCTGAAAGTTCCAGTGAACAAAATAATAAATGCATATTGTTTTCCTGCAAAAATATGTGCTTTTATTTTTTTTCACAAAAAGTAAACTCAGCCTTAAAAAACAGCTTCCAAAAATCCTAAAAAAAAAGTGCTCTCTCAGAAATAACAATTTGATTTATTTTCTATGTTTCTGATTTCAAAGTTGCAGTGACGAAGCCCTTCAATAAGACTGCAGCTACACACAAATGTCTATATTTGCAATGAGTACGAAGAAGAGTAAACAAAGTCACGTGAGTGAAGCCTTTCCCCTGCAGACACTTACTATGGATGGAATAGCAGCCGCTCTCTGCTTTAGTTGTTTCAGGTCCATTGGTTTCTGAGGCGAGGAGTTCACACGCATGTCATTGCCTGTGTTTAGCAAACTGGGCCGGGGAGACAGCAGCCTGTGTACACAAAACACAAAGGTCAGCCATTTTATTCACACGCAGGTTAATCACTACTTATTAAAGAGGTACGGTAACCATTTCTACACCATGGACTCCTAGCAAAGGATGACAGCAGAACAGCCTGTACAAAGAACACAGCATATAAAGGCTTGCTTATAAATCCAACACTAGCTAAAAGTAAGCTATTGTTAAAATCTGCCCATTTCTTGTTGGGTTGAGCACACTTAAGGTTTTTTTTTTATTTATTTATTTTAAATTATAAGTTTTTTGCCTATTCTTTCCCTGCTGCACTTGGCTTGAAAATCTGCAAGAACTACACACATGTTTTTTTTTTAGATTAATCACTACTGTAAAAATCAAACCCTAAACAGATGGAATAAATAGATTATTGGGATGTAAGCTACACAATCAGCTTGAGGTAGCAATCAATCACTCTCAAAGAATTGTGCAATCATGAAAGATTAAAGTATATATCTGTGGGGGGGGGGCGACATATTCAGTACATTTTTGCAGTATATGCACATTTCCTGTGGTTTGTCTCTTTTATAAAAGCTGAAGGTCCTGAAAACGTACATGTTGATCCTGCCAGAAATACAGTGCGCCCTTGAATTCTTGTTTAAGTAATCAATAATTTGTCATTAAGGGGGACAATCCTAGGATGCAGATAATCAAATTATACTCCCAAAATCTGCTACTGATATAAATGGATGGCTCACCGTAGGGAACACATGACCTTAACTAACTTATGTCTCTTGCATTACTTTTTGTGTCAGGCAAGTATTTTTATTTATTTTTTTGCCAATTAAAAGAACTGCTTCATTCATAAGATGATTGCATTACAAGAAAGATGTACATATACTTCTTTTAAATTAGAATTTTGCAGCTTGCTTCCCCTCAAAGAAGAAAATGTTATACTTTACTGCATTTTGGAGGGTGTTTTTGGTTGCTTTTGGTTCCTCGCTGTCATCTGATTGGTTATATGGTCTATTTTTGCTGTAAGCTTTGTTCCATGGTGGCTTTGCGGACACTTGCGGCCAAACACTATAGCTGGCCATACATGGGTCAAATGCCGAAATAATTCTCTTTAGAAAATCGTAATTAAGATTTTTTGTTTGAATTTCGCACCATTAGTGGGCCACAGCAATGGCTGATTTTTGTGCGGCCATCGAATTTGAGTGATCGAGCATGTTGGAAATTTTTTGAAAAACTAACGATTTTCTCACTCGCTCAAAATGAATGTTTTGCAAAGCTTGTTGTATCCCTTTCATACACTCCCAGTGTATTTAACCACTTCAATACAGGACATTTTTACCCCCATCCTGGCCAGACCAATTTTCAGGCCTAATATTTTGAATGACAATTGCGCGGTCACGCAACACTGTACCCATATGAAATGTTGATAATTTTTTCCCCCACAAAGAGCTTTCTTTTGGTGGTATTTGATCATCTCTGCGGTTTTTTTGTTTATAGCAAAAAAAAATAAAGAGACAATTTTGACAAAAAAATAAATAAAATAAAAATAAAACAATATTTTTTACTTTTTGCTATAATAAATATCCCAATAAAAAAAAAAAAAAAAAAAAAAAAAAAAATTCTTCCTCAGGCCGATATGTATTTTTCTACATATTTTTTGTAAAACAAAAAACTAAAAAAAAAAAACGTAATAAGCATATATTGATTGGTTTGCGCAAGTTATTGCGCCAACACAGTAGGGGATAGATTTATGGCATTTATATTTATTTTTTACTAGTAATGGCGGGGATCTACAAATTGGACACGTTTGACATTTTTGGGACCAATTACACAGCGATCAGTGCTATAAAAATGCACTGATCACTGTATAAATGTCACTGGCAGGGAAAGGGTTAACACTAGGGGGCGATCAAGGGGTTAAATGTGTTACCTAGGGAGTAATTCTAACTTTGGGGGAGGGGAACTGATTGTAGGAGGTGTCCGAATGGTGTCCCCATGTACAAGGGACACACGATCTATCTCCTCTCCCCTGACGGGACATGGATCTGTGTGTTTACACACGCAGATCCATGTCCCTGCTCTGCGACAAGCAATCACGGGTGCCTGGCGGACATCATGGCGGCGAGAGAGCACATCCCCTAGATGGCCGGGAAGCAGAGAACGTCCTATGACGGCTTCCCAGGATGAGAGAGCTACCTTGCGGCCGTCATATGTTTATACCTGGGATGGAAAGTGGTTAAATATGTCTGATCTAAAGAAATTTCAATGACAACTGTCAATGTATTTTTGGGGAGACAAGGGGCCCAGGGTGAATAGAAAGACATGTTATGCTTTTAGAGTAAGGGGAGGCTTAGGCGCTCCAGACTTACTTAGATATTTTCAGACTGCCCAACTGTCTTCATTGATTACTTTTCACACTAAACAATGCCATCCAATCTGGATGTAGCTGGAATCCTCTATCTTGCCTATGAGACCAGTATGGTTACCAGCCAAAGTTCAACCCCCTAGCCTATGCCCTACACTTTCCTCCTTGCATCTCTGGAAACTCTTAAGGAACAACACGTTTTACCACCAGCAGAATACTATCAATACAATCAGATAGACCACTTGATCTCTTCACTGAAAAAGGTTTCTGAATTATCCACAACAACCCCAATGTAACATGGAAACCTGTTCGGGGTAGATATCTAAGGTTTACAGCATTCTGACCTCCACAGTTGACAAACTTCCTTATATGGAATAATGGGAACAGGATATAGGGGAGGTCTTGGACCCTGCAGATTGGCATAAACTGGCACAAGGGGCTGCAAAATCAATTATAAACACCTACCTAATAAAGGACGATTACAAGGTACTAATGCAATGGTATATTGTCCCTGCTAGAATTGCCCAATGGGTGCCGGGAGCCTCCCCCCATTTCACAAATGGTGAATGTGCCCAAAAGTTTGTAGATTCTGGATTCAAATCTACAGTTTTATCTATTCTCTCACAGGGACCCCGCAAAAGGCACACTTCGGACACCGTGTTGTGGGAGCCCCAAGACTAATTTCTTTCATTTTTACATCAGTCAAAATAACGATCAAATGATCCTGGAAATCCCGATGCTATCTTTTGACCTCAAAGAATAAATTGTCCTGAATAATGTTAAAAACGAATGCCTCTCTGCCATTCTCGAGGACAAGCTTCCCCGATTTGAAAAAAAACCTGGGACCCCAGAATCACATACCTGACGGGGTCAACCTCGCCAGATCTGAGGCTGATCTCCTAGTGCCCCAGGAGAGGCTTGCTGTCTCTTCCCCCACCCCCCCCCTTATCTCTCTTCCCTTCTCTTTTTTCTACTTACTAAACTCTGGGTTTAGTTTGGGGAGGGATCTAGGACCACTGGTCGACCACCATTGGTCCCAATCACAGTTTGCTATTTGTGTATTCAAACATAATGACCAGCTACCATGATCGATTTATGGCTGAGATTACCTCTCATCTTAGATGGGGGGTGCCTCTGGTCATGCAGTACCTCTTCGGAGGATGTATCTTCTGTTCCCCAGAACTATAGTCATAGCCCAAAATAGTGTTATACTTGTTCGTTAACGACCAATGCTGTAGGTCAATAATGCTGTCATGTACTGGTACTTAACTAAACTATATTGTATGGTTTTATATCTGAATGTAACCTTAATAAAACCGATTGGAAAAGAAAAACAAATGATTTTCTAATCAATAGAAAGGAAGAATCCAAAAAAAAAAAAAATGTGCAGGAGCGCAGGAAAAGAAAATTCCCAGAAAGGAAAGAAGAAGATTCCCGGCCATGAAAATTATTTTCTGTAGCAACATGACGTGATATTCAAGGCTTGGTTGGTCAAATTTCAAAATCAATGGTGGCACCATCGGATCACAAAATTAATGACATTTCTGATTTTCCAAAGAAAATTATTTCAGAATTTGACTAATGTTGAATAATGTATGGCCTGCATTAAATAGCATACAATGACTAGCTGCATTGCTCCACTTACTACTTTAGAATAACCTCTTGTTATTTTAATTATGGTGGAAGCAATTACAAGCAAACACCTTCTGTACCTCACAATATTTTAGCAGCGGGACTATTGGTTCCCTTTGGCACATCTCACCATAATTTGAGCAGTTCTAACAACAGACGTGAGCTACTTGAGACACTGAGGACAATGGGGTCAGCAGAAAAATTCCTATTTAATAGAAGCACTTCAAGCCGAGAAGTCTTCACAAAACAAGGCCAGAACATTATTCCTTGATACAATAATTGTCTCTATAGTTAGCTAAACATTTATTAAGCCTTTAAGTAGTGTGCCTGGAGATCATCTTTTCCTATCAACAACCAGCAAAAACGTATAAATATATGGCTGTCTACAAATATAGATCCTTCAAACAAAGGTGAATTGTACGGAACATAAGGCAGCAGTCATTACTGGGAAAAAGTCTTTCCAGTAGACACTTAACTGAAGAGCCCTTTTCAAGGAAGCAATTCACTTCAGGCATACAGACGATGCAGGTGAAATGTTGTTCTCATGAGGTCAGCTAATTGGGCTGCTTCACAGAAAACAAAAAGTTCTGGAAGCCAAAGAGGCTGTAGCCGTACACAGGTGCACCTCTCTTCCAGCAAAATAATATACGAGTAAGAATGGAAAATAGCTGGATTCTGAAGAGCTGGCCTGGCACAGCCTCCATCAAGCTTGATGCCTGTACAAGCCTCACCTAGCGCTATTTACAATGCCAAAGTTGAACTTTTCTATCATGCGACATTTAATGACTGCACATACACTCTGATGCAGACTGAAATGCCTTATATTCCACAAAAGCAAAATCTGTACATATATTGAGTGCCCTTCATTAAGAGATAGGGTCTAATATGATCTGGCAGATTGCTGACCTGTGCAGCTCTGGCAAGGGTTGATCTTACTATATTGGTTCAAAAACAGTGCCCTTTGCAGCTGGAACCAGTATTTAAGAAATGCAAACTACACCAATAAAAAGTTTACTATAAATACATTTTGAGCAAAATGGGCACACACATTAACCACTTCAATACCGGGCACTTTCGCCCCCTTCCTTCCCAGCCCAATTTTCAGCTTTCATCGCTCTAGCGCTTTCAGTGACAATTGCGCGGTCATGCTACACTGTACCCAAATTAAATTTTTATAATTTTGTTTGCACAAATAGAGCTTTATTTTGGTGCTATTTATTCACGACTCCATTTTTTATTTTTTGCGATATAAGCGCAAAAAAATCGGAAATTTGTAAAACAATATTTTCTTTTTTCTATTTTAAAAGAAATCCAATAAAATCAAATTTTGTCATAAATTTAAGCCAAAATGTATTCTGCTACATGTTTTTGGTAAGAAAAATTCCGTTAAGTGTATAATAATTGGTTTGTGTGATCACGGACATATGTACGCAAATGATCATGTACATATGTGTGCAGGTGATCACGTACATATGTGTGCACATAATCATTGGGACATGTGATTTTAGTGGGACATATGTGGGGGACATGTTTTTATTATTAGGGACATGTGTATTTATTATTTGGGGACATGTGTGGGGACATTGTGTTTATACTGTGTGGTGTGTTTACACTGTGTGGTGTATTGTGTGTTTACACTAGACTGGTGATCAGTGAGTAAAAAGCTGTAAAAAACAGCTCATACTCACTGATCATCAGCCGGCTGCAGCGATCTGCTCTCCTCTCCTCAGCGATGACTTCTGTGTGAGGAGAGGAGGAGCAGATTGCCTAGCAACCGGCTGTTTGTTTACATCACATGACGGCCGTGATTGGACACGGCCGTCATGTGATCAGAAGGGCCAATCACAGAGCCCTCCTGCCGATCTGAGATGCACCGTGTCTGGGTGACACGGGCGCATCGGGATCGCGCCGCTGCGCGGGCGCGCGATCCCGCTCCTTCTGATGGACGTTCCTGAACGTCCTATCAGAAGTAGACGGTTCCCACCCGGCCGTATATGTGCATTGGCCGGGTGGGAAGTGGTTAAATATAAAACAATAATAATAATTCTAGTACTAAGGTTATGGAAGAGGAGAAGAACCTGTCACAAGAGTGAGGTTCCACAGTGAGGATAACAAGCATGCTTTACTGCATATACAGATAATTTTACTGGTTTCAGTAACACTTTAAAGAGAAAGTAAACCCTTACAAACCACTTTGACCTACAGGTAAGCCTAGATTAAGGCTTACCTGTAGGTCCAAGAAATATCTCCTAAACCTATATGGTTTAGGAGATATTTGCCCAAAAACGGGCACCGCTGTCTACGGCGCATGCGCCGTAGACAGCGGCGCGCAGGTGCACTAAACGCGGCAGTTCCAAGAATGGAGCTGCCGCATTTGTCGACTCCCGTGCGCATGCGCGGGAGTGACGTCATCGCGGCTTTGCCGAATGACAGCGGCGGAGCTGCGAGACGCCACTCCCGTGCGCATGCGGGGGAGTGACATCATCGCGGCTTCGCCGCTGTCATTCGGCGGAGCTGCGAGACGCCACAAGCAAGATGGATGCGGCGGACTACAGGGGACAGCGGCGACTTCGCTGGCTCCTGTGTCAGGTAAGTGACACATAATGGGCTACTATGCGATGCATAGTAGTCCATTATGCTTTACCTTTGCAGGGAAAAAAAGAGGAAGTAAACTCATCAGGGTTTACTTCCTCTTTAAGGCCCCATTCACACCTGAGCGTTTTGTAGCTTGAAACCTGAAGCTACAAAACACTGGAGGGGAAAAAATCCATTATTCTCAATGGAGATGGTTCACATCTCCACTCCATGTCGCCTGAAGCTCAAACAAGTTCTGGACCCTTTTTTGTCGCTCAAATCGGGCAGATTTGGGCGTTTTTCTTCTTTTTACATTGGTGACCTTTTGTCCTGCACAAAATCGCAGAAAAAAATGCAGCAAAATCATGGTAAAAATGCTGCAAATCGCGGTAAAGTTGCACGATTTTCTGCCTGAAAGCGCTATGTTCAGGTGTGAATGGAGCCTAAGGGCTCGTTTACACTTGATTCAAAACATGGCATTGGGCATGCATTTCTAAAGCACTCTGAACGCCAATCAAAGCCCCTGTTGCTAAATGAAATGGTTAGCTTATAATCTTGTTCACACTGAAATGGTTAGCTTATAGTCTTGTTCACACATTGTGCGTTTGGTTTGCGTTGCTTTAGTGGTGCTTTAAAGCCTTCATGGAAGTCTATGACAAAGCTCGCTTAAAGCACCTGGAACTTTTATTCAGCTTTAGCTTTGCTTTGGAGAAATTGCAGGTATGAGATATCAACACACACACACAGGACATCTGCCAAACTTAATTAACGCTGAAAAAAAAGCACCATTGAAGCATCAAAAACACATAAAAAACAAAACAAAAGCATGTTGAAGCGGTAGGCGCTTTAATGTGTTTTGAAAGTGAAGCAAGTGTAAATGAGCCCTAAAAGCCATGCTCTCTCTCTCTGCCATCAAGAAAACCTGTCTTGACAAAAGCAGAGAGTGTGTCATCGCTGACATCTCTTTCTAATAATGCTAGTTCCCTGGGTGTCATGATGATCCTCTTGGTCCAAAAACCTTGAATGTTTCATCTAGAACAAGTATGCAGGTAAGTGCTTCTGGCTTTTTGCCAACTTTCTTAATTTGCATACTTGTTCCCAATTGGAGATGAGCTCCGACGTGTTCAAACATGAGTCCAAATTCACCTGAGCTTACCCCACCAGGAAGCTGTCACTGTGGATCCTAATCTCAAGCGGCGGAGGCATTTCCTGCTTAGTGGGGAATGACTCCACCACTTATGATTGGCTGTCTGCAGTGACAAATTCCTGACAGGATAGCTCAAGCATGTTCTGTAGTGTGCCTGAACATGCCTGAGCATGCCCTCTTCCTGATCCGTTACTCAGGAACTGTTAAGGCAAGAGTGTCAGCATAACAGCCTATGTTTCTCTTATGAGAGGTTTACTTGAGATACTAAGACAAATCTGATTTTGCATAGACTTATTTCATACTAATAAAGGCAGACGGACAAACAGGGATGCTTGGTTGCTGGGCAGTGCAGTATTGTGAATGATCAGTCTAAAGATTCCATATAGATTTACTGGCCTCTCTGATGAATTTGTATTGACAAAAGCAATATCAACAGATCAGTGCATGAACTATACTTGTTAAGCAAGTTGCCAAACCCTGAGCTCCTGTTCTCTGCAACTGCACAAAAGGTTACCATTAACATAAATCACATAGTAGCGAGAACATGTTCACTGTTGCAGATCTCTGCAATCCCAACTTTCTCTGTTATACCTGTTTTTGTCAGAAGAATCCTGTTCTTCAGCTTCATCTGCACTGCAGGTGGCGCTAGAGTCACTGTCTGCATTTGTCTTTCCGCTATGTTTGCTGTGCTTCTTTTCTACTTTTTGTAGTGCCTCTGTTTCTTCCTTTGGTGGCTCTTCTGGCTTCTCAGCCACACCCTCTTTGCAGTCCTCCAGTTCTTCCTGTTTGATTTCACTTTTTCCTAGTTCCTCATAGATTTTCCCCCCACATTCCTCCTCTTTTTTCACCACACTGGGATCTGGTTCTTCTTTGGTCTCCTCCCCATTACTAGTCCTTTCAGCAAGTTCCTGAGATTGTGGCGAAGTAGAGTTACCAGAATTTCCCGGCACGTCACTGTCCCCTTCTACCACAGGCTCTACGGTTGGCTTGGCCTCATTGTCTTTGCTCTCTTTGGCTTCTTGTCTTGGTGAAGGAACACTCTCTGTGTCTGAACTGTTGTTAACTGCTGCTATTGGTAGAAAAACAAACATGAATGTACACAATTCTCAAACTGAAAATCATTTGCAAATATATCCATAAAATGCAATTATAGCTTGCAGTGTACGCTAAAAACCCAACACCTACAACGTTGACTATCATATAAACCTGATTTTTACAATAAATCAGATCATCTCAATATGTGCTTAAAGAATAACTCCGGGATGGGCAAAAAATAATCACTGATTAGTATACCCAACTACACAAAACATTTAATAAAATATTCAAATACCTTACCATTTAGGAGAAAAGTCTGATGGAATTTTTCATGATGTCATCTCTTTAATTAAAAAAATAACAGCATCTGCCTGGCTGAGAAGGAGGTGTAACAGCAGAGGTGACATCACATCCTCCCCTCTCTCTACAGAGAAACAAAAAACTACAATTTCCATCACAGCAGTCAGGTAGACCTACTAAAATTTCAGCCACAACTGCAAGGAAAATTGTTCGGGATGCAAAGAAAAACCCACAAATAACTTCAGGTGAAATACAGGACTCTCTGAAAACATGTGGTGTGGCTGTTTCAAGATGCACAATAAGGAAGCACTTGAAGAAAGATGGGCTGCATGGTTGAGTCGCCAGAAGAAAGCCAATACTACGCAAATGACACAAAGTATCCCACTTACAATACTCCAAACAGCAGAGAGACAGGCCTTAAACCTTCTGGCATAAAGTCATTTGGAGTGATGAGACCAAAATTTAGCTTTTTGGCTACAACCATAAATGCTACATTTGGAGAGGAGTCAACAAGGCCTATGATGAAAGGCACGGAGGTGGATCTCTGATGTTTTGGGGATGTGTGAGCTACAAAGGCACAGAAAATTTGGTCAAAATTGTTGGCAAGATGAATGCAGTATGCCGTTATCAAAAAATACTGGAGTAAGATTTGCATTCATCAGCCAAGAAGCTGCGCTTGGGACATATTTGGACATTCCAACATGACAATGATTCCAAACACAAGGCCAAGTCGACCTGTCATTGGCTAAAGCAGAGTGAAGGTTCTGGAGTGGCCATCTCAGTCTCCTGACCTCAAAATCATTAAACCACTCTGGGGATATCTCAGAACATGCAGTTCATGCAAGACAGCCCAATAATTTACAGGAACTGGAGGCTTTTTGCCAAGAGGAATGGGCAGTTTTACCATCTGAGAAGATAAAGAGCCTCAAAAATAAATACCACAAGACTTCAAGCTGTCATTGATGTTAAAGGGGGCAATACACGGTATTAAGAACTGGGGTATGTACATTTTTGAACAGGGTCATTTGGGTAGCTTTTGTTGCCATTATGATTTAAAAAGAGTAAACACAGTTGATTGATAATAAATGGCTGTAGCGGAACACTAACCATGAGTGAAAGAAGTTTTGGTGCCATCATTCATATTCTCTGAAAAATGGCCAAGAAATCATAAATCCTGCCAGGCTATGTAAACTTATGAGCACAACTGTGTAAAATTATTATATATATATATATATATATATATATATATATATATATATATATACATACATACATATATACACATATATACACACACACACACACTTACTAGTGGAGGAGGTGCAGAGGCTTCTAGCTGAAGATATGGGTGGCAGGACTGAGCCAGAATATTCTGAGCTGTCATTCTTACTTAGGGCACTGCCTTGGTGGGCCATACAAACCAGGACCCCCAAGTCCACCAACTACAGTGAGCGGAGAGGAAATGCACCACTGCTTACTGGAGAAAGAATTACAAGAGGACTATGACAAGACCAGTGGCTGGAGGAATACAAGGCACATCAGCCAATGGTCTTACAAAAAGGGGAAACCACTGGGAATTAACAGTTTGATTTAAAAATAAACAGCCAATTTCAGAGCATCTACTGAGTGAACCAGAAGATGGATAACATTCAGACAAAAAAAACATGGACCGACGGGCCTGCAGGGTTCCTAGGTCCTTCTTCACTAGGCAAAATAAAACTGAAGCTGCATGGTAGGCTGAGGGGTTGTTACCTATGGGACCGCCCCTTGGGCGGAACTAAAAGTTCTGAGTTTTTTCATTACATGTTAACATGTTATGCCCAGTCCTCTCCTAAAGGTGACGTAATAATCCAAAGGCTAAAGAGATGAGCTGTGTCAGTCGGTGAATATAAGAGAAAAGTTTTTGCTTAGAGTTCTGCTTTAAGTATATATCCTTGTGACCACCAAGATGGCCATTTATTATGTTGTGAACACTAGAGGGCAAAACCCTGGCCCAAAAAGGACAACCCCGCCCCAGGGAGGTACAAAGGGAACCAGCTAGGGAGCCAGACAGTCAAGATTCCTTTCAAACTCTTCATCACCTGCTCACTATTCTTGAGTGACGGACCCAAATGAAGAATACTTAAAAATTTAGGAGGTGTAGCATAGAAAGTGATGACACTGGTCCTGTCCAACCACAGCTGGTGTGAATAAGTTATGGTGTGACAGGAACACTGGCAACATGCAGACACAGCATACTATAGGTTACCAGGGAGTCCCCAATATGTCTGACATTTAGAAGTACAACTTTTATTACCATAGGAGACCCTTCGTTCTTCCAATCAACTGAGTCTAAAGCACATCTAAACACAAGAATAAAAATTTAATGTATTGCAGCTCACCAGTTCTTACAGATGATGCTGCATTAGTTCTCCCTTGCCAGGCTTTTTTCCTTCATTTTCACCCGGTGAATCAGCCAGTAACACTTCCTGTCCAAAGATGACAACACTCTCTTGTACTGTATCTATGGAGGGGCAGTATTGTCAACCTAGGCTGCTCTACTAATTTGGGGTTCAAACAACTATCCTTCTCTTCATCTGCATAATATATATTAGTTCAGAGAAAAGAACTGGTGAGAGCCGAGATCATTGAGACTTTAGTTTGTGGGTGCTCAACCTGTGGCCCTTCAGCTGTTGTGGAACTATAAGTCCCATCATGCCTCTGCCTTTGAAAGTCATGCTTGTATCGGTCTGTCTTGCGATGCCTCCTGGGACTTGTAGTTCGCAACAGCTGGAAGGCCATAGTTTGAGCACCCATGGTTTAGTACATAGGAAGTCACAAGCATACTGGATTAATACCAGAATCAACAGATATTTTCTGTACTTGCAGAAAACATACTTAGCCTGAAAAAAGAAAACGAATGCAGCCACCACGTCTAATGCTTACTGTGCTGCAACATCTAAAATTTGTGTTCTCGGGTATAGACATTACTTTTAATAACAGATTAACAAAAATACTTAAAAAAAAAAAAAAATAATAATAATAATAATAATAATAATAATAATAATATCTGGACATATTAAGCCCCACAAGAAAACAAAGCCTTACTGTCTCCTTCTTCTGCCATTTCCTCTTCATTGCCACTAATCCCAGATGCCTCCATTTCTTCATCTTCAACAGCCGGGGTATAGGGGACCTCCTCTTCCATTTGTACAGCTTTCTTCTTCTTGCGCCTGTTGTTGCGTTCCTTCTCCTGAAACAAACATATCCATTATAAAGCATACAAACAACTGACAAGCTGATAGTAGCAGCTGAGGAAAAGGGCTATTTATGTCTGAATCAAAATTGCAGGTGTCACAGAAGATGACTTTCAATAAGTACTTTACTATAGAGGGAAAGCAAAAAAAGTTCTATATACAGTGGATATAGAAAGTCTACAAGCCCCTGTTAAAATGTCAGGTTTCTGTGATGTAAAAAATGAAACAAAGATAAATCATTTCATAACTATTTCTACCTTTAATGACTTATAGACTGTACAACTCAGTTGAACAACAAACTGAAATCTTTTAGGATGGAGCGAAGTAAAAATAAAAAACTGAAATATGGTTGCATAAGTGTGCACATCTTTAAACTAATACTTTGTTGAAGCACCTTTTGATTTTATTACAGCGTCTTTTTGGGTACGAGTCGATCAGCATGGCACATCTTGACGTGGCAATATTTGCCCACTCTTTGCAAAAACACTCCAAATCTGTCAGATTGCGAGGGAATCTCTTGTGCACAGCCCTCTTCAGATCACCCCACAGATTTTCAATTGGATCCAGGTCTGGGCATTCCAAAACTTTAATCTTCTGGTAAAGCCATTCCTTTGTTGATGTATGCTTTGGGTCATTGTCATGCTGAAAGATTAAGTTCCTCTTCATGATCAGCTTTCTAGCAGAAGCCTGGAGGTTTTGTGCCAATACTGACTGGTATTTGGAACTGTTCATAATTCCCTCTACCTTGACTGAGGCCCATGTTCCAGCTGAAGAAAAACAGCCCCAAAATATGATGCTGCCACCACCATGCTTCACTGTGGGTATGGTGTTCTTTTGGTGATGTCAGTGATGTTTTTGCAGCAAACATATCTTTGGGAATTATCACCTAAAACTTGGTTTCATCAGACCATAACACATTTTCCCACATGCTTTTGCTAAATTTAGCTGGGCTTGGATGATTTTCTTCCTAAACAAAAGTCTTCCGTCTTGTCACTCTACCCCATAGCCCAGACATATGAAGAATATGGGAGATTGTTGTCACGTGTACCACACAGCCAGTACTTGACAGATATTCCTGCAGCTCCTTTAATGTTGCTGTAGGCCTCTTGGCAGCCTCCCTGACCAGTTTTCTTTTGATCAATTTTGGAGGGACGTCCACTTCTTTGTAATGTCACTGTTGTGCCATATTTTCTCCACTTGACAATGACTCTTCACTGTGTTACATGGTATATCTAATGTCTTGGAAATTCTTTTGTACCCTTCTCCTGACCTATACCTTTTAACAATGAGAACCCTCTGATGCTCTGGAAACTCTCTGCGCACCAAGGCTTTTGCTGTAGGATGAGACTAAAAAAGTCAGGAAAGGCCTACTAGAACAGCTGAACATTATTTGGGGTTAAATCAGAGGCACTCTAAATGATGGTAGGTGTGCACTGACTCCTATTTAACAAGAGTTTGAGTGTGATTGCTTAATTCTGAACACAGCTACAACCCCAGTTATAAGAGGGTGTGCACACTTATGCAACCGCATTATTTTAGTTTGTTATTTTTATTTCCCCTCCCTAAAATATTTCAGTTTGTTTTTCAATTGAGTTGTACAGTTGATATGCCACATTAAAAGGTGGAAATTATTAAATTTTTTACATCACAGAAACCTGACATTTTAACAGGGGTGTGTAGACTTTTTATATCCACTGTCTGTATAATATATATATTTATTTCAGTGCATAGGTAACACCACACCTACACATAGTTCACAGACCATCATGAACTGAACAAATGCAATGCATATCACCACACATCATAAAAACAATTGTAAAATTCAGTCAGCAAACATCATAAACGTCACCCCTTTCTGTAAATTTTACAGAACTCAGAACAAGTCAAAGCATAAATAAGGTTTAAATTAGGTACTATCACTTCCACATGCTGCCAGAGCTCTAAGTGTTTTGAAAAAAAAAAAAAAAAAATTATCAAAGTTGGTGCCGATCGTTAAGAGTGTGGTAGTCCCAGCCGTAAGCTTGCAAATTTTGTCATTATACTGTTACTTCTAAGGCTGGTTTCACACTCGGGCGTCTGCGGTACTGTCGTTTTCGGCCGCTGGCAGGGCACTTTTAACCCCCGCTAGTGGCCAAAAAAGGGTTAAAACCGCCGCTACACATTACACATTGATATCAATGGGCAGGGGCTCTTTAGGAGAGGTGTATACACTGCTCCTACAGCGCTGCAAAGATGCAGCTTGCGGAGCTTTTTTTTACTGTCCTGCCAGTGTACCAGTGTGAAAGCATTCGGGCAGTTGGTTTGTAACAGGAAGTTAAAAAATAACAGTTCGTTGAGGTGCGATTTGAGCCCATTCATTTAGCATAGGTGGATCTGCACCAGACCGTAGCAAAAGTAGCGCATGCACTTCTTTAAAAACGCACAAGCAACCTGATCCATTGTGGCACAGAAGTACCATGTAATCCGGTGCAGGCAATTGCACTGCGTTTGTGGTATAATTAACTTCGCAAATACAGTGGTGGGAATGGGTCCTTACTGGTTGGATCATCAGGTGAAAATAATGGGGGAAAAAAAAAAAAAAGACACCACATCTAAGCTACAGTATAACAAATGTGTGTTTTTGGGTTTAATACTGATTTAAATATTCAGCTGCAAAATTATGTAAGGGAGACACTCTAGCTCAAAAATAAATGAAATAGAAAAAACGGCACATCTCAAGCCAAAACCTGTTGCACACCCCAAGGATCAACAATGTCTGACATACAATCACATTAAAGTTATGTGGGTTGTTTGTTAAAGTTATGTGGGAGGGTCTTAGATAAAATGAAATCACCTTCTGGATATCTTCACGTGATGATGGTCATACCAAAACATGCTATTAATTCTGGGTTTGAAATAATAAAAAAAAATCATGTTTTGTGCAAATGTTTTTTCCACTTTATTCACTAAAAATGTTTTTTAGACTGAAAACTCCCATTTACAAATGATTTCTGAAAGATGCAATTCTTTCATAAAAATCAACCATTATTTATGGGTCATCATATAGTTCCATGTATGGCCAGCATTAGAAACAACTTGAATGAAGCACAGATTTTAAAAAATAAAAATAAAAAAAAATAAAAAAAAAAAAGTTTCTGCTATAATTAAAGTGGAACTTCAGTCATTTTTTCATCTTTCCATCTAGTAAATCTTCTGTCCTTGTTATTTTAACTTCGGATAGTAAAACATTTTTTTCTCTGCCAGTAAATACCTTATACAGCCCACTTGCCGTTTCTGATCAGGTAAAAAGCCTAGGCTTATGACATCATGCACAACTCTCTCTCACTCTTGTGAGAGTTTGCCAGGAAGGTGGTAGGGGAGCCATAAAAGGCCAATGAGAGCTGCAGAGCTGGAGGTGTGCCTCTTTAAATCCAGGAAGTGAACAGGCAGCAGCTTCAGCTGCCCACAGTTAAAATGGTTGCAGCCAGACTCAGTGGAGTGAGATTTCTGCAGCATATTTGGCAAGTCCAGAGTCACAGTATATAAAATAATATGCAAAGTGGTTGAAGGGAAGCTTCAGAATGGCAAAGATGTTTTTATTATAAATTATGTACGCAGACTGCAGTTCCAATTTAAAAATGTCACCTACTACTTTGGTAATGTACAAGCATAGTTTCTGCCTTCCTTCTTTAAGCCCATTATTCTTAGAATTAGGAATTATCATGTAAACGTATACTCTGCTTTGTCCAAAGCTGCTAAAGCAAGTTCTTGTTTGGAAATAAAGCATCACTAGGTATCAGACTGTACCTTTGGGTAAGTTGCCCTGTTGCTACCTTGCTTCCAAGGTAAGTGAAAGGAAGTAGGACCTACTTTAGTTCACTTTGCAAAGAGTGGGTAATATTTGGCTGGATGTGTCCAATGGCCAAGATTTTCCTTCACTTCCTGCCCTGTAGACAAAACAGGAAGGAGGAGGGAAATCTTGTTCAAAGTGAACACAGCCGAAAGCAAAGATTTCTCCTCTATTTTTGCACTTTTGATTCATTATTGAGGATTTGTTCTAACTTTTATAAGCAGGGGACATAGAGGGGTGACTTTCCCCAGCTGGAATACAGGTAGCAATAAAAAAATAAAAAACAGAGGTTGTAGCCCTTCCCCAATCTATCAAAAACAAAGAAACTTTGGTTTTACCAATACTTTCAGTTGAAAAAAAAAAAAAAAGTTTATTAGTTCTAACTTTTGGATCCAATTTAAATGGATTTTGCCTTGAGCTTTTAATGTAGACTGGTAGTAGTATTGGGTTCTCTAACTGGCTAGGATTGTACTGTTCTCAAATGCCTGACAAAGAGTGCTGTGAATGTTTTCCATTTATACAGATGTTACTTTACAGACTGATTGGCCTTAAAAGCATTTGAAATACTTCCATTTGGAACCTGGAAAACCGCATAAAGATGCGCAGCACAAACCTTTTCAATGTTCAAAGCTAATAAATATCATGCGTTTTCTACTTATCGGAGAACCACTTTTCATTTATTTATTTTGTTTTTAACAAAATAAAAACTCAAAAGAGTTGGAAACGTAAACTGAACCTGAATTTTAATTGCTATCTTCTAGCTTGAAGAGAGGCTAGAAGACAAACAGTCTTGGAGAACAGCCACATGACTATGAAGTATAATGGTTACTATGGAAAAGGTCTCCTTCACCTTCTCTCTTTCAGCATTTCTCTTCAATGAGCAATTGTTATTGCAGAAAGACATTCTATATTATGATATACAATTTAACCTGTCTGCTGCCAGTGGTTCCCGAAAACGTTCAACGGGTTTGTGTCGAAGGGAAAACACAGATTGCTTTCAGGAGCATTCTGTTTGCTTTTGGAATCAGTCTCGGATGTTTCCAAGATCATTCAGAAGTTTTTGACAGGCACATCTGACCTGCAGTTGACCTACTGACCTGCATTCACTAAGCTGCTTATGCATTTCCCTTGAATTCCCCTTGGGGGGGGGGGGGGGGGGGAAGAGAAGCCGTTAGAAAAGAACAAAATTCTGCATAAACAGGCCCTAACAACATACATGCCACTAACAGACTACTGAATTTGTAAATGGCTACCACAACAAAAAAAGCACTTGCCTTTTTTTTTTTACTTTTTTATTTAGTATTACTGCTACTACTGATGCCTTCATCATACCGCTTTAAATGTTATACGTCAGCTTAATGCAATGAATCTGATCAGCGTGTTAAAGTTTGAGGCTGGGTTCACACATATGCAAATTTTCCCGCATCCAAGCTGCATAACAGGAGACTGACGGGCTCTCAATGGAGCCGGTTCACACAGCTCTGGGGCAGCCGCGGTCTGCATCGGAAAAGGGACCTGTGCGTCTTTGCCCCATTTATTGTCCGAATTATGGCAAAAATTCAGACCAGATTGCCCCCTGAAATTGATAACAGGGATGCACCGGACCCCCGGTTGCGAGCCACAGCTAGTGTAAGACCGGCCTTATAACTTATAAACCTTGTTTCTAACAAATAGAGAAGATACAGTATGTGCAGCCAGTCTGCACAATACACATTAAGGTTAGCGTTGAACACCGGTTTTCCTAAAGAAAGAACCGGCATAGAGAAATGGAAACACTTTAATTGATGAATTCCTTCTGAAAAATGCTAGTTGCCTGGTAATCATTATGACTGGCCTACAAGCATGCAACCAGCAAAATAAGAATTCCTGATCTGTATGTTTATTCTAGGTTGGTGGCCCAAATACTGAAGCCAGGACATTAGTATGGCAGTTATTGAACTAACATTTTTGGCAGGAGATCAGCAATGCTATGCTATGTTTCCCTCAGCACATGTTTTATAGTCATCTAATCAGGTAATAATTTCATGTTTATGTGGCCTAGCATATGCTTGTTGGCCAACTACACTAAGGACCAGTTCATATATATGCATCAGATTTTTAACTGCATCCAATTCTTATAAACATGTGAACTGGACTCGTTTCCAATGGAGCCAGTTCACACGTCTAGGGTAGCCATGGTCTGTTTTTGAAAAGGGTCCCGTGCGGTTTTGGGTCCAGTATAGGTGCGAATTCAAGTAAAAATTTGCACCTGAACCAGTAAACAAAACTGCACCAGACTCTGGACTGCAAACCGCAGCCGGACATGGATGAATCTATCCTTAATGGAGCTCATTAACTGGCCAGGTTAGAAAACCTGTCCAAAATGGCACCCACCTTTTGTTGCTCACTCCCTTTTTTCTCCAAATTATGGGCCATTTGTGCAGGACAGTGTCAGCTATCAGGTAGAATAGAAACTGGTCAGATTGTTGCAGAATGGCTGGCTATAATTTGGGCCCACTTACCAGGGCCATAAATGGAGGAACCTTTTATCTGATCTGTCAAAAATGCAACTAGGGCTGCATAAAACAAAACAACTTTCACATTTCATGGACTTCCTGGACCCCATAAAACCAGTCCAAAAATGCTAGGACCATCTTACTAGATCCATGAGAAGCCCACATTTTAAGGTATTCTGGCTATAAAGATTGCTTATAAAAATTAAGTATGTCAAAAGCCAATGAGTTTTTTTCTTAGACAGGGTTTTTTTTTTTTTTATATGCTCAATTAGGGAGACTGCCCTTTACTTGCTGTCTCAGAGACAACAGGGTGAAAAGGGAAATCTTTCTAAAGTAGGAGACTTCGGCCAGCCATATACGGTTCAAATCTTGGCTGGTTCAGCAGGAACCGGCTAAGATTCAAACCGTTAATGCGCAGGCTGAATGTACCAAGTTGATCTGCTGCTATAGCCACTAGCTATAATCACTGTCTTCTCCCAGCAGGGACAACTTAGCCTGCCCCCCTCCCCTGCCGAGAGAAGACAATTGCTGATTTCCCTGTCAACACAGTCTGTGCTGATGGGGGAATCGTGCAAATTTCTTTCCTGCGCACCGTTTATGGCCAGCCTTGGACATCCTTCAGGGGTTACCAATCAGAAAGATGTGGCCACTATTCCTGTTTCAGTGAGGACTGAACATCTTTTTGATTTCCCATCAATTTCTGTGACAATGGTCAACAGAAGATTTAGAAAGGAAAAGCTGAAGTTAGGCTTTAACAATAGTTTGGAAATAAGTTTAAAACATAACTTGATGGTTTCCACCATGAGATCAATAAACATGAAGTCAGTTCTGTGCTTAAAAACATTTCTATTTAGGAGTCACACAACATCTGACTGCTTATAGAGGAGAATGGAGGGTCCCATCGGGTCCGCCTCAGAAATGGACAGGCAGACCTGATTAGACCGTTCGTGTGAAAGGGGCCCAAATGCGATGGACGCTGTTAGCTTACATTTTACATGCAACTTAACCGGTTTCCGAAAGGCGCACGCCGATGTACGTCGGCAGAATGGCACGGGCAGGCATATTGGCGTACAGGTACGTCCAATCTTCAATGACGCCCTGCCATCGCGAGTGTGCCGTTGGCCCTGCGCTCGCGTGCCAGTCGGGACCCCCATGAGTCCGGTCGCGGGTCCCGTGGACTCGATCGCCGCGGGCATACCCGCGATCGTCTCACGAGGCAGCTGAATGGAGGAAATGCCCTGTAAACAGCATTTCCCCATTCTGCCTAGCAACTAGTGACGCTGATCTCTGCTCCATGTGATTGGAGCAGAGATCAGTGTTCGCTAAATGAAAGCCCAGCCCCCCCACAGTTAGTAACGCACCCCTAGGAACACCTAACCCCTACACTGCCACCCACTGGTTAACCCCTTCACTGTCAGTGTCATTTACACAGGAATCACTGCATTTATATAGCAGTAATATTACTGTATAAATGACAATGGTCCCAAAAATGTGTCAAAAATGTCCGATGCAATGTCACAGTCACAATAAAAAAAAAAAAAAAAAAAAAAAAAAAAAAAAAAAAAAAATAAAATCGCTGATCGCCATTACTAGTAAAAAAAAAAAAAATAATAAAAATGGCATAAAACTATCCCTATTTTGTAAACGCTATAACTTTTGCGCAAACCAACCAATAATCGCTTATTGCGATTTTTTTTACCAAAAATATGTATCGGCCTAAACTGAGGGAAAAAAATGTTTTTTTTAAATATATTTTTGGGGGATATTTATTATAACAAAAGTAAAAAATAATGCGTTTTTTTTTTCAAAATTGTTGCTCTATTTTTGTTTATAGCGCATAAAATAAAAACTGCAGGGGTGATCAAATACCACCAAAAGAAAGCTCTATTTGTGGGAAAAAAAAGGACATCAATTTTGTTTGGGAGCCACGTCGCACGACCGAACAATTGTCAGTTAAAGCGACGCAGTGCCGAATCACAAAAAGTGGTCTGGTCTTTGACCAGCAAAATGGTCCGGTCTGTAAGTGGTTAAAGATATAACAAAACGCTGTAGGTTACAATTACAAAAAGATATAGTGGAGTCCCCTTAGTACTTTTCGTATGCCATTGACTAAGGAGAAAGCGATTGACTGGCGCACAAAAAAGATGTAAAATAAAGCGCTAATTATCTACAAACATAGCCAAAAATAAAGTGCTAAGCGGGCAAAAAAAACAATAATTCTTCCCAAAGTGTATCTCATCAAAAAACCTTCATATAAATATGTTCAATAAAAATAATCCAATAATAAAGTACATCACATCATAACAACATTCAATTAAATAATGGGGAGCCCCATCTCAAAAAGTTGGGAGAGATTTCCTTTCAGGAAAAAGACCATCGAGATTGGAGGAAAAGCTGCAGTGATTCCCTGTCCTGGACACACTAAGGAGAATAAAGTAAATCGGTTTTGACACTTATTGATGCACTACTAGACCCGTTGGAGTCTATCCATAAGGGGAGAGGATAGTACCACTGGGGGATGAGTCTAGAAGGATTTTGCATATATTATCATTAAAACATCTGTGAATTGGACTCCCTTATCTGTCCCTTTCCTCATCTCTGCTTGTCTGCATAGGAATTACCTGATTTATATCCTGAATGAGACTGACTATCTCTCCGAATCATTCAATTTCTTTGGATGCACTTTATTGAACTTTTTTCACCAAATTATTGCTATTTTTGCCCACTTAGCACTTTATTTTTTGCTAGGTTTGTAGATAATTAGTGCTGCTTCACTATACATATCTATTGGTGTTAGCAACACTACAGAAGTTTAGTTGTTTTTTTTATTAAACACTTTATATTTTACCAAAGCACTTAACATTAAGCACTTTACTCGTTATTCATACTTTTTTGGTAGCACATTAGCATTTTATTTTCCATTTTATGTACAATAAAGGCAAACTTTTTCTTTGACATCAATAAGACTAGTTGATTATTTTTAAGCCTAGATGCCTAGATAATGTTTCATATTCAATGGCTTCAATATGGAGAATGAGAATGACAGATATCAACGACAGAACATATTAAGCGACATTAAAGCAGTAGTAAACTCATTTTTTGCACTTGTACCTACAGGTAAGCCTATAATAAAGCTTATCTGTAGGTACAGTGAATATCTCCTAAACTTGCGGTTTTTAGGAGATATTCACACTGGATGCAGCCAGTGACATCGGTGCATGTGCTCCAAAGGTCCAGCATACAGAGGGCTCCTGTGTGCATAGGCGGGAGTGACATAGCTGCTCCACTCATACAGCCGGAGCTAGCAAACCTGGAAGACCGAATGCAGATGGAAGCTTTGTTAGCGCATCGCTGGGGGGGGCTTCATTCTAAGGTAAGTATTTCATAATGTGCTAGTATACAAAGCATACTAGCACATCAGGCCAATGCCTTGCAGGGTATTTTTTTTTAAATGCTGCGGTTTACTACCGTTTTAAACAGGAGAGTTTAAGGAAAACTGGAGATGCAGATTTAGATTAACAACTTGCCATCCTGACCAATTTTGAAATATTTTAAATATGTTAAAAAACAGTATTTGTTTGCTAGAAAATTACTTAGAACCCAAAACACTATATATTTTCTGAAAGCAGAGGCCCTGAAGAATAAAATGGTGTCTGTTGCAATTTTTACATTGCATGATATTTGCACAAATGCTAATTTTCAGGACAAATACACTAAATACATTTTTAGTGCACACTAATACAATCAAATGCACAATTTTTAGGTAAAATATAAAAGATAATTTTGCACCAAGAAAATAGATACCAAACATGCCAATATTTAAAATTTTGCATGCCATGGAATGGTGACAAACTGTGGTACCTAAAAATTGCTCCACAGATATTGCTTTAAACGCCTTTACAGGTTACCAATAGTTAGAGCTCTGGCACTAGAATTATTGTTGAATGATGTTCATGGCGATACCGCACATGCCAGAAGTGACGAATCCCCATTGCTTCCATCCGAATTCATCACATAGGAGAGGGAGGAACAATGTTCCTCCTCCTCCTCTGTGGGCAGCTGACCGGAGCTCTCAGGTGGATCGGGAGAGCCCATGAATGGTGGCAGCAGAAGGGGGGCCCTTTCTGAGCCCTTTAAACGTGATTGGATGTAGAGCCGCATAGATCACACTTTAAAAGTGTCTAGTTTTATTTTTCTGCTCTTAAAATTTTCAGCACCAAAATGTCTTTTTTTTTGGTACTGATAATTTTATCAGGAGAAAATAATAACAGACACTTTAAAGAGAGTCTAATTTATGACATTCTTTAAATGATCAATGATAATTCTCTCTAGAATGTATCCTTGAAGTAGATAACGCAGTCAGACACAGAAATTAAACTTGTTGAGAAAACCCGTATTATCTCTACTTTCTGAGAAGGATTTAAAGTTTGGAACAAAACAGCTGAAGGGAGTCTAAATCTAACTTAATTCATCTGCAGGCCTGTAGAGGCTATTGCATGGTCAAGTGAATTTCTCCCATGACACGTGTGTAGTTACAATCTATTTAAACCAAAACCTTTTGCTGGGATTGTAGATTTGTCAACTAAAAAATAAAAAAAAAATAAAAAGGTAAAAATTGCTAAAACCTTCAAAATACAGGGTAACAAACCCAGCGAACAGCTTAAGATTTTTTTGTAGATTTATGTTCTAGTTACCCACTCAATGGCTAAACATTGTAGAACTGTTAGTGCATAATAAAAAAAAAAAAAAAAAAAAAAGTACAGTACATTTCTACAATACAAGCATATTTTCCTATGTCTTATCCTCTTGAAAGAACCTGCAAGTACAGAAAAATACTGGTTAATCCTCCAGAAACGTACTTCTAATATCCTCTTTGTATTCTAATATCCTCTTGTGGAATGATACAGCATGTCTTTTTGTGAATTGAAATAGCAATAGTGTCAGACCTGCCCAGTTGTCAAACTACCGATTCCCTCCCCTCTCCTCGTCACCAAACCATAGGGAATAATAGCTCTGAGAACAAGAAAATTGTGGGATTTCCTTGTAATAAAAACAGAAATGTGGACATCACGGAATTTCTGACATGATCAACAGTTATTTTTTGCTGATCATGCCTCACTTAAACTTTCCCAGGGACCAGTCTCACAGCACTTTGAGCCTTAGGCTCCTTTCACACTGCCGCGACTTATAAGTCACATGATTTTGCCACAAGTTCAGGGAATGCCTGAGTAAACTTGAGGTCTATGGACCTAAACTCGCATCAAAGTCAGACCAAAGTAGTACTTTGAAATCAGTGTGACTGGAAGCCGCACAGATATGAATAGTTATCATTGGGAATCATGGGGTACGACTTATCATGTGACTCTGATGTCCAAAGTTGCAGGAAAAGTTGCACAAGTGTGAAAGGGGCCTTAGGCCCTTTTCACACATGCGGACATTATGTCCGTATTTCATCCATCCGTTTGCGGATGAAATATGGACATACATGCATTCCTATGGGATAGCGGGTGTCTGCGGATGAACATACCTACTGTTATATGTCATAAAAGACAGATATCTCTGAACTGCCATTTTTTTGTTGTTGTGTGAATAAAATTAGTTTTTAATTACTCTAACATTTTAAAGCTTATATGAAGATTTGCAAATTCTATAAGCATAAGATCTGATTTCTCAACAAACATAGCACCTGTGAGCAGAAGGAGAACTGACCCACCGACACTGCTGCAGTATCACTTGTCGGTTAGCAGCAATGCTCAGAGATTACCAAACCCCCTAGTTCACACCACATGTGCCCCAGTGTTTTTTTTGCATTTTTGTTCTGCATCCAAAATGAATAGAAAGTATGTTACATGGTTTTCTATGGCACAGTTTACACTAGCGCTTGCAGTTCCAGTTAAAAAAACAAAAAACGAACAAGCTGCATTTTACCTGCACAAAACTGTGCCAGAACATGGTAAGACACATTAAAAACGCACCTACATGCATCAAAAATGCAGTTCAGTGAAAAAAAGAAAAAACAAAACAAATAAAAACACCGTCTGGAATGCATCCGGAAATGTGTCAAAAACGCACATGCAGAAACTCATCCCGAACGGATCTGGAGGACATTTTTGTGGTGTGAACTAGCCCTAAGAATATTTTTTCACTTCAGTATTGACAATTAAGGATGAACTCCAGGGTGTTCGTATATACCACGTGCAGAGCCCGCCAGGAAGTGGGCACAGCGCTGCGTTAATCACAGGCAGTGAGCCATTGCCCCGATGCACGGCTGAAGAGATCGGGCAATGTCCCACTGCCCGTGGTATATGTGAACATCCCTATTGACAATCTATAACTTTATTGCCAGCTGCCTGCCTCTTTTCCACTCATTGCTGTGAATGTTATTGTTTCAATAAATTCCATCCCACAAGATTAAAAAAAAAAAAAAAAAAAGCCTCCCCAAACCAAACTTTTATTATTTTCGTTTTTACAAAACTGTATGTTTAAATGTTATCAATCTTGGGAGCCATCTCAAAATAATAACTCATAAACCACCTCAAAGCCTGTTAAAATAAATCAGAATCCTAACTGGATGCAATTCGTTTGCTAAAGAACCACGTACCATAAACAAACCACAGGTTCATTTTCATAAAACACTTTTTTACTGACTTTAAAATGTATTTTTTGCTTCTGAGCTTTCCTGATCTTCTCCAGCCACTTCAGCCCCTGTAGGTTGCACATCATTGCTCTGGATTATCATCCTGACAGTGACAAAAGATGGGCCATACGTGTGCAATGTTTGTTAACACAGCAAAGCTTCTTATACATGGACTTCGGCCTGTATAAGAGCAGTGTGAACAGCAAACTTTTATGAAACTTTTAGCAAGCTGATTGCGAATTTAAACAAGCTGCTGGCAGGTTTCAGCAGACGTTCAATAAGCTTTAATTAGTGCTGAAGCTTGCTCGCCGCTTGTTTAACCACTTTCAGACCGGACCATTTTGCTGGTAAATGACCAGAGGTCTTTTTACACTTTGGCACTGCGCTGCTTTAACTGGTAATTGCGCGGTCATGCAATGTTGTACCCAAACAAAATTTGCGTCCTTTTCTTCCCACAAATAGAGCTTTCTTTTGATGGTATTTGATTGCCTCTGCGATTTTTATTTTTTGCGATATAAACGTAAAAAGACCGCAAATTTTGAAAAAAAATGATATTTTCTACTTTTTGTTATTAGAAAAATCCAATAAACTCAATTTTAGTCATACATTTAGGCCAAAATGTATTCAGCCACATGTCTTTGGTAAAAAAAAAGTCAATAATTGTATATTTATTGGTTTGCGCAAAAGTTGTCACATCTACAAACTAAGGTACGTTTTCTGGAATTTACGCAGCTTTTAGTTTACGACTGCCTATCTCATTTCTTGAGGTGCTAAAATGGCAGGGCAGTACAAAACCCCCCCAAATGACCCCATTTTGGAAAGTAGACCCCCTAAGGAAATTGATAAGAGGCATGTTGAGCCCATTGAATATTTTATTTTTTTGCCTCAAGCGATTGAATAATGACAAAAAAAAAATTTTTTTTTTTTTTTTACACAAAGTTGTCACTAAATGATATATTGCTCACACATGCTATGGGCGTATGTGAAATGACACCCCAAAATAAATTCTGCTGCTTCTCCTGAGTACGGGGATACCACATATGTGGGACTTTTTGGGAGCCTAGCCGCGTACGGGGCCCCGAAAACCAAGCACCGCCTTCAGGCTTTCTAAGGGCGTAAATTTTTGAGTTCACTTCTCACTACCTATTACAGTTTTGAAGGCCATAAAATGCCAAGATGGCACAAAACCCCCACAAATGACCCCATTTTAGAAAGTAGACACCCCAAGCTATTTGCTGAGAGGCATGTTGAGTTCATGGAATATTTTATATTTTGCCACAAGTTGCGGGAAAATTACAAACTTTTTTTTTTTTTTTTTTTTTCACAAAGTTGTCACTAAATGATATATTGCTCACACATGCCATGGGCATATGTGAAATGACACCCCAAAATAAATTCTGCTGCTTCTCCTGAGTACGGGGATACCACATATGTGGGACTTTTTGGGAGCCTAGCCGCGTACGGGGCCCCGAAAACCAAGCACCGCCTTCAGGCTTTCTAAGGGCGTAAATATTTGACTTCACTCCTCACTACCTATTACAGTTTTGAAGGCCATAAAATGCCAAGATGGCACAAAACCCCCACAAATGACCCCATTTTAGAAAGTAGACACCCCAAGCTATTTGCTGAGAGGCATGTTGAGTCCATGGAATATTTTATATTTTGCCACAAGTTGCGGGAAAATTACAAACTTTTTTTTTTTTTTTTTTTTTTCACAAAGTTGTCACTAAATGATATATTGCTCACGCATGCCATGGGCATATGTGAAATGACACCCCAAAATAAATTCTGCTGCTTCTCCTGAGTACGGGGATACCACATATGTGGGACTTTTTGGGAGCCTAGCCGCGTACGGGGCCCCGAAAACCAAGCACCGCCTTCAGGCTTTCTAAGGGCGTTACAGTTTTGAAGGCCATAAAATGCCAAGATGGCACAAACCCCCCCCAAATGACCCCATTTTGGAAAGTAGACACCCTTAAATTTAGGGGTACACTAGTGAGACTAGGTAATAAATGGCGGGTGCCCTGAAACTATAAAAAAATAACTAACCAACCAGCGTCACCTGTAACAGTTATATGGTGATCACTGGTGAAAGGGTTAACTAGGGGGCAATCAGGGGGCTTTATGCGGTAGTATATGGGGGTCCCTGGCGCTATAAAAAGCTGCGGCGAACCTAAATACCTACCTGCCTAACTAGCGTCACCTGTGACACTAATACAGCGATCAGAAAAACGATCGCTTATTAGGCTGGGTTCACACTGGAGCGATGCGGGAACGCCACGAATGCGCGGCGGGTTCCCGCATCGCATGCCTCCCGGCGGCAGTTCACACTGCCCTATGCGAACTGCTGGGAGTGTCAGTGAAATGTTACTGACACCCCCAGATCAGTTCGCATATCGCAGTGCGATCTGCAAACTCGGATCGCATGGTGTGAACACCCATGCGATCCGATTCTGCTGCGGGCCAAAAAAAGGGTCCCGTGCGAATTTGCGGCGGGTGCGGCGGGTGTGGCGGGTGCGGCGAATGGCTGAACTCGAATCGCACAGAGATCGGATGTGATTTGCACTGCAGTGCGGTGCGAATCACATCCGTTCTCAAACCGCTGCAATCTGAACCCAGCCTTAGTGACACTGGCGACGGGGGGTGATCACGGGGTTAAACCTTTATTGGGGGGGTTAGGGGGGTACCTTAGAACTAAAGGGGGCTAACCCTAACTGCCCTAACAGTTATTAGTCACAAATGACACCCGCCGGGTGATCAGGGGGTTAAACCTTTATTAGGTAATAAATGGCGGGTGCCCTGAAACTATAAAAAAATAACTAACCAACCAGCGTCACCTGTAACAGTTATATGGTGATCACTGGTGAAAGGGTTAACTAGGGGGCAATCAGGGGGCTTTATGCGGTAGTATATGGGGGTCCCTGGCGCTATAAAAAGCTGCGGCGAACCTAAATACCTACCTGCCTAACTAGCGTCACCTGTGACACTAATACGGCGATCAGAAAAATGATCGCTTATTAGGCTGGGTTCACACTGGAGCGATGCGGAAACGCCGCGAATCCGCGGCGGGTTCCCGCATCGCATGCCTCCCGGCGGCAGTTCACACTGCCCTATGCGAACTGCTGGGAGTGTCAGTGAAATGTTACTGACACCCCCAGATCAGTTCGCATATCGCAGTGCGATCTGCAAACTCGGATCGCATGGTGTGAACACCCATGCGATCCGATTCTGCTGCGGGCCAAAAAAAGGGTCCCGTGCGAATTTGCGGCGGGTGTGGCGGGTGCGGCGGGTGCGGCGAATGGCTGAACTCGAATCGCACAGAGATCGGATGTGATTTGCACTGCAGTGCGGTGCGAATCACATTCGTTCTCATAAACCGCTGCAATGTGAACCCAGCCTTAGTGACACTGGCGACGGGGGGTGATCACGGGGTTAAACCTTTATTGGGGGGGTTAGGGGGGTACATTAGAACTAAAGGGGGCTAACTCTAACTGCCCTAACAGTTATTACAGTCACAAATGACACCAATGCAAAAATAAAAAAATAAAAAAAATAAATGACATTGGTGTCACTGTGACTGGGGGGCAGGGGTAATTGGGGGGGTGATCGGGGGGTAAAGGGGGGGTGTGAGTGTGCCTGGCATGTTCTACTGTGTGTGTAGAGTGTTGGTGCAACTCACCGATCCGCTCTCCTCCGTGTCGGAACGGAAAATACCGACACGGAGGAGAGAATACATCACTTCCTCTCCTGTGTTTACATTACAGGAGAGGAAGTGATGTCACGGGGGATTTCCATTCGTCGAGAGCGATCGCGAGGGGGTGGCCATGAATGAATGGCCGCCCCCTCATCCCGGATCGCTCTCGAAGAAATGCCGACCGCCGCAGGCACCGGGGGGGGGCCCGATCGGGCCCCCCACCCGCGGGCAGGCAGGGACTTATATATACGCCCATATGCCTGCCCGTGCCATTCTGCCGACGTATATCGTCGTGCGGCGGTCGGCAAGTGGTTAAAGGGGCAATCAGCACTCCCATTAAGATCTGTGTTCAATATTTACAAACTGGAGCAGAAGGGCGGATTAAAAGCATCAACAAGGCTTGCTGAAAGCTCTGGGAATGTTTTGTAAAAACTTGCTGCTCTTATACAAGCTAAAGCCTGTGTGAGGTCTTGGGCTACTTTCACACTGAGGCGCTAAAAATAGCGCCTCTGCTCTAGCGCCTTCACACTGGAGCGGTGCGCTGGCAGGACGCCCAAAAAAGTCCTGCAAGCAGAATCTTTGAGGTGCTGTAGGAGCAGTGTATACAAAAAGCACCCCTGTCCATTAAAATCAATGGGAAGCGGCGCTTTTAACCCTTTTTTGGCCATTAGCGGGGGGGGGGGGGGGGTTAAAAGTGCCCCGCAAGTGGCCGAAAAGCATTGCAAAAACAACAGTAAAGTGCCGCTAATATGTACCTCATTTGAAAGTGCCCTTAGGCTAAGATTAGACTCGACGCAACATAAATGTGTTAAGACGCATTTTCCCGGCCATCAACTGACCCCCGTTAAGCTGCAATAGGCAGTGGAAAGGTATATTTACACGCCACAATGCTTGGCGCCTATGGCAAAGGTCACCTGACACGTAGTGATCAACAGGCGGCAAGCTCACCGAACGCTGCACAATCAAGCATACGGGAAAGTCTGCAATACATGTGGCTGTGGCACATTTGTTGGCAAAAGTGGGTTCGTTTCCGACAAACAAAATTTGATGGCTGGTTCTCAAATTTTCCAACAACAAAATCCATTCCCGTAAATTCAGATCGTGTGTACACAATTCCGATGCACAAAATTCCACACATGCTTGGAATCAAGCAGAAGAGCCGCACTTGCTATTGAACTTCATTTTTCTCAGCTTGTCATACGCGTTGTACGTCACCGCGTTCTTGACATTTCCACTACATGGTTTTGGTAAATCTGAAGACAAAAATCTGTATAAAATCGAATAGTGTGTATGGGGCTTAGATCTAGCCTAAAGCCTCGTACACATGATCGGATTGTTGAAGAACAGAGGGCAAGACTTTGTCCGAAGGGAGTGTGCCAGGAACTTGTCTTGCATACTAACAACACACAATTGTCAGCCAACAAACACGAACATAGTGATGTACTATGTGGAATTTCAGCTCTTGGGCACCGCCCTTTGGGCACCTTCTAATGTTGTTTGTACTTTGGACTTGTGTACACAATATGCAAATCTGACAACAGACCGTTGTCCGACGCAAATTTACTAGTCTGCCATCCAACAGTTGTTGGTGGAAAGTTGAACAATTGTCTGATGGAGTTTACTAACGGCTGGATTTTAGGCAAACAGTCTATCATCATACAATTCCCTGCCAAAAAAATCCAATCGTGTGTACAAGGCTTAAGTCTCCACTAGGGGTGAATATATAACAATGCAGTAGCACAATTAGGAGACTGTTGTCACCCAATAATGGGATGGTGCCAGAACAAGGATCTTCATGTTATATAAAAGCTTGTATATTATTTTAGTGATTGGGTTTAGATCTATTTACTGTATTTCCATCGATTTAATCCAGTAATGCATTAATTTACAAAAATATTAAATGTAATTACCTGCACAGCAACACAGTGAGAATCGGTGAGGGACCTATTGCTTTGCAAATTGCACATGTAAACATACTTTCAGGAGGGGAGAACACGAAGGCGATTTCATCCATGTGCTGCTATTTCTTCACATCAAATCACAAACTGAGTCAGGTCTCAGGCCAGAATTTATTGTTTAACCACTTGCCTACCATGTTACGCAGATATACAATGGCTCTCCTGGACGAAATCCCGTACGGGGAACTCCTATCCATTTTCGGCCAACAGAGGGCACACGCCGTCAGCAATGCGCGATCACATGCACGAGCACCAGCACAGGGATTTGTGTGTGTAAACACACAAATCCCTGTGCTTTCAGAGGAGAGGAGCCATATCGTTTCTTCCTACGAAGTAGGAAAAACAATATGGCTCCTCTCCTAGTCACTCACATCCCCACACAGTTAGAACATGCTGAGGGAATACACATTTAACCCCTTGATGGCCCCCTAGTGTTAACCTCTTCCCTGCCAACGACATTTACACAGTAATCAATGCATTTTTTTTTAGTACTGATCACTGTATAAATGCCAATGGTCCCAAAAAAGCGTCAAAAGTTTCCGATCTGTTTGTCGCAATACCGCTAAAAATCGCACTAGTAAAAAATAAATAAAAAGGCCATAAATCTTTCCCATAGTTTGCAGAAGCTATAACTTTGGCTCAAACCAATCAATATACGCTTGTTGCAATTTTTTTTTATTTTTTACCAAAAATATATAGAAGAATATATATTGGAAAAAACTTTTGGGGATATTATAGCAAAAAGTAAAAAATATTGTTTTTTTTTCCTAAATTGTTGCTTTATTTGTTTATAGCGCAAAAAAATTAATACTGCAGAGGTGATCAAATACCACCAAAAGAAAGCTCCATCTGTGGGGGGAAAAGGACGCAAATTTTGTTTGGGTACAGGGAACGGCCACACAATTGTCAGACAGTGCCAAATTGTAAAAAGTGCTCTGGTCAGGAAGGGGTTAAAATCTTCCAGGGCTGAAGCGGTTAATTATGTACAGCTTTCAGAGAGGTCCAGGGTGTGACTATGCTGTCTAGAAAGGATGCCTGGATTACAAGACTGACTAAACAGGATTACAACTCATGAAAAAAAAAAAAAGAAGAAGAAAATCACTGTCACAATTCTTTTTTTTACGGCTCAAATACATAAGCAAGCAAATCACTATATATTTTTAAACTGGATCCAATATGTAATAAAAAAAACGTTAATCCAATATGCACCAAAATTGAATGCAACCATTTAAAAAATATATATATTTAACACATTGAAATGACAATGCTCCTTACCATCTTCAGTTTGTGCTGCTGTAGGATGCCATCTAAGTTCTGCCTCTTCTTGTAGTTAAAGTAGAAGTTCTTGCACTGAGATACGGTTTTGGAGCCAACCATTCTGGCAATGGCAGACCAATTGCGGCCATATTCAAACAAACCTGAGGAGGAGAAGGTAAAAGGATTGGTGAAGTTAATCATTGCAGAGGATGAAGCTGAGTGAAATGAAGGATTACTATGTCATTGTAAATCCCAGACCTTGGACACAAGCCTATTGATACAACAGAGAATGCTCACACTTGTGAACAAGTAAATCAGTCATTAGCTAGACAAGTTCATGGTAAATGCAAGACCTACTTATGGCATGAGGTTAACCCCTCATATTCACAATTCCCTGGCAGTAAGTATTAAAAACAGAATTCTTAACCGGTCTAAATCGAATTTGACTTGCATGCATGTGTTATATCAGAGGGTACAATGTATAGGTTTACAAAAATTAGGTTTTGATGATAGGTGAACACACTCCCCTTTTAGGATGCCCTCATGCACATTAGGCATTGTCCCCAATGCATGGGGCTCTAGCATTTAGCTGTGGGTGAAGGGCACAGGTGTGTTGTGCAGCCATGTTGAACTCTATGGGAGACTGACAGATGTTGCGGCTGGATGGTGCACCTAGCAGTACTTATGTTTAGGGCAGTATACACCCCAGGTCAAATGCCCAGAATGCAGAATTCCTGCATTCTGGGCATTTGCCCCCAAGTGCATGCTGCCCTAAATGTTCATACTGCTAGGTGCGCTGTCCAGCCCTAACAGATCAAAAAGGTGCACAATGTGGCTCTAAATCCAATAGATCCACGGCACTTAACCCTGTTAACAACAATAGATGTAATACAAACCTGACTCTAATAAGAATATGTAATCCATAGTGTGTAGATACCTATGAACGTCTACAGCTCATACAGGATATTGTATTCAAATATTACCTGTAAAAGCTAATAAAACAGCCTCTCTCAGCCGGAGTGCTGCAGCACCCTTGGGTGCCATTGTATCCTGGTTGAGAAAAGCTGTAGATCAAGCTTTCATTGTGCCAATGCACAGTTGTAGCTCCACCAGTCGCAGACCAGTAAAGATGCAGTTTACCTGGCACTGCTGGCGCAGTAAATAAGCATTTGTTAAAAAGGCTTCTAATTTTAAAAAAAAAGGCTATATGTATGTGTGCATGTGTGTGTGTGTACGTTCTTTGTATTTGTGTATGTGTGTGTATATGTATGTCTGTACATTACTTTTAATCCTAACCCCTAATCACATATGATCAGAACTGCTTTTCTAAGAAAACAGGACTACTTTCTTTTAGAGCTCATTCACAAAAGCAGTAAGGTGATATGTCACCCCTTTACCACCTATTTTAATCCCCTAAATGTAGCACCTCCGTGCTGCAAACCACGCATAATGCACATGGTTGCAGCACAGGCCATTCAACTAAATGGGTCACGTTTGGTGGGCGTCAGTGCCGGCGATATAATTCCTGCCCCGGGCGCAAAGGATCGTGGCTGCGGCATGTATACAACTTAGGATACTGCCTCTGCAGCCAAACGGGGAGCAGGTGGGGGTGGTAAGAACATGGCTCAATCACATAGTTTTTACCGTCCCTTAACCTCAACCCTTAGACCGGGGTGCCTGGAGACTGAAAATACTTTTAAAAAGGGCACATGACTGGAAAAAGGTTGAGAAACACTAATAAAGCGCTCTCCCACCAAAATGATTATTTCAGTAAGAGGTTCTAGTGGGCTGAATCATCCCCTGGTTGCTTGTATCTTCAGGGGGCTGATGTAAGCATCTCCCCGTCAATGTTCTGAGCCCTGTTTCTGACCAGCTTAGAGTTTTGGGTGTTCCTGCCCAACTTGGGATATTCACAATACTAGAACTGAATTCTCTAAAATAAGAAGTTAATCGAAAAGAGAGCGGGTCCCATCTGTAATCGGCATAGCCGGTATGCAGATCTGTTAGCCCAAATGTTGACATTGTCCCTAAGATATAAGAAATGTGCTTTAAACCTCTAAAGTAAAAAAAAAAAGGAGGCTAAAATGGTCACGGTAACTCTTAAGTGGCCTATTCCTAAAATCTGCAGAGCACTCCATCGTCGTCTATTTCAAATCAAGTTAGTGAAATAACAGCTTAGCAGGTAAAGCCAAAAAGTCTATTAGGATAAGAAGATTAATTCACACTGTAAGTGGTGTACCTGAATTATTAATACATAGATCCTGATCAAATGGTTAGGATCAGCCATCAGGCTTATGGAAAAGACTGGAGAAACAGAACAAAGCTTGAATATATCTTCCTGGTATTATCACAGTATTTAAATACTATCTACATGTATTACACACAGATATTTGTAAGAATGTACATGATTATTATACTGAAGTCAAGATAGTACAGTATGGGGAGCTGTCGAGAGTAACACGACTGCGGCTTAAGTAGCAAAGCATCAAATGTTATCTTCCTTGAAGGCTCTTGATTTAAGTGTATTTTAACGGTAGACCTATGTTTGCCACAAACTGCATATGATCTCCGGCAATACATTTTTATACATACAATTTGGGTGACATAAACATTTTTATTTTCCATCAGCTAAAACTTTCATTGTAAAAGAACAGCAATCACTTGCAGTTTTCTTTTTTGAAAGAAAGAAAAGGAACAAAGAAAACATGGACCACTAAGGGCTTGTTCACACAAAAAACATGCATTAAAATGCATGAACATGCCTGAAAAGGGGATATGCATTGCCTACCAGGGGCCTGCACTGTTATATGCGATGATGTGCATTTTAAAGTTTAGTTGTGGTAAAATACATTCATGTTGTAATGCAATGCACATGACACAAATTGTGGGGTGAACAGGACACACAGAAAACATTTTTTTTTTATGTATCCTTGCAGTGACCTGCATTTTTCCGATGCAATAAAATGCAGGTCACTGCAGTATGTGTGAACAGGGCAAAAGAGTGCAGTCTGTGCTTATAGTGATTGTGAGTCTAGGCACACATTGATGTGGTGCAGGATTCGCCGTAATTCCTGTGCGTTTCCCACACTGCATCACAATCGCATTCCGTTCATGTGAACCGCTGCAGGTGTCAATGTTAAGTTAAACTACAACCCAAAAAGGTTTGCAAAACGCACTGCAATTGGCAGAATTTTGCACCCATGTGATCCGATTCTAGTGCGAGAAAAAAAAAAAAAAAAAAGGCGTGTTGCGATTTGAGCCATACAAAATGAATAGACTCAAATCTCACTGCAAAGAATTGCATGTGATTTGAACAGGAATTTGGTGTAATGCCTGTCCAAATCACATGCGGTTCCCCGGCACTGTGTGAGCCTAGGCTAAAGGCTAAATTAAAAAAAAATAATAATAAAAAAGAAAGAACAAACCAGTTTCTACTTACTGTTTTGCACAGAGCAGCCCCAATCCTCCTCTGCTAGGGCTCCTGGCCCCTCCTCTGAGCAGTTTGCTACCATTAGAAACAGCTTCCTATGGCAGCACAGACATTGAGGCTCAGGCCCGTCCTCTCCTCACAGGCTGTGATTGACAGCAGTCGGAGCCATTGAGAAGAGAGTGAAAGACAGCAGCTCTGCTGCACTTGGGCACAGTGCTGGATTGAGATTTGGCTCAGGGAAGTATGGTGGGGGGGGGGGGGCAAGCAAAACATTTTTTACCTTAAAGCAAAAGAACTTTAGCTTTTACAACCATTTTAACAGCACAAATGGGTTTGCATATTAGAAATGCCAACAATAAATGTGGTCTTTAGTCATCTATACATATATCTACTATAAAAAAAATTACAAACAAGTAAAAGCTTATCAGATGTTATCTATATCTATCATATAAATTAAACTCTACTGTTCAAAGTAACAAAGTAACAAATGTGTACTAATAAAATAGAAAGTACAATAGAATAACATTGTGGACATTTTTTTGCCCTCTACCGCCTTTGCGGGAGTGTGGGCAGAGTGTGCAAGCTTTGTGGCCACTTTCTTATGTCTGGTGGTATGGGAGCCAGTGCTATCTTTAGCCATGCTGTCCGCAGTTGCAGCATCCTCTCTAATCCTTTTAGTCATTGTAGGATCAAAGGAGGTGAGCAAACAGCTGACTTTGAATCCAATGTTTTTTCCAGTCAAAAATTAAACTGCAGTTATGATATTTTTATGTGGGTTTTTAACAGAAACAACTATCAAGCACCAGGCCACCAATGCTCCGTATATAAACACTCTATTCTGTGCCAACAAGAAAAACGTCTTTCCAAGTTGAATCATGATGTAGGGAGTATACATGTGAAGGAATGCTTTACGGCCCCAGGATCTGCATGACTCCCAATTAGTATAGAACCTGTAAGTTCACTATCTAGGAGAATATCAAAGTTTTTTGTCTGTGTATAAAACACAGAGCAGATAAACAGGAGAAATGAAATATTTCAGAGTCACCAGGTGAAGAGTCCTGAACTCAATCACAATCAAATGCTGTGAAAAGATCTGAACTTTGCTGTTTAAATAAGACATTAAATAATATAAATGAAACAGTTATAAAGGTAATAGATAAAGCCCCAGACATATGGATCAAATATCAGCTGGTATCACGGAAAATGTTCGACATTAGGCCCATGTAAAAAAAAATTTTTTAAAAGAAAATTCCTATATGACCTACATACCAATGCCAAATAAACACTTTCTAAATATCTAAAAAGAAGCTTTATATACCCAGAAGTGATAAGATTTCATAGCAAGGTGTCTACCTGCCTGGAACATTTTCTTCCACTCCCCCTGCATTCCTTGTGAGACACTTGGCAAGTGGTTGAAGATGGAGAAATGTGACATTTGTCAAAGCAGCCTTCTCCTAGCTAGCTGCATTGTTGGCCATGGAAGGAGGAAGGGTGTCCTCTCAGACCTCGCAACTAGTCATTGACAGGAAGCACTACTTGTACTTTGTCCGCTGAGGAACAGAACATATTACTAAAATATGACATGAGAATTTTTCCTTAATAGTTCACAAATCTTTCCTTGGAAGAGTATAATTACGTATGGAAATAAACAACATTTACAGACATCTACTGTGTGTAAAATATGCATGAGAGAATGTAATTGTGGCGAAGAACTCCTCTTTCCTCTAGTCCCTTCCAAACTTTAAACTACTTCAACCTCCACCCATCCAACAATACCATTAAGAAAAAAAGTAGAGGTGGTCCTAAAGAGTATACTCTTCTAACCAGGCTAGTCTTGAAGGCACCATGTTTAATGTGCATATACAACTCATCAGCAGCAAACGGATATAGGCTGATTACACATAATATACAACATACATAATACAGAGAGGGTACAGAGCTAACGCAATGTTCAAAAGTCACTAATAGAAATAACACACGAAAGTCCACATATAAAACGATAGCGAGAAAATCTCCACATCAACTTCTGTGAAAAGGATGTGCATGCACACTTGTCAACTCTGTGAGGGAGTGGCAAGCCTGCTTACCGGAACCTATTGACCCTCAAATTATAGAGAGATTCATCAATGGCAATTTTGTTGTCTGCAGTGAGGAGACCTTTATGCAGTCTGGAAGTCTCCATAGTCTGACTTTGACCTGCTAGCCAATGGACGCGAACTTCATATTTCTAGTGTGCGCTGTGAAGATACTGGGGCCTATACATGTATTGCAAAAAATTAACTTGGCATAGATGAAGGCGTATCTTCTCTCTTCATTGAAGATTCTGCCAGAAAAACTCGTAATACCGCTGGCACTGTTCACACTGCTGGAAGTGGGGATTTTCCTGCTAGATGACTACATGAACCACATACTCTAGTGACCTGCAGTGATGGATGATGCGAAGATCATGGCAGGGTTCTGGCCGTTCCATCTGGCCCTTGATTCCTTATATGCGGACGTTGACCTCTCTATAATTTGAGGGTCAATAGGTTCTGGTAAACAGGCTTGCCTCCCCTCACAGAGTTATGAATTTTTCTGGCAGAATCTTCAATGGAGAGAGAAGATACGTCTTCATCTACTCCCAACTTCATTTTTTTGCAATACATGTATAGGCCCCAGTATCTTTAAAGCGCCCACTAAAAATATGAAGTTCACTTCCTTTGGCCAGCAGGCCAAAGTCAGACTATTGAGACTTCCAGACTGCATCCAGGTCTCCTCACTGCAGACAACAAAATGAATCTCTCAATAATTTGAGGGTCAATAGGTTTCTGTAAGCAGGCTTGCCCCCCCCCCCCCCCCCCCCACCGAGATGACGAGTGTGCATGCAAATCCTTTTCACAGAAGTCGGTGTGGAGATTTTCTAGCTATTATTTTCTATATATAATGTAACTGCTTACCCATACCCCATTCGTTTTTCTGATGAAACTCTTGAACTTGACTAAAGAATTTATAATGAAAAAAGTAATGAATCAATGTAAAACACCATTTAGGCACCATGGAGAGCTGCAGACGGCACGTTTCATGATCTCACTATAGATGATAAAGGAAACTACTAAACTTGCGGTCCTTCAGGTTCGTAGAGTGCACGTTAGACACATTATAAAGTAAAGCAATTGTGGCTATTGCAACAGAGAAAGCTGCCCACATAATTTCCCAACGTTTTTTAAAAAAAAAATAAGCCCCAGTATCTTACTAAATATCAAATAAAACATCTCACCATCTTTATTAACACCGAGACAATGCTCTTCTTTTAGTTAAAAGAACTTTATTATTTTGTTTAAAAGACATTTAAAGTTACCGTATATTACATTCAAGTTGCATGTACTCTTCACAATCAAGTTTAATTAAGCTGCTGCATTTCTTGGCACAGCCTTTACTGGAACACTTCCCAACAAAACCACTAAACCCCAGCTGCTACTATCTCATAACATCCTACAGTCAGAGTTATACTGTATTGCCTTACCTGCAGCCAAAGCTACCTCATGCTACTCTTGACACACACAGGACTTGTGGAAATCAAACTCCGCCATCTCTCAACACTAGGCCACATGCTTTATTTACAAGTACACAAGACACAAAGGGGAGCATCTTCACGTTTCAGCCAGGAAGGTTGTGAGCTCGTAAGAACAGAAGAGATCCGAAACCCCAGCTATAAGATTTCTCATTCTTTTTTTTTTTTTTTTTTTTAACCAATGGGTATTCTTCAGTCACTTGTGATGCATACCAACATAGGAAATGTCAGTTTTATTCAGAGATTAAAAAGCAATGAACCCAACAGTAAGCTTGACAATCTTTCCTAGATTTTCGTGTAATCTCTCCACTTCCTATCCTCATTTGAACCTCTATACAGCTATGCGGGCCAAAAGCAAAGGAAAAAAAAAAAAACTACACACATACACTTTGTGGCAATGAAAACATTTCTACCGAGGTCACCTTGATAAGGAGAGGATTCGGTAACTTTTGTAGAGCTGCATATTGTTTACTGCTTAGCACCATAAAAATGTAATTCCATCTCTGTACCACTGTAAAACGGTTAAGCAGGGCAATGAAGTTCATACATACCTACAATTATTATACAGGATTTATATAGCGACAGTTTATGCAGCACACAATTATTATTATACAGGATTTATATAGCGACAGTTTATGCTGCACTTTACAATATAAAAAGAAGACAATACAGTTATAATACAATAAAATACAAGAGGATTAAGAGGGCCCTGCTCAGAAGAGCTTACAATCTAATAGGGTGGGACAGGTGGTACAAAAGGTTGTAACTGTGGGGAATGAGCTGATGGAAGTGGTAGAAGATTAGTTGAAGATGTGATAGGCTTGCCCGAAGAGATGAGTTTTCAGGGATCGCCTGAAAGTAGCAAGAGTAGGGGATAGCTGGACCAGTGGATGGTAGCGAATTCCAGAGGATGGGAGAGGCTCTGGAGACGAGCATGGGAGGAGGAGATGAGAGAGCTTAAGAGTGGTTTCATTGGTTAAAAAGGGGCGAATTTTAGAGATGTTACGGAAGTGAATTTTTGACAACGATTGGACTTGCGGCTGAAATCACAAGTCAGAGTCTAAGATTACACCAAGTACTGAATTGGTGTTCATTATCTGGTTGTTGTTTTTTTACAGCAGATTTTACCCCAAAAGCACACATTTAATACTTTGCAGCTTACGTATGCTTAGATGCGGTGCATGCATTAGTTCTTTTTTCTGTTATTTTACATTTTTCGTCTAGTAAGCTTATGAATCATTAACACACTTCCTGTCTCTGGGTGGCTACAATCTCTTCTCCACTTATCTCTATGTATTGTAGAGAGTTGTGGTACCCGCCGAGGCTGGACTTCATGCATGTCTGCATCTGTTCATGTCTATTATAATGGGGGGGGAAATAAAACAAACGTAACCACTTGCCAACAGCCTCACGTATGAGTACAGCAGCAGAGCAGCTCTCTTAGTACGTGACCCGACACTTCCGGGTAGGGGATGCGCATGCCACCGCTGTGCTGTGATTAGACACAGCACATGCCAATCAGCGGGTGTCGGCCAATGGATGTCCGCTGGCACCCGCTGATCGGTGAGGAGACACACAGAACAGAGCTCTGGCTATGTAAACAGAGTACACAAAAACACTGATTAGGGACACATTTAACCCTTTGATCACCCTAGATGTTTAACCCCTTTCCAGCCATTGTCATTAGTATAGTGACCGTGTATATTTTTAACACCGATCACTGTATTAGTGTCCTGGTTTCCACAAAGTGTCAAAAGCGTCTCGATACAAGTCGCTAATCGCCGCTATTACTAGTATAAAAATTCCAGTATATATACACCATAGTTTGTAGTTACTATAACCTTTGCACAAACCAATCAATATAGCTTATTGGGATTTTTTTTTTTTTTTACTCAAAAATATATAGCAGAATACATATTGGCCTAAATTTATGAAGAAATTTGTTTTTTTCTATTTTTTTTATAGGACAGGTTTTATAGCAGAAAGTAAAACATTGTTTTTTTTTTTCAAAATGGTCAGTCTTTTTTGTTTATTACGCAAAAAATAAAATAACGCAGTGGTGTCCAAATACCACCAAAAAAAATATCTATTTGTGGGAGAAGAATGTAAAAATTTCATTTATGTACAACATGGCGCAAATGTCAGTTAAAGTAATGCAGTGACAAAAAAGGCAGATCATGTGGGGGTATAACTTTTGGAGAGCAAGTGGATAACACTGGTTTTGTTTCCAGTCATCACACAGGAAGTGAAACGAGCACTGTATTTCTGGCAAGCTCAGCAGGATTTTCTGTACTTGCTTTAAATGTTCTCAGCCTGACAAATTTAAATTATTGAAGTCACTGCATCTAAGAGTTGGTAAGCCGCAATATTTTACACCTTTGTTTTGGGGTTTGGATATGCTTTAAGTCCGTGCTGGCTCTTGAAGTTTACACTTTGCCCTCTGTTGATTGTGTATCATAAGCAATTGGCATTTTTTATTTTTTTTAATACTTTGGTTTAGATTTTTTTTCAACCTTTCTTGCATTCTAGGTGCTTCTGACGCTTCCTGTCTGCATGTACTCCAGCAATTGCTACAAAGGTTTCCTGAAGCTGACAAGTGGACCATGCCTGAATAATGCATGTTGAAAGAGCCATTAGTAATCTGCATTAAAAGCCATAGCGACAAGGTGACAATGTAAAAGCACAATTGGTAGACAGCAACGGAGCGTTGTCACTGCTACAGAATAACAGGAAGAGACTGAACATGGACCTTTGTGAATACCGCAGATTTAACCACTTGAAGACCAGGCCTTTTCTGAAACTTTTTGACTACATGTAAACTTTTTGTTTACATCTGATTTTTTGCTTGAAAATTACTTAGAACTCCACACATTATATATATTTTTTTTAAATCAGAGGCCCTAGAAAATAAAATGGTGGGTGTTGCAATTTTTTTTTATGTCACACGGTGTCTACACAGCAGTTTTTTAAATGCAACTTTTTTTTTATTTTTTTTTAATATACATTTGGTAAAATATAAAATATGATGTTATACCAAGTAAACAGATACCAAACATGTCACAGTTTAAAATTGTGCATGAACAGCCGCTAGGAGTGCTTTTACAAGAAAGCCAACCGCCGGATATATAAAAAAAAAAAAAACAATACCGGGATGATGCCTGCAGCTACAGATATTGAAGCCAAATGCTAGTTAGCATGTATGTAGCTGCAGGCATTCTGGTACAATCACAAAGTCCAATGACATAGTTAACAGTACGTCACTGGTCGGAAAGTGGTTAAATAGAAACAAAAAGGACTTTTGGATACTGGCATACTGTTTAGCACCTCGGGTTATTAAATCTCTGGCCCACCATAAATGATATGTGCAGTGCAAGCTGAGTAGGGCTCTAATAATTTCTACCCCAAATTTTCCACTATAAAAACTTTTCATGGTACAGGCACAGACAACACAATATTTTGCCCGTAGATATTTTTGGAAATACAGACTAAAACAAATACATATATTTTTATGTTCACATAGCCACATTGCATGTATTGCAGCTTTTTCTAGGGACCCCCCTAGAAAAGCATATCCATCTTATCGGTAATTTTTTTTTACATTAAGACCCCCTTTTACACTGGGACGGGGCTGTGCGAGCATTAGCAGTAAAGCGGTGCTTTACCGCTGTTATAGCGGCACTTCAAAGGGGGGAGGGGTCACCCGCACATCACTGGGGAAGCCCGGGTTTCCCCTTGCGTCAGAGGAGGACAGGGTCACGTGACGGGGGGCTCCATCCTCAGCTAAGAGACCTGTCAGGCTGCTGGGATTCCCGCGGTGTCTCCAGTGGAGACAGGATGCGCTGCGCTGGACATCATGGTTGGATCCTGGACCTGGAGAGGAGAGATCATCTATCGCTGGACCCCGGAGAGGAGATCACCCATCGCAGGATATCGAGAGTGGATTACCACCGCTGGAAAGTTTTTTTTATTTTTAATAAAAGGACTTATCCCAACGGTGTCTGTTTTTTTACAATTTTTTCCACTTTCTTTGTGAAATGGTAAGGGTACAATGTACCCGATACCATTTCATACGGGGGGGGCAGGCTCCGGGGGTCCCCTTGTTAAAGGGGGCTTCCAGATTCTGATAAGCCCCCCTCACGCAGACCCTCACAACCACTGGGCAAGGGTTGTGGGGATGAGGCCCTTGTCCCCATCAACATGGGGACATGGTGCTTTGAGGGCTCACAGACAGCCTTGCGTGCAGACAGCTTGCGTGCTCGCATAAAAGGGTCTGGTATGGATTTTTGGGGGGGAATGCCACGCCATTTAAAAAATAAAAATAAAAAATTGACGCAGGGTTCCCCTTAATATCCATATCAGACCTGAAGGGCCTGCAGGAAACAAATGCTACTTTGCAGGCATACTATACACTCCCTTTAGGTATGAAATTTAAAGGAATATTTCACTTTCATTGTTTCACTTTAAGCATTATTAAAATCACTGCTCCTGAAAAAACTTCAGATTTAAAAACAAAAAAATTTGCATTGATACATGTCCCCTGGGGCAGGACCCAGGTCCCCAAACACCATTTATGACAATAACTTGCATATAAGCCTTTAAAATTATCACTTTAGATTTCTCCCATAGACTTTTACAGGGTGTTCCTCAGCTTTTCGCATTTGCCGCGAACACCCCAAATTGTTCGCTGTTTGGCAAACGGGTAAACAGGCAATGTTCGAGTCGAACATGAGTTTGACTCAAACTCGAAGCTCATCCCTACCCATCACCTATCATTTGTTATCCTTTATCATGCGATATCCATAGAACAGTGCTGTCAGGAACAGAGCACTACCATTGGTCCACCCAGTTGCACTGTTTGAGATTAAGGGGAGTTCATTTGTACCAAAATAAACTAATGCATTTACCATAAATTCAGATAAGTAATGATAAAGGCAAGCTATCTTCAAAAAAATCCAAATCATCAACCAGTTAGACTGAATGGTTCCTGCAATCAAATAAAAGCTGGATAGATTCCAAGTGCTTATTTTTTTTATATACATTTAAATAGCACTAACAAATGAGCAGCACTTAACAGAATGCATATATACATCACTTTTGAGGAAACTCATCTATGGCTAGGAGGGCCCTTTATCTCAAAAGCATAAACCTATGCACTATGGAAATTCTGAAAGTACAAACAAGAAGCTATAGCACAAGGGTGGACAAATTCAAGGCACCTAATAGCCATTTTGTTATTTGCATACAATAATTAGAATTGTGCTTTAAAGTTAACATACTCTATTTTTAACTGTAGGACAGTAGGATTCGTGTATAAGAGCACAGAAAACAAGATTAATATTATCTTTAAAAGGCATAAAAGCCCGTTTTGTGCCACTCTCTGATTTCATTTCACGTGGTTTCTGAAGCCCGATTTTCCTTGACTTTCCTGGCAAGCTCTATCAACTTCTTGTCCATTAAGGGCCTGTTCACACCAGCCCATGTGCACTTACTCTGCTGTTTATGGGATGTTACAATGCATTGCACGGTTTAAATTTTCTCTCTTTTTGTAAAGCCCAACTCTGGGAAACTTAACATTATCTACTGCAGTGGGCCTTTGCACGCACTTCAAAGGTTATTTTCTCACATACAGTAGCAGAAATTATTTAAACCCCTGCAGATTTTGTAAGTTTGCGCACTTACAAAGAAATGAAGGGTTATAATTGTCATCATAGGTATATTTTAAATGATAGAGACAGAATATCAACCAAAAATCCAGAAAAACACAAATACAAATGTTATAATTTGAGTTGCAGTTCAGTGAGTAAAATAAGTATTTGATCCCCTGCCAAACATCAATTATTTAAGAAGGTGCTCCTAATGATAACTCGTTAGATGTATTAAAAAAAAAAAAAAAAAAAGACACCTTTCCACAGAATCTCTTTTTTCCATTCAAACCCCGCCATCACGGGCAAGACCAAAGAGCTGTCAAAGGACGTCAGGGATAAGATTGAAGACCTGCACAAGGCTGGAATGGGCTACAAGACCATCAGCAAGAAGCTTGGTGAGAAGAAGACATCATTTGGAGTGATTATTCACAAATGGAAGAAATACAAAATAACCATCAATCGCCCTCAGTCTGGAGCTCCATGCAAGATTTTGCCTCATGGGCTAGGAATGATCGTGAGAAAGGTGAGGGATCAGCTCAGAACTACACGGGAGGAGCTTGTGAATGATCTTAAGACAGCTGGGACTCCAGTCACTAAACAAACCATTGGTAACACAATACGCCACCATGGATTGAAATTCTGCAGCCCCCACAAGGCAGCCCTCCTCAGGAAGGCACATGCACAGGCCCGTTTGAAGTTTGCCAATAAACATCTAAATGATTCAGAGAAGGATTAAGAGAAAGTGCTGTAGTCAGATGAGACCAAAATTGAGCTCTATAGCATTTCTCCGACTCGCTTTGTTTGGAGGAAGAAAAATGCTCACTATGACCCTAAGAACACCATCCCTACAGTCAAGCATGGAGGTGGAAACATTATGCTTTGGGGCTGTTTCTCTGCTAAAGGTATAGGCTGACTTTGCTGCATTAAGGGGCCAATGGATGGGGTCATGTATTGTAAAATCTTGGATGGGAACCAAAACACACCGCCAAGGCAACAAAGAAGTGGCTCAAGAAGAAGAATATCGAGGTCATGGAGTGGCCTAGCCAGTCTTCAAACCTTAATACTATAGAAAATTTATGGAGGGAGCCGAAACTTTGAGTTGTTAAGCGACAGCCGAGAAACCTTAAAGAGGGATTCCACCAAAAAAAAAAATATCAAAAGCCAGCAGCTATAAATACTACAGCTGCTGACTTTTAATAAATGGACACTCACCTGTCCCGGGTTCCAGCGATGCCGGCAGCCGAGGCCGATCGATCGCTCGGCCCTCGGCTGCTGCCTCCACCATTCTAGGTGAGGGAATCAGGAAGTGAAGCGAATCGGCTTCACTTCCCGGTTCCCTACTGCGCATGCGCGACTCGCGCAGCGCAATAGGAAATCTCCGCGCTGTCACTGGGACAAGAAATGGCGTAGACTCCCGTGGGAGTCTATGCCCGGAAGTGGGTGTAAATACCTGTCTTTGACAGGTATCTCCACCCCCTCCCCCCTGAAAGGTGTCAATTGTGACACCGGAGGGGGGGAGGGATCCGATCAGCAGAGGTTCCACTTTAGGGTGGAATCCCGCTTTAAGGATTTAGAGAAGATCTGAAAAGAGTGGACCAAAATCCCTCCCGAGAGGTGTACAAACCTGGTAACCAACTACAAGAAACATCTTACCTCTGTGCTTGCCAACAAGGGTTTCTCTACAAAGTACTAAGTCATGTTTGCTTGGAGATCAAAGACTTATACGAATAGAACTGCAACTCAATTTATAACATTTGTATCATGTATTTTTTCTGGATGTTTGATTAATATTCTGTCTCGATAATTTTCCTTTCTTAGTGGGCAAACTTACAAAACTTGCAGGGGATCAAATAATGAATTTTCCCCACTGTAGATCTAGGGGACACCGAAAAGAAGAGTTTCTTACCTGATCCTCCGCACTGCTAGACTATTCCCTGCAGTGTCTTCCCTCCCACGCTGCACCAGGTCCTGACGTCATCATGACAATTGCAAGGGCCATTGCATTGAACATGATGATACCAAGACACAGTCCACCACTTTAGCATGGGTAAAAGCAGTGCCACCTGCCAGGTAAGCAGAGGATCAGGTAAGTAAAATGGCTTCTCTTCTCCCCTAGAAAGCACAAGCAGTTGACCCTTGGCGTACAGGTGCAGTCCCACTACAAGGGATAATTTTAAAGTTTCCTGGAGTTGGACATGGTTTTAATGGCAGAGGTTTTTTTTTTTTTAACCCAACTACTTACCTGAGCTTGATCTTGATCCAGTGATATGTTTGAGAGCAGTGGCCCTCTCTCTCTCCTCATTAGATAGAGAGGCAGAAGCAGGAGCCATTGGCGTGCAGCCGAGTCGCACGCTGTGTGTCAATGGAGACACAGACCCAGCTCAGGAGCAAGCATGCACCGCTACAGACACTGGGTCCTTCTTTAAAATCTATGCAATGCCTCTGTCCCTAAGGGTGCTCAGCATTGCCCCGTGTTACAACCATCAAGAGAGTAGGGAAAACTGCATAAAGTGTAATAATTTGATTGTAAACTCTTTTGGAATGGTATTGCACTTACATTGACAGACATACAAGCCACAAGAAATCGAAACCAGGAGCGCCACCTGCATTCCATAAAGTTGAATTGATGTCACTGAGAGTCCTGCCCTATACACGCAACATCACCAGGGACTCCTGAGAACAGCTGCCTGCTCTGTTAATGTATGGTTTACTTTATAACATATACAGAAATGCTGCGCTAATCACATCTCAACTCAATAAAGTGCCTTCCAATGTGACAAAAAAATTGTGTGTTCACATGTGTTCTACTTCCGGATTACCAATCCACCACCATGCCAACGCCAAAGATGCTTGCCAAAGAGCCATTAACCCCCTATTTTAGAGAAGTCAAACTGAGCCTCATGAAACCAAAATGCAATGGATATTATCTACCATTCCACACAAGTACACTCATATATATATATATATATATATATATATATATATATATATATATATATATATATATATATACCATGTTGGAAGAGAAGAAAGAGCCAGATGCTCCAAATAATGTAAATCCCATGGTAAAAATTAACAAGTTAAAAAAAACTCACATTATAAGAAGCAAACAGCGCTCTATAGAAATCACCCTTCTGGGACGCAGACCTAGTACATACACAAGTGTGTTGATATCACAACGTACAGCTCTGCCCTACGCATTAAGTCATAAATTACATCATTGGCGGCTTGGACGCTGCACATCACCACCAAGATAATATATATACGCACCCTCACTGGGCAGTTGGGAATCCATAACAATTTATCAGTAAAAAAATAAACAAGACTAGCTTTCATACTGAAGGAAGAGATCAATATGCATTACAAGAGAAACTGTCAACTCCATCTTGTGGTAGAAAACCAGTACTACCTACCTGCAGAAAAGCAAATAGGTCAACTAAAAAAAAATTCAATTGTACAATTCATGGTTTTATAAAAAAAAATAATAATACTTGAAAAATGGGTACAAACTTTCCTATGTTCCCATTGCCTACTGAAATACTAAACACATTCATGAAAAAAAATAAATCACAATAAATTTTCCCTAAATATATGAATTCACAAGACACCATAAAATAGAAAAATACATAATTAAAATAATGAGAGATGTTAAAAAATAAATAATAATAAAGCTAAGATCACAGAAGGAATCCTATAAATTAACGGTTATTTGAAAAATGCATTGACATCCCAATCACTTTACTTATCACTTGACTGTTTTTGGTGTTATTTCACTTATTTCATTGTCACATTGAAAGGCACTTTGAGTTGAGATACGTAGCAAAGCACTTGTATAGGTTATATTGTACAGTGCCTTGAAAAAGTATTCATACCCCTTGAAATTTTCCACATTTTCTCATGTTACAACCAAAAATTTAAATGTATTTTATTGGGATTTTATGTGATAGACCAACACAAAGTGGCACATAATTGTGAAGTGGAAGGAAAATGATAAATAGTTTTCAATTTTTTTTTTACAAATAAATATGTGAAAAGTGTGACATGCATTTGTATTCAGTCCCCCTGAGTCAATACTTTGTAGAACCACCTTTTACTGCAATTACAGCTGCAAATCTTTTTGGGGATGTCTCTATCAGCTTTGCACATTTAGGGAGTGACATTTAAAGGGGTTGTAAAGTAAAATTTTTTATTTTTTTAAAATAACAAACATGTCATACTTACCTCCACTGTGCAGCTCGTTTTGCACAGAGTGGCCCCGAACCTGCTCTTCTGGGGTCCCTCGGCGGCTGTCTCTGCTTCCTCCCGCAGGTGCTTCTCACGTTAATGCAAGCTCCCTCGCATTGGTGAGAAGCACTGCGGGCGCGCTCCCGTGATACAGCCGGCGGCTATAGCCGCTCGCTGTATCACAAGGCCCCGCCCCCCGGCGCGCTGCGTCATTGGATGTGATTGACAGCAGTGCGAGCCAATGGCTGCGCTGCTTTCAATCCATCCACTCCAGCCAATCAGCGGCCAGGCTGAGCGGCGAAGAGGACGGCGGGGGCGAGCGCGGGATTTTCGAGGGGTCAGGTAAGTAAAACGGGGGGACTGGGGGCGCCAGCAGTGTGAGATGTTTTTTCACCTTAATGCATAGAATGCATTAAGGTGAAAAAACATTTACCTTTACAACCCCTTTAAGCCCATTCCTCTGCAAAATAGCTCAAGCTGTCAAATTGGATGGAGAGCATCCGTGAACAGTAATTTTCAAGTCTTGCCACAGATTCTCAATAGAATTTAGGTCTAGACTTTGACTGGGCCAGTCTAACACATGAATATGCTTTTATCTGAACCATTCCATTGTAGCTCTGGCTGTATGTTTAGGATCTTTGTCCTGCTGGAAAGTGAACCTCTGGCCCAGTTTCAAGTCTTTTGCAGACTCTAACAGGATTTCTTTTAAGATTGCCCTGTATTTGGCTCCACCCATCATCCCATCAGCACCTTTTTCCACATGTTTGCCGTGCCCCCCACATGGCTTCTCACAAACTGCAATAGGGACTTCTTATGGCTTTCTTTCAACAAAGGCTTTCTTCTTGTCACTCTTCCATGAAGGCCAGATTTGTGGCGTACACAACTAATAGTTGTCCTTTGGACAGATTCTCTCACTTGAGCTGAGAATCTCTGCAGCTCCTCCAGTTATCATGGGCCTCTTGGCTACTTCTCTGACTAATGCTCTCCTTGCCCGGCCTGTCAGTTTAGGTGGACAGCCATGTCTTGGTAGGTTTGCAGTTGTGCCATACTCTTTCCATTTTAGGATGATGGCTTGAACAGTGCTCTGTGAGATGTTCAAATCTTGGGATTTTTTATTTTATTTTATTTTTTTAACAACCTAACCTTGCTTTAACCTTCTCCACAACTTTATCCAAGACCTGTCTGGTGTCTTGCTTTGCCTTCATGATGCCGTTTGTTCAGTAAGGTACTCTAACAAACCTATGAGGGCTTTACAGCTGTATTTCTACTGAGATTGTACACATGTGGACTCCAATTACTAATTAGGTGACTACTGAAGGAAATTGGTTCCATTCGATTTTAGTTGGGGGTATCAGAGTGAAGGGGGCTGAATACAAATCCACGCCACACTTTTCAGATATTTGTAAAAATTTGGAAAACCATTACTCATTTAACCGCTTCCCGACTGCCTCATGCAGATATACTGCGGCAGAAGGGCACGTACTGGCAGATTAACGTACCTGTATGTTGCCCTTTAAGAGGCGCCCGCCGGGAGCTCCTTGAGAGCGATCGCAGGACCCGCGGACTCAATGTCCGCGGGGATACCGGCGATTGTCTCACGGACAAGAAGAAAGGGGAAATGCTAATGTAAACAAGCATTTCCCCCATTCTGCCTAATCAGTGTCATGTCACACACAACCCCTCCCCCCTAAAGTTGGAATCACTCCCGAGAACACACTTAACTCCTACAGCGCCACCTAGTGGTTAACCCATCCAATGCCAATCACATTTACACAGTAATCAATGCATTTTTAGTTGCACTGATCGCTGTATAAATATCCCAAAATCCCGCCAAATGTGTCCTATGTGTCCACCATAATGTTGCAGTTCCGATAAAAATCGCTGATCGCTGCCATTACTATTAAAAATATATATTAAGAAAAAAGCCATAAAACTATCCCCTATTTTGTAGATGCTATAACTTTTGCACAAACCAAACGCTTATTGCTATTTTTTTTACCAAGAATACGCATCAGTCTAAACTCAGGAACAAAATAATTTTATATATTTTTTGGGGATGTTTATTATAGCAAAAAGTAAAAAATAATGTGTTTTTTCAAAACTGTCACTATTTTATTTTTTATTTATAGCGCAAAAAATAAAAACAGCAGAGATGATCAAATACCACCAAAAGAAAGCTCTATTTGTGGGGAAAAATGGACGTCAATTTTGTGTGGGAGCCATGTCACACGACCGCGCAATTGTCAGTTAAAACTACGCAGTGCCGAATTGCAAAAGTGCTCTTTGGCCAGCCAAATGGTCTGGGGCTTAAGTGGTTAACTTCCACTTCACAATTATGTGCCACTTTGTGTTGGTCTACTACATAAAATTCCAATAACATACATTGACCTTTCTCGTAGTAACATGACAAAATGTGGAAAATTTTAAGGGGTATGAATACTTTTTCAAGGCACTGTATATCCAATATAGTGCAAGCAGCTATCATTTTTTGTTATTCCATGGATATAGGGGTCAGTGCTATATTTTCCAGTTCTATCTGATTATTTGTATCTTGTTGGTCACTCAAATTACCTAATCCTTTAGAGCAGGGGTCTTCAAACTATGGCCTCACAGTTGTTCAGGAACTACCATTCCCATCATCTAGTCGTGTCTGTGAATTGCAGTGTTTTACAATGCCTCATGGGATGTGTAGTTCCGCAACAGCTGAAGGGCCGTAATTTAGAGATCCCTGCTTTAAAGGATATCCAATTGTCTTCTTTACGTTTGTTAAACAATAGCAATTGATCATCCAAATTCTCAGTACTGTGAGGATTATTAAAGAAAAAGGATGTGCATGTGCAGCTACAGAAACATTTGTGGTTATGGTCTACATGAGCAATTGAAATATGGCTTTTATTTTTTCAGTCCCACTCATTCTCATAATTACCATCTTTGTACTTGTTTTTATGGTTCCTAGTATTTCTTTGGACAGAGATGATGTAGGAGAAATGGATGAGTTAGAATGAGGATTTTATGTTTGGGTATCTGATGAGTTGGGAGAGATCAAAAGAGGAAAGACAGGGATTCAGGCCCAAAAACATTTAGAAACCATTTAGGAATCACTTAAAGCAAACCTGTACTTTGACTATCCTGGACAAAATAATAGGTTAACCGGACAGCTGGCTACCTTCAAATACCGACCTATCCATCTCAACAGAAGCTTTTCTGATGTACAATCATGCAGGGAAAGGGGACTATACATGTTTAGTTTCAGGCCCTACTCTTTATTCGGTCTTCTACACCAGTTCTCATATTTCATAAAGGTGATGGCAGAGGTCATTGCAACTTTGAGTCCATCAAAATAATTTATCTAGATAACTTCCTGATTAGACACCAACACGAAGCTTGATTGTGTGAATCATCAAGAAAGCACAAGTCCCTCCTGTCTTCATCTATCTTTGGAAACCTTGCCCTGGGCAGAAAAATCATCAGCTTCATGACGCTATTCACTTTTCATTTTTTTTGCCAGCTTTTTTTTCCAATATAATCTGAATTAGTCAAAATTTTCACTTGGTTATCAGACCCTGCTCAGGTAGATCTGTTTGTTTTGACAACCGATGCTTAGGTTTTCTGGTTTTCTGTTCTTAGTCCCTGGGAAGGGGCCATGAGGGTATATGCTATCAGTTATGCTTGCCAGTTTTCACAGGCAAATGCATTCCCTCAGATCCAGTTGCTTCTTTTGGTCATCCGGAACATAAGAATAGACAAGGTCAGGGAAATTCTTGATGCCTCATATTGGCCTCAGTTCTCAGGGCTCCTTTAGCTGTCTAATAAAAGCCCTTTGGCATATCTCCTCGGATCCAGGGGCAGTCTGATGTCTACAGGTCCAGGGTTACATCCTGAAGTAAGTCTCCAGAACTTCTTTCACATTTCAAATGCTAAATTGTAAAATCATGAAAGTCACTGATATGCTCCAACAGCCAAAGTTCTGTGGTCACACGGGGTTCTTTCCTGGGGTCAAAAACTTCAAGTATGAATGAAAGAAAACGTCATCCAGCTAGTATTTTCCGAAATAAGTCAACAGACATGTAAACTTCTCCCAGTTCTGGTTTCCTTTAAAGTGTCTGTATAACCTGAACTTTTCTTTTTAGTTTTATAATAAAATGGTCTAAGGCACATTCATTCACTCAAGTCTTTTCTTCACAGTGTAATCGATAGCAAACCACTAAAGTTTCTCATTTTTATGTAAAACCACCAAGCGTTATTCTGGGTTTGTCAGATCATCACAGAGGCAAACAAGCATGTGGTAGCAAACTATTTACATCAGTGGCATAGCTACAAACATATGGGCCATCCAGCTATTAATGGTTCCAGGTGGTATCTGATAGCTTTCCAATAGCTTTGAGGTAAGGTGCTGTCAAACGATCCACAAAAGAGGTGCACATAGAAACTGCTTCATGCATTCTAGACACTTGGTAAAGTGATTTGTAGAGCAGAGGGCTTACACTATCAAAAGTCACTGTGCTCTGCTCATCGTACAGCACCTCTTATAGTGTACTCTTCTGTAAATGTGTTTTTGAAGGTTTGTTTTCATTTGCCCCACTTGAAACAGGGGCCCAGTCACATCTATGACTGTTGCAACACCTAGTCCTGCACCAATGCTTCACATTTCTGCATAAATTAGGGACTGTAAGTTTACCAATTACAAACAACACAAATACTTAAATCAAGATAATAGCACACAGACCTGTTGAGAGCGCTACAACATGATTTTGTAGGCAGCTAGGAAATACTCTTTAACCAGACTATCTCTGATAGATGATCTGCTATCTTCTGGTTGCCAAAGAAACGCAATCGGAGTAAACATATTTTTAGAAAATGCCATCAATTCTTAACTTTCCAACTCTAGAACAGGATGACACACCGCTTCATTTATCATCAAGTCTTTAATAAGTACCGTCTGTACCGCTCCACAAAGTGAAACACACACATCCAACCTTCAATTCTCCAGCCATCATTTTCAACTGCATGGTTGAATGTGGGCAGTGACAGAGTTCAGAAAATTCTGAATACTAATTATGAATTAAATATAACCCAGTGTAATAAAAATCTAAAATTACCTTTTTTTTTGTTTTCTTTTGTATCTACAAAAATGTTTTACGTACTTCTATACTTTATTTTTATTACAGCTTCTCTGCTGAGAGCTGCATTCGTGAGCTTTGCAAAATTTTCAACTCCAAATTCAGTATGTTAAATATGGACAAATGGCATTTTCAAACAATTTATAAAACATTAACAGAATGCAAAAAAAAAAAGTATAATACATATTTCAGTAGAACGGCCACACATATTTTACACGGGAATTTGTAAAACAGATACAGACATTGAATCGTACAGAAATATAAAGCACCATAATAGCAGTAAGAAAGTGTGAAACTTACTTTTGCCAACTCTTCTCTAGCATAGATGCCTCGAAAAAAGACACTTGGAAAGTTTACTATTAACCCTTTCCACTGCCACAACAAGCATCAAGAGCAATTAAAGGATTACATTCCTTGATTACAGAACTGACTTATCAGATATGATCCACAAGATTCAAACTATACTCCATTCCTCAGATCCATTTAATAAGTTGAATGAAAAAAAAAAATAATAATTTCCAGCCACCACTACACAGTCCATTTTGCAGAGACCATCTTAAAGGTTTAATGTTTCTGAAGTAACTCATCCGCAGTGTGTTGGCCCAAGTCACAGCAAGATCTTCTGCTATTTTTTTTTTTTATATAATCTGAGCTTCTCTCTGATGCGAGCCGAAGTAAACATCCACTATCGAGTTGGATGTGAAACCAGGTCACTGTCATTGAAACCTACTGATGGATGCCCAGAAGTTGTCAGGGACACATGTTCTGTCCTCTGGGGCTTTTAATCTGCTTTTCTCTCGGCTGATTCTCCTCTCCCTCCTCCTTTACCGCTCTGTCTGCACAGAAGTCCCTCTCTCATCATCATTTTCATCTCTGGGACAACAGACCAAAGCTTGTTCATCTCTATTTTCCATCCAAACACTAAGCATTGAAACCAGTCCATGTCTACCTTCATGGGGCACGCTACATTATCTCTGACAACCTCTAGTACACACAGCACTAATTCTTAAAAAGCCATACATGTTCTTCTGAGCTTTTCATTCCTATCCGTGCTAAAAATCTCCTGGACTAGGAAACTGAAACTCGCCCAACTTTTCAACACGCTTCATTCACCCTATGCTGCTTGCTCTTACCTGTCTCTCGCAGCAGCTTGCCAGGATGAAGGCCGATGCAATTTTTATTCTCGATATCCGTTGCTGCCAAAGAAAATCTGAATATAACCACTAAACGAGTAGATAACAGCACTGCAGATGCGCAGCTCCTGCCAGCTGGGAGACTGATACTGTTGCTATGTGGAGGAGTCACAAAACGAGTGCTAATCGCTCTCCTGCCTGACCTGCGGGCTCATCTTGTCTGAATGTGACCTCTAGACAGAGCGCTAATAGCACAAATGTGTGGCACAGACCCAGGTTGTCAAAGGGTGCGGCAATCTTGGCACCAGACTTCCTACTCTCACTTTTTTTGCCATTCTTCCTCCCACCTCACAATCTTTGCCCTCTTCTCTCTCACTCTGAATGCAATATAACATAACAAAGCTGTCTCTTTTGTACTGAAGGGGTTATTCAAGTGTATTTAGCATCCTTCATTGATGCGTGACACAAACCTACAATATACCGCTTTTTCTCAGATTATATAAGCAGATAGAATAACGCTGTCGATTATAAACACATACAAAAAGACAAATACTAAGCAATCCCAGCAGTAATTTATACTGTTTATACCTCTACAAATATTCTTTTGGACCCCCCCCCCTCCAAATTAGTTCACAATATTCTACAAATGCTTCTAAAATGAATCCTACTAAATAATAAGGGTTTACCTAATTCACTTATATTGTAAATTTAACATTAACCACTTAAGGACCAGCCTCGTTTTTGAATTTAGGTGTTTACATGTTTAAAACAGTTTTTTTTTGCTAAAAAATTACCTAGAACCTCCAAACATTCTATATTGTTTGGCGGTCATTGCAATACTTATTTTCACACCATATTTGCGCAGGGGTCTTATATGCGCACTTTTTTTTTTGTAAAAAATGCACTTTTTTTAAATCAAAAAAATTAAGACAGCAGTAAATTTAGTCCAATAAAAGATAATGTTACGCCGAGTAAATTGATACCCAACATGTCACGCTTCAAAATGACGGCCGCTTGTGGAATGGCGTCAAAAGTTTACCCTCAAAAATCTCCATAGGCGACGTTTAAAAAATTCTACAGGTCTAGAATTATTGCTCTCACTCTACCAATCGCGGCGATAGCTCACGTGTGGTTTGACCACCGTTTTCATATGCGGCGCAACTCACGTATGCGTTTACTTCTGCGTTCACTTCTTCTTGTTTATTTTACTTAATTTTACTTAATTTTATTTATTTTTTCACTGTTTAAAAAAAAAAAATTGGGTCACTTTTATTCCTATTACAAGGAATGTAAACATCCCTTGTAATAGAAAAAAGCATGGCCAGTCCTCTTAAATATGAGATCTGGGGTCAAAAAGATCTCATATTTGGACTAAAATGCAAAAAAAAATAAAAAAATTGTCATTCGAAAAAATGACAACAGAAAAATTTTCCTTTAAAGCGGAGGTCCACCCTAAAATGGACCTCCGCTCATCGGAATCCCCCCCCTCCGGCGCCACAATCGGCACCTTTCAGGGGGGAGGGGGGTGCAGTTACCTGGATAATCCAGGTAACTGCACCCACTTCCGGGCTAGCTCTCTGCGGAAAGGGGCGTACGTTACGCCCCTTTCCGCAAGCGCCCGCCCCCTTCAGCAAGTGCCCCGCTGCCTGCTGGGAAACACACAGCTCCCAGAGGCAGCGGGGACCGTCCGGATTGCGCCGCGCGGCTCGCGCATGCGCAGTAGGGAACCGGGAAATGAAGCCGAAAGGCTCCATTTCCTGATTCCCATACCCAAGATGGCGGCGGCACGAGCGAGCGATCGGCTTCGGGTGCCGACATCGCGGGCGCGCTGGACAGGTAAGTGTCACTATTTAAAAGTCAGCAGCTGCAGTATTTGTAGCTGCTGGCTTTAAAAAAAAAAAAAAAAACGCGGAGTCCCGGTGGACTCCCGCTTTAAGAGGTATGGGCGGAAGTGACGTTTTGACGTTGCTTCCGCCCTCCTATGGTATGGAGACGGGTGGGGGCCATCTTAGCCTCATTGGTCTCCATACCCAGGACATGAAAGGACCCAATCGCCTCTGCCGCTAACGATGGCTCCGGTAAGCGGCAGAGGGCGCGGGAGAGCCACCGCGGCTAATGGTGATCTCACGGCGAATCCGCCATGGAGACCACCATTATCCTAAAGAGGACCGGCTACTGTAAAGTTGGATACCTCGGTTGTGGCAGCAGCTGCTGCCGTTACCGAGGCATCCCTCTTCAAAGTGCTGACGTATATGTACAGGAGCCGGTCGGTAAGTGGTTAAAACAACCCATATGGAAGAATTGTGGTTACAGTGCATACACCTCCTTGTTTACCGACTAACTGAAAACAATTATAAAATCTCCCATAATTCCCAACATCATTGATAAGGTCAGTATCAGCATCGATTCAGCTACTTTTTGTTTGGACGTTGGAGAGTAAAGAATCGGGTACCATGTGTTCCCCACAGTCAAATTGTAACTAAACCCACTGAATAAACCGGTTTTCCTAAAAATTATACTCAAGGCTAGGGTTGTCACCTCATCCCTTTAAACCCGAACACATATGAATTACACAGGTTCTGAGGATAATGTAATGCAGATAAGGCACCAAGTGAGTTTACCACTTTAATCAGCCACAGAACCTGTGTAATCAATAGGTGTTCAGTTTTAAAGGGATGAGGTGGCAACCCTACTCAAGGCATACCTTGAATGATAACGGTTAGCCCTTGTACACACGGTCGGACATTCCGACGGAAAATGTCCAATCGGACTGCGTTGTCGGATAATCCGACCGTGTGTTGGCTCCATCAGACTGTTTCCATCGGAATATCCGAGTTTTAGAGCTGGGCTATATTCCGACAACATGGTCCGATCGGACTTTTTCCGATCGTTTGTAGAGAATTCTGATCGGACAAAGTGCCATGCACGCTCAGATAAAATTCCTAGACCAAAGCTATTGGCTACTAGCCTGAACGTAGTCCTTTCATAACGAAATAACGTCATCACGTTACGGACGATCGGATTTTCCAACAACTTTGTCCGACCGTGTGCATGCAAGTTAAGTTTCGGACAAAATCCATCAGACAAAATCCGACGGATTTTGTTCTCGGAATGTCCGACCATGTGTACAAGGGCTTACAGTTACTAGTGTGCTTATGTTAGCTCTCAACTGAACCATTAAGCCATCAAACACAGTAGTTGGTGTCAAAGCTGATCACATGTGTAGCGCCATGGCAACTGCAGATCAAACAGAAGCTAAGATGGTAGCTTCCTTGGCTGTAAAGTATAGGAAAGTTTAGTTCAGCTTTATATACTGATTGGTCTTAAACAGAAAAATAAGACTTTGCGTGAGATGCAGTATATATAGAAGATGATCCTGAGAATATTTTAGGTGTTTTTGGTAAATTATGACTCCAGCTAAGACTTTACACTTTGCATAGGTTGGAAATGGTTAGAAACCTTGTCAGGTTTTCATTGCTGTCTGAGCCCCAGCAGGAAATAGCCCACCACTTTCTATCTTGAAGATAAAAAAAAAGTAAAGAAAATTCCCACAAGGGAACAAAGATAGCAAAAAATAAAAATGACAACCTGAGGTGTTGTGAACAGGCCAAAAGGGCGGGCAACAAATTGGTAAAGTAAAATGAAAGAAATGTTATGCTAGGAAAATTGGAATTTGCAAGTAAGCATCCTTGATGTTCATAGGGACCAGAAATTCCCCTTTTCGAAGGGAAGAAATGGAAGTCTTCCTGGCAGATTGCATGCAGAGATTACAAATGGTAGGCTGACAAATTTGATAGCATAGAACAAGTTAGAGACTACTAGAGTTTTGGTCTCTGCCGCTAACTTGTAACATGTGATCAAATTTGCCAGCCTACCATTTGCCCTGGTGTCAGACGGCCATGAAAGTCAATAGGCATCCCCCACTCTACAAAGGCAGGGGCACCCCCTCATTGAGATGCGTGCTTGTTCCCAGATTTGGCAGGTTTGAAGGTCCAGCGAAACAGCATTGTAAGCTTGGACTTGCAGCGCTGAAAGCTTACCTGCAGAAGCTTTGGCCTTCTTTTCCTAAGGTAAAAGGGTACTCTTTTCCTCTGTAACCTCCTTAATGTAGGTGTCAAGGGAGCCACTAGAAAGGTATTCCCCATGAAAGGGCATTCTCACAAGGCATGCAGACCAATACTTAAGCCTAAGTATCCTCTGCATATGTACTAAAAAGTAGGCTCATCCTAGATATTTGGCAAACCCTGTTCACTAACCTAGCAATACAGAAACACAAGGCCACAGACAAAATCTCCAGATGCTGCAGTACATATGGATCTGTTAAAATAGTTCCAGGGTCAAAGTTGCATTTTTGGAACAGACAGCTAAAGTCTGGCAAACTGACATGGTCAATAATTTGCATAGCTGGATAGCAGGGCCTTCTAAGGAGAACAAGGTTTTAAAGCGAAGTTCACCTTTCAGAAAATGTTACACCCATATTTAGGGTGGAACATGTAACATGTTCCAGTTCCTGCAGTCCACTCTCCACCTCACTGTGACAGCGGACAGGCGATCTTCTCACACAGGCTGCTGTAAGGTAAGCTAGATGAGAACTGAGTGGGTAAGATGTGAGAGACAGGCTTTTGCTGTTGAATAGATTGCCGCCATGTACCCATATAGCAATCTGCCACTAAAGTGTTACTAAACCCAGGACCCTGCATTCATGGTCTCCCACAGTACACAGAACACAAAAATGCAATTGTTTTAGTGAATATAAACTGATAAATACCTTTTCTCATCAGCAGTATGTAGTGTATCACTCTGATCCTCTGATGGGAGAGTGCGTGCAATCAGCACAGGGCCAAAGAAAAAAAAAAAAAAAACAGAACACAACTCTAGCAATACACACCAAACTGAGCATGTGCAGCCTGACTCCTAATGCTCTATTCTATCAAGAGATGGTTTGGAGTCAGTTAACAGTTAGCCGACCAGCCACCGCAGTTGTACTGCGGCAGCATGGCTCGGCTGTTCGAATTGCCGTTATGCTACGTCGGTAACATAAACGGCCACTAGGGGTCGCTTGCGTCCTGAGCCGTTGAGAGTGCCCGGTAGTCTCGATCAACGCCAGGCTCCCGTGATCGCTCGGGGCACAAGGAGAACCGGGAGCTGTGTGTGTAAACACACAGTTTCTGGTTCTCTGAGCAGTGAACTGACAGATTGTCTGTTCACACAGAGAATTTTTTTTATATATTTTTTGGGGATATTTATTATAGCAAAAAGTAAAATATAATGCGTAAAACTGCCACTATTTTTTTGTCTATACTGCAAAAAAATTAAAACCGCAGGAGTGATCAAATACCACCAAAAGAAAGCTCTATTTGTAGGAAAAAAAGGACATTAACTTTGGGAGCCACGTTGCACGACAGCGCAATTGTCAGTTAAAGCGACGCAGTGCCGAATAGCAAAAAGTAGTCTGGTCTTTGGCCAGCCAAATGGTCCGGCGCTTAAGCGGTTAAAGAAGATGAAGATCAGAGAAAACAGGATCACACGCCTGTATACACAATGCTGAGGATTAACCCCTTGGGTTCCACAGTGAGTATAACAAGAATGCTTTACTGCATATACAGACTGATTTTACTGTTGTGGGTTTAGTAACACTTTAACTCATGATGTTACACTATGTGCTTAGGTGAGATCTGAATGCAGGATTCAGTGTCTCAAGTACCATTACAGACCACCTTACATCTTCAACCTGGCAGGTCCGGCAGACCCTCCCACCCCATGCTAAGGAATTACTCGATCTGGAATGCTGGAAAAAACGGGAGCCTCGATGATGTAGCCGATAAAATTACTAGAAGTAAGGTAGTAAGGAAAAAAGTCCTTTTGCTTCTTTCAAAGATAAAAGACCTAAGGATAATAGGAAAAATTAGACTTGCTGAGAGTGGGAGGGGAAATTTTAGGGCTGCCCTTACAGTTTTGTTTACCATTGTCTAATCACCTAAAGGCAGCTGCATTATTCATGGTCTAAGACTCTGATCTGGTTTCTTCTAGTGTACGGTTAAGAAAAAAAAGTATTTAATGCTGGGTTTCAGAGAAATTCTTTTCGCTTTCTCTCCCAGTAACACAACCAAAATGAAAGGGATATCTTCCTAGTACACAACCACATGAAGAGGTTCCACTGGATCAACGTACAAACAAAATGTTGAACTAAAATCCACTGCAGTTTGCAAAACATGAATATAAAAAAAAAAAGTGCAGAAAATGTCATCTAGTTAACCCTCTAGCCATGAAGATATCAGTCCATATTTTTATCCTATAGAGGATAGTGCACACAAAAAATAAAGATTTGTACAGGCTCAGATTTAGGGCTATTAAATATCAACTATATTGGCAGCCATAGGGTTTTTTTTTTTTTGAGTGGGGCCACCAGATGAACAAGATGAATGCCAGGGTGACAGACACACTCAATAGGATATAGCTTTATATCTGTTTTTGTGCCAAATGCTCATGTCTGACTAAAGTAGGTTTTTAGTAGCAAAATATAATAAAACACGTATTAATATTTTATATATACAATAATCCGTGCTGTTTTTCCATTTCACCTCCTTTTAGATGCTGCTTTGAAAGAGTGTAACACCACCCACATTTACCTCAATTAAATAAAATATGAACTCGAGACCCTAGTGCAGGTTTTAAACATTTCTGATCCCACAAAAGCAACCTTTTGCAGATGCTTTTTGCATTTAAAAATATACAACACATTAAAACTGCTACACTGAGCAATTATATTAGGATCCAGGTGCAGCCATCATTATTACAGACTATTCTTTCAAACAATACTGGTATTTAAAATGTTACATGAGCAGCAGATTCTGGCACATACACCAACACATCCTACCCACCGGCTGCAACACGCTCTCTGTTCAGTCCCATCTTACATTTGTGTTTACAACAGATTTATTGCTGTACAACATTGGACAGGTCAAGGCAAGCAAGGCGTGATATGTGCTATGCCAAAGAAACAAACTTGAGTCATCTTAAGATCCTTCTAGCAAGCAGCACAGGTAAGAGAAATATGTTTTACACAGAGCAGAAAAAGCCTTTATTTGTTTGATCAAATGTCTGGGGCCTGGGCCAAAGCAACGACTTGAAGTTGATCCGATACACCCCTACCTATGGCTATGCTAGAAGTGGCTATCTTGGATTTGCAGAATGTCATTCGGGGATTTATAAAAGGATTCAATTACTTAGCCTTTTGTAGGATCTCATCTGTTAGACCCAGGAAGCTTTGCAAAAAGAAGACACCAGGTTTATTGTGCAACTGTTAAAGTGTATTTCCAGTTTTACAGTCAAATTTGAGAAAAGATGCCATGACAGACACCAACCATTTCTGAACAAGCTGAGTTAGTCTTAAGAGAAAGTCTAAAGACTGGCTTTGTTGCCACTTATTAAAATGGTTGTAAAGCCTTAAGCTTTTTTCACCTTAATGAATTGTATACATTAAGGTGAAAAACCTTTTGTGCTGCAGCTCCCCCCATACCCCCCCCTTTTCTTACCTGAGCCCGATCTAATCCAGTGATGTGCACAAGCACAGCGGCTCTAGCCATTGTCGCTCTCCTCATTGGACAGAATCAATCATAAGCTGTAACGTGAGAGCAGGGCCAAGTCCCGATGTCCTCATCAATAGACGCAGCAGCGGGACTCAGAAGCGAGCCCACACAGGTGCTTCAGTGGAAAGCGGCTTTCCACAGGGGCACCAGATGAAGAGAAGGAGCCAGGAGTGCTGGTGGGGGACCCCAGAGGATTGCGCAGAGCAGGTAATTATAGACATGTTTGTTATTTTTTTTTAAAAATCATAGATTTACAATCAATTTAAAACTGAACTGCAGGCATTTATTTATTTTTTGCACACTAACATTGATCCATCTTAGACCAATGTAGGCATGTATATTCCACATCTGAGGGAACCCTGTGGAAGTGGAGAATAACTGGAGTAGCTTTTGCGACCCCAGTGATTCTCACTCTCTTCCAGGTTTTGTATTATGCTGCTCACACAGACGCTGTTGAGAGAACACCTTGTCAACCTATCCGCCAGACAGATGAACGGGTCCCCCATCTGTTTGTTTTTTAGCAGACAGGATTGGATAGTATGATGGCGGGTGTAAACAGACATGTCCGTTTACATCCGCTGCTCTATAAAGGGCAATGGATGGCCCGATTGGGTCCTCCTAAAAAAAAAAAAAAAACTGACAGGCGGACCCGGTTGGTCCATCCATGCGATAGAGCCCTAACTCTATCCTTCTCTGGCACTGCTCTTTTGCACCTGGCTGCCATACTAGCTACATTTGTATAGTTCTGGAAGACCTCAAACACCCTCGTCTCTCTCTGCCCTCAACAATGGTGGTGCATGGGTAGGTGCAATTACAGGCAATGAGACTGCAGTGCACACAGAAAAAGTGTAAGATTCTTGGTTATTCTGGCTGAAATGAACTACTGTACATAAAACAAGGATTAAATGCTAAACTGAATGGACTCTGAGATTAAATGAAATCAGCCTTCCTTACACTCCAAACCCACATTAGAACACCAAACCCAAATGATTGAGCGTTCTCAGCTATACAGATGTTAGAACAAACTTGGCCCATTAAAACCTGACTGTTCTCCTTGCATTCCAATATCAAATTTTCTGGAAATATTGAAAGACTTTCAACACCATAAATAAAACCAGAAGCTGATGAATAGTATTGCTTCAGTTCCATTCTAAAAGCTTGGGAGAGTGGCACAGGGGTTAGCGTTCTACCGAGCGGAGTTCATTTTGGAACCAGATAGAAGCCAGCAGCACTTTCCTGTGAGCTGTCACTGTTTATTCTACTCGTCATGGTGTTTGTCTAAGAGAGATCTTGCCAAGGCTATGATCCCTTCAGCAGACTGCAGATTTCTTGGAGGTGCTGTATTACTCATCACAAGTCATCTGTTCTCTAGAACATCGCGCAGCACAAGACACAATTCTGTTTGGAGCGGGCTCTGACAATATTCATTAGCCAGCCACTTGCACAGGATACCAGAAACATTTAAACAGGGCATTTTTGAATAACATCAGCCTAAAGAATGTCTTAAAATCAGAATAAACAGATTTCTATAGGCAGTGTAAAGCCCTCTGCGAGTTTTTTTAGGTCTAGGTATAGTGCTTGTACAAGTTTTCAGCATATAAAAATTTATAAATACAGCTATGATCTCAATAAAGTAAGGTTTTTATTGATTTCATAAAAGTCCCGATCCATAAAAAATTTGCACGACAAGTTGTCATGTTTCTAAAGAACATAGATCCCATATGTAGACACTATTTACCTAATTCGATTGCAATAGATAACAAATTATAATAGAATTTCTGTGAATACTGGTGATAAATGAAAAGTTGACCCAGAATGTAAACAGTACAGCTATTTAACCACTTAAGCCCCGGACCAATTTGCAGCCAAAGGACCAGGCCCCTTTTTGTGATTCGGCACGGCGTCTCTGACAATTGCGCGGTCATGCAACGTGGCTCCCAAACAAAATTGGCGTCCTTTTTTTTCCCACAAATAGAGCTTTCTTTTGGTGGTATTTGATTACCTCTGTGGTTTTTATTTTTTGTGCTATAAACAAAAATAGAGCGACAATTTTGAAAAAAATACAATATTTTTTACTTTTTGCTATAATAAATATCCGCAAAAAATATATAAAAAAACTTTTTTAAAAAATCCCAATTAGCGATTATTGATTGGTTTGTGCAAAAGTTATAGCGTTTACAAAATAGGGGATAGTTTTATAGCATTTTTATTAATATTTTATTTTTTACTAGCAATGGACTGCGACATTATGGCGGACACATCGAACATTTTCGACACATTTTTGGGACCATTGTCATTTATACAGCAATCAGTGCTATTTAAATGCACCGATTCCTGTGTAAATGAAGGAGTTAACCACTAGGGGGCAGTGTAGGGGTTATGTGTGAAGTTATATGTTTTTTTATTGTAGGGGGAGTGGCCTGGCATGTGACGTCACTGATCGTCTTTCCCTATAACAGGGAACAGAAGATCGGTGGCAGCCACAGTAGGAAGCACGGGGAGAGGTTTGTTTACAGACGTCTCCTCGTTCTTCAGCTCTGTGACCCGATCGCAGGACATCAGTGGCGATCGGGTCCGCTGTTCCCGCGGCCACGGAACTCAGGACCGGGTCGGGAGCATGCCGCCTGTGGCGCGCTCCAGACTCACGGCTGGGCACTTAAAGAGTCACGTACAGGTACATGATTGTGCCCAGCCGTGCCATTCTGCCGATGTATATGTGCAAGAGGCGGTCCTTAAGCAGTTAAAGTGTAATTCCACAAAATAATTAGTGTACAACTTTAAGAAAAACCTTGTAAATGCGTTAACCGCAAAAGTCCATGTAATGCATCTTAAAGAGGTATTAAAGGAACAAAAAAAAGGATATGTTGCAGCTTACGAAGGGCTCGTTTAGACTGTAGATTAGTGCTGTCCTCTGGTAGATGCCTGTGCTTCCACCTTGGAGCTGCATGCAGATATCCCATAGATGTGGATGCACCGGCATGGACACAATCACTTGTCAAAGTTTGACAAGCTGCAGAAGCGGTTGCACAGACCCTAATGCAAAAGGACACTAATCTGCTGTCGGAATGAGCCCCAATCCATACATTTTGTGACTGAATTTGTTTATTTTTCAGGTTTTTTATGGTCAGTAACAAACTTTGTTTTAGGGTGTCTCCACTCTGGATGGAGGAGCAAAGGAAACATGGTCGTTTTTGGGAGAGGGTAGAACCCTAAGGCCGGGTTCACACCGCTGCGATGCGGGAATGCCACGAATCCGCGGCGTTTTCCCGCATCGCATTACTCCCGCCGGCAGTCCACACTGCCCTATGCGGACGGCTGGGAGTGTCAATGATATGTTAATGACACCCCCAGATCCGTCCGCATATCGCAGTGCGATCTGCCGACTCGCACAGGAATCGGATTGCATGGTGTGAACCCCCATGCGATCCGATTCTGTTGCGGACCAAAAAAAGGGTCCCGTGCGAGCTTGCTGCGGGAGCGATGCGAATTCAGCCATACTATCTGTATGGCTGTACTCGCATCGCTACGGAGATCGGATGTGATTTGCGGTGCGAATCACATCCGGATCTCCCCCCGCAGCAGTGTGAACCCAGCCTAAGGCTCGGTTCACATATGAGCGTTGCACAGCAGGGGTCCTGTGCATGCTGGTTCACCATTTCAGGTCCGATTTCAGCCCAAATTTTGGGCTGAATTCCGACCTGAAACGGACCAAAAAAAGCACAAGTTTTTCCTGCAAAATGCACCGGACCTGCTACAGAGATATGTGAACCGGTTCCATAGAGAGCCGGTCACATTCTCCTGCTATGCAAATTGGATGTGGGGAAACCCAAATCTAATTAGCATAGGTGTGAATCCAGCACCCGGTGGAAATCCAGCTTAAATTGAACTAGCCTTAAAACTGTTTCCCAACACTTATGCTAACTAAGCTGTGTAAGAAAGAGATATATATTTGATTTATTTACTTTTATTTTCAGGCCGTTTTGGTCCTGTCATGTGATCTGGCTCCCCTGAGTCAGTTAGCAGTGGCTGCAGGGAAGAAGAGGAAGTGCAGACAACAGATGGGTCATTAAAGCTAGATGATGTCACCACTCCAAGCTTTACTAGACAACACAGGGAGCTCATGTGACTGAGGGGGCCTGAGGATAGGTAAGCATATACAGTATCTCACAAAAGTGAGTACACCACTCACATTTTTGTAAATATTTTATTATATCTTTTCATGTAACATCACTAAAGAAATTACACTTTGGGGTTGATTTACTAAAGGCAAATCCACTTTGCACTACAACTGCACTTGGAATTGTACTTGGAAGTGCAGTCGCTGTAGATCTGAGGGGGACATAAAAGGGAAAACAAAAACAGCATTTTTGCTTGCATATGATTGGATGATAAAATCAGCAGTTTCCCCTCATTTCAGATCTTCTCCTCAGATCTACAGCGTCTACACTTCCAAGTGCACTTGTAGTGCAAAGTGGATTTGTCTTTAGTAAATCAACCCCATTGCTACAATGTGAAGTAGTGAGTGTACAGCTTGTATACCAGTGTAAATTTGCTGTCCCCTCAAAATAACAGCACAGCCATTAATGTCTAAACTGCTGGCAACAAAAGCGAGTACACCCCTAAGTAAAAATGTCCACCTTGGGCCCAATTAGACATTTTTCTTTCCCGATGTCATGTGACTCGTTAGTGTTACAAGATCTCAGTTGTGAATGGGGAGCAGGTGTGTTTAATTTGGTGTTATCGCTCTCACTCGCATAGTGGTCACTAGAAGTTCACTGGTCACTGGAACATGACACCTCATGGCAAATAACTCTGAGGATCTGAAAAAAATTGTTGCTCTACATAAAGATGGCCTAGGCTATAAGATTGCCAAGACCCTGAAACTGAGCTGCAGCACAGTGGCCCAGACCATAGAGTAGTTTAACAGGACAGGTTCCACTCATAACTGGCTTTGTCATGGTCGACCAAAGAAGTTGAGTGCACCAGCTCAGCGCCAGATCCAGAGGTTGTCTTTGGGAAATAAACGTATGAGTGATGCCAGCATTGCTGCAGAGGTTGAAGGGGAGGGGGAAAAGCCTGACAGTGCTCAGACCATATGAAGCACACTGCATCAAATTGATATGCATGGCTGTTGTCCCAGAAGGAAGCATCTTCTAAAGATGATGCACAAGAAAGCCCGCAAACAGCTTGTTGAAGACAATCAGACTAAGGACATAGATTACTGGAACCGTGTCCTGTGGTCTGATGAGACCAAGATAAACGTATTTGTTTCAGATGGCGTCAAGCGTGTGTGGCAGTACAAAGACAAGTGTGTCTTGTCTACAATCAAGCATGGCAGTGGGAGTGTCATGGTCTGGGGCTGCATGAGTGCTGCCGGGAATCATGAATGCAAACATGTACTGTGACATACTGAAACAGAGCATGATCCCCCTCCCTTCAGAGACTGGGCACCGTAAGGCAGTATTCCAACCGGATAAGGACCCCAAACACACCTCCAAAACGACCACTGCATTGCTAAAGAAGCTAAGGGTAAAGGTGATGGACTGGCCAAGCATGTTTCCAGACCTACACCCTATAGAGCAGGGGTAGGGAATGTTGGCTCTCCAGCTGTTTTGAAACTACAAGTCCCATGAGACATTGCAAGATCCTAACAATCACAGGCATGACTCCCAGAGGTTCCCTACCCCTGCTATAGAGCATCTGTGGGGCATCCTCAAACGGAAGGTGGAGGAGTGCAAGATCTCTAACATTCACCAGCTTTTTGATGTCATCATGGAGTGGAAGAGGACTCCAGTGGCAACCTGGGAAGCTCTGGTAAACTCCATGCCCAAGAGGTTTAAGACAGTGCTGGAAAATAATGGTAGCCACACAAAATATTGACACTTTGGGACAATTTTCACTTAGTCTTCACCCAGCGGTTTAGACATTAATGGCTGTGTGTTGAGTTATTTTGAGGGGACAGCAAATTTACACGGTTATACAAGCAGTACACTTACTACTTTATATTGTAGAAAAGTGTAATTTCTTCAGTGTTGTCACATGAAAAGATAGAATAAAATATTTACAAAAATATGAGGGATGTACTCACTTTTGTGAGATAATGTACATCTTTCTTATACAAGGGGACAGTTTTAAGACTAGTTAGGTGTAAGCTGGAATTCCACTTTAAAGCCACAAGTTTAACCACTTGCCGACTGCTGCATGCAGATATACGTCGGCACAATGGCAGCGGTGGGCAAATGAGTGTACCTGTACGTCCCCTTTAAAAGGTAGGGTTGACCGTGCCCGCGGGACCGGAGGACTCAATGTCCGCTGGTCTACCGGCGATCGTGTCACAGAGCCACATAACGAGGAAGTGCCTAAGTGAACAAGGCATTTCCCCGTTCTGCCTTGTGTCATGACAGATCACTGCTCCCTGTCATCGGGAGCAGTGATCGCTGTCATGTGACTGGAAGCCCACCCCCACCCCCCCCAGTTAGAATCAGCTCCTAGAACACACTTAACCTTCATGGCCCCCTTGTAGTTAATCCCTTCACTGCCAGTGTCATTTACACAGTAATCAGTGCATTTTTATAGCACTGATCGCTGTATAAATGACAGTGGTCCCAAAATAGTGTCAAAGGTGTCTGATGTGTCCACCATAATGTCGCAAATCGCTGCCATTACTACTAAAAGAAAAAAAAAATGAATAAAAATTCCCTAAAACTATCCCCTATTTTGTAGACGCTATAACTTTTGCACAAACCAATCAATATATGCTTATAGCGATTTGTTTACCCAATATATGTAGAAGAATACATATCGGCCTAAACTGAGGAACATTTTTTTTTTATATATTTTTGGGGGATATTATACCAAAAAGTTAAAAATTTTAATTTTTTTTCAAAATTGTCGCTCTTTTTTTTGTTTAGAGAGCAAAAACTAAACAGAAATGATCAAATACCACCAAAAGAAAGCTCTATTTGTGGGGGGAAAAAAAAGACGCCAATTTTGTTAGGGTGCAACGTCGCACGACTGCGCAATTGTCAGTTAAAGCGACTCCGTGCCGTATCGCAAAAAGTGCTCTGGTCAGGAAGGGGGCAAAATCTTCTAGGGTGGAACAGGTTAAATAGTCTTGAACCAAGGTAGTCTAAGCAAACTATTACCTTCACTATTAGACTTGCCCACCGTGTGCGCAGCCTAAGCTATATGTAGCCTCAGCTACGCACAGTATACAGCACTGTGTTCCAACAAAACGGAATGAATACAAAGTCAAAGATCATGACATCATTTCTCACTACGTTTTAGATTTGTAATGTGTGAGGAAGGATCAGAACCCATGTTGGGCCTTTACTGATATCTGATGTTCTATTAGAAAGATTTCACCAGATAGAAAATCACAAGCACACTGGAAACACAGTTTTTTTATTTGTGGTACAGTAGATTAAAGGCTAGATAGATATTTAGATAGATATATAGATATATAAATAAAATCAATCATTACTGTAAGTCAAAATAAAAGTCGACAAACATCTGATTGGCTGCAAATATTTTCAGAGTTCTTATAGATTCCAAACAGTGCCATCATCCCTTGCTAGGTGGTCACATTGGCACCACTTAACGTAGAATAAGAGTACTAACTGAAACTCACATCATATGCTTACTTTAGCATATTACTTACATTCTTTTCACTGTTAAAAGGCACTTTAAAGGCTTGCATGGATTTCCTGAATGTGAATCAGACAAGATACAAGTGCTATATTCATTTAACATTCAATAAATTACTTCCTGTTCCAAACAAGACTAAAGATACATTTAGTAAAAAACACTTCTTACACAAAGAAACCTTGATACTGACACGGCAAAGCTTTGTACTCTGGTATACTATATGTAGAAAACAAAGTACAGCCTAGATCTCTAAACACTCTTAATGTGGGAAAAAGACATTTCTTTTGAATGGATGGTACAAGCCTACAATCATATAGCATTACCTGAACAAAAGTCCTCCGACACAAAGATAAAAGATGCAAAACTTCATTTAGGATAATCATACAAGGCCTCATGTTTTCATAAGATTCAATTCACCAAACATGATTGATAATCAAAGCTTTAAAACAAAACATCAATTTCCGACTGGATGAAATGCAAGAAATTGCAGAGAACGTGGTGCATTCCAGTTGGTACAATGGCAACATTTAAAACCAGACTTCAGGAATTAAACAAAATTGACACTTGCAGTAGGGTTCCCTGCAGTTAAAGGGTCTACGAGGGAGCTGGAGGGGCTGCATTCGTTTCCTTGTTTCCCTGTCCTGGCTGGCTCCAGTGCTCTCCTTCTCTCCCTGCAGCACTCCATGCGGTGGGCAGTCTTTCAAAGTTATTACATACAATATAGAGTTATCAACTCTGCATAGTACATGGAAAAGGCATCAGTGTGACCGCAGCCGAAAACACCTTAGAGAGGAGGCTTTGGGGGATCGGTTGCAACTCCAGAGGGACCATGCTGGAAGACATGTAGTATTGCTTATTCTTGCCCCTCTTGCCCACATTGTAGAAATCAACCATTGTAGTTAAGAGCGGGGGGGCTCTAAACCAGGGATATGCAATTGGCGGACCTCCAGGTGTTGCAAAACTACAACTCCCATCATGCCTCTGCCTCTGAGTGTCATGCTTTTGGCTGTCAGAGTCTTGCTATGCCTCATGGGAGTTGTAGTTCTGCAGCAGCTGGAGGTCCGCTAATTGCATATCCCTGATCTAAACTGAGCTTGTAATGCTTTTGTGACCGAAATGTCAGAGTAAATGAATTCACAACAGACTGGAAAAGCATTCTCTAAGGAAGGCTATTCGAGACAGACACAGCTAACACATGTGATCATGTACCAACTGAATAACAGTTATGAGCAGGCAGTGAGATGACGTGTACATTGGCCAGAGTGGATAATCCAACAGTCAAAAAGGCCATTGGAGCAAAAAAAAAAAACAATACATACAAGTACAAACATTTGTGAAAACTTGTAAGGTCGGTTTACACTGTAAGAGCCAACTGTACCTAAAACAGTGTCTAAACTTCAGTGTTATACTGTATATTAGCAAACTAAATCACATGTTGACATCTTACACTTTCTAGTGGTTAAAGCGTTAGAGCCCATTCACACAGGGGCAACTCCTGATCCGACTTCAGGTCGCCCCAAGTCGCCTCAGGTCGGACAACATTTAAAAAGCAATGTAAGTGAATGAGAGCCGTCTTAATGCACACTACTGAAGTCGCTCCGACTTCAGAAAAGGTTCCTGTACTACTTCTATCCGACTTGTAGGCGACCGGTACCCATTGATTTCAATGGAGATCGCCTCCAAGTCGGATCTCCGTCTATACGGAGGCGACTTTGACAGAATTATTAGCTCTGAAGGGGGAACTCCACGGCAAATTTCTGAAAAAAATTTGGCGTGGGTTCCCCCTCCGAGAGCATACCAGGCCCTTAGGTCTGGTATGGATTCCAAGGGGAACCCCCTACGCCGAAAAAACGGCGTGGGGGTCCCCCCCAGATCCACACCAGACCCTTATCCGAGCACGCTACCCGGCCGGCCAGGAAAGGGGGTGGGGACGAGCGGGCGCCCCCCCCCCCTCCTGAGCCGTACCAGGCCGCATGCCCTCAACATGGGGGGGGGGTGCCTTGGGGGAGGGGTGGCGTGCGGCCCCCCCACCCCAAAGCACCTTGTCCCCATGTCGATGAGGACAAGGGCCTCTTCCCGACAACCCTGGCCGTTGGTTGTCGGGGTCTGCGGGCGGGGGGCTTATCGGAATCCGGGAGCCCCCTTTAATAAGGGGGCCCCCGGATACCGGCCCCCCACCCTATGTGAATGAGTATGGGGTACAATGTACCCCTACCCATTCACCTGTGGAAAAAAAGTACAAAAAAAAAAAACACAACACAGGGAAAAAATATTTTATTGCACAGCTCCGGGGGTCTTCCGTCTTCGGGGGTCTTCTCGCCGGACTCCTCCGCTATCTTCTTGTAGCTCTTTTACTAGCGGAGGAGTCCGGCTTTCTTCCTCCCCGCCGCCGGCCTCTTCTCCCGACTTCGGGGGTCTTGTCCCCCTCTTCGGTTCTTCTGCCGGGCCACCGCGCCTTCTTATAGCTCTTTTACAGGCGGTGGCCCGGTCTTCTGCTGCTGCCGCTGCCGCCGCCGCCGCCGCCCGTTCTTCTTCTTCTTCTTCTTCTTCTCCAGGAGATGTTGACACGACGCTCTCTCCGGCCACAATGCCAGGGACGCGCTCCGCTGCCACTTATATAGGGACAATGGGGCGGTGTCACATGGGTTGATGTCACATGGGTTGGTCACATGGGTTGATGTCACATGGTGACCCCGCCCCCTTACCATGTGACATCAACCCATGTGACCAACCCATGTGACATCAACCCATGTGACACCGCCCCATTGTCCCTATATAAGTGGCAGCGGAGCGCGTCCCTGGCATTGTGGCCGGAGAGAGCGTCGTGTCAACATCTCCTGGAGAAGAAGAAGAAGAAGAAGAAGAAGAAGAAGAAGAAGAAGAAGAAGAAGAACGGGCGGCGGCGGCGGCAGCGGCAGCAGCAGAAGACCGGGCCACCGCCTGTAAAAGAGCTATAAGAAGGCGCGGTGGCCCGGCAGAAGAACCGAAGAGGGGGACAAGACCCCCGAAGTCGGGAGAAGAGGCCGGCGGCGGGGAGGAAGAAAGCCGGACTCCTCCGCTAGTAAAAGAGCTACAAGAAGATAGCGGAGGAGTCCGGCGAGAAGACCCCCGAAGACGGAAGACCCCCGGAGCTGTGCAATAAAATATTTTTTCCCTGTGTTGTGTTTTTTTTTTTGTACTTTTTTTCCACAGGTGAATGGGTAGGGGTACATTGTACCCCATACTCATTCACATAGGGTGGGGGGCCGGTATCCGGGGGCCCCCTTATTAAAGGGGGCTCCCGGATTCCGATAAGCCCCCCGCCCGCAGACCCCGACAACCAACGGCCAGGGTTGTCGGGAAGAGGCCCTTGTCCTCATCGACATGGGGACAAGGTGCTTTGGGGTGGGGGGGCCGCACGCCCCCCCTCCCCCAAGGCACCCCCCCATGTTGAGGGCACGCGGCCTGGTACGGCTCAGGAGGGGGGGGGGCGCCCGCTCGTCCCCACCCCCTTTCCTGGCCGGCCGGGTAGCGTGCTCGGATAAGGGTCTGGTGTGGATCTGGGGGGGACCCCCACGCCGTTTTTTCGGCGTAGGGGGTTCCCCTTGGAATCCATACCAGACCTAAGGGCCTGGTATGCTCTCGGAGGGGGAACCCACGCCAAATTTTTTTCAGAAATTTGCCGTGGAGTTCCCCCTTGAGCTCATTCTCTGCTTGGCCTCGGCAAAAGTCGCCTGGCCTGGGGCGACTTGTAAGTCGTCCCAAGTCGGGCTTGAAGTCATCACAAGTCGTTTTGAAGTCGTCCCAAGTCGCGCTGTGATCTTAACTCAAGTCGTGTCCAAGTTGCCTGACTCAAGTCGCCTACAAGTCGTGTTGCCCCTGTGTGAATGGGCTCTTACTAAACCCACAACAGTAAAATTATTCTGTATATTCAGCATAGCATGCTTGTTCTACTCACTGTGGAATTTAAGGGGTTAATCCTCTGCATTGTGTAAAAAGGCTGTTTTATCCTGTATGCACAGATCCTTCCCTCCTGCACTGGGGGAAGGCCAGCTAACACAGGCAGAGTAGCCGACCTGCACATGCTCAGTTGTGTCTTTTATGCTGAAGAGAACAGTTTCTTGGACTCAGAGCTAGCCAGGTCACATGCTATTGACATCACACATGTGAAGAAACTGCAGTTTATTATGCAACTGTGTTATACAGATCATCCGAAAAGGTATATAGTGGCAATATTTTAATGTAAAAAGATTTATAAGCTGTGGGCACTGTGAGGAGGCAAATTAACTATTTTCATATTGCTGGGTTTAGTAACACTTTAATCCACAAAATCTTTATATACAATAATTCAATAAAAACAAGGAAAAGAAACCTTAAAGCGGGAGTCCACCGGGACTCCGCGTTTTTTTTTTAAAAGCCAGCAGCTACAAATACTGCAGCTGCTGACTTTTAAAATAGTGACACTTACCTGTCCAGCGCGCCCGCGATGTCGGCACCCGAAGCCGATCTCTAGATCGTCACTCGGGTGCTGCCGCCGCCATCTTGGGTATGGGAATCAGGAAATAGAGCCTTTACGGCTTCATTTCCCGGTTCCCTACTGCGCATGCGCGAGTCGCGCTGCGCAATAAGGACGGTCCCCGCTGCCTCTGGGATCTGTGTGTTTCCCAGCAGGCAGCGGGGCACTTGCGGAAGGGGGCGGGCACTTGCGGAAAGGGGCGTAATCTACGCCCCTTTCCGCAGAGAGCTATCCCGGAAGTGGGTGCAGTTACCTGGATTATCCAGGTAACTGCACCCCCCTCCCCCCTGAAAGGTGCCAATTGTGGCGAGGATTCCGATGAGCGGAAGGTCCATTTTAGGGTGGACCTCCGCTTTAAGAAATGCAAGTCACATCAAAAATGTCTTTAATGTAAACACGAGCATTTATCAATTCCTTCATGCAGCAAGTCAAAGCTAAACAGGAGCAGCAAGACAGATTATGCAAAAGATTGACTATTAACTTCATACCAGCTTCATTCATAACTTCCTGTATCGTGTCTCCCACAGTACACAGAACATGGAAATTATTTTAGTACCGTATTTTCCGGCGTATAAGACGACCTTTTACATGTAAAAAAATTGGCCAAAAAGCAGGGGTCGTCTTATACGCCGGGTCAGCCCCTCGGATGGCCGCTTGGTGTTCGGTAATACTGTATGTAGCTTCGGCTACATACAGTATATACCGCTGAGCCAATCCTGGTGAGTGATGTATTCAAATGAATACAAAGCCTGCTCGGATTGGAGCAACGACCTCTGCCAATCCGAGCAGGCTACTCTGTAGCCTGCTCGGATTGGCTTGGAGAGTCAGAGAGGCGCGGGCTGATGATGTTAAAGCCTCTGCCAATCCAAGCAGGCTTTGTATTCATTGCTCGCCGTGATTGGCTCCAGCAAATGCAGGAAGAAGGAAGAAATATGAAGCCTCGGAAGCCTCGAAAGCCGGGTCGTCTTATACGGTAAGTACAGTTTTAAAAGCGTTTTTGTCCTGTAAGATTAGGGGGTCGTCTTATACGCTGTGTCGCCTTATACACTGGCAAATACGGTAAATATAAACTGCTAAATACCTTTTCTCATCAGCAGTATATAGCAGTCCTGTGACTTCTATCAGTGTCCAGCAAAGCACAGGGTAAATCTTGTAGTAGTTTTCATTCTCCTCTGACTCTCATACAAGGCTGCATGACACCTGTTTTCTGTCTGGACAGTGCTAATTGGCCCTGCACTTATCACATGCACCGCCCCCCTCCCCCCCCAAAAAACAAAAAAAAACCTCTAACAATACACACCAAACTGGACACGTGCAGAGTGCCCTCAAGGCTGTGTACTATCTGGAGATGGACTGGGGACAGTAAAAGAAGGGGGAAGATCAGAGAAGACAGGATCAAACAGCCTTTTTACACAAAGCGGAGGATTAACCCCTTAGGTTTCACAGTGAGTATGACAAGCATACTTTACTGCATATACAGATTTTATGTTGTGGGTTTAGAATCACTAAGGCTCGGTTCACACAGCGGGCGGCACGACTTGCAGCGCCCCGACTTGCCGCGACCTGCACACGATCAGCGGCGACTTGCAAAACGACTTCTGTATAGAAGTCAATGCAAGTCGCCCGAAGTAGCCGCAAAAGTATTACAGGAACCTTTTTTCTAAGTCGGAGCGACTTGAGTCGCTTCTATTAGAACGGTTCCGTACTACAGAACGGAGCGCGACTTGTCAGGCGGCGAAGTCGTCTGGACAAGTCGCCCCTGTGTGAACCGAACCCAATTGTTAGCGTCTGCATGAAACTGAGATGGAATATATTAGCTGCCATTGCAGGTGGCCGTCTGCACACACTGATTACCTGTTGCATAAATATGAATGAGATGAGTTAAAGATGCCTTCATCTCCTGTTCTCCACCTGTAGAGAACGCCTCGGATGCGTTTCGACCTTTTCAGGGCTTAATCGCAGAGGCCTCTCCCCGTAACAGCAGAAGAGCCTGGGAACCACGGGTGGAGGGGGGCACTGCGCAGCCAGGTCTGTGAAAGTGATTGTCTGCACCACTTCCAAGCCAGGAGGTAGCTGAAGAAAACCCACACAAGCTAATGGCTACTACTGTAGCCATCAGCTTGTGATTAAAGGTTCACTTTTTGGACCCACTACCTACGTCCAAACCGCTGAACTAGTTAAGATGGGTATAAACGTTGAGTTTTTTTCATTTAAATAGCGGGTTGAACAAAAAAAACATTACAAATCCTGGAATCAACAGTGATTTTACTGTTGTGGGTCACGCTTTAACGTAGCACCACAGCAAAATAAAACTTGCTCTGAGCATTTCTTAAATTGTTCATTAGTTTGGAGTAAAAATCTGTCCCATCACCAGTGCTTAATCTTACGCATGTCTTTGCAAATCTGTTTCAGTTTGCTGCTCATGATTCCATATTGAGAAATTTAGGGTGGATATTGTTAAAGTGGTGTTCTGACCCAAAAAAATAAAATAAATAAAATTAAAAGCCAGCAGCTACACATACTGCAGCTGCTGGCTTTTAACAATAGGACACTTACCTGTCCTGGAGTCCAGTGATGTCAGCTGTTGTGTGCTGTCGCCGCCATTGCAGGTAAGGGTACCCTGGCAGTGTAGCCTTAACAGCTTCACACTGGGAACTCTACTGCGCGAGGCCTCGCTCCTCTCTCCTACTGGCCCAGTAACAGGGAGAGGAGGAGGGAGCCCCACGGTGATGTAATGGGCCGAGGCCTGGACTCAGGAAAGTGGGAACAGGATACCTGTCAAAGACCGGTATCTTGCCCCCCCCCAAAAAAAGTGGCAAATGCGGCACCAGGGGGGGAAGGAGACAAATGAGCGGAACTTCCACTTTTGGGTGGAACTCCGCTTTAAGGATTGTGGTAAGTTTCTCATGTACCATAATCTTCTACCTGGCAGCAAGAAAGATGAAGTCTAACAATTTCCTTTGGCAGTTCACAGACAGGCCTGTGTTACAAGGCTTCCCAAGGGTTATGGATTTAATTATAGTTCAAGATAAATCCAATCTGATTGTATATGTGAATGAAGAATGCACAAGCTTTAGGACAGTTCCACCATATATGTGTTAAAGTGCCACACTCCCCAGAACCCTGGAAGCAAAGGAAAAGCACCGGGAATAAATTTAGCAATGTAGTTGGGAATAATATATCAGCAAAAAAGCACCTTGTAAGAATTTTCTTAAGCAAAGATATTAGGTGAGGATTTCTCCATGGCAGCCCAAATAGTATTCCAGTCAGCTATATCTAGAAACTCTCCTAGGTCTCTCTCCCATTTCTCCATGGGTAGGAGATTCAACCAGCTCACCAAGGTGGTAAGGGCAGTATATAAGGTAGGAAAAAGGTCCATTTATGGGGATCCTTCAGACAGCATTTTTCCAACAAGGTCAGGTGTATTGGGCAACTACATCAGTACGGTTTGATGGCAATACTGGTGTAGTATCTAACCAGCACATATCAAAATGTTTCCATATGGACCAGTTTCCAAAACTATAAAGGTATGGGACAGATCTGATCTGATAAGATAAGATGTGATAAATGTACTTTAAAGCCATCCACAGACAGTTTAAATCTCAGCTGGTTTAGCAGGGACCTGCAGAGTTTCGAATCATGTACGGGCAGGCCGATTGTACCCTAGTTGAACGATCGATCACCTTAGGTACAACCCACCTGTTGGATTTTACATACAATTCTTTCTAGCGGCTATTATAGCCACTAGTAGTAACCACTGTGCTCTCCTGGCGGGGATGGCACCAGGAGAACACAATGGCTTTGTGGGAGTGATTCCCTCATCACCACAGTCAATGTTTATGGGGAAATCAAGTGATTTGCTTTCGTTTGCAGGAAAGGAAATCACTCTATCTGTGGCTGGCTTAGGCCTTGCAGAAGACACCAGCAGAAAACCAAAGTCCCATTTCCTTAAAGAATATAGGGCCTACTATTGAGGGTCATAATCTGTCCATATTCCAGATGCAAATACTCAGAAAATCCATTGCATATACTTTGCTAAATGAGAGGAAGCCTCCTATGCATTTAATTGTCTCTCTAAGTTGTTTAATTAATGCTTCCCAATATATGTGACCACTGTATAGGAACGTGCACAGGACTTTCCCTTTAAATGTAAAAGGCTCTCCCATGTAACACTAAACATTAGGTAGCGTAGAAGGTCTTGTATTTCTGAATCATTCTGTGTCTCACATGGATGCTACAAATAGCATGAAAGTAGGGGGGAGGAAAAAGCTGACAGTTTATGACAGCACATAGCAACCCACTCATAACACCACCACAATCCTACCCACCTTTCTTTGCAGTTTCCATTTCCTCTTCTGTCCAGCGTGAACTTTCATTCATCTCCATCGCAGCTGTGAAACAAACAACAAATAAAGCTTAATAAAAAGAAATGAAGTAAAAAAATAAATAAACTACAGTACACATACTGATAAAAACCTTACCAAGCAAATACCAGACAGGCGTGCTCTAAAGTTAGCTGGGACAGGCATCCACATTTATAGCCATGCTAGTGGCTGATTTGGAGCATGACTCAGAGCAAAACAGAGGGCAGACGTTTCAGGTCAAGTGGTAACAACACAATGAGATCCAGGGGCTTCAGCTGCGAGATGCTCTTGCCAGTGTACATTTTTAGAGAAATTCTGTTTCTCAGGCTGAAAACATTCACTACCATTCCACTTCAAATGGCCCATGAAAGAGAGAGCAATGGGCTGCGGGCACTTAAGTATACCGCACTGATTGGACCACGATAAAACATGAACAGTTCACATAAAGGACAAACACAGGACAAGAAAAGGGGAAAGTTGCGGAGACAATTAAAAATAGCTGAGCTCTTCATGCAGAGCGTCTGCTGCTGCAAGCCCCTGACAACTATTAGCCCCGGCCCTTTGGGGAGCGCGCAGGAACATCCTTTCCAGTTCACTGCCTCGGATTTCAGTTGGCACCTCTCTTGGGCACATCACAAGTAATTTTCTTTCAGAAGACTCCCCACAGCCACAAGATGGTAAGGGATAGCACACCAGCAACTTATGTCTGCCATACTGTGTGATAAAGAAGAAGCGCGACACCCACACAACGCAGACACAGAACAACACTGCAGCAAAGGTAGTAAAGTCTCTGCAACAGATGGCATTCTTATGTATTCATTAATTAGTAAGGAACTAAACTTTCCATTAAAAAATGCAGTAAATGCTTAGTGTGTAATACTAAGAGCAGGCAGACAAGTAAGGATCCTTCAGCAGCACACGTTAAATAATACGCTGTCAGTTTGTCGTCATACTAGAAATTGTAAGCGAATGTGAAAGTAACACCTGCCTTGTCCTTACAGAAAAAAAACAAAGGATTCAAATATCCTGTGCATAGGTTATCCCAAATAGCAAAAGCAAACCTTTAACCCTGACCATTGAGAAGCAGCTTTGTGTAAATAGTGTGCAGAAGGAAAGAGAATACAGCACATCGTATTTGATACCTTCAGTATCCTCTCTAGCAATAAGTCTCATGCAGCAAGTCTCCAGCAATGTCCAGATGCAAAGCAGCTAGTTGATGAGCATACAGGTCCCAGCATATCATGTGCACTTGGTTCTTTCCTTCATTTAAAGTGGTATTAAAGGTTCTTTTTTTTTTTTTTTTTTTTTAAACAAAATGTCATACTTACCTGTTCTGTGAAATGGTTTTGCACAGAGTAGCCCAGATCCTCCTCTTCTCAGGTCCCCCGCCAGCACCCCTCCCTCCTACCCCTTCACTGGTGCACCCAATAGCAAGCCGCTTACTATAGGGGCACTAATGCATGCTTGCTCCTGAGCCCTGCTCTACACATCCATAAGGCACATAGAGCTGTGGCTTGGCCTCGCCCCCATCTCTCCTCATTGGCTTACTGTATGTGTCTCAGCCAATGAGGAGAGAGAGACCTGAGAAAGCTGAGGCTCCTGTGCACATCGCTGAATTGAAAGGGGGCTCATGCAAGTATTGGGGGGGGCTGTGAGACGAGCAGCGCACAGAAAGTTTTTTTTACCTTGCATCAAGGTAAAAAACCTTTAGCCTTTACAACCACTTTAAATCACTTAAGTGCGCATTACTCATTCTATGAAAAAACCAAGGTGGCTCGCTTCTGTTCTTTTTTATTAATTCTTTTTTGTAACAGAAATGGCATTACTATTCCACAGAACAAGAGATAGTTCATGACCATGACAGAGCACACAATACAAAGTGAGATATTCACGTAAAGCATGTCCCTCAATGTTCTTCTGTACATCAACAAAATCCGCTTATATTACATTATATTAAACCTATGCTGTGATCTTCAGCGAGTAACTTTCTTTCACGCAAAACTCTAGGCCTTAAGAGGAGGGAAGGAGTAAGGGACAAAGGGTGACCCGGTCGCACTCCCTCCATGGCATATAGAATGAGCTTAAGATAATGACAAGGCTACAGCTAAGAGGCTAAGGGGGTCTTTTGTTTGTAAAAGGAATAGGGAGTCTAGACTATATTTCTCATTTTGCTCTCACAGAACCATACTAAAGTTCTCCACTTGTTGCATTTCAGTGAGCTCGGCAAGCCAATGAGATTTGGTTGGCAGGGTGGTACTTTTCCACACGGGAATACACGCCTTCGCAGCAGTTAAAATCCATTTTAAAAGTATTTTTTTTTTTTGATGGACAGAGAGATATCATGTAATAAGAAAGCTTGGATCGCTTTTCAGAGTGCAGCTAAGCAGTTGCTGTCAGGCATTCAAGAGGCAATCATTTTTTTGGCTGAGCAATTTTTATGGGATTATTGTGCAGCAATTGCCTCATGGTAGCAGCATGGCCCCACTAACTTCAATGGCTGAGTTTGCCAGTCGATTCTACCTGGGAACTTGGCATGCCGTGCTAAATTCTGTGGCACATAAAGCCACAGCTCAACCTGCCCCCAACCCACCGTTGTGGAAGAGGACTAACAGTTCAGATAGGCGAACAGAAATGTAATATATTGTAGCATACCAGCCCTTGGATGTGGTAGCTGCATTTGTTTTCTTTTTTGCAAGTACAGAAAAATACCTGATGATCTTGCCATAATTCCAGTGTGCTTCTACATTCCTGTGCACTGATCTGATATCTCAAACAGTGAGTCTGTACTGTCGCCTTAGGACAGAAATAGGTTACTGGCAGGTGAAAAAAGAAAAAAGTAAACCCAACACAGTCACCACATCTAAGGAATAATAAAAGTGTGGATGGACAAATCTCCTACTTCCACCACTGTATTTTGACAGCGGGACCTGCCGGCTGTGAAACAAATACCGCAACAGAAGCTGAATGTGACTGAATACAGCCACTGTGTGGCCAACACTTTTCTGGCTGGGAGGAGTACAATATGGCCACCCTTTGAGCAAATTTCAGCCGGTTATTCAGAAATCGGATAAAAAAAGTCATACAGTGTGTAGCCTGCTTTACCTTCTTCCCGATACCCGCACCTCTGTGGTTATCACCAGAACAAGTGTCCCCTCTGGGGGAATTCCCTTCACTCCCTGTATATGGTAACAACTCTAAATGTTGGATTGCCTCTAGCTTTCTATCAGCAGTCACCAGGACAAAAAGAAGGTATCTCCCAAACGGTACAGAGGTTTTTACCCTTCTCCAGTCTCAAATTAGAATAAAAATGTGGCTGGAGGTCAAGTCTAGGTGCATTATATGGAGGGCCGCCGTTTGGGAGATAGAGCCGGGCCACCTGTAACAGGCACAGACCAAATCCATTCAACAAGGCATATGGGCAGAGAGGGGACTCTTTAAATACCCTGATCATACAGTTGTGTATTATCTAAATATTATCTGTACAGTTACATGTATAAGCAACAATTGTCACAATGAGCATGGCACATGGCAAAATATATGAATGTCCACAAACAAGCGCTACACTACTGGGTTCCTCCACAATCTACTTCCAGATATGACTAACAGTTGCAGCATATATGCAGCAAAGGCTTTCTCCCTTTTCTTCACTGAAAAGGAATGACTATCAGTTATCGCTTCCATAGATATTTTCCTACCTGTTGGAATATTTCTTAGTGCAACAACTGCTTCCAGAGATCACAGGAGCAGTCACATCATTTTCTTTTTATTGAGCTGTGTATACTCATCTGCTTGGTCAAACGAGAATTTTGTCTGCACATTTCACAAATACAACGAGTGCCCACCAGTGGTCTAAGTATAACATTGCATCTGACTACACTATGCTAATGTTCAGAGAATGACACAAGAAAAGGGGAAATAATACTAAGGCTGGCCATCTCTGTCTGATCAGCCTAGGGGGGGGGGGGGGGGGGGGCAGAGGAGAGATTTGGGGTCTAATAGACCCTAAATCTCTCCATAAAGAGGACATGTCACAGAACAAGCTGTCACAGGGGATGTTCATCCCTTGTGATTGCAATAAAGTGTGATAATGTGAATGCTTATGTTACTCCCGCACGCATATCTTTCACATTATACAAAAAATTTGGGCTCACTTTAATGTTTTTGTTAATTCATGAAAGTGTTTTTTTCTTTAAAAAAAATTGTGTTTGAAAAACCCTTGCGCAAATACCATGCGACATAAAAAAAATTGCAACACCCACCATTTTATTCTATAGGGCCTAAGCATACATACATATAATGTTTGGGGGTTCCAAGTCATTTTCTAGCAAAAAAAAAAAGCAGATTTTTACATGTAGGAGCGAAGTGTCAAAAATGACTGGGTACAAAGTGGTTAAACTAAGATAATGCACCATTTTAAGAAAAAAATAAGATCATTTTGACATTTATGGTAGCAACGCATCTCAAAAAAGTTGGGATAGGGCAACAAAAAGCTGGCAAAGTAAGTGGTACTAACAAGGAAATGCTGGAAGGACATTTTGCAACCAATTAGGGTAATTGGCAACAGGTCAGTAACAAAATTGGGTATAAAAAGAATATCTTAGCAAATCAAAGTGTCTCAGAAGTAAAGATGGGCACAGGTTCACCACTCTGTGAAAGTGAGTCAAACAACTTTGGAATAATGTTCCTCAATGGGAGAAATCTCTGTGCACAATGGACAAGGCCGAAATGAAATATTGGTTGCTCATGATCTTTAGGCATTGCATTGACAAAAAAAAAAAGAAAAAAGGCAAGATTCTGTATGGGCTCAGGATTAACTTCCAAAACTCAGTCTGTAACTGCAGTTCTCCATGCCATCCAAAAATGTAAGTTAAAGCTCTATCATGCAAAGAAGAAGCCATATCTGAACATGATCCAGAAACACTGCCTCTTTTCTGGGTCAAAGCTCATTTAAAATGGTCTGTTGCAAAGTGGAAAACTGTTCTGTGGTCAGACTTTGACATTGTTTTTGGCAACCATGGGTGGTACATCCTTTGGACTTCAGAGGACAGGGACCTTCCAGCCTGTTATCAGTACTCAGTTTAAAAGCCTGCATCTCTGATAGTATGGGGGGGGGGGGGGGATGCATAAGTGCATATGGAATGGGCGGCTTGCACATCTGGAAAAGCCCCATCAATGCTGAAAGATTTATCCAGGTTTTAGAGGAAAGCTTTGCATATTCTAGCAGGACAATGCTAAACTGCATGCTGGATCTATGACAACAGAATGGCTTCGTAGTAGAAAAGTCCAGATGCTTAACTGGTCTGCCTGCAGTCCAGACCTTTCACCAATTAAACATTTTTGATGAGCAGGTAGAATCCTATATCAGGCAAGAATGGGACAACAGTCTTCTACAAAAACTCCAGCAACTGGACACCTCAGCTCCAATATATTTACAGAGTATTATTAAAAGAACAGGGGCTGCTACACCGTGGTAAACATGGATCTGTCCCAACTTTTTGGAGATGTGTTGCTGCCATCAATTTCAAAATTACCTTACTTTTTTTCTTAAAATTGTACATTTTGTCAGTTTAAACATTGGATGTGCTTTTTTTAAAGTTTTATATTGTGAAAAAAAATATGGGTTTATGAGATTTACAAATCATTGCATTCTGTATTTATGTAGAATTTACACAAACATCCCAACTTTTTTGGAATCGGGGTTGTACAATGATTTTAGCTTTAAAACAAGACATATATTCAAGTAAAAACATTTGAATACTTATTCTATTTAACCACTTGCAGACCGGACCATTTTGCTGGTCAAAGACCAGACCACTTTTTGCGATTCGGCACTGCGTCGCTTTAACTGACAATTGCGCGGTCGTGCGACGTGGCTCCCAAACAAAATTGACGTCCTTTTTTTCCCACAAATAGAGCTTTCTTTTGGTGGTATTTGATCACCCCTGCGGTTTTTATTTTTTGCGCTATAAACAAAAATAGAGCGACAATTTTGAAAAAAACGCATTATTTTTTACTTTTTGTTATAATAAATATCCCCCAAAAATATATAAAAAAACATTTTTTCCCTCAGTTTAGGCCGATACGTATTCTTCTACATATTTTTGGTAAAAAAAATCTAAATAAGCGATTATTGATTGGTTTGCGCAAAAGTTATAGCGTTTACAAAATAGGGATAGTTTTATAGCATTTTTATTAATAATTTTTTATTATTTTTTTTTTTTACTAGTAATGGCGGCGATCAGCGATTTTTATTGCGACTGCGACATTGTGGGGGACCCATCGGACATTTTTGACACATTTTTGGGACCATTGTCATTTATACAGTAATCACTGCTATATAAATGCAGTGATTCCTGTGTAAATGACACTGGCAGTAAAGGGGTTAACCAGTGGGTGGCAGTGTAGGGGTTAAGTGTTCCTAGGGGTGTGTTACTAACTGTGGGGGGGTTGGGCTTTCATTTAGTGAACACTGATCTCTGCTCCAATCACATGGAGCAGAGATCAGCGTCATTTGCTAGGCAGAATGGAGAAATGTTGTTTACACAGCATTTCCTCCATTCGGCCGCTCCGTGAGACGATCGCGGGGATGCCCGCGGCGATCGAGTCCGCGGGTCCCGCGACCGGACTCACGGGGGTCCCGACCAGCGCGGCATTGAATATTGGACGTACCTGTACGCCAATATGCCTGCCCGTGCCATTCTGTTGACTTACATCGTCGTGCGCTGGTCGGGAAGTGGTTAAAGAGGAAGTAAACCCTAATGGGTTTACTTCTTCTTTGTCTCCCTGCAAAGGTAAAGCATAATGGGCTACTATGCATCGCATAGTAGCCCATTATGTGTCACTTACCTGACACCGGAGCCAGCGATTTCACCGCTGTCCCCTGTAGTACGGAGCATCCATCTTTTTCCAGGTATTGCTGCTCCATCCACTCACAGCACCAGAGCAGTGATGACGTCACTCCCGCACATGCGCACGGGAGCCGCCACTAACGACATATCGCCATTAGCAGCGGCATGCTGCTAACGGCGATAGTGCGCCTGCGCGCTGCTGTCTACGGCGCATGCGCCGTAGACAGCAGTGCCTATCTTTTGGTAAATATCTCCTAAACCATGTAGGTTAATTTTTTTTTTTTTTAAACACCCCCCTCCTCCTTGCAAGACAAAAGTGACCACTGTGCTGGATTGTGGGTGTGGTCTAATAGTAGGAGGAACATGGTTAAATAAAACCTGCGGCCTAACCCCCCAGCCCAGAATCCCGTTCCAGACTAACCCCAGTACAGATCTCCCCCAAATACAGACCCTGCTTCCCACCATAACCCCCAGTACAGACCTCCCCCAAATACAGACCCTGCTTCCCACCATAACCCCCAGTACAGACCTTCCCCCCCCTTCCTTACTACAGACACCCCCCAGCCTAACAACCAGTACAGCCCCCATTCTCGGCCTAACCATCAGTACAGACCCCTTCCCCCCCCTAATCCTCAGTACAGAACCCCTCACCCAATACAGACATCTTCCCCCAGTATAGACTGCCCGTGCCAACCTAACCGCTGACCTCCTCTTCCTGACTAACCCCTTAGTACAGACTGTCATCAGCACAGACACCCCTTCAGAAAAATACCCCCCCATTGGCATTTCAAGGTGAGGCTGTGTTCCGTCAGACTAGGCAACCTGTCAGAATTAATAATGGAAGTGAGGTTCCCTCGCTGTCATCTTGCTACACCCCGCACTCCTCCACAGCAAGGATACACCCACTGGAGTTTTGCATTTCACACTTATTTTTAACAGTAAACGCAACTTATAAAAAGGTCAAATATAGCATTTATAAATCTGACGGACTGTTTAGATGTTGAATTTTAAAAGCAGCAGCAAACCTGCTGATCTCACAGGTTTGCTAATCTGACAGAACACCTCTGCTTTTTATAATTCAACATGTATGTAAACTGTCTCGCTTGATTTGCAAATACTGTATTTGGCCACATATGCTCCATTTACTGTTAAAAATAACTGTAAAAAATTATAATTGACAGTCCTAGTATGTGGCTTCATATTTTTATTTTTTCAGGCCAAGTACATTTTCCGTAAGTACACAAAAATACCCACTGATCCAATCAGAAAACCGGTATCCTTGTAACTTCCTGTGTACTGACCTCAAATTTCAAATAGTATCAGGCTTCCCAGCTATATTCTGTGAACTGCAGATCACCTAACCTTATGCAATGGAGATAAGGGGAAGAGGTGGTATTTGTAGTTCAAATTAGGAGAGAAGCCTAAGGTGACAATGCTGCTCCCCAATAGATACAGTGCAGCGAGCGAGCATTGTCACCTCAAGAAGAAAAATCACCAAATACAAAATTATGGAAAAAGCCCTAAAAAGAAGCTAATGCAGCCACCACATCTAAGGGCTAGTTAGATGCAATATTTTAAATATTTGATGTTGGGATTATATACGCTTTAAATTGTGGCCTGCTTAACAGTACCATCTTAAATGAACTTCCTGACATGATTTTTTTTTTTGCTTGCCGTTCTGCTTAAAACATCACATTTTACACAGATTATGGTCCCATTTCCACAATTCTTCGTCAAACTCACTAGTAATAAGTTTCTAGTTTTAAAAATAACCTGTAACCATTAATTCTATGACTTCTTTTTTGTAAACATCCACTTCACGGTACAGCAACTACGTGCCATGAATAAAACAGCAAAGACTGGCATTAAACCTTACGCTTTATAAACATGAATGCTACAGACGTCACTTCATATTATTAAAGAAAATACGCTTTTTTTTTATTTATTTTTTATCAAAAGGTGAGATAACATGCAACAAACAGGGATCATTGGTTAAAACGTAACGGTGTGTTCACAATGTAAATGTCTCCACTTCTGCAGCACGCACATGGAGCGCACAGGAACAAAGGTCAAAGGGATGCCGAGCAAACCATCTGCAATTAAGGTGAACAGCTCTCTGCCAGACTACAAGAAGAATTCTACTTAACTCATTGATGAGCGGAAAAGGTTCTTCCTCCCAAAATGCCTGCAAAGTGTATAGGGCTAAAACTGAGCTCACCAATTACACAGATTGCAAACTTTTAATATTCAGATTGTGGCTGCATCTGAACATTTTGTCTAAGTGCTTTCATCACAATTAATGATGATGGATTAGGCTTCCGTGACAGCTATTAGAGAAATAGCCTCGGTTACATTGTACCAAGTGTTTGATTATGTATCGCTTCGCTGGAAACAAGCCATTTCTGCTGTAAGATTTTACAGTAAATGAAAAATTATTTTATCAGTCTTTACTGACTGTTACAGACAAAAGGAGAAGTCTCAGTTCCTGAGCTAGCAATTCAGTTTGATGCTACAGACAGGGCTGGTAAGTCCTGCATTAGAGCAATTTAAGGGGAATTCCAGGTACCTGTAATCAATCTTGTAGTCAAATTGTTTAAGTGTATATAAAACCTAACAATGATCTTCTCTTATGCACGTTCTCTTACATAGTTACATAGTCAGGTTGAAAAAAGACACAAGACCATCCAGTTCAACCTTAAAAACAATAAATAAAATAAAAAATATATATAAAATAAAAATATCAATAAAATAAAAAATATCTCTTGGTCTGCTAAATATACCACTGAAAGACTTTTGATTAATCTGTTTGACAAAGTGAAAAAAAAAAACCCAGTGGATCCTGCTAGAAATCCAGTGAGTCCCTAACTTCAGTAAGCCGATACTGAAATCTCAAAGTTATCAGCGTTCAAAAACTCTCTGTGGACTACTAAACACCCCCCCCCCCCCCCGCCTATGTTATTAAGAGCGGAGACAAGAAGGTGTAGTTCTGAAATTCTAACACACTTCCATTCCTGGAATGACAATGCTGCTCCCCCATAGATACATTACAGTGAGTTAGCACTGTCACCCTAGGACAGTGATGGCCAACCTTGGCACTCCTGATGTTTTGGAACTACATTTCCCATGATGCTCATGCATTCTGCAGTGTAGTTGAGCATCATGGGAAACGTAGTTCCAAAACATCAGGGGTGCCAAGGTTCGCCATCACTGCCCTAGGACATGAAGTGTGTAACTGGCAGGATCACCAGATGAAAAGAAAGGAAAAAAAAAGGAGAAAAAAAAATATGCAGCCACCACATACACAGGAGCTGCAATATGTAAAAAAAAAATGTTTTTTGTTTAGTTATACTTTCATATTTTGAAACTAGAAAAAAAATATATCAAGCAATGCACACACACTGAATACAGTATTCATACCCTCTTGAAATTTTCCACATTTTTCATGTTACAACCAAAAAAGTAAATGTATTTTATTGGGATTTTATGTCATAGATCAACACAAAGTGGCACATATTTGTAAAGTGGAAGGAAAATGATAAATGGTTTTCAATATGTTTTACAAATAAATATGTGAAAAGTGTGGCATGCATTTGTATTCAGCCCCCTGAGTCAATTCTTTGTAGAACCACCTTTGGCTGCAATTACAGCTGCAAGTCTTTTTGGGGATGTCTCTACCAGCTTTACACATCTAGACAATGAAATGTTTGCCCATTCTTTGCAATAGCTTAAGATCTGTCAGATTGGACGTAGAGCGTCTGTGAACAGAAATTTCAAGTCTTGTCACAGATTCTCAATTGGATTTAGGTCTGAACTTTGACTGAGCCATTCGAACACATGAATATGCTGTGATCTAATTCATTCCAATGTAGCTCTGGCTGTATGTTTAGTGTCGTTGTCCTGCTGGAAGGTGAACCTCCCCCTCAGTCTCAAGTCTTTTGCAGACTCTAAACAGGTTATCTTCTAAGATTGCCCTGTCTGGCTCCATCCATCTCCCCATCAACTCTGAACAGCTTCCCTGTCTTTGCTGAAGAAAAGCATCCCCACAACATGATGCTGCCACCACCACCATGTTTCACAGTGGGGATGGTGTGTTCAGGGTGATGTGCAGTTTTCCGCCACAAATAGTGTTTTGCTTTTAGGCTAAAAAGTTAAATTTTGGTCTCATCTGACCAGAGCACCTTCTTCCACGTTTGCCGTGTCCTCCACATGGCTTCTCACAAACTGCAAACAAGACTTCTTATGAATTTCTTTCAACAATTACTTTCTTCTTGCCACATCCATAAAGGTCAGATTTGTGGAGTGCAGGACTAATAGTTGTCCTGTGGACATATTCTCCCACCTGAGCTGTGGATCTCTGCAGCTCCTTGGCTACTTCTCTGATTAATGCTCTCCTTGCCCGGCCTGTCAGTTTAGCTGGATGGCCATGTCTTGGTAGGTTTGCAGTTGTGCTATACTCTATTTGTGGATGATGGATTAAACAAACAGTGCTCTGTGAGATGTTAGAAGCTTGGGATATTTTTTTTATAAACTTCTCCACAACTTTATCCCTGACCTGTCTGATGTGTTCCTTGGCCCTCATGATGGTGTTTGTTCACTGAGGTTCTCTAACAAATCTCTGAGGGCTTCACAGAACAGCTATATTTGTACTGAGATTAAATTACATACAGGTGGAATCTATTTACTAATTAGGTGACTTATGAAGGCAATTGATTCCACTAGATTTTAGTTAGGGGTATCAGAGTAAAGGGGGCTGTATACAAATGCATGCCACTCTTTTCAGGTATTTGTAAAAAAAAATCCCAATAAAATACATTTGCATTTTTGGTTTTAACATGACAAAATGTAGAACATTTCAAGGGGTTTGAATACTTTTTAAGGCACTGTATGGCTACTTTTTCTACTGTAATTTACACAATGGGAGTACATGCCTTTATATATACAGAGAATGTATGCAATCCAATGCTTTGTTAATAAAAAAAAAATCCTGTATATAAACCCATTGGATTGCATAAATTATATATATATTCTGAGCGTGAATGGGGATTGAAATGTTCTGTTTTCATCAGAGAGTCTGCCATAAAACCTACATGCTTAGTACATAAAGCGGAGTCCAGATCTGAGAGATCAGCCCTGACCAGCTGTTCCCAGCACATGTGATTCTGAGCCCTGTCGAACTGCTCAGAGCAGAACTTTGGCATTCAGCGTTAGAACATACAACTGCCAGGAATAAATTGAGCAGAAAAACATGTGTGCTTATTCTCATTTTTTCAAACCCCCTTTTGTAGTTGTATACTGCAACACTGTGTCCAGCGTGCAATTATTGTTCATTAAGTAGTACTTATGTCCTAAAAGAGACATCATTGTCTATGTCCTAGACATCCATTGATCCCAAGATCCCCAGTGTCAGCCCTACCTTTTGTCGCAAAATTCTCCAGCTCAATCCCACCAATTTACACTACATTCTACATATTTTACAATGCCATAATTTCCATGGTATGTTGTCTGTGGTCACTTACTTGTGGCTGAATTGGGGTTCTATGTATAAAGACTTTGAAGCCGAAATTAAATGAGTGGGACACAATCATCTGCCACTCTTCTCTCCCTTTCACCCCTTCTCTTTCCCTTTCACCCCTCAACAGCCTCTCTTCTACTGTACATTCTTCCTTTCAGCCACAATCATCTTTCCCTATGGACCCCAAACATGCTCAGAACCACCTAAACGATTCTGTCAATGGTCATTTATCACATCATACTTACCATGATCATCTTCTGCCTCCTGTTACTTTTCTTGGTACTTGATCAGCTCAAGATTTTTCATTTTCTTCCATGCTCAGCTGCTTGCTTTTGCGGCCTCAATTTCCATGGTCCGTTGTCGCTCTCCCATTCACCCCCGGCCATGAGCAGCTTCCACTGTCTTTTCTATTCTGCCTTGTCCACAACCAGTTGCCATACTGCTTCCTCTTTACCTTTCTCCAACCCTTACATTTTGCCTCATATTTCGCTTCTTTTCTCTGTTTTTTTATACTCCTCAGCTCCACAATTAACTTACTCTTTTCTTTCCCCGGGGTCACATTTAATGAGAAGGCACAACTGACCAAGTAAAATATTGGGCAGTAATGCATACAAGTGTGTTGTGTTCGCAGAGAAGAAGATATAACATTAACGAAGAACTGCAGGCAAAATGTTTATCTTCCTATGCAGTGGGACTGTGTTTTTGTATAGGGGTGAGGAGAGAGGAGATATGCTTACCTAATCAGAAGATCCTCCAAGTGCAAGGCCGGTCCCTGCCCTCCCCCCTGCATGCTAGTGGTCTTGTGAATGGACTGTTCCTGACGTCCTCATGCTCATAGATCAGCTCTCACTTGACGGCAGAAACAGTCCACAGCTGGATGTGGGCAAGGGCTGTTTTCCAGGTGAGTTCTTAGTTCTTCTTTGAGAAAAATAACACAATTCATGAACAGACACACACTTACTAGTTTGAAGAATGAGGTCTTTGCAGGACAAAAATAAATGACAGTAGCAGGCCGACACAGAAGAAAAAGTCACACTCACTTCTCAACCATAACTGCTGTACTAGATGCCTAGGCATCCAAGTCATTCACAGACATACTGGCATGATCCGAATGCCAGAATATTTTTCTTTAAAGCTGGCACAAAGTGAATGGAAAACAATAAACTTCTCTTTGAGGGACATTTATCAACACTTTTGCAAGGCAAAGGCTAAATAGGAACAGTAAAACGCATTGTACGACAGATTTGTTACAAGTTTACAACCCAAGTCAAAAATTCCACCTTTGGCTGATCTCAAGTAGCACTTGTGACTGCATTAACGCTGACCCGGACCACTTCTTAATTATCCATCTGTTTAGAGTGGAAATTTTGTCTCATTGTCAGTAATAAATCTGTCTTTGCATTTAGCAAGCTATCGCACTTGGTTGTCCAGGAATACGACCACACAGGTCTGTAAACCAGTCACAGAGACTTTGCTGGAGACACAGCCTGATTTGCAATTGTGTTAATTTGCTTGATAAATGTCTCCACTTATTTCTTCCCTTTGGCCTGTTGCATATACAAAAGAAGGCACTTTTGTTGTGCTGTTCTGTTAGTGCAAAAAAAAAACAAAAAAAAACACAACTGTTGATTTTGGTGGAAAATGTAGAGCTTTCCTCTGTGCCCTGAACACTATCGGTGTTATCAGAAAGGCTATGTAGACCTCCTAGTTTTTATTAAGGGCTATAAAATGATTACGTTGTAGAGATCTGAGATCAGGAGCAGTTAAAGTGGTAAAAAAAAAAATGCACGCTTTGCCATGTGTTTTGAAACTGAGCAGCAATGTATGTCATGCTCGTGTTACCATTTAGGCTGCGTTCTCATTTACGCATTTCCAAATGCAACTAGCACAGACAACACGCACTTTTCTGTGCGCTTCAAAAACAAATAGCAATGAATGCACAGCAACCTGAACAAAAACACACTTTGTTGCACATTTTAAAAACGCATGGCAATGCGCATCATACTTATGTCACCATTTGTTTGCATATGCGTGTTTCCGAATGCAGGCGGCTCGCAAGAAAACGCACGTTTTGGTGAGCTCTTCAAAAACATGTGACAACGTATGGCTCACTTGCATTACCATTTGTTTGCATCTGCATGTTTCTGAGCACACAGCAACAAAAAACACACGCTTTGCCATGCATATCAAAAACGCACAGCAACCAGGGAAGATAATATGTCCTTTGTCATGCATTTCAAAAACAAATGGCAACATGTGTCACATTTGTATTACCATTCATTCACATCTGTGCATTTCCACAAGAAAACACACGGCACATTTGTGTTACTTTTCTTTTGCATCCTTGCACATCGTGCTTGCCTTACCATTTGTTCACATTTGCGCATTTCCAAATGCACAGCAACCTGCAAGAAAATATATGCTTTCTTTGCATTTAGAAAACGCACAGTGCAGCGGCATTACCATTCCTTCACATCTGTGTGTTCCCAAATGTACAGCAAGCCACAAAAAAACACATGCTTTGCCTTCAGTTTTGGAAACGTGTAGCAATCTGCGCCATGCTTGTGTGACTATATAGGCGGCGTTCGCACCTGCGCATTTCCAAACGTGTGGCAACTTGCACAGGAAACGTGCTTTACTGTGTATTTTGAAAACACGTGGCAGCGCACGTTGTATTACCATTTGTTTACATCCGCAAGTTTCTGAAAGCAGGGCAATCTGCAAGAAAAAGCATGCATTTTCTGTGTGATCGTGATAGTCTGTGGTAGTCGTGTTGGAAGTCATGTGACTTTTATGTGGTGCTGTGTGTACCAGGATTATCTATTCATCTCTCCCAGCATCAGTACAACTAGCTTCCCAGAAGGCTGTGTATATAATATGGAGGGCTTTTCTTTTTTTGAATAATGTGGTGATCTGTGAGGTGGGACTTGGGAGGTTTGGACTCTTCCTGTAGGTGTAACTGGGTGGGACTGAATGCCAATTAGGATTTATTCCTTCCCACCCACCAGAGCTGGTTAGATCATTTGCAGACTACAAAAGGGTTGTGTTCCAGGCTAGAGATACAGCAGGAAGTAGCTGGAAGGCCCCTGTAACAACATATACGGCGACCCATCGCAGTTTTCTACGGAAGTGAGGTTTCGTTGCCACCATCTTGCTACACCCCACACTCGTCCACAGTAAGGATATACTAAGGGGGAAAGCGGACATGTTGTTACACCCACTGGAGTTTTACATTTTACACGTATTTATAACAGTAAAGTCAGTTTATATAGTGAAATACATTACTTACAACTCTGACTACTTAGAGCTTTAATTTTAAAAGCAGTGGCAACACTGCTCATCGCACAGGTTTGCTAATATGACAGAAGTTTGCTGCTTTTAAAATTCAACATCTAAGCAGTCAGACGGAGTTCTAAAGCACTGTATTTCACTATAGAAACTCACTTTACCGATATACATGCATCTAAAATGCAAAAGTCCGGTGGGTGTAACAAGATGTCCGCTTTCCCCCTTCTTAGTGTATCCTTACTGTAGATGAGTGTGGGGTGTATAAAGATGGTGCCGACGGAACGTCACTTCTGTAGCAAACTGTGATAAGTCGAATATGTCGTTACACCCTCAGTCTACATCCAGATCATACAGACTGTCACATGGTACAAAGCCACAACTAAACCCGGAATATCAGGAGATCTGCAGATAACAAAGCAACGTGGTACAGAGGTAAGATCTATGCTGAGACTGATCACTCCATTCAGTTCTAGTGCAAAGGAAGCTGAAGTTTAGCTTTAAGCCTGTTCCTTCATGCATGTTTATGCCTGTGGAGGATATTAGGATGACATCTCCGGTGTTGACTTATACCAGGGGAAAACAAAAGCATTTGGCAAAGAAAGTCCAACTCAGTCAGTTGATTCTTCCCCCGAGATTGGAGAGCCAATCTTTAGTCCAATTAAATATTAATAAAAAAAAGAAAATCTCTAAAGTGTATCCGTGCCCTCTTATATGTTTACTCATACATACATGCAAACAAAATGTGACGGGTTGGGCCCATTACAGTCGGACTGTCCCTGACCAATAATGCCATTTGTTTCGCATATCCCCAACGGTGTGCTCCTTGTGCTTACAGGGTCCCCATGTGTCTATAAGGTCTATGACCAGAGTGCATGTGTGGACTACCACGTGAAGTAGGTGTGTAACTTGTCTGTTTAATACAACAGATCTACACAAAAAAATATTTTCTTGTTGCCAACATGTGTGATTAATTTATGTGAGGACATAAGCTGCAGTACACTTTAGCTTTCAGTGCTGAGAACTCTGTACTGGTAGTACCCGAAGCAGAGTTTTTGGCACCAAAACAAGTGACTGACCACTTTGATCTCTTAAAAATCTGATTAAAATCTGGGACACACAAAAGGCTACACTTAAAGTGATGCGTTTCTTTACTTATGTAGGGTCATGTGTTACGTATTCGATATGGTCCCAGCTCTGGTGTAATGGCAACTCAAACTAACTGGTCTCAAGTAGAAAAAAGGCAGAAACAACCTAAACACAAAAAGACAAACAACCCAAATCCTCAACACTTAGGAAACCATTTCACGTGCCTCTGCTTTTAACTTCTGTAACGACAGATTACAGAAGAAAGGAATGTATGAACCTTCACAACTGCATCTGAGCATGTGATAATCAGTTATGTCTTTACCAAGAAATGGATAGCATGGTCCCTCCTGTGGCTGACGGGGAGAAATACAAGACACCCTAGTACATACTGCCAGTGTAAACGGCCAAAACCAGCTGAAAAAGGTGGATAGTTCTGGTGAAACCAATATGTTTTAGCAAGGTGGACAAGAGCACAGCTGAAGCAATCAACTATTGGACAGATTCACCAAGCTGTAAGAAACCAGACTTATGAAGACCATATACGGGTCACATTCTGAACAAATTTTCTTTTGAAAATCCGATATTTCGTGCATTTTGTGATCCAGTGTTGCCACAATTGATTTCGAAATTCAATCAACCAAGCATTCATATTCACCTCATGTTGCTACAGAAAAAAATTTTTTTGTGCCAGGAATCTTTCGGGGAATTTTCTTTTCTTGCGCTCATTCACATTTCTTTTTTGATTACATTTCTTGCACGATTCTCCCATCATTGATTCGAAAATTGTTTGCTTTTCAAGAAATTTCAAACATCACACGAATTCTATGGCCACACAAAAATCGCCCCCATTGCTGCTCCCCACTAATGGTGTGAAATTCGAATGAGAATTCTTAGATACGGCTTTCTTAAGAAAATGCTTTTGGAATTTGACCCATGTATGGCCAACTTTAGCCCCTCAGATTAGCATTTTGCTCTTTTAAGTGGGGTACACGCTATAGGAAAGTCGGGGCACACGATCTTTCGATTTTCCTCGTTGTTTCATAACAAATCGGAACAGAGGAAGGAAAGAACGTATGGAAATTCTTTTGGCGTTTATCGTTTCTGATCATGCGCAATCTCTCTTTTCTGATTTTTTTCTTGTACGAAAAATCATACGAAAAGAGTTTGTTCTGTTACGGTACGAGAAAAAAATGTGGCGTTTGTCCATTCGGACATTTCAGTTCAGAATTGGCTGTCAAAAGTTATGTACACACAGTTAGCATTTGTAGCGCTATACAAAATCATTCATTCATTAGAAAATCGTACGATCGTTCCTCAGATGAAAATATTCACCCAATTTTCTTACCCTTTTATTTAAAATATATAAATTTTCCTTTTATAAAAAAAAATATTCTGTAATCAAACATGGGTGACAATCTTATCCTCCTTGATTTACTAAAGGCAAACATACTGTGCACTTCAAGTGTATTTGCTCTACAACTGAGGGGAAGCTCTGCCAGTTTCTACCATCCAATCGTGTACAAGCAAAAATTCTGTTTTTTATTTGCCTTGCATGCGATTGAGTATGCTTTGCAAAGTGAAGCTTTACCTCATTTACTAAGCTCTGGAGCAAGTGCACTGTCTATTTGCCTTTAGTAACTCAACCCCAGCGTACAATGCAACTGTGAATCTAAAAGGCTAAACAATGAAAAACACGTATTTTTATAACCATTTGACAGTCTTCACTATACATCTCTCTTCATCGAGTAAATCATTTGCAAGATTGGGCTCTCTATTGCCAGAAAACAAAGGTTCAGCACCACTCACCAGATGTCTCACACAAAAAATGAATGCCACTCATACCATGGAAGGCCCTGGCATTTGCAAAAATGTGATGTGATCTAAGGTCTGTGTAGGGGTAGACAGTCAATTGGATGAACAAATATATATATATATATATATATATATATATATATATATATATATATATAGTTTAATTATTTTTTTTATTAAAGAAGAAAGACATTATACTTATGCATAGAGTGGCCCTGATCCTCCTCTTCTGGGTTACCCCACAAATGCTCCTGACGACTCCTCTTCTCAGGGTGCCACCATAGAAAGATGCTTCCTTTGGTGGCACACCTGTGGGCTTGATACTGACACGTGCTGCCTGTGTCCATAGACACAGACAGTACAGCTCAGCTCCTTTGTCATAGGATTTGACTTACAGCAGCAGGATCAATATAAGAGGGGGAGATGTAGAGGGGGCGATACGAATACTTGAACATAAATAATGTTTAGGCTTTAAAACCACTTTAAAGTGGTAGTAAACCCGCTGATATGTTTTTTTCACACCTGCAAGGCAAAAGGCATAATGAGCTAGTATGCACCACATACTAGCTCATTATGAAATACTTACCTTAGAACGAGCCCACGACATCTCACCCGATACATGCCAAGGGAGCTGACATGTTCCCTCTGCGTGTCTTCCGGATATCGTGGCTCCAGCGCCGTTAGTGGGCGGAGCAGCGACATAGTCACTCCCGCGCATGCGTGCGGGAGATTTCTTTCCGGCAGGGTCCGGCGTCTGCCGGGCTTCCAGCAAGGCCTGTACTGGCCATCGGGACTACCGGGAGTTTCCCGGTGGGCCGATTGGCTCAGTGGGCCGGTTGTCAGTGTGTCACTGACTCACTAAACTTCTCTCTCCGTGTCTGCATTGTGTTATAATAACTCTGGCTGGCTCCGCTCCTGCACCCAGCGGCGGCGGCACACAGACACCATCATCGTGATGCTGCCACTCAATTGTAACTCCCCCTAACATTACGGCCTCCTTGTCCTGGCGCCGTGACGTCACTCACGGCCGGGGAGGGGGAGGCTGGCCGGAGATACAGGAGGAGCGTAGCGAGCGGCTGCCCAAGCTCAGCTGCCTGCAAGACTGCAACCAAGGAGCCAGCGCCGCTGAGGAGGAGGAACCTGATAATTCCTTGCAGTGCAGCAAGTCCAGACAGCATCAGATGCTATACGGGATGCAGGCTGCATGATAAGCTGAGTCTATTACTGTCATTATCTGATTTCTGTAATATGCAGCATGGGGGGGGGGGGGGGGGGGGTAAATGTACTGCCACTGGTCATGGTAACTGATAAATAATTTAATGCCACTGGTCATGGTAACTGATTATTAAGCAGTTACTGTGACCAGTGGTATTAAATTATTCATCAGTTACCATGACCAGTGGCATTAAATTAATAATTGACCAGCGGCATTCAATTATTAATCAGTTAGCGTAACCAGTGGCATTAATATAAATTTAATGCCACTGGCCACGGTAACTAGTGAATGATTGAATGCCACTGGCCATGGTAACTGATGAATAATTGAATGCCACTGGCCACGGTAACTGATGAATAATTGAATGCCACTGGCCACGGTAACTGATGAATAATTGAATGCCACTGGTCATGGTAACTGATGAATAATTGAATGCCACTGGCCACGGTAACTGATTAATAATTTAATGCCACTGGCCACGGTAACTGATTAATAATTTAATGCCACTGGCCACGGTAACTGATTAATAATTTAATGCCACTGGCCACGGTAACTGATTAATAATTTAATGCCACTGGTCACGGTAACTGATTAATAATTTAATGCCACTGGCCACGGTAACTGATGAATGATTTAATGCCACTGGCCACGGTAACTGGTGAATAATTGAATGCCACTGGTCACGGTAACTGATGAATGATTTAATGCCACTGGCCACGGTAACTGTTGAATGATTTAATGCCACTGGCCACGGTAACTGATGAATAATTTAATGCCACTGGCCACGGTAACTGGTGAATAATTGAATGCCACTGGTCACGGTAACTGATGAATAATTGAATGCCACTGGTCACGGTAACTGATGAATGATTTAATGCCACTGGCCATGGTAACTGGTGAATAATTGAATGCCACTGGTCACGGTAACTGATGAATGATTTAATGCCACTGGCCACGGTAACTTATGAATGATTTAATGCCACTGGTCACGGTAATTGATGAATAATTTAATGCCACTGGCCACGGTAACTGATTAATAATTTAATGCCACTGGCCACCATAACTGATTAATAATTTAATGCCACTGGTCACGGTAACTGATCAATAATTTAATGCCACTGGTCACAGTCACTGATATATGAATTTGCTAGTGCCACTGTTGGTCATGGTCACTGATGAATGAATTTATGGCCACTGGTCATGGTCACTGATGAATGAATGTACTGCCACTGGTAGCCATGGTCACTGATGAATTAATGTACTGTCTCTGCTGGTCATGATCACTGATGATGAATGAATGTACTGCCACTGGTCACTGATGCATTAATGACCACTGGTATAACTGTTTTCCTTATTTATGACACCTGCCATTGAACGGAGTGTAACTTACACATTTAATGCTAAAGGCGTCTGTTATGTTGGAATGCATATTTTTCTCTAAATAATAAAAAAAAAAGCTGTTTATACTTACAGTGAAATAATTTAACTTTTTTTTTTTTTCCACCATTGCGTATAGTTTATATACTGTTTTTGCGTGTGTTTGCAAAATGTGGGCCGGTCTGGATGAAGTCCAGGGCCAAATTTTTGTCCCAGTCCAGACCCTGCTTCCAGCCGAGAATCCCCTGTGCGCATGCGCCTCTGCAGTCAGCAGCGCATTGCCAGGGGAATATCTCCTAAACCGTATAGGTTTATGAGATTTTTTTTTTTACCTACAGGTAAGCCTATAACAAGGCTTAAAAGTTCAAATTAAGACTATACAACTGCTTTAAGCCAGATGTATCTACTAGTATAATTTTATTTATGCTCCAAAATAGAGCTCGTCTGTGAATAGCCTGCAATACGCAGGTACACAAAGGCAGCCTTAGTTTTACATTACATATGCTGGCTCTCCTTTTTACGTTAACCGTACTTTAGGGGCCTTTTCATGCAGGCTTTCCGATCAGGTCTGCCTGAAAAACTGCCAGGCGGACCTGATCAGGCGCTCCATTCAGCCCAGATGTCAGCGGTGACACGTCCCTGACACCCGCTGATATCTGATCCATGAAATCCAGATGGATGGAAACCCTATTTTTCCATCTGTCTGGAGATACCGATCACATCGGATGAAAATGGACGAATGGATGAATCGGATGAAGTCTGTTTTCATGTGATTTCCATAGAGGACAGTGGGACTTTGACAGATCCATCCCTGCACAATGAGTGGAGACGGACCGGTCACCTGCCTGCTCAGCTGGGATCAGTGGATGGATCCCTGCTGAGCAAAGCAGAATTCGTACACGGACAAGCCCGTGTAAGAGTACTGTAAGTGTCTGTCACTCGCAGCAAATATGGCTGCCTAACACACTCTCTACAGGTCCTATCCTGTAATCTGTTGTCATACTGCTGAATCATAGATACGTAGATGGAGCATCTAAAAATCCTTATATAAAATACTATCATGATAATCGCTTCTAAATATGAGAATGACATCAAAAACTATAATAATAAAAAATGCATAGTGATTAAAAATACAATAGACAGACAGCACAATCGTTATCCAATTTTGAAGTTAAATGCACAGCACTGGTTCTAAATCAAGTCAGTAGGTCCTCCCAGCAGTGTATGTATAGCTGGAGGAACCTAAAAATCTTTTGTGAGCAATATGCAATGGATTCTGCCAGCCTTTTCTATGAACTCAAGTGCAAGTGAGGGGAGAGGGAGAGATAGGGAGAGAGAGAGAGAGAGAGAGAGAGAACAAAAGATGGAAGCACCTGTATGTCACTGTTCATTTTATATAAAGCACAGCCAAGTTTTCAATTATAACTCAGCTGGCACGTTTTGTACTGTCGACTTGTTTGTAAGGTAAACAGAGCAGTTGCAAGGCCAGGATTCTTGGTAGAATTTCCAGTTTTTATTACAGGTAACACAGCACCTCAGGCACTCTCAGTTATGCAAGAAGACCAATCGCAACATAAATAGCTTTTAACCAGAAGCTAGGGCATTATGATACCACCTATAATATAGTTACCACCATATATGTGGCATTTTATTCAATTATAAAATGCCAACATAGCAAATCTGCAATCTGAATGAACTATTAAATAAGGGTTCTCAATCATATTTTACTTTCCTGATACTTTATTTTACATTGTACTGCTGTACTGCTCTAATTTTTACTTTGACTTGCCTTCACGACCAATTCTTGGTGGTTTTGAACTGGGGTTATGAATACTTGGGACATGGTTTTGGAAAACAGCTAATTTTATTAAGTGGAAGATAACGTTTTAGAGTCAGGTACCAGTTTGGATGTCGCTAGGGTCCTAAGAGACCCAGAAAACCACTCTTCTAGGGTGAAAAGTTGCAAAATGCCACACAGAACATTAGATATACTCTTTTCACTTTCCTCTCTATGCTACCTGACATTTTCTCCCCTTTGCCAACCCTAGTACTGCTGATCTTCATGGGAACAATGTTGCTTTAAGTAGAACCATAGGCGTTATAACCTCTGTCAGACTTTTTTCGCCATCTGTGTCCCACTGGGGAGCTTCTGCTTCACTTCCTGTCCCATACCCAACAGGAAGTAAAAGGAAATTCCTGAAGACTAAGGAAATTCCTTAAGGGACCCCCAGGTCACCAGAACTAGTGTCCCCAATGGAATATTTCACCTCTATTACCTTTCTAGGGACAATCCAAAATATGGGATTTTCTTTTACCTTCACTTTCAATGGTAAACAGGAAAACTAGAGAGGGTGAATCTCCCTAATGGGGGGCACAGAAAGCAATAAAAACCGACAAGCTTTCCAATCCCTTTCCACTCTATCCAACACTGAAGAAGAAACGTTTTGCCTTTACTTATGCTTTAATGAGAAAGATTCTTTGTGTGCTATTTGGCCTCAAGTACCAGACAGTAAGCTTCTAATGTGAATTGCCTTCCCTAAATTCTCAGATTCTTTGTAGAGGACAGTTGTAGTTGTGAGGCCCAGTGTAGTGGCAGTAGAGATGGGGACAACTGCTCCTGGAGGCAAGGCCTATCCAATGGTTGAATAAACCTTTTATTTACAATATAATCATCTTTTTTAAAGTAGTTGCATTCAGGAACAAATTCACAAAATATTTTCATTAAAGCAAAAAAGGAAAAGCCTTTGCGAAGCTGAAGATTTCCTTTTGCACTAAGAGCTTTTGACAAATGAAAATATAGCATACCACTGATGGATCTCTGTTTGGAAATAGGCATTTCTGAATCTAGACCTACCTAAATCATCATTCTTTTGAGGTGTGGCAGCCTCTTCATTGGCTTCATTCGCCATGGATCGAGTGATACGTCCTTTGCGGCGGCCCTGGCTGTTGGCTGTTTTTCTCCCTTTTGATGTCACCGTTTCTTTGTCATCATTCTCTTCCCCAGAAGTGTCCTCATTTTTTTCCCTAAGAAATCCATTAAATATGATAAAAATAAAATTCAAATCTGTTTATTGTGCTCAAGCAGTTGTATAAAAGTATAAATTTACATTTATGTTTACGATTATAGTAGTCATATAAAAAAACCTCTTTTGGCTAACATGCAGAAGAGTTATACACTTCCTTAAGTTTTTTTGATTGGTCGGTGGATATACAGCTCTAAGGTGGCTATAGATGGGCACGCGTTTCTCCAAGAACAATAGAAAGTGATTCATCTTCTCAGCCTCAAACTCGAGTGCCACAAGGATTTGAGGTGATTTTTTTGTAAAAGAATGCAGTGCACATGCCGTAAAAGCGGTGTTGCCTTTTCGTCACAGAAAATCAGGCCATGCAAATACAACCTTAGCCAAGAAATTATCTGCTCATAACTTTGATTCAACTTTAAGGCTCAGTTCACACTGCTGTGATGCAAGAACCCATGCCAATCCAGTGCGACTTCCCGTATCGCATACAATTCGCAGGCAGTTCACACTGCATTATGTAAACCGCTGTGGGTGTCAATACAAAGTTATTGACACTCCCAGAACGGTTCGCAAATCGCAGTACGAACTGTCAATTCAAACAGGAATCGGATCCTATGGATGTGAACGCCCATGCGATCAGATTCTGGTGTGGACCAAAAAAAGGCTCCTGCACGACTTTTGTCCGAATGAGATGCAAATTCAGCCATACAATCTGTATGGCTGAATTTGCATCGCACAGACAATGCCTGCAATTTGCACAGCAGTGTGGTTCAAATCCCTTGCAATGTCGCACAACGCACCAATGTGAACAGAGCCTAAGGCCCCGAGAATAATATCTGCTGAACAGTCAACATGCATTCTCCTGTGTTATTTCTGTAAGAGCATAACTTCTGCCAATCCCCACTAGCAAGATCCTGCATTTGCATTTAATATTGGTCTACGACTGGCAATGGGATGTACATTGATTTAATTCTACAGTATATCTAGGTTTCAATACTCAAGGTCCAAATAACAGGAACAACATCCTTGGTCTCAAATTAGTTCATCGAAATGTCCAATTTATTCATATATCCTTAGAGTGGCTAACATTCCAGCCTCCCAGTATTGGATTCTAGTTTAAAATCCCCAAAAAGAACCCTTTATATATGGAGTTTCTATGGGAGCTTCTTCTTGGCAACACGGGATTTCTCTGGACACTTAAATTTCCTCCCACCTCCGGAAACCATACATGTAAACTCCCTGTACACTCAGCTTGGGCCAAATTATAAGAAATATTTTTTGTAACACCCTGCCGTTATACATTAGGTCAGACTTGATACAATATGGATGACCGACTTATGTTAGTTAGGCCCCTTTCACACGATTGGACAGATGGGGTCCGCTTGTCAGTTTTTCAGGTGCACCCGATTGAACCACCCATTGTCCTCTATGGGGGACATGTGTCTGCTGACATCCGCCTGGCATCCAATCCGTCAAAATCCGCTGAGAACAGATGTATGGAGATACGTTTGCCAGCTATTCAGCGGGTCTGATGACATTCAGATGGCATAGCGAAAACGGACACGGACCTGTCATCTGCTTGCTCAGCGGGGATCAGCGGAGAGATCCCCCACTGAGCAGGCGGATTCTGCTCAGACGGATTCGCTCTGTGTGAAAGGGCCTTAAAAATACTATTTATTATTTATATTGGACCAATACACTCTCTCACACTCTCTTAGTTGTATTTGTATAAAAGACATCTCGATATATAGTTATATGTTCAGAACACTAAAGTAGACCTACTTTCCAAGTTCCTCTTTGTCATTCTCCACATCCTGCTTAAATTCTTCTTTTTCAGGTTCCTTTTCTTTTTCATCTTTCTCTTCCTGATTATTGCGGGGCATCTGCTGCTAAAGAAAGAACAGTAAAATGTTAACAAATAGCATCAATGCTTCCACTTTACAAGATACAATGAAGCAACAAGGTCTTAGATGATGTAAGTACAGGGTCTCTCTTCTCAGTTGCAGAATCCTCCCTATAAGTGACTCCACAGCAGTTACATAATTCAAAAAAAGAAACCATTTTTTTTTATTTATTTTTTTATTTATTTTTTTAGCAACCTCACATTTCCCAAAGAAAAAAAAAGACTTCTAAAACATGGATTGTCCAATGAAACTTATTTTAAAAGGTATACTCCACTAAAATGTAAAAGTTTGCCATGAATACATAGAGGGGTTTCCTGCATTTACTTTGCGTTACAGCAATGCAAAGGGTGGGAATGGGCCCCTAAAGCAGATCTGTTATCTGTTGAGAATCAAAAGATTCAGGATCCCCTACTACTGTGATGCAGGTACAGTATGGCGACTGGACAAATCAGTCTGAATGCATATATTCACGTACCTAAAGTTTACTATACATAGGGAATAGCTAAACCACCAAAATAAATAAATTACAGCTAATCAGTCCTTAAATCTGATGTTTGAATGTGTTCTTTTTCAGGTTTCTTTGCTTCATTTTTACCTACTGATCCTGCAAATAACACATTTTCTGTCTATGGTGACAACCCTCGCTCACTGTACTGTATCAATGGAGAAACAGAGGTCACGCTAGGTCAGGCATACAGAACACTTCCAGCTATCCTTTTCTCCCTAACAGAGGGAGGTGTTCTGCAGTTTAGAGTCAGAACTGGGAACAACGCTGACTGATAACAGTCAGCAGAGGCAAAGTGCACAGGACAGAGAGCGTGGCTAAGCCCCGCCACCCCCTGCTCCTCCCTCACTGTCTGTGATTGACAGCAGAGGGAGCCAATGCTCCTGCTGCTACATCTCAGCCACATCACTGGATCAAGGTAAGTATTAGGCATGCTCAGGAATGTCTATTACTTTCATGCATAGAATGCTTGAAGGTAAAAAACCTTTAGCCTTTAGAACCACTATAACAACAAACTCTTTTTATTTGCTTGCTTATGGTGTTAAATAGACCATCGTACCATCTTAAAGGTTTCTTTATATTGAGTCAATAAGCTGAAAAAACAAACAAACTTGATCCAGCCAGAAATGATCTGATCAGAAAATCCCCGTGCTCTCTGCTTACATGGGACGAGATGAGGGGAAGGTGTTTTGGTGTGCTGTTCTAGGTTGACCATAAATACAGCATGCTGAGCGAGCGCCGGCACTTTAGGACAGGAAGTGAGTTACTGTCAGGATCACCAGGCGAAAAGCCTGGAAAAAAAAAGGCCACTATCTAAGGACTGGTAACCTGCAAATATATTACAACTTTGTTTTTGAGTTTAGATTTATTTTAACTGTCTAAAAGAAAGTAGTTCATTGTTTGGGTTACCATACACTTTAACCCACTATAGTCAGTCCTACTCATAAAAAGGTATAAAACAGCATTGACAGAATCATGAAAACAGCCAACACACACTCACATTTACAACCATTGATTTACATTTTGTAAAATGCGTGAATTCATTTCAAATATCCACTTTTGGATTTCAAAGAATTAAATAGCATGGAAAATCAAGGCTTTAATTCATCTAGTCTATGTTGCTAGAATGCTTGCTGATAATCTGTCATCAGGAAGAATCACATAACCCCACTAAAGACAGCATGACATCATTGAGGAATTTTTCTGGAGCAGACGCCATGCGTTTCCAGTGTTCATCAGAACAGCTGTAGAAATCATTAAACTGCCTTAGCAATATAAACCAACACAGGTTAGGATGTGGTATACAAACAAGAACAGTCTGGAAGAAAAAAAAAATATTTATATGTACTTTGTGGTTAATATATAATGCACTCGGCCAGCTTAACTAAAGTCATATACCTAGAGAGTATGCAGCACAAAGAACTTGATACCTAGCTGTGCATTAATAACGCCATTTAAAGAACAACTGTACCATACACGGTGTAAAAGACAGCAGATTTAATTTTAGCCACTGGCATGTCTGGGATCGTCCATGCTTGATAATCACTGCTAGAAATTTTCACTAGACGGTTTAGCTGCAAATGCTTGGTATAAAAAATATCCCATAGTACACAAGCCAAGCCGGCAATAAGTCATCACCAAATTCACCTAAGTATGACGCTAACATCCAAGCCCAGGCTTTTCAGCAATACACTAACATGTAATAATCCAAAATGAAAAAGCTTATTGTATCACGCATAAGATAAATCCCTGCAGGAGTCCTCAGTAGCTTTAGAAAGAAGCCTGTGTGACATAGGACATATTGGAAGATTATAGCATGGTCTTGGCAAATTTGTTAATACAAATACACAGTATCTCACAAAAGTGAGTACACCCCTCACGTTTTTGTAAATATTTTATTGTATCCTCATGTGACAACACTAAAGAAATGACACTTTGCTACAATGTAATGTAGTGAGTGTACAGCTTGTATAACAGTGTAAATTTGCTGTCCCTTCAAAATAACTCAACACAGCCATTAACCACTTTTAGACCGGACCATTTTGCTGGTAAATGACCAGAGGTCTTTTTACACTTTGGCACTGCGCTGCTTTAACTGGTAATTGCGCGGTCATGCAATGTTGTACCCAAACAAAATTTGCGTCCTTTTCTTCCCACAAATAGAGCTTTCTTTTGATGGTATTTGATTGCCTCTGCGATTTTTATTTTTTGCGATATAAACGTAAAAAGACCGCAAATTTTGAAAAAAAATGATATTTTCTACTTTTTGTTATTAGAAAAATCCAATAAACTCAATTTTAGTCATACATTTAGGCCAAAATGTATTCAGCCACATGTCTTTGGTAAAAAAAAAGTCAATAATTGTATATTTATTGGTTTGCGCAAAAGTTGTCACATCTACAAACTAAGGTACGTTTTCTGGAATTTACGCAGCTTTTAGTTTACGACTGCCTATCTCATTTCTTGAGGTGCTAAAATGGCAGGGCAGTACAAAACCCCCCCAAATGACCCCATTTTGGAAAGTAGACCCCCTAAGGAAATTGATAAGAGGCATGTTGAGCCCATTGAATATTTTATTTTTTTGCCTCAAGCGATTGAATAATGACAAAAAAAAATTTTTTTTTTTTTTTTTTTTACACAAAGTTGTCACTAAATGATATATTGCTCACACATGCTATGGGCGTATGTGAAATGACACCCCAAAATAAATTCTGCTGCTTCTCCTGAGTACGGGGATACCACATATGTGGGACTTTTTGGGAGCCTAGCCGCGTACGGGGCCCCGAAAACCAAGCACCGCCTTCAGGCTTTCTAAGGGCGTAAATTTTTGAGTTCACTTCTCACTACCTATTACAGTTTTGAAGGCCATAAAATGCCAAGATGGCACAAAACCCCCACAAATGACCCCATTTTAGAAAGTAGACACCCCAAGCTATTTGCTGAGAGGCATGTTGAGTTCATGGAATATTTTATATTTTGCCACAAGTTGCGGGAAAATTACAAACTTTTTTTTTTTTTTTTTTTTTTCACAAAGTTGTCACTAAATGATATATTGCTCACACATTCCATGGGCATATGTGAAATGACACCCCAAAATAAATTCTGCTGCTTCTCCTGAGTACGGGGATACCACATATGTGGGACTTTTTGGGAGCCTAGCCGCGTACGGGGCCCCGAAAACCAAGCACCGCCTTCAGGCTTTCTAAGGGCGTAAATTTTTGAGTTCACTTCTCACTACCTATTACAGTTTTGAAGGCCATAAAATGCCAAGATGGCACAAAACCCCCACAAATGACCCCATTTTAGAAAGTAGACACCCCAAGCTATTTGCTGAGAGGCATGTTGAGTCCATGGAATATTTTATATTTTGCCACAAGTTGCGGGAAAATTACAAACTTTTTTTTTTTTTTTTTTTTTCACAAAGTTGTCACTAAATGATATATTGCTCACGCATGCCATGGGCATATGTGAAATGACACCCCAAAATAAATTCTGCTGCTTCTCCTGAGTACGGGGATACCACATATGTGGGACTTTTTGGGAGCCTAGCCGCGTACGGGGCCCCGAAAACCAAGCACCGCCTTCAGGCTTTCTAAGGGCGTTACAGTTTTGAAGGCCATAAAATGCCAAGATGGCACAAACCCCCCCCCCCAAATGACCCCATTTTGGAAAGTAGACACCCCTAAATTTAGGGGTACACTAGTGAGACTAGGTAATAAATGGCGGGTGCCCTGAAACTATAAAAAAATAACTAACCAACCAGCGTCACCTGTAACAGTTATATGGTGATCACTGGTGAAAGGGTTAACTAGGGGGCAATCAGGGGGCTTTATGCGGTAGTATATGGGGGTCCCTGGCGCTATAAAAAGCTGCGGCGAACCTAAATACCTACCTGCCTAACTAGCGTCACCTGTGACACTAATACAGCGATCAGAAAAACGATCGCTTATTAGGCTGGGTTCACACTGGAGCGATGCGGGAACGCCACGAATGCGCGGCGGGTTCCCGCATCGCATGCCTCCCGGCGGCAGTTCACACTGCCCTATGCGAACTGCTGGGAGTGTCAGTGAAATGTTACTGACACCCCCAGATCAGTTCGCATATCGCAGTGCGATCTGCAAACTCGGATCGCATGGTGTGAACACCCATGCGATCCGATTCTGCTGCGGGCCAAAAAAAGGGTCCCGTGCGAATTTGCGGCGGGTGTGGCGGGTGCGGCGGGTGCGGCGAATGGCTGAACTCGAATCGCACAGAGATCGGATGTGATTTGCACTGCAGTGCGGTGCAAATCACATCCGTTCTCAAACCGCTGCAATGTGAACCCAGCCTTAGTGACACTGGCGACGGGGGGTGATCACGGGGTTAAACCTTTATTGGGGGGGTTAGGGGGGTACCTTAGAACTAAAGGGGGCTAACCCTAACTGCCCTAACAGTTATTAGTCACAAATGACACCCGCCGGGTGATCAGGGGGTTAAACCTTTATTAGGTAATAAATGGCGGGTGCCCTGAAACTATAAAAAAATAACTAACCAACCGGCGTCACCTGTAACAGTTATATGGTGATCACAGGTGAAAGGGTTAACTAGGGGGCAATCAGGGGGCTTTATGCGGTAGTATATGGGGGTCCCTGGCGCTATAAAAAGCTGCGGCGAACCTAAATACCTACCTGCCTAACTAGCGTCACCTGTGACACTAATACGGCGATCAGAAAAATGATCGCTTATTAGGCTGGGTTCACACTGGAGCGATGCGGAAACGCCGCGAATCCGCGGCGGGTTCCCGCATCGCATGCCTCCCGGCGGCAGTTCACACTGCCCTATGCGAACTGCTGAGAGTGTCAGTGAAATGTTACTGACACCCCCAGATCAGTTCGCATATCGCAGTGCGATCTGCAAACTCGGATCGCATGGTGTGAACACCCATGCGATCCGATTCTGCTGCGGGCCAAAAAAAGGGTCCCGTGCGAATTTGCGGCGGGTGCGGCGAATGGCTGAACTCGAATCGCACAGAGATCGGATGTGATTTGCACTGCAGTGCGGTGCGAATCACATTCGTTCTCATAAACCGCTGCAATGTGAACCCAGCCTTAGTGACACTGGCGACGGGGGGTGATCACGGGGTTAAACCTTTATTGGGGGGGTTAGGGGGGTACATTAGAACTAAAGGGGGCTAACTCTAACTGCCCTAACAGTTATTACAGTCACAAATGACACCAATGCAAAAAAAAAAAAAAAAAAATGACATTGGTGTCACTGTGACTGGGGGGCAGGGGTAATTGGGGGGGTGATCGGGGGGTAAAGGGGGGGTGTGAGTGTGCCTGGCATGTTCTACTGTGTGTGTAGAGTGTTGGTGCAACTCACCGATCCGCTCTCCTCCGTGTCGGAACGAAAAATACCGACACGGAGGAGAGAATACATCACTTCCTCTCCTGTGTTTACATTACAGGAGAGGAAGTGATGTCACGGGGGATTTCCATTCGTCGAGAGCGATCGCGAGGGGGTGGCCATGAATGAATGGCCGCCCCCTCATCCCGGATCGCTCTCGAAGGAATGCCGACCGCCGCAGGCACCGGGGGGGGACCCGATCGGGCCCCCCACCCGCGGGCAGGCAGGGACTTATATATACGCCCATATGCCTGCCCGTGCCATTCTGCCGACGTATATCGTCGTGCGGCGGTCGGCAAGTGGTTAATGTCTACACTGCTGGCAACAAAAGTGAGCACAACCCTAAGTGAAAATGTCCAAACTGGGCCCAAAGTGTCAATATTCTGTGTGTCCACCAGTATTTTCCAGCACTGCCTTAACCCTCTTGGGCATGGAGTTCACCAGAGCTTTACAGGTTGCCACTGGAGTCCTCGTCCAGTCTTCCATGATGACATCAAGGAGCTGGTGGATGTTAGAGACCTTGCGCTCCTCCACCTTCCATTTGAGGATGCCCAACAGATGCTCAATAGGGTTTAGGTCTGGAGACATGCTTGGCCAGTCCATCACCTTTACCCTCAGCTTCTTTAGCAAGACAGTGGTTGTCTTTGTGTGTTTGGGGGCATTATTATGTTGGAATACTGCCCTGCAGCCCAGTCTCCGGAGGGAGGGGATCATGCTCTGCTTCAGTACATGTTGGCATTCATGGTTCCGTCAATGAACTGTAGCTCATTAAGCCCCATACCATAATACTTCCACAACTGTGCTTAGGCAAGACACACTTGTCTTTGTACTCCTCACCTGGTTGCTGCCGCACATGCTTAACACCATCTGAACCAAATAAGTTTATCTTGGTCTCATCAGACTAAGGACGTGGTTCCAGGAATCCATGTCCTTAGTCTGCTTGTCTTCAGCAAACTGTTTGTGGGCTTTCTTGTGCATCATCTTTAGAAGAGGCTTCCTTCTGGGATGACAGCCATGCAGACCAATTTCATGCAGTGTGCAGTGCATGGTCTGATCACTGACAGGCTGACCCCCCCACCCCTTCAACCTCTGCAGCAAAGACAACCTCTGGACATGACGCTGAGCACGTGCACTCAACTTCTTTGGTCGACCATGGCAAGGCCTGTTCTGAGTGGAACCTGTTCTGTAAAACCCTTGTATGGCCTTGGCCACCGTGCTGCAGCTACATTTGCCATGATGCTCATGCACTCTGCAGTGTAGCTGAGCATCATGGGAAATGTAGTTCCAAAACATCTGGGGTGCCAAGGTTCGCCATCACTGGCCTAGGCCATCTTTATGTAGAGCAACAATTCTTTTTTCAGATCCTAAGAAAGTTCTTTACCATAAGGTGCCATGTTGAACTTCCAGTGACCAGTATGTGAGAGTGAGAGCGATAACACCAAATGTAACACACCATACCCCCCATTCACACCTGAGACCTTGTAACACCAACGAGTCACATGACACCAGGGAGAGACAAATGGCAAATTGGGTCCAATTTAGACACTTTCACTTAGGGGTGTACTCACTTTTGTTGCCAGATTTTATACAAGCTATACACTTTTATACAGGCTGTACACTCACTACTTTACATTTTAGCAAAGTGTAATTTCTTCAGTGTTGTCACATGAAAAGATATAATAAAATATTTACAAAAATTTGATGGGTGTACTCACTTTTGTGAGATACTACTGTTTTGTAGATAATAGAGTTTAAAGTGTAAAGCTGGGTACACACGGATCAAAATTCATTCAGTTCCACTGAACTGACTGAGTATCAATCTGTGTGTAGCCCTCCATTTAACAGAAGCCGAATGTTACACGGACTTCAGCTGCATGGCCCTGCTGGAAAACCTACATTCGATCAGCCGCTGCAGCCAATTGCTGCAGTGGTGATCTATGTATTCTTATGGGGGAGGGGGGGGGCACAGGTTCATGGTGGATGTGCACTGAGATGCCATTCAAAATTATTTCAATTGAAGGCTGTCCCAGCTGAAATTTGCACAGTATATAACCAAGCTTAACCTGTCCACAGAGTGCATGCTGCTATTAGATTTGAATGCAAAACATATAGAATTTTCGTCCTGTTACAGAAGAAAACAAAGACGTTACCAAATCACAAGGTTTTGCCAGGTAGTTTTTTGCACGTCTCGAACAGATAAAAAAAAAAAAAAAACACTAAAGCCGCATACACACGGGCGGATTGTATGGCCTACTTAGTCCGTCATACAATCCGACGGACAGTCCGTCATACTTTTGAATGAACGGACTTGCCCACACACGGCACTTTTTGAGCGGACTAATACGGCGTACTAAGTCCGCCATACTATCCGCCCTACTTTTGAAATGAACGGACTCGTCCACACACATGGAGGAAAGTCCGCTCATTTCGAGCGCGTCTCCAGGTAGGCGGGGCCCGCGAAGGAGACGTCGCTGGCCCCGCCGCCTGGTATGGACTTAAATGGGAACCCCAACGCCGAAAAAAAAAAAAAAATCGGCGCGGAGGTCCCCCCCAAGTCCACAACAGACCCTTGTCCGAGCGCGCTACCCGGCCGGCAAGGAAAGGGGGGCGAGCGAGCGCCCCCCCTCCTAAACCGTACCAGGCCGCGTGCCCTCAACATGGGGGGGTGCCTTGGGGAAGGGGGGGCCGTGCGGCCCCCCCACCCCAAAGCACCTTGTCCCCATGTTGATGAGGACAAGGGCCTCTTCCCGACAACCCTGGCCGTTGGTTGTCGGGGTCTGCGGGCGGGGGGCCCCCGTATACCGGCCCCCCACCCTATGTGAATGAGTATGGGGTACAATGTACCCCTACCCATTCACCTGTAAAATAAAAGTACAAAAAAAACACAACACACGAGATAAAATACTTTATTGCACAGCTCCGGGGGTCTTCCGTCTTCGGGGGTCTTCTCGCCGGACTCCTCCGCTATCTTCTTGTAGCTCTTTTGCTAGCGGAGGAGTCCGGCTTTCTTCCTCGCCGCCGGCCTCTTCTCCCGACTTCGGGGGTCTTGTCCCCCTCTTTGGTCTTCTGTCGCCGCCTTCCGTTCTTCTTCTTCAGGAGATGTTGCCTCGACGATCTCTCCGGCCGGAATGCCCGGGACGCACTGCGCGGCCACTTATATATAGACAATGGGGCGGTGTCACATGGCTTTATGTCACATGGGTTGGTCACATGGGGACTATGACATCGTAAGGGGGCGGGGTCACCATGTGACACCGCCTCATTGTCCCTATATAAGTGGCCGCGCAGTGCGAGGAGGAGGGAGGAGGGAGGAGGGAGGAGGACAGAAGAAGAAGACAGAAGACCGGGCCACCGCCTGTAAAAGAGCTATAAGAAGGCGCGGTGGCCCGGCAGAAGAACCGAAGAGGGGGACAAGACCCCCGAAGTCGGGAGAAGAGGCCGGCGGCGAGGAAGAAAGCCGGACTCCTCCGTTAGCAAAAGAGCTACAAGAATATAGCGGAGGAGTCCGGCGAGAAGACCCCCGAAGACGGAAGACCCCCGGAGCTGTGCAATAAAGTATTTTATCTCGTGTGTTGTGTTTTTTTTTGTACTTTTATTTTACAGGTGAATGGGTAGGGGTACATTGTACCCCATACTCATTCACATAGGGTGGGGGGCTGGTATCCGGGGGCCCCCTTATTAAAGGGGGCTCCCGGATTCCGATAAGCCCCCCGCCCGCAGACCCCAACAACCAACGGCCAGGGTTGTCGGGAAGAGGCCCTTGTCCTCATCAACATGGGGACAAGGTGCTTTGGGGTGGGGGGGCCGCGCGGCACCCCCCCATGTTGAGGGCTCGCGGCCTGGTACGGCTCAGGAGGAGGGGCACTCGCTCGCCCCCCTTTCCTGGCCGGCCGGGTAGCATGCTCGGACAAGGGTCTGTTGTGGACTTGGGGGGGAACCCCCACGCCGATTTTTTTCGGCGTTGGGGTTCCCCTTTAAGTCCATACCAGGCGGCGGGGCCTGCGACGTCTCCTTCGCGGGCCCCGCCTACCTGGATACCCGCTCGAAATGAGCGGACTTTTCTCCGGGCGGGAAAAGTCCGCTCATTTCAAAAGTACGGCGGACTGGCATACACACGGCCGGATTGTCCGCCGAAATGTGAGTACGACGGACAGTATTACGGAAATTCCGAAATACTTAGTCCGCCGGACTGCACGCTGAAAAAGTCAGCTGAAGCCCACACACGAGTAGACTGTCCGCTGAAATGTGTTTCGGCGGACTAAGTAGGCCAGACAGTCCGCCCGTGTGTACGCGGCTTTACAAATACATATCCAACAGACCATATGTTTTGAATCTCGGCAAGTTCAGCAGGGACTGGCCAAGATTCAAACCATGTATGGGTAGGCCGATTGTACACAAGTTGCTTGATCAACTTGGGCACAACCAGCCTGTTGGATTTTACATGCGATTATTGCGAGCAGCTATTATAGCCTCTAACAGTAAACGCTGTGTTCTCTCGGGGGAGGGAGCTCCCCCCCGCCAGGAGAACACAATGGCTCTGAGGTATGGGGTTCTCACATCAATGACCCGTGGTTGCAGGAAAGGAAATCTGTCTGACATTAGGGTTTTTTTTGGGGGTGAGGTGGCTAACAACCCCCCCCCCCAGGTTTCACAGTTGGTCGGTCAGTCATCCAGCACTTGCCCCATCTAGGTTCCAGGCTGGCAGCGCTGCGACAGGCGGGAGTCTCCTCCTCTGCATCATGGGGGCTTCCACCATGCGTCTCCTCCCTCCTCCTAGGCGCCCAATATGATCACCTGTCCATTCAGCCAATCGTGAGGGACTGGTCTCACGACCTGCTTTCTGAATGGCTAGGAGGAGGAACAGTGTGAGAATAGTGAATATTCATTCGCTAGTCTCACACAACTGGGTGGGCTCAGAGCACAGTCCTCTGCGTCCTAAGCCCACCCTTTTTTGAAGCCTATTAGAGCTTCTGGCTCTAATCACGTGCTTCATCCCCCACCCCATTGATATCCATCCATCCGGCACCACAAATGTACATTAGGAGGCCAGATGCACGGAGGGTGGGGCATGGCCTGTGCGCCCCTAATAGATGGGCCGCCACTGGGTTTACATACACTTTAACTCTTCATGTTAACAGTGGCTGCTTCAGAGTCAGATCCTCTCACAGACATGGCCAGACTGGAAGACTGCCATCTCACCTTTATTTGTACCTTAGGCCGGCACTGCCAGTGGATTAGAGTGGCCCTATCTGCAGCGGGTAGGTACTGTGATCCTCTACCATGGCAGTTCCAGCCTAATGTAGAGCATACCCCAGAAGGCACCATAGGCAATGATGGCTGTATCTTGTCCATGATGACCATTATTTTATACAGTGTGTACCAGTGCAATTGCTGGATTTCAATGAAGGCTGGGAATTCTAAACAGAGAAGCCTGTGCCAGGTTGAGAGTACAGAGAAAAAGGATTGCCATATTTGCCCAGGGTAAGTTAAGCAATGTAACCCACCTTTCTGATTTACCACAGGTATTTGGTTATGTCATGATCTATGAAAGCTGTTGCACTGGGTGGGAGATTTACGATTTATAGAGGCATTTAATAGTTCAATCTTACAAAGTTCAAAATTAAACAAAAGAGCTGCCATTGCAAACTTGTCTTTGTAAGGAAAGGATACAGGACTGTTCTTATACCTGTCTACATCCTCAATCAGCCACTGACTCTGAATATTGTGCCTATCCTAATGCATGATATGCCATCCATGTTCCAATTTAAGTGTCTGCAAAGTAGCAAATGTAAGTATATGAATGGCACTTCAGAGCCAGCACCTTCAAAAACACTTCAGCAATGGAAAAAAGAAAAAACGTATACTTGAGCTTATGGTATATAAGGAAGAGTTCAATTATATCTAAAGCCAAAACTTTTTTTCTGTATTAGTGTAGGAAATGGTTTCAATCCTGGTCAAGTTTCCTGTGTCCTATTGGGGAGATTTCCACGTACTTCCTGTCTTCCAGACATAATAGGAAGCAAGAAGAAAGAACTTGAAAGTGAGGGAAATCCCCTCTTAGACAGCTGTCCGCACTGGAAGATTTTACCTCTAGTCCAGTGTTGGTGACTACATTTTTTTTTTTAATTCCCTTTAAGTCCCAGTAAAACAGACAGTAATACAAATCTTTATTTTAAAGCGTTTTTGTTAGGTACACAATACAAAAATTGTGTTGTAAAGTTTCTGCCTGGAGACTGATAAGATTATCTGTACTTGTGTTCCTGGGTCTGCAGACCTACTGTGGCCATTATGAAGGGTTTTCACTCCCTCTGTTGGGCTTTGTTTTTATTTTAGATTAAGGCAACTACAACTAGAGGAGCTGGAACACCTTAAACTTCTATGTGGACATGAAGAGTTGGAAGTGCCAGAACCTCTGGTATGGAGAACTCAATTCAAGACAGAAGAACTCCAGGTCTGGCTTACCCACCAGGCTCCATCTAGAATTCACAGTACACATATTTTTCCACAGAAAGGGTTCCCCTTTTCCTGAAATTACATTTTGACCTTGTAATGTGGCCAGTAAACAAAGCCCCGTGCTTAACGGAGGCCATTAAATTTGCTCTATGGGCCCTACCACAATTCACAAAAAAAATGTTTTCACCGTTACTTGAGATGCAAGTACAACTAATTCAAATGAGCAGAACGTCCTTTTTAAACCATTGGCATACACTTCATCCACAGCATGCTACAACGATGAGTGTGGAATGAGTAAAGACGCTGTGATCCATGATGTAACGAGCTGGAAATGTGATCAATGACAGAGGAACTCTATGAATGAGCATAGGCGTCAGAGGCAGATCATCACAGGATGTGTCACCCATCTGTCAATTAGGCTGCTTGTAATAATGATCTTAATTACACTCAGTAATCTTAAAATTCAGAACTGGAATATCCAGTTCTGCGCTCTCAGGATGCAATATAATTAAGTACATTCATTCTATAAGTGATGCATTTCATACTATGTAGAAAAATACAACCATTTTTATTTTTGTGGAATACAATTTCATTTGAAGCATGGAAGTGAAGTCCAACAAAACTATTAAATCGGAGTCCTAAGGAATAAAAATCCATTTTACCTTTGCAGTGGGTTTCCATCTGTACTGCAAAGGTTAACTGCTTGTTTTGCATAGGGAAGGATGGCGTAGGTGATGTACTGTACTTAGGGCAGGGACAAGGGGTGGGCAAGAGGGACAGCTGGGCACTATGCTATCATCATGTGGGGTGGAGGGTGCCTCAAGGAGATTTGGGGGGGGGGGGGGTTGTGTTGAAGGGGAAATTTGGGGTTAGGCAGGGGGTGGGATGATGGGAAGATGACTTGTGCTGGGGGGGGGGGGGGGATTTGTGCGGGGAGGGATATGAAGTTGGGGGGGGGATCTGTACTAGGAAGAGAAATTTTAAGGGTGGAAGAAGATTTGTGCGGGGGGGGGGGGGATTTGAGCTGGGGGGCAAAGATGTTTGCTGGGAGGGGGGAATTTCAGCAGGGGGCAGATTTGTATTATTGGGAGGAGGGGGGATTTTGCTGACGCATAATGCTCATACATCTTGGGGGGGGGGCACAGTTTGGCATGTTCACCCTGGGCTTTAGTTGACCCTGTTCTGGTACTGGCTGTACTTACCTTATTCCAGTGTTCATCTCTGATGCCTGATGTCCTAACTTGTGAGTGGTTCTGGGGTGAAGTCGCTTAAAATGCATGACTGCTGGATCTAGATTGGACATGCGGTTCAAGAGCTGCAACCAAGCAGCGAAGAGGAGCAGTTTTGGGGAACCAGCGATAAGGCTGAGTTCATATTGTTGTGCCGTTGTAAACATGCCTTAACTGCAACACACAAAAACTTGTGTTGCACACTGGTGCACTGTCCAATGTTGCAGCGCACCACAAGACATTGTAATGCATTACTATATGTCATGGCATGCTGCATTACAAAAAAAATTGCATGCAACTCTTTTGGTGCATTCGGCAGCCCATTCAAATAAATGGCCTGCCCTAACACAAAACATGTCATCACGCAGCTGTCGCAATTTATAAAAAATGCAGCCGCATGGACCTCCGCCACAGAGTTCTGTGAATGGGAGAACTACAAGTATCAGCAGCCTTTGTGGCTGTTGGCTTGTAGTTCTCAATAAATTACCGGGGTGCTGCTGAGCACTGTGGTAGTTTATGGAGTCTTCCTGTCAGTGTGTAACTGCTTGTCCATATGGGGTACGAGAAGACAGCTTACACTGACAGCCTGCAAGAGCCCTGCATTGCACTCACGATCTGCTGAGTGGGTGCAATGATTAGCAAGCTCTTAGCAAATAAAGTAAATAATGCACGTTTTTACCTGCAAAAAGAATGTAGCTATTTTTTCCCCCGCTGCAAAGATAAAATTTTTTATTTTATTTCCTGGAGTATAGCCTACTAAACATTAGCATTATGTTGTGAGTAAGCAGCCATTCCTTAATTATGTGTTTAATAATAAAACTATAGTCATAGGATAGAGGAAGTCAAAAAGTCATAAGGGATGGTCATGAGTACGGATTTTTAAAACAATGTAGTACCTCGGCAGAGTAAACCATTACCTAAATTGCACAGAATGTATGGTTGTAATGGATCATTTTTGTTTTATTATGGTCAGGACTAAAAGTACTTTTTGTTGAAAAAAGGAAAACCTGCCGGATCAAACAAGGTGGTGTGTGCTCTCTGCTCCTGTAAGCAAGCCCAGTGTAAACTAGTCAGAGCCCTGCTGCTTTGCACAGCCCTGACTTACACAGTCCTGATATACATATGGGCAAATATCACAAGTACAAATACTAGTTAAATAGCAATGCTAGGCCACAAGTGAAAGCATTCTGTGAGTTACTACTATGCTGCATAGTAAACACAGCAAGCCCAAACTTCTTTTCTAGTTTTGCTTAGAGTAGAAAAGGGGAGAAACTACCGTTAAATTCACTTTTTTTTCATTTTGCTTTTGTATGAGGCAATTCTCTTTTACTTCTGGTTCCCGAGACAATAGGAAGTGAGAACAATTCTCTACAAAATAAGTAAAAATCTCCTCTTAGACAGTCATTAACAGAATAGGTGTCACCATTAAAAGATTTTCCCTCACTTCCTGTTCTGGTGACATCTAAAATGTTAAGCTTTCCCATCATTTTCTATCCTAATGACAATGATCACCAGGACAAACAGAGAAAATTACATCTCTAAAAAAGGAACACAGTGAGCAATACAGACCCTAAAAACCGTCCAATGCATCCAGCACCATACAATCTGCAACGTGTGGCAGGTGACGTGGCAAGTGACAATCTGCATATCCATCAGCCCAATGTGGGGTACTCTGCTTGTGATGACATTGTTTTATAGATCAATTCCAAGAAATAACCAGCACACCGCTCAAGTATCTGAAAATTTTCTAGAGATCAAAAAAGACCCTTCCCTACTCTATCCAAAACTGGAAAAAATCAAGGCAAAATTTAATCTGATTTGTGGCCATACAAAACACAATTTTTGCTGGCATTTTACATCTGGTTTTCTGTACATGTGAAGCAGAAAGAAGGCTGCCCTAGCATCAACAGCAAGTGCAGTGGTGTTGCTATGGGGGTGCGGCCCACACCTGGGTGATACCCGCCAGAGGGCGATACCAGGCTCACCTCAGACTGGCCCCGGCGCCGCATTGAGAGGGGCGCAGCTCCGCAGCTCCCTCCTTCCCTCCCAGGATCTTCTTTGCTCCATGCGATGTGTGGGGAAGGGGGGGGGAGAGAGAGGCAGAGAAACGGGGGTGCCCTGGTCCGACTTCATCCATCACACCCCCACGCGCCACGGCCACAATCACATCTCTGTCCTTGCCGGCTGCACTCACTGCAGACTGGACTATAGCTGCCTCCTCCTCGCCTCTGACGTTTCAAGTACACAAGCCAGGAGGGAGAGCCGAGGAGGAGGAAGAGGGACACCACGCGCTACAGCACCTGCCCTGAGGTATGTAATAACAGGAGTATTGCAGAGGAGGGGGACATGTTGATTTGGGGTGTGGTCATTGGCAGGTAATAATTATGCTGCCAGGAGTGGGGTGGGGGGGTTAGAGGATAGGTGCTAGGGGTTGCTTTCTTGGGTTAGATCCCACCCCTGCTCCATTCACCCCCCTATCCCGGCTCCATCCACCCTCCTGATCCCATTCACCCCCCCAAATCCCATCCTGGCATCATCCATTCCACCGATCCAATTCCAGCTCCATCCATCCCCACAATCCCAACCCAGCTCCATCCATTGTGGCAAGTGAAGGTGGGAGCCACACCGACACACTAGCCTGCTTGGTGCCGAGGATGGGGTTACCATGTTTTACCGCACCACGTGACACCAACCCTAGTGACAGCACTGAGCAGGTGTGCTCCAGGATTCCCACATAACCATTGGGGGGGGGGGGGGGGGAAGAACATAAAACAAACTATTAAGAAGGAAGGTTATATTTCCAGAGTGTCTATTTTCAATTTGAATGCGGTGTTGCAGTGTACCTGTAATTATTTTTAGAAATTCATTAAAGGAGACTTGCATTGAGAAAATATGTAGACTAAAACCAGGTACACACCGTTGAACAAAAAAAAAAAAAACTGTCAGCACTGGCTGGAGACGCTGTGCTAATGATCCAACATTAGTACAACGGTCTCCCCCACTAAGCTGTTGTGTTCTGACAGGGGGATAGCCACCCGTCAGAACACTCCAGTCAGTGCTCTCAGCCATTGGCCATTAGCTAAGAGCACTGATAGGGAGCCGGTCGGCCACTGGTTTTCCAGCATGCTCACCCGACAGACATCTCAGCTGCCTGACTGATAATCTGCTGCCTGACTATGAGACCACCTTAGCAGGAAAGTGACACAGCAAGCAGCAATTGTAGCAGGCAAGTGACAATCTGCAACATGTGGCAAGTGACAAGCCGCAAAGTGTGACAGGTGATGTGGCAAGTGACAATCCGCAACGTGCGGCAGGTGACAATCCACAACATGTGGCAAGTGACAAGCCGCAAAGTGTGACAGGTAATGTGGCAAGTGACAATCCGCAACGTGCGGCAGGTGACGTGGCAAGGGGCAATCCGCATCTGGGGGCAGACGATGTGGCAAGTGACAATCCGCAACGTGTGGCAAGTGACAATCCACAACATGTGGCAAGTGACAATCCACAACATGTGGCAAGTGACAATCCACAACATGTGGCAAGTGACAATCCACAACATGTGGCAAGTGACAATCCACAACATGTGGCAAGTGACAATCTGCATCTGGTGACAGGTGACGTGGTACATGACAATCCGCATCTGGTGGCAGGCAACATGGCAAGTGACAATCCGCATCGTGTGGCGTGGCAAGTGACATGCTCAGGGCTCTCACCGATTCTGCATTATGGCGAGTTGAACTATTTCATTATATATAACAATGTAATAATAGAAATAATGCACTTCAATCATCCTGACACCATAACAACTATGGTGCCGTGATGACTGAAGCGCCAACACCAGCTATTTCCCCGAAAAATTGCCCCACCTCTAAGAGTATGACAGGCCTCTGGCAGCAGGGCTGAACAGTGCACCTATGCCCTCCGCCGCCACCTGATGCTGGAGACTAATGCACTGGAGCTAAACACCCAGTGGGCATGGGGCATGACTTGTCAACATTCATATGCTAAAAATGTATATTGACTGGCTTTAGGTTTATCCAAAAGCTGCAATAATTGCCATATCATTGACCAGGCACAGATATACCGCCAGCGGTGGAGGCATTGCTCAGTAAGGGTTTCCTTTATAAATATACAGGACTGAACATAAGGGTTTATTTTTACATTCGACAGGGAATCAGCTTTTTCATATATAACCAACTTCAAGACATTTAATCCCAGGTCTTTTCTAGCCTGCATAAAATAGAAATAATAGTTCACTTTCCAAAGTTCTGAATCACGTTTTATCTCCGGCTGCGATTCCAGAAACATATCGCATATCGCTGCCAAGTGTGAAATGTCAGAAGAACCAAGTTGGGTGTGTTTCCTGGAGAACTCGTGTCATTAGGAGGCTGCAACTGAGGTGATCATTGATGAAACATCAACAACACATGATATCATGTCTATAAATGTCCGACAAGGTTTACACAGCCACATGTAAGCACAACCAGTCATCATTATGGCTCATTACAGACACCATTAAGTACTTCCTCTGTTAAGTGTAAAATGAATCTGTATACACATGGATGAATATGACATGTGGTGACAGAGGATGTGAATGTCTACAACCATCCAACTGCCCACACACACTACAATCAGACTGAGAAAGTCATTAACATTTAGATTTTACTTCCAAGAAATCATAAACAGGACATACACTATACAATCTGATTGTACAATCTCCCAAAACTATCCCCACTTTTAAGTACACAATGGGTTTTATTTACTAAAGCTGGAAAGTGCAAAATCAGGTTCACTTCTGCATAGAAATCAATGAGCTTCCAGGTTTCATTACCAAAGCCATAATTGCACAAGCTGGGGTTAGAAGCTCATTGATTTCTATACAGAAGTGAACCTGATTTTGCATTTTCCAGCTTTAGTAAATAAAGCCCATTGTGTACTTAAAAGTGGGGTACGCCTGTAATGTGAGGACCTACTTAAACAATTCTAGTATCATATCGGGTGGGCCCTTGTATTATATACATTGATGAAGGTAGATCTAAATCAGATTGTACAGTGTATGGTCAATCTTTAGGTAAACCTTAAGGTCACCATACACGTTAGAATGTGACAATCTGTACTAATGTGAGATCTAGTATAGTCCAAAAAGGTCCTACGTATACTATCCAATCCGTTTATATCGAAATCAGGCAGGACCCCTCACTACGTTTTGGTAGGTCTAATAAAGATTGTACAATCAGATTGGATAATGTATGGTCAACATTAAGGTATTTGCATATGCTACACATATGATCACATGCAACTGTAAAAACTTGTTAAAAAAATAAAAATAAAATATATATTATCAAATGATTTGAAAACATTTTAATTAGAAACAGCAGGGTACATAACTGTACAATCGTACAGGATCTCCTTGGCCAAACTGTGTGCTGGTAGTCTTACAATGTTTTCAATCCCGAGACACCAGATAACCCATCGGTGTATGGCATGGATCGGACCATCTGATGGATGCTGGCACACTCCCAGCCCATAACACAAAGCAGCTGCTCACCTTTGCTCTAGTTGTGCTCACACTGCGGGGACTGAGCGGCTGGCTGGCCTGGCACACCGACTTATATGGCTTTCACTTTCTGCCCCTTTAATGCCCCTCCCTGCATTTCCCAGAGAGGAGGGGGCAGCAAAACAGGCTGGCATGACGTGAAGGGAAAAGTACCCTCAGGCAAAGTACAGCTTCCCCACTAGAGACCCTCCCACGTGGATGTGTTTACAAGCTTGTCTGTCACTTCCAGCTGCCCTCCTCCCTCCCCTCCAACATCTATACCATGCGGGGACACAAGCTGTACATTAGAGATTGGGGCCACCCTAGGATTAGGCTACACGGAAGCATACACAAGCTACTAAGAAGAGGCAGGAAGAAGAAAAGATGGAGTGGAATGTCACAATCAGAAGTGTAATGGAGCAGACTTTGCTTCCAGTCCATGTAGTGACAAATAAATGACACTTACTGCCTGTGAGATCCGGCGTCCTCAGCATAGTAGATCCCAGTTGTCTCTCTCCCCCCACTCTCTCCAGGCTGGGAGCAGCCCAGCACATCTCAGTCTCCACACTTCCTGGCCATTTGCATAGTTAAGCCCTCAACTAACCGCAACATTCCTGCTGTGATTTTGCAATATACTGGAATGGCTCGAGCTGGCTTTGTGATTCATCTGACTACGTGTGCTACACATACAAAAACATCATTAAATGCACTCTCTCACTTCTGCCAATCCGCTTCTACTACACACATTCTATACATACATTCACCTTCTCATCATCCCACACAGAAATGCTACTTTTGGAAGAAGAAATGTCCTTTTAGTGTCAGGAAACATATAAAAAGCCACCTGTGTGACATACCATCAAACATCTACATCATTTCACAGAGCTAGGGGAGCCCCCACACCACAGGGTGCTCATATATGCACATGTTGACTTTACTCATTGATTAATCTTTCCTCTTGTGACCTGATAGATATTCTATTACATAGTTATTTAGGGTCCTTTCCTACAAGCAGTCTGATCAGATCCACCTTACAGTTTTTCAGGAAGCTCAATGTTAGTCTATGGGAAGGAGGATGTAAACTGACATGCATCTATCTACATCTGATTACCTCACAACGTGTCTAGGTCCAATAAACACAGAGGTAAAAGGGTGAAAACGTATCAGAGGTAAAAGGACATTAACTGGTCAGCGGTAAAAGGGATGGAAACGGATCAAAGGGGATTAAACGGATTGGACCTAAAGGGATGTAAACGGATCAGAGTAAAGGGATGTAAATGGATCGGAGCTAAAGGAATATATACGGGTTGGCGGTAAAAGGATGTAAACAGATCAAAGGTAAGGGGATTAAAGGGATCCAAAGTAAAAAAGGTATGTAAATGGATCGAAGGTAAAAGGATGTAAACGGATCAAAGGTAAGGGAAATAAACAGGTCAGAGGTAAAGGGATTTAATAAGATCAGAGGTAAAGGGATTTAATAAGATCAGAGGTAAAAGGATGTAAACGGATCAAAGGTAAAAGGGATGCAATAAGATCGGAGGTAAAAGTGATGTAAATGGATGTAAACGGATCAGAGGTAAAAATATGTAAACGGATCAGAGGTAAAAACATGTAAATGGATCAGAGGTAAAAACATGTAAACGGATCAGAGGTAAAAACATGTAAACGGATCAGAGGTAAAAACATGTAAACGGATCAGAGGTAAAAACATGTAAATGGATCAGAGGTAAAAACATGTGAACGGATCAGAGGTAAAAACATGTAAACGGATCAGAGGTAAAAACATGTGAACGGATCAGAGGTAAAAACATGTGAACGGATCAGAGGTAAAAACATGTAAACGGATCAGAGGTAAAGGGATGTAAACTGATCAGAGGTAAAAATATGTAAACTGATCAGAGGTAAAGGGATGTAAACGGGTTGGAAGTAAAAGGGATGTAAACGTATAGAAGGTAACTAGCTGTAAATGGACCAGAGGGGTAAAGGAATGTAAATAGGTTGGAGGTGAAGGGTTGCAAAAGGATTGGGGGTAAAAGGTATATAAACAGATTTGAGGTAAAGGAATGTAAACAGATCAGAGGGAAAGGGATATAAATGGATCGGAGGGAAACTCTGGGCTAAACCTAGCTAATCTTAAACCTGCTCCCACCCCCATTCTAAGTCCTATACAAACTAGCCTGTAGAGGGAAAAGGTCTATACTTACTTATTCTCAGGGCGTTCTGGTCCGGTCATGTGATTAGCTCCCAGCACTGATTTTAGTGGAGAGGAGGGTACAGTCTCAACAATGGATGTTCCATAGTAAGCCCATGGGCGATGTCACTGCACAGGCATTGCAGCCGTCATTCGTGATCTCTTCTCTCCCCTGAAGCTGGCACTGGGAGCTGTTCGCATTACCAGACCGTAGCACCCTTAAAATAAATATTGGCATCTTTCCTCTACAGGCTAGTTAGTATAGGAGTTAAGAAGGGGGGATAGGAGCAGGTTTAAGATTAGAGGTTTAGCCTAGAATTCTACTTTAACTGATTGAAGGTAAAAGGGATGTAAACGGATCCAAGGGATGTAAATGGGTTGGAGGTAAAAGAATGTAAACGGTCGACGGTAACGTATTGTAAATGGACCAGAGGTAAAAAGATGTAAATGGACTGGGGGTAAAGGGATATAAATGGATCAGAGATAAAGGGCTGTAAACGGATTCAAGGAAAGGGATGTAAATGGACAAACATCTGTTTACATTCACCTGCCCATAGACCTAACATGGGTCTGTTTATCTTTGATAGGAAACTGGAGGAAATAACAGAACAGACACAGATGTCACGAAAATGGCATCCATTCCGATTGGCTCTAATTCTGCAGGGATTTAGAGAGGACAGCCATTGGAAAGGACCCTTAAAACGTTTGTAACATGTCTAAATGTTTTTTTGTAACTTAACTGTGACCACTGTCATGGTGGTCACATGATCGGAAGCCGAGGCGACCAACTTCTAATTTGTAGCCCGGACTGAGAGCTTTCTGTGCCAGCCTGGTCTCTGAGCCGAGAGTGTGCAGCGAGCTTGCGCTCAGCACAAACAGCGGCTGTCCAGCGAGGCATATATGTGCAGCATGTGGGCATTTAAGCCCACCTTTTTGCCACCATGTGGTAAGGAATAGTAATCAATACCAAATGTAAATATCAGGGCTCCACAAACCCCAGGTTACCATGGCGACCAGTTTTGTCCCGACACCTGGGCTGCTACCCCAATGCTCACCATACCCCGCGCATGGGACACACTTCTGCTCTCCTCCCCCTTTTAGTTGTTGACCTGGACGTGTGTCACGTCATTTCCAGGTCCCAGTTGAGTTTCCCTGGCCATCAAGGCCGGGAAAGAATGTAATGCAGTGCAATGTGCATTGCATTGCACTCAGTGGAGCACAGGGAAGACACCCTGGATGGATGTCTCATTAAACCGGTCACCAAAAAAAAGAAATAAATAAATCACATGGAAAAAAAAAAGTTAAGTAAAAATAAATAAAATATTGTTTTAATTAAGTTACACCCAAGCACATAAAATCTCTCTACCCCCCCCCCCCCCCTCCCCCAACAAAAAAAAATTGAGGCACCCCCACATATACACATGTACAAACATAAAGGCATGCAGTGGGCACCTACGTCTGAAAGTGTTGATTGTTATACAACTTACATATTGCCACACACGCATTGATGAGAGCAATATGCGCCAGACCTCCTTTGTAACGATAAACTGATGACTTATAGGAGTTTTTTTAAAGCGTTGCCTATGGAAAATGAAGGGTACTGACATGTTTAACCACTTGCCGACTGGCTCATGTCGCTATACGCTGGCAAAGTGGCACGGGTACGTCGCCCCCTTTAAGAGCCACTGGAGGTGTGCGCATGCAGAACGGCAGGGGACCCGATGCACGTGGCCGGTGGGCAACATCGCTGCCAGCCACCCTCGATTGTGGGAACGAGAGCTAGAACAGGGATTTGTGTGTGTAAACACACAAATCCCTGTTCTGTCAGGGGAAGAGGAGACATATTGTTTGTTCCTAGTAAGTAGGAACAATGATATGTCTCCTCACCCAGTCAGTCCTAGCCCCATACAGTTAGAAACACTAACAAGGGAACACATTTAACTCCTTGATTGCCCCTAGTGTTTACCCCTTCCCTACCAGTGACATTTACAAAGTAATCAGTGCATTTTTATAGCTCTGATCACTGTATAAATGTCAATGTGTCTTAACTGGCATTAAGAGCAGGCGTTTGTGAGGCATTAAAAAGGCCCCTCAAACACCCATGCACAAGATACAATAGACAGCACATAGTGCTGTTCAGACTAAGCATTAGCTTTGCTTCAAAATTGAAACCTCATGTCGAGTCAGGAGGCGTTTGAAGCCTTTTAACGCCCCACAAATGCTCTGGAATTCAGTTGTGGAGCGTTAAGATTCGGTCATTTACTGTGATGGAATAGGCATTTGTGGAGCAGTTTTAATGCTCGTCAAACACTTCAAAACTGCCCAATGGAGCGATTGGGGAGCATTTTTAACTCCTCATTAATGCTTGTAAAATGCCTGCCTAATGCCCATACTAAAGCTCATTGACGCCTGTCTGACGCCAATACTAACACCATGCAAACGCTATAGGAGCGTTTGTTGAGTGTTATAAATTTAGTCAAGTGTAAACAAGCCCAAAAAAAAAAAAAAAAAAAAAAAAAAAATCGCAGATCACTGCCATTACTATTAAAAAAATAAATAAATAAATAAAAATGCCATAAATCTTTCCCCTTAGTTTGCAAACACTATAACTTTTGCGCAAACCACATCAATATACGCTTATTGCAATTTTTGTTACCAAAAATAAATAGAAGAATATATATCGGCCTAAATTGATGAAGAAATTTGGCTTTTAAAAACATTTTTTGGGGATATTTAATATAGCAAAAAGTAAAATAATATTTTTTTTTTTTTAAACTGTCACTATTTTTTTTGTTTATAGTGCAAAAAATAAAAACCGCAGCGGTGATCAAATACCACCAAAAGAAAGCTCTGTGGGAAAAAAAGGATGTCAATTTTGTTTGGGTACAACCGCAAAATTGTCAGTTAAAGTGGCGCATCTCAAAAAATGGCCTGGTCATTAACCACTTGCCGACCGACTCCTGTACATATATGTCAGCACTTTGAGGCTAGGTTCACACTATTGCGATGCGGGAACGCCGCGAATCCGCGGCGTTTTCCCGCATCGCTCACCTCCCGCCGGCAGTTCACACTGCCCTATGCGGACGGCTGGGGGTGTCAATGTTATGTTAATGACACCCCCAGATCCGTCGGCATATCGCAGTGCGATCTGCCGACTCGCACAGGAATCGGATCGCATGGTGTGAACCCCCATGCGATCCGATTCCGTTGCGGACCCAAAAAAGGGTCCTGTGCGAGTTTGCTGCGGGACAGCTGCGAGTTCAGCCATACTATCTGTATGGCTGAACTCGCAGTGCTACGGAGATCGGATGTGATTTGCTGTGCGAATCACATCCGGATCTCCCCCCGCAGCAGTGTGAACCCAGCCTTAAGATGGATATCTCGGTAACGGCAGCAGCTGCTGCCACAACCGAGATATCCATCTTTTCAAGAGCCGGTCATGTATACAATAATGGTGATCTCTGCTGCGCATTCGCCGCAAGATCACCGTTATCGTCAGCGGGATAGGGCTCCCCCCTTCGCCACTCACCCGCACCCTCCGCCACTTACCGGAACTGTCAGCAGTGGCGGAGGCGATCAGGTCCTTTCAGCGCCTGGGTATAGAGACAAGTGAGGCTAAGATGAACCCCACCCGTCTCTATACCATAGCAGGGCGGAACAACGTCAAAATGTCATAGTTCTTAAAGGCACATTTTTTCAAAGTAATTTTTTCAAATGTAATTTTTTTTTTTTTATTGCATTTTAATCCAAATATGAGATCTGAGGACTTTTTGATCCCAGATATCATATTTAAGAGGACCAGTCATGCTTTTTTCTATTACAAGGGATGTTTGCATTCCTTGTAATAGGAATAAAAGTGATCCAGAATTTTATTTTTATTTTTTTTAACAGTGAAAAAAAATTTATAAAATAAATAAGAATTTTTTTTTCTTTTAAAGCGATCTGTCCCGACGAGCTCGCGTACAGAAGCGAACGCATACGCGAGTAGCGGCTTCCTATGAAAACGGTGGTCGAACTACACGCGAGGTTTCGCTGCGATTGTTAGAGCGAGAGCAATAATGCTAGCCCTAGACCTCCTTTAACTCAAAACCTGTAGAATTGTTTAAACGTCGCCTATGGACATTTTTAAGGGTAAAAAAGTTAGACGCCATTCCACAAGTGGGCACAATTTTGAAGCAAGACATGGTGGGTATCAATTTACTTGGCGTAACATCATCTTTCACAATATAAAAAAATTGGGCTAACTTCACTGTTGTCTTATTTTTTTATTCAAAAAAGTGATTTTTTTTCCAAAAAAGTGGGATCAGGCCTGACTCTGCGATCGCTGTAGTTATGTGTTTAGTGACAGTGACAGTGATCGATCGATACTGCACTTGGGTGGGCTGGGCGCAGGGGCAAAACGCAGGTGCTAGCAGGTATCTGGGCTGATCCTGCTAACAATGGTTTTTTTTGGAACCCTAAACTGCTGGGGACGCTAGTATAGATCTGATCAGATCAGATATTGATCTGTTCAGATTTTATACCACTACGGGAGGTTTATGCTTTGCGCGTGTGTGTTAGCGGTACTGGCACTAACCTAGCGCTGCCTGGGGCGACGCAGACCCTGACCCTAAAACCTAATTGATATCACCCGCCGGGTGATCAGGGGGTTAAACCTTTATTGGGTAACAAATGGTGGGTGCCCTGATGCTATAAAAAGCAAACTAACCAGAGTCACCCGTAACACTTATACGGTGATCACTGGTGAAAGGGTTAACTAGGGGCAATCAGGGGGTTCAAATTTTTATTAGGTAGTATATGGGGGTCCCTGGTGCTATATAAAAACTTGACAGGGAACCTAAATAACTAACTGGCTAACCAGCGTCACCAGTGACACTTATACTGTGATCGCTGGTGAAAGGGTTAACTAGGGGCAATCAGGGGGTTAAAACCATTATTGGATAGTATATGGGGGTACCTAGTGCTATAAAAACCTGGCGGTGAACCTAAAAAAATAACTAGCTACCTAGCGACACTAGTGACACTAATGCAGCGATCAGAAAAATTATCGCTTAGTGACACTGGCAAAAGGGGGTGAAAGGTTTGTGTGCCTACATGTCAGTGTAGTGTTGGTGCACACTTACTTTCAGTCTTCTCCTCGTATTCCAGTCAAAAAGACCGCCCCGAGGAGAATGACATCACTTCCTCCCTGCCTGTGTTTACTATACACAGCGGGAGGAAGCTTCTCATTCGCCAGGAGTGATCGAGAGGGGACGGCCAGAAACCAACGGCCGTCCCCTCATCCCGGATCGCTCCTGAAGCGAAACGGGCCGCCGCATCCAGCGGGAGGGGGTCCACCCGCTGGAAGGCAAGCACGTACATGTACGCGCTTGTGCCTGTACATGCCATTGTGATGACGTACATTGGCATGCGGCGGTCCTTAAGTGGTTAAAATGACCTGAACTGTGACAGCTGTGAATAAAAAAGGCAAGCAGGGGCCAAAGGTCTAGTCATTAGTACGGGCCTGTTTTCTCCCCATTACTGACTTATACATGCGTGTCTATGTGGGTATGGCCATCTTGGTAGAGGTAAGGTTTTGGTTCCTCATGTCAGAGAAGCTCCCCTAAAGACTGGTGATCAGACGATTGGTGGTGAAATATTTAAAGAAGTATTAAACCAAAAATGTAATATTTTGCAGCTTACCAAATACTTGGATGTGGTGGCTACATTAGTTTGCCTTTTCAACAATTTTCCATCGGTTTTCACCTAGTGATTTGGCCAGCAAGACACCTCCTATATTAGAGTGCCCCCCGTATTTAAAGAGTGAACTTACACTGGACCCCCTTCCCATCGCACCTGGTCCCGGTAACCTGGAGTCTGGCGATCACCTGTTCTGATAGATCGTACAGCCCAGACATGTGCAAAGTCCAGCCCACGGTCCGATTTTGAACGGCCCACCTGATTATCTAAACATGTATATCTTTTGTGGCCCCCCGAAAATCTCCCAGCACCGGGGCCACAAAAGATATATAGGCTGGCTGCCTTGGAGGGAGGAGGCAGGATGAGTGCCGTGCACACAGGATTACTATTTCCTGTTTACATGGCAGCCTCTGTAATAGGAAGTCCCGTCTGCGGCGCTGCCATTGGATGACTGTTCTGTCCAAAGTAGGCAGGACTTTCTCTTAAAGAGGCCTCTGTGTAAACAGTAGATTCTCCTGTAGGATATCTTTGGGGCTCGTCCTGCCCCCTCCAATGCTGCACTGATGTTTATGGTGAGTGAATTCCTGGCAATGGTGGGGAGTGAATTCCTGGCAATGGTGGGGGGCTGCATTCCTGGCAATGGTGGGGGGCTGCATTCCTGGCAATGGTGGGGGGCTGCATTCCTGGCAACTGGGGGTCTGCAGACGGGCACTGACCCTTATTTTGCTTCACAGTTCTCTATTTAAAATTACGTTTTTTTTTCCTGAAACCTTCCTCTTAAAGTGAAGGTGCATGTTATACGCCAATATGGTATATCCAAATAATACACCTGAGCTCATCTCTTTACTCACACACAGCCACAAAGGCAAGAGAATTCTTCTTGGGCAGTGTATTAGTACTCGAAAGAACACACTTAGACCAAATTTTAATGGTTCAAAGAATGTCGGGTAAAATGGTTGGCCCTCATGCATGTTCACTTAATCAAATCTGGCCCTCTTTGAAAAAAGTTTGGACACCCCTGGTATAGCCGCTTTACCAGTTCAGGGATTTGAAATCCCCAGGGCTCTCTTGCCTCTTCCCCTGCAGTGACAGGATGGTTTATGCGGGTTCTGATTGGTGATGCCACTGACCAATTAGAATGCTCCAATATATACACACCTCTTGACGAGGTACGTTTAGGAGATTAAGCCAAGGGGATTTCTAAGCCCCGGACTGGTGAGGTGGCTACAGGAGGTCTCCTAGTGGGTGATCGTCGGGCTCCAGGTCAGCAGGATTTTTTCTGTAAAGGTGAACTTACCCTTTAAATACAAATTGAAGCCAAACTCCAGTTCACACTACAGTTACAGCAAACATTTTCTATTTCTTTTGGGATAAAGGTTTTGCATAAATAAATAATCGTGCATCATAAATTGTGTTGCAATCGCAGCAAACCGCATAACGTAATGCTAATCGCCAAAAAAAAAAAAAAAAAAAAAAGCCCAGGAGTTTTTTGGTTAACATGCTTCACGCAATGAGGTTTGCCGCGATTGCAGCTACATTTGTCGCATGAAAATCGCAGCACAACTACACCGCGTTTTTAGTTGGCATTCAAATGGCTGGCATCTGAAATGTGCATTTTGTTATTCACACCCGGGCGGTTTAAAATCGTGGGCAGAATTGCGGCAAATCTACCCGCGATTCAAAACACCTAGGTGTAAATGCAGCTTAAACGGCTACATTTGAAGGAGAGCTTGTTCTGTTGAAAAGCAATAGACTTACTGCCCAGATTGCCAGATGAAAATAAACAAAAGCAAGACTAACAAAGAAAACAAATCTAATCTAATCTAATAATTGGTTAGCTGCAGTATAATAAAAGATTTGCTTTGGGTTGAGTACCGCTTTAAGAAGCACCAAAAGAGGTGGATCTATAGTGGGAATGAAACCAAAAGATCCTTGGACTGCAGCTTTCTCTTCAGAAAGAGAACAGTGAGCAGAACAGTAGTGACATCATCATATCGCACTGCAATTTGCATGAGACTAGCGATCAGAGGCAGCAGAGTATTTCACTCTGCAGATATACAACTGTGAGGCTCAAGGCACCAGAAGTACTCTGCTATTTTCCAGGAGGAATTCAATACCAAAAGGGAAAAAGTTCCAGATGTTCCTTATAACATAGTAAATCTTTTTTTTTTATAGTTTAGCTTTACTTATTGTGCTTAGTAAAGTTTTTAAGAGGCAACTTCACATTTCTATTATTGAACCTTGGTCTAAAACAGACATGCCTAGTACACACGCCCAGAAAATCGGCTGAAAAATACCAATTTCGAATATCCGAAGGGACAAACACGAAGATTTCTCGTACGACACCAGAACATATGATTTTTGTTTAATCAGTACAGTATATGTCTGAAAAAAAAAATCAGAAGAGGAAGACTACGCATGCTTGGAAACGAAAGATTACAATACAATACATTACTTCCAAAGTTGAATTTACATAACTTTAATAACTTCTTCATTTTTGAAATGGGTCATACAGAAAAAAAACAAAAAAAAACTAAATGTTTTCAATATTCTCATCATGTGTAGGAGGCATGGTTTATAGAAATTCTATGCAAATCTTCAAGTTATTAGTTTTCCTGGAGGCATACTGGACAAGTTAGGGAACCAAACAAGCAGCACCAATCCCCAGTTTGACACTCCAGCCCAGCAACATCAATGGAGACACGGAACACAAGCTACACAATTTCCATGGAAGAGGTGTTCATGGTAAGGGTGGACATGCTCAGGAATAAGCATTAGGATAATGTAACTGAAGGGTAGCATGCAGGAAATATTTGTGTTGCAGAGGAAGCAAGTGACAGGGGAAGAAAATCTGTTTTAAACACTAATATGTTAAAGCAGAGATTTTTTTTTTTTATACATTTGTGCAGGTTTATTACAATAATGAAATTTAAAGGAGAAATAAAGCCAAGTATATTTTACAAATTACAGGGGTGCAGTTGGTTGTGCACTTCCATGATCCATTTTCAGCTGCCAGTGGGTGAAGCCCGCTGTCGGCTGAAGTCTCAGAACCAGTCCAGGCTCTAAAAAGATCCCAACTATATGGTTGGGATCCCACCAGAAGACAGGCCTGATAGCTGGCTCAGCCTCGCAGCTATCAGCTGAGAGCATGAGCCAGCCCCTCCAGACTCATCCACAGCCCAGCACTCCAGTGACGCTGGAGGAGCAGAGCAGATAGCCGAGTACTGACAGTCCCTGGCTCCCTGCTCCTAGAATGCTGAGAATTGAGCGATCAGCAGTTTTTGATCTCTCGGTTCACAGTGTAGAGTCGGTAGGTAGGATTGAAGCTGCATCCACCAAGGAGAGTACAAATGCTTTTTTTTTCTAAATCCCATAATTCTCTTTAAACTATGAGTAGACCTCCTGAATTTCTTATGTATCAGATGAAAGCTGCCGGTTTATACGACTAGCATAAGGTTATAGACTATTCAACTATTCTCGAAAAGATCACAGAGCATTTTATTGAAAGGTAACCATTCTTTTTTTTCGCCACAGAGACATCTTTGTTGACACCTGAACAGCTACACGATTCACAGTTCAGAAACCCTGACAGTTGGCAAGCATATACACCATTCCAGCAGTATTTGGACTACAGATCATTTTCCACAGACATTTTTAGACTGACTGGCCACAAATTTCTTGTTCACTGCTCATTTTCAAAAGTTGGCAGTCTATAGATCTACAAAAAAATATCACTAGTAATGTATGTATAAAACATCACATCTGTGAAAAAATAAGGTCATCTTTAGGCATTACCACTGTACAAGATTGCCCTATCACAATGTATTTTGACAAATCTGAAAACACTAGATTTTTTTATATACAACACAGCTTCAGAACACCTGATGCAAAAAAGATCCGCTTTCATTCTAAAAAATCTTTAAGGGCTGCTGGGAAAAAAAAAAAAAAAAAAAACAGTACTGATGTGCTAACCTCTTGTTACAACATTTCATAAAGTTCTATTTACACAGAGGCATTGCAATTCAGTAGTGTGCATTGCAGCTGGTGTGAATGAGCCCTAAAATGAACCTATAAGCCATGGGACTTCAAACTACTGGCCCTCCAGTTGTTCAGGAACTACAATTCCCATCATGCCTAGTCATGTCTGTGAATGTCAGAGCTGCACAATGCCTCATGGGATGTGTAGTTTTGCAACAGCTGGAGGGCCGTAGTTTGAGGATCCCTGCTATAAGCTCACCTTACAAGGGGTATCTAAATTTATAAAACAAACCCAATGAATCTCCAAAACCATAGTTTAATACTAGGAAATTACCGAGTACACTGACTTAAGTTGGTCAATGAGGGTGGGGGAAGCTAACAGAACGTCAGGGTTTTGGAAATTACCATGCACTATAAAGATAGGCTAAACCAGCATGGAAACACCTAAAAGTAGGGGGATATCTGGAACAAAATACCTTGCCAAAAGAGACCTGAGACCAAGCCCCATGACCCCGCTGTTTGGACTCGCATCTTTCTCTCCGACCTATACTAAACTCTAAATTTCTTTTGTAGCAAAAAGCTGATGCTCCTCTTGAGCCATACAATCCAAAAACGGAAAACGCCTTCCCTTATCCCGCATACTTTCCACCGACAACACTTCTGGGGCCTGGCTTGAACATACTCAATTGACACTTTCTGAAAAAATGACTGAACATTGACAAATTTAATAGAGCACAGACAGCCTTTGAGTCATTGCTATATCAGGCTGGCAGACCGGAGTGCTCGCTATCCCAAATCAATCAGATTTTGGTTCAGATCTTTTACCCAGATGCACCACCATTCATTTCAAAATGGGAACGGGAAATTAACTTATCCCCTGATAATACGGAACGGGGCAAAACACTGGTGCTGTCCTTTAAACTATCTATTTCATCTCATGCCCACAAAAGAAATACAGAATTGTGTCTACGGGGTATCGTGGCCCTACTCTTCTACATAAGATTGATCCTAAAGTATCAGACACATGCTGGAGAGGTTTACAGGCCATCCCTATAACAAATTAATTGGGGACAAATTTACAAATGAACCTCGTATAACTATATTATCTATGTAGCCAGGCTCCTAGAAGCAAATAAAGAGCTTAATTCGTAATTTTCAGGTGGCTGCTTGTTCTGTTAACGCTAGATCCTCTAGCCCAGTGGTCATCAACCCTGTCCTCAGGGCCCACTAACAGGCCAGGTTTGCAAGATAACTGAAATACATGACAGGTGATATCATTTGCAGTATTCTAGTCTGCATCTCCCCAATGTAATACATAAAACCTGGCTTGTTAGTGGGCCCTGAGGACAGGGTTGATGACCGCTGCTCTAGCCAATCTGCGGATCCTTCTTTGGCTAGGGAAGTGCACAGCATTGGACACCTAGAATGTATGATAGCATGGGATGCTGATAAGAGTGTATTTCACACCGTATCGTTGCACTTCCGGTTCTTCACAGATTTTGACGTTTTTTGTAGCCGATAAATTCATTGATGTCTGTCAGGGGCCCTCCCATGTGTAGATTGCTACCTCCTGCCCTTCCCTCCCTCATTTTAGCTTAACAATGCCATATTCGTCAAGCATTTTTGTTGCTCCAACTCGGCTCCTGGTGGTCTACTGGGTAATTTAATTTCTTTGCAGTTACTATGCTCGTTTTACCATGTCTTAGTGACCTATGTCTTAAATCCAATTGACCTTTTATTATGATCTTAATGTATACTTGTGCATCTATTGAAATTGAGCTGACGCACTATGTTTTCATTCTATATTGTCAGATACTGTTTAAAACCGAATAAAAATAGATTCGGCATATAAGTAAGAGGTCTTCAGACCTACACCTAAAAGTGACTGCTAAGCCTGTGGCCAGCTTACAAGGCAACAAAAGCCTGCAGGCTCACTATATAATATCTGTACATATTCAAAATTTGCCATTCTCAAATATTTGCAGTTTCAAAAGATTTGAGTGAAAAACTGGGACGATATGGTATAAGAGCAATCACAAGAATACCACTTCTAGAGAAAAACTTGTCCATCTTTTTTTGTTTTCCTAAATCTCAATGTAATTCAAGAGAGAATCCTGGCATTGTAATGCTGTCTATGCTATGCTCATAAGATATACAGCATGTGTACAAAAAGCAAATATTTCCTATAAGACAGTGTTTCATATAACGTACATAACTTTCTTGCCACCTAAACGGCTGAACCATACAAGAGAAGTGAATATAAAACATCAATACCAAGAAAATTCACCAATTTATTCTTAAATCTATCTGGCCCAGGCAGAATATTATATCTGTTACCAATATAGGCACTACAAACACGATTTCACCTTTAACCACTTACAGACCGGACCATTTTGCTGGTCAAAGACCAGACCACTTTTTGCGATTCGGCACTCTGTCGCTTTAACTGACAATTGCGTGGTCGTGCAACGTGGCTCCCAAACAAAATTGACGTCCTTTTTTTCCCACAAATAGAGCTTTCTTTTGGTGGTATTTGATCACCCCTGCGGTTTTTATTTTTTGCGCTATAAACAAAAATAGAGCGACCATTTTGAAAAAAACACATTATTTTTTACTTTTTGTTAAAATAAATATCCCCCAAAAATATATAAAAAAAAATGTTTCCCTCAGTTTAGGCCGATACGTATTCTTCTACATATTTTGGGTAAAAAAAAAAAAAAAAAACGCAAAAAGCGATTGATTGGTTTGCGCAAAAGTTATAGCGTTTACAAAATAGGGATAGTTTCATAGCATTTGTATTAATAATTTTTTATTATTTATTTTTTTACTAGTAAATGACAGCGATCAGCGATTTTTATTGTGACTGCGACATTGTGGGGGACCCATCGGACATTTTTGACACATTTTTGGGACCATTGTCATTTATACAGTAATCACTGCTATATAAATGCAGTGATTCCTGTGTAAATGACACTGGCAGTGAAGGGGTTAACCAGCGGGTGGCAGTGTAGGGGTTAAGTGTTCCTAGGGGTGTGTTACTAACTGTGGGGGGGGTTGGGCTTTCATTTAGTGAACACTGATCTCTGCTCCAATCACATGGAGCAGAGATCAGCATCACTAGTTGCTAGGCAGAATGGAGAAATGCTGTGTACACGGCATTTCCTCCATTCAGCCGTCCCGTGAGACGATCGTGGGTATGCCTGCAGCGATCGAGTCCGCGGGTCCCGCGACCGGACTCACGGGTGTCCCGACCAGCGCGCTCCCGATGGCAGGGCGGCATTGAATATTGGACGTACCTGTACGCCAATATGCCTGCCCGTGCCATTCTGTCGATGTACATCGTTGTGCGCTGGTCGGGAACCGGTTAAGAGGGTAAATAAACTGTGCACTGAACGAGTTATAACCTGTGGAAAGAGGAAATTCATTTTATTTTCTTCAGGAATTAAGAAAAGCTCGAGTCCCCAAAAAAGGTTTCTAGCAATCCTTTATGACCGGTTTCTTGCAAGTACTACTAAACAGTACTACTAAACATTAGGGCCTCATGGGTTGAAATCTGTGAGAGGAACTGTCAGTACTGTGCACACCAACTGATCGTAGATTCTCTTTCATTCTACCAGCAGTGGCTGGAAATGGAAATGTAGTGGCTGCAAAGGGCAATATTTCACCATTCAAAAGGCCTGTTACTCTAAGTCAGCGGTAGCCAAACTGCCCCCTTTGATGGTCTTTATCCGCTTTTGTGGCAATTTTATTTCAGCCAACACCAACAATGGGGCATAATTCTTGTTACTGACACCAACAATGATGCACTATTCCTCTCATTGACACCAACAATGGGGCCAGAGGCATACCTAGGGTCTCCAGCGCCCCTGGCGAGAATCTGTTTTTTTTACATCAATTTCCTGTCAGTTTTAATTGTCCGCATATCCATTATAGATAATGTTTAGGCTATACAGTCCCTTTTTGAAAAAACATATTGCATATAAACAAACATAGTAGTCAGATGAGGTTTAGGATAAACACGTGGTATCACATGCAGAAGAAATAGAAAACCTTAAAAACCTTAAATAGGTTTTATATTTTTTTCTAATATAACTCATTTAAAATTTTTAAAGGTGCTAAATATAATAAGAGAAGAATCTGTATTCATATTATGCTTCATATTGTGCTTAGCTTGGCTATCTAAAACTTCAAAGTGACCTCATATCAGAAGAGGTCCCTGGTGTGCAATGGGAAGGGAACAGAGTCATGTGCTTATTACAATGCATCACACTATTCAACTTTTGCTTTTTTTCATTTTGCAGCTTTTTGAAATGTCACAAACGGACATATCATTCCTGTTTATACACCACTGTACACAGTGTTGTAGTGCGCCAAACACAGTATAGTAATAAAGAACATCCTACATGTTTTCACTTCAGTGGTGTGAACTGAACAAGCAGCACACAATGCAAATTGCCCCATCTATCCTCTACACATCACAGCTCAACGCAGGGTGGTGTGAATGGGCTTGGTTGGCACTATTGCTTGCGTGGGTGCCTCTCTCTGCATGCTCTTGTGCATAGGACAGCCTATTAATTTTAATGCACTCCCCTACATGTGAAAAACTAGGAAAATAAGTCCCTGGCTCTTTTCTAAAAACATGCTGTATAGAACCGCATTCTGCTGCAGCACCATTCAGTTTAGGATGTGTGTTTGCAGATGCATGGGGGGTGCCATTGACAATTAGTGGCACCCCCACTCAAGTGCAGTGCATTTCCCTGTGTGTTGGGAAAGCATGCGATTTTGTGGGCTTTCCCAGCACATGTAGATGCCGATCTAGAATGAATGAATGTTCTATTTAAACCAATTAGGTTCCTGGGAATTTCCTATGTTCTATAGAATCAGCAGCACCATAAAACCTGCCACTGTTATTGAACCATCTCCTGTTCATAGTCTCCTGACAGGGTATGAGTATTAGTGTCACGGTTGCTAAACAATCCAGAATAGGCGGTCGGTAAAAAAAAAAAAAAAAAAAAAAAAAAATCTTATTTACCCAAATTAAATAAAAAGTGGAATGCTTTTAGATTGTAAGCTCTTCTGTGCAGGGCCCTCCTAATCCTCTTGTATGTTATTGTATTATAATTGTATCACATCCCTTTTATTGTCTAAAGTGCTGCATAAACTATCAGTGCTATATAAATTCTGTATAATAATAATAATAATAATAATAATGATAAATGTTCTAGTACAGGGGTAGGGAACGTTTTGAGCACAGTGTGCTGAAAAATGTTTTCAAAGAGATTGAGAGTGCCGATTTTATAACAAAAAAACGTCAACTTCACATTCTCAATCCCTAAAAGGATTTTTTATAAAGTAAATGCTATAAACTACTTTAGTAGTGAGAAATTAACATCCTGCACTCTCACGCCTCAGATCGGCCCCAATTCATGCACCTTCACACCTCAGATCACTGTCCCCCCTGCTCATCCGCCCCACCACTGTAACCCCCTGCTCATGTGTTCCACAGATGTACTTCCTTTCTCCTCTGCCCCACCAATGTACCCCCCTGCTTTTCTGTCCCACCTCTAAACCCCTTTCTCATCCCTTCCACCACTGTACCTCCTGCACATCTGCCCCACCACTTTACCCTCTTGCTCTTCTGTCCCATCACTGTAACCCCCTGCTCACCTACTCCATCAATGTACCCCCTTTCTCATCTGCCCCACTGCTTTACACCCCCTGCTTTTCTTCCCCAACACTGTACCCCCTGGTCTTCAGCCCCACCTCTGTACCCCCTGGTCTTCAGCCCCACCTCTGTACCCCCCTGGTCTTCAGCCCCACCTCTGTACCCCCCTGGTCTTCAGCCTCACCTCTGTACCCCCCTGGTCTTCAGCCCCACCTCTGTACCCCCCTGGTCTTCAGCCCCACCTCTGTACCCCCCTGGTCTTCAGCCCCACCTCTGTACCCCCCTGGTCTTCAGCCCCACCTCTGTACCCCCCTGGTCTTCAGCCCCACCTCTGTACCCCCCTGGTCTTCAGCCCCACCTCTGTACCCCCCTGGTCTTCAGCCCCACCTCTGTACCCCCCTGGTCTTCAGCCCCACCTCTGTACCCCCCTGGTCTTCAGTCCCACCTCTGTACCCCCCTGGTCTTCAGCCCCACCTCTGTACCCCCCTGGTCTTCAGCCCCACCTCTGTACCCCCCTGGTCTTCAGCCCCACCTCTGTAAAGCATGCAGGGACTTGTAGCCCCGTCACAGGCTGTAATAGAGGAGCAAGGCATGTTGGAGCTTCTAGTCCTATCACAGCTACAATGGAGGTGCACAACATGCTGGGACCTGTAGTCCTATCACAGGCTGTACATCGTTTTAGTTTCCTCCTTCCCAATCCCAGCAACTCTCGCCCCCTCCTCCCTGTCTCTCTATAAAGCAGGGGTCTTCAAACTACAGCCCTTCAGTTGTTCAGTAACTACAATTCCCATAATGCCTGGTCAGGTCTGTGAATGTCAGAGTTTTACAATTCCTCATGGGATGTGTAGTTCTGCAACAGCTGGAGGGCCGTAGTTTGAAGATAGAAAGGTTTGTACAGACCTGAAGTCAGCGCGTGTTCCTGCTCCCGGGAGGAGACCGCTTCGTTCTGCTGTGTGGGGGAGACTGCCTGCAGGGACGGGAGACATGCATCTGCATCTGAAGTGTGTGAAGTGACGTGAAGGCGGGCTGTGTGTATGTGAGAACAAGTTAGAAGAGCAGCAGAACACTGCCAATATGTACCCTTCCCCCCTCAGCCTGCGACCCTGGCGGGCGCCAGTCTACCCAACTTCTTGGTACGCCCCTACATGGGGCACTATTCCGCCCTCTAATGCCATAGATGCACTATTTATGCCCACTGATGCCATAATAATTTCTACTCCCAATGGCCACAGATCCACCACCCCCAAAGTCTGAAGGAAAGTAAACTGGCCCTTTGTTTACAAAGTTTGGAGACCACTGCTCCAAGTGACAGTGTAAAGTAAAACACAAAACATACCTAAAAACCGACAGCTGATTAACCAGTTCTATATTCTGAAACTGAACAAAAGGCTTTAAAAGGATACATTTCTAGCACGCAACCAAAAATAATAGATTACATTTTGAAGAAAAGGCAAAGACTTCTGATTTGCACAAATCTTGGAAACTCAAACTGAACATAAGAAAATGTAAATGCAGAGGTTACCTTCAATGAAAAATACATTTTGAGATTATCAGTAGATTGGGTGTATGCTGAACATAGTGGGGAAGCCTTTTTCCCCCCATTCTTGTCCTCATAATGATCTTCAACTGAGGACAATAGCTACACTGTGACCCTTCTACATAGAAGAATGAAGGATTAGGGCCCACTAGTAGGGAGACATTTCAACAAGCTTTACTTACGGTCAGCTTAAGATGTTTGTGCACCAAAGTATTCCTATATTTGTGCGCATCGGACATTATGAAAACAAACGTGCCCCTTCATAGCTTATGTATGTCGATTTTTGTTCTTTTTTTTCACTTCCCCTTTTATTAATTCTAATGAAGTTCCTGGCAAAGGTTATGCAATAAGAGCAATTCAGTTATCTTTTATTCACATCTCTTAGTGTGGTAAAACTATAGAGTGTGCATACAGAATATTCTGATACAGCGAAAGGATAACACTGGAATATCTCTGGAGATCTAAAAACAGTGGCCCTGCTGCCTGGAAGGTAGTTCAGATATACCAGGTACTGTTACATATGTGAATGGGACCAATGGCAGTGGTACAAGAGTGTATTACATTTTTTTTTAAATGAGAATAGAAAAGAATTTGGTTCCAGGACAGAGGAATGTGTCATGTGAACCACTTGATGACCCAACAAAGATATTTTTGCCTCGGCTTTAGAGCTGCACGATTCTGGCTAAAATGAGAATCACAATTTTTTTGCTTAGAATAAAAATCACGATTCTCACGGCGTAACATCATCTTTTGCATCATACAGAAAAAAATGGGCCAACGTTACTTTTTTTTTAAATTCATGGATGTGTATTTTTTCCAATTGCGTTGAAACACCACTGCGCAAATACAGTGTGACATAAAACATTGCAACAACCGGCATTTCATTCTGTAGGGTCTCTGTTAAAAAATATATATAAAATGTTTGGAGGTTCTAAGTACAGTAAAACCTTGGATTGCGCGCATAATTCGTTCCAGAAACTTGCTTGTAATACAAACGCACTTGTATATTAAAGCAAATTTCCCCATAAATAATGGAAACGCAAATGATTTGTTCCACAACCATTCATTCATACGTCCTTCAGTTTATAGTCCATATAAAAAGATTATAGCAATGTGACCAGGTTGTGTAACCATAAAATGTCCATCCCCAAATGGAAGCTTCCACAAGGGGATTAGACGCAAAATCCATTGGAAGCTACAGAGTATAAAAGAGAAGAGAGGCGCCTTTAACCATATAAATTATTATTATACACAATTTATATAGTGCCAACAGTTTATGCAGCACTTTACAATGTATGTGGGGGGGGGGGGGGGGGGACACAATTACAGTACAGTTCAATACAAAAGGTACAGGAGGGCCCTGCTCGTAGAGCTTACATTCTAAAGGGAAGGGGTTGTGGTACAAAAGGTAATAGCTGCAGAGAATGATTTGATGGGGTACAACTAAATGTTGTACCTTCATTAAATGTAACCATATTGCTACACTTAGAGGTGACTCTCTTTTCTTTTATGCTCTGTTGTGACATGACGCTACTGTATATCAAAACATCGCTTGTATATCAAGTCAAAATGCATTTAAAAAAAAATAAAAATTGGCTTGTCTTGCAAATTGCTCTTGAACCAAGTTACACTCAAACCAAGGTTTTACTGTAATTTTCTAGCACAAAATACTGATTTTAACTTGTAAGCAACAAAATGTCAGGAAAAGGTTTATTCTTTAAGTGGTTAAACTGACCTGATTTACAGACCGAAGTTCAATCCTTTGATCTCCAAAATACCTAAAATGTTGAAATGTTTATAGTTGAAAAACTTGGAAGGCTACCTTTTTTTTGACAGCTGTGAGTGAGCAGAGGACTCTCTGCACTTGTTACATGAATGAATTGGGGAAATACTGCATAGAGATCGTAAAGGGGGTGTGAATTGAGATTGCAATTTTTTAAAGATTAATCATGCAGCTCTACTCGGCTTCTCATAAAATCTGGACTGATATAAAATGTGAAAGCAATGAACAAGGCAGGTGAAGGGTTTCATTATTTGAGACAAATGGTTTCAGCAATAACGGATGCCAAGTTTAATGAGGGCATTTTTGTTGATCTACGGATCAGATAGGTCAATGACAAGCAGTTAGAAGATTTGTTAGGCAGGCCATAGATGGTGCAAATTTGCACGATTCTCCCATCAACACAGACAGTGCTGACACGGGAAGCCCTCCCGCTGAGACATTGGGGGTTATTTACGAAAGGCAAATCCACTTTGCTCTACAAGTGCACTGCAGTCGCTGTAAATCTGGGGGGACATGCAAGGAAAATAAAAATCAGCATTTAAGCTTGTACGTGACTGGATGATAAAATCAGCAGAGCTTTCCTTTATTTCAGATTTACAGCGACTGCACTTCCAAGTGCAATTTCAATGCACTTGTAGTGCAAAGTAGATTTGCCTTCCTAAATAACCCTCATTGTGTTCTCTCAGTGGGAGGTGGGAGCAGGCGGAAGAAGCGGTCTCCGCCAGGAGAAGACAGCTAAGGCAGCTGCTAGTGAACAATGCAAGTCAATCCGGCAGGCTGGTTGTACCGAAGTTGATCGATCAACTTGGTACATCGAGCTTGCCCACACGGTTCAAATCTCAAGTGGTTCCTGCTGAACCAGCCAATATTCAAACAGGCTATGGCTGGCCTTAGTAGGGCCAGGAAAAAAAAAAAACACCTGGAAGGCATTCAAGGATGTTGTTGGCAAATACAGAGCACCAAACAGCATACAAGACAATGAAGTACAACATGTCTGAAGATTCATTTTCTGCATTCACACTTGTACTTCTTTCCCAAAATCTAGGTGTGGTCAGTGACGAACATGATGAAAGTTTTCACCAAGACTTTGCCATCATGGAAAAACTGGTATCAGAGCAAATAGAATCCATCAATGCTGGCTGAATTTTTTTGAACACTGCAGTGGGATGCACTGGACACGGAGTACAAAACACTTTTAGCCTTGTGAACTCATGCAACGTGTCAGAAACATAGTCATTAAAAGTTCATTTCATATTTCTCAAGATTCCTATGTGATACGGTCATTCTGATCCTGTATACAGTATGTGTTCAGTTTGAAGGGGTCCATCCTAAATTTTAAAACAAAGTGTTGTGCAGTGTAATCATTTTTTTTGCCAGAGAAAGTAAACCTAATAATGTATATTAAAAAAAAAACAGGACCGTATGTGCCTTAGTTTTAGGCAGAACAACTTGGCTCATTACCCCAATCAAGCATGAAACGTTCACACACACCTTGATAAACATCCTTTTATAGCCTCATGCTGATTTTGTCTGAATCGCTTGCTAGACTGAAGTTCAGCCAGAATATTACATGATTCTCACACTAAAGCCGGGTTCACACTCAACCGTTTTTTTTTCGTGCAACCCAGTGGGCCAAATGTCTGCCTTTTTTTTTTTAACCGTCCACTGTCTCCCAACATGCGGTCTGTGTGGGGCACTGCATGTAATTCGCACCACAGGAAACGCAGCACATTGCTATTCGAATTACATAGTGTCTTTGGGTGCAATTTGAGTCATGTATTTGTATGGCTCAATTCGCACCAAACTGTGCAGGACCCTTTTTTTTTTGGTCTGCACCAGAATCGGATCGCATGGGTGTTGACACCCATGCGATCCAATTCTACAAATCATGCTGCCTTTTGCAAAACGATTGTGGGGAGAAGGAGAAGGAGAAGGAGAAGGAGAAGAAGGAGGAGAAGGGCAATACAAAATATTTTTGACAACTGCTTCCCTTACATTAATAAAACACATCAATAAAATGACAGGACAGTACAAACACTCCCAAAATAACCTCTTTTTGGAAAGTGGACATCCTTGTCTTATTTTTTTTTTCTTTTGCACAATGTTTTGGAAATAAGGAACCATATTGGTATTTAGGCGGCTTAGCCTTTTAAAGCCATCCACTGAAGCCAAGTACAACTCTTCTGTTATTAATCGAAGAAAGTTCATGAAGGATGACATTGTATTGCATGCAATGGGTGGATGTCAAACCCAAAACATGTTAAGCCACTCCTAAAACAATTGCACAGTGGTCAACAAAACTTTAACCCCCCCCCCCCCCCAAAAAAAAAGAAACCCACATTAATGGTAATCTGTGGCCCTTTAAGATCCTACCCCTAGCTCTTTTCAATTGCTCGTTCTTTGTTGTAGCTGGAGGATTTAATGAACAGATTCTTTCATTGAATCACTTTCTGGTGAAGATTACGTAATGCAAACAATTCTGTCATCTTTTATTCACATCCCTCAGTATGGCAAAGCTGAAATACATTGTATATTCCAGTACATTTCAAGGGTAATTTTATTTATTTCTTTAAATCAGAGAAAGCCGGGCTGGCACACAAGTGCACACTAGCAAGGACGTATGGTTGTTTCTATCAATCACAATAGTGGTGCTTTCTGGATGTTTAGTTACAACAGCCAGCCGTAAAGCAGTTAAAATGTGGCCTCCAGATCTCCACACCATTGCCCGCATACTCCGAGAGGACGTGGACTATTTTTTGGTCCAAGCCCTACCTCCTCTCCATCCAGACAAGACTTCTAAGCACTCAGCCCTCACATGGTCCAATGACACAGCTAAGTTTACTGGTTATCAGTTACAACATTCTTCCACCTTTGCACATCTAAAGCACTCACATACAATGCAGCAGTTGTGCAGTTGTCTCACGTAATGCCACGTACCTCATCCTTTGGCTAAAAGACATAACGTTATGCCACTTACCTCTCATACCATTGCTATATACCACAGTTTCTCCAGCCTGAATCTGAGACATGGTATGACTCAATTAACTTTTTCATACGTTTTTGTTTAATGTGGGGGTTCCCCCCCCTTTTTTTTTTACTACTGCAACCTTTGATAAATTATCGGTGCTCTCCAAACAGCCATATTTAGGATACCATTAATGACACTCACGCAGAGGTTTCCCCACACCGGTTTGTTACCAAGCTACGTCTCTGCTGCCCACTGAACATGGACTGTGATATGTGAAACTTCTCCAATAGGAAGACATCTTGACCCTTTGTACACGACATAGTATATTGATCCCACAGGACACAAGGTGGTACAGTGGCCTTCTGCTTTAACTAAACAGTAGACACGATGGCAGTGATTTTAGTTGAACTACTATGATCATCATCCGCGAGTTCAGCAAATTTCTCAAAAGAATCCACATGTCAAACTGACCCAGCGGTCTCAGGACGGGGTCCTTTTGAAATTCTAAAGGAGCTTGCCACTGTTACTGGTTCCTGCTTGAGGCATATCAATATTACACCTCTCCTGCAATTTTGCCACAGCCAGTTAGGCTGAAACTGGTTCACTACTGCTTGAAGTTCTTATTATTGATATATTAACAAATGTTGTTAGAGGTTTTTTTTAATACAATGTGACTGACTTACCACATTCCACCCTCACCTCTAACTGGTAGGGCGTAAATGTTAACACTTATGACGTAATAGATATGGACCCCAATCAGAATTTCATTACTTCCTTTACCTACATATATAGACTCCCACCCAATTACCACTAAAGCTTGATCTTACTTTGCTCCGGCTACATAGTCTCCTTCCAAGCTCACGCTGTCCCCCAAATGGCCACAGCCATCTGATTTCTATATATGGATTGTGCACTCCCACAGTGGATATCACTACCACACTAATACCTTAAGTAGCTATACCCTTAATCACTGACTTTATCCAGAATCCTTTTGAGCCTCCTTCAGACAGGCTAGCAGGTTCTTGCCTGTCCACAGAATTTCTTGTCCTGACGTTCTCCCCCACCCTCTTATAGCCTCCCGGGCCTACCCTCTCTTCCCTGTTTGCACCCCCACCCTTTTTTGTTTCTCTCCTCAACCCCTTTCTCCTTAAAAAACAATTGGTTCCATCATTTTTCTCAAAGAATATCTGAACATATTGTGTGCTTCAGTCCCCACCATTGCTCTCCTAACTGATACCAGACAATCTAAAGATATACCCAAAACCCTGAAGTTTGTCTCGATCAATGCTCAGGGACTGAATATTCCAGAAAAGCGTTCTCAACTGCTACTACTAATGAATAAGATGAAAGCCGATAATGTGCTTATACAAGAAACCCATTTTCGATCCAACCAAATTTCCACATTGACCAATCAAATTTTACCAATAGCTCATCATGCTACCAACAGCCAAGGCAGAACTAAAGGGGTGTCCATCCTTATCTCCAAACACTCCCCAATAAATATTATGCATATGCTTGACAACACCGAGGGGAAGTTCCTTTTTGTGAAAGGTACTCTATACAACAGACCAATCACTCTGGCAAATATTTATTGCCTGAACGTGAAAAAGGGCACCTTGCTCAATTCGCTTGTGAACCACCTCACCACCTTTCAATCAGGCATCCTCATATTAGACGGAGATCTCAATATACCTCTGTAACCCATCCTTGACACCTGTACAGGCACATCTTCCTTGCTATATAGGGCACTACGGAAGACCAACCTCATATGATTATACATATTTCTCCCCACCCCACAATTGCCACTTCAGGCTAGATTATCTTTTTCTTTCCCAATCAGACCTTCGCTTCTTGTCGAAGGCCACCATCGAGCCCATGATTATTTCTGATCATAACCCAATCAAAATGACCTGAACATTACCAGAATCTGCTCAGCACACCAAACAATGGTGCCTAGACGCCTCTCTTCTCACAGACCAAACACACAGACTTCACACTAATCTAAGCTTATACTTTCAGGACAACTCAGACCCAACAATCTCCCCTATCTCAACCTGGGAAGCTTACAAATGTGTGATTAGAGGAGAGCCAATTGCTATGACCGCACAGAGGAGGAAGGAGAGACAGGCACATCTAGATGCTTTAACGGACCGTATCTGTGGGCTGGAAGTTTCACATAAAAAAAAAAAAAAAATAATCACGTGCTGATCAAACTTTTAAGGATCTACTAGATGCCACAAAAGACCTACTTACTGAATTAGGATGGACAAGAAGACGTAAATATATTCTATCCAAAAAACTGTTCTATGAGCAAGGAAACAAAAGCGGTAAGATGTTAGCGAGAGCCCTACAATCTATCAGAGTGGCCACCACAATACATCATATTAACTCCCCAGAGGGGCGTCCTCTAGCCTCAGCAGATGATATAGCTGACCAATCTGTTCACTACTATGCAAATCTTTATAACATAAGACCCAACTCACCTTCTAGGACTGACCAAATCTTTACGCAAGAATCCATCTCAGCCTTTTTAACAGAATATAGTCCAAATCCTATTTCCAGGGAGGATGCACACAATTTAAAACGGTCCCAGCTGAGGAACTAGCCCCATCTATAAAACAACTAAAAGTAGGACAGAGTCCTGGCCCTGACGGCTTTTCGACATCTTATTACAAAAAATATTTGTCAACGTTCTCACGGTCCCTTTTTTGTCTGCTTTCAACTCGCTAACATCCAACCCAGTGGCCTTATGGGCAAGTTGGAAGCACACATAATGGTAATCTCCAAGGAAGGAAAAGTCACCAATTATAGACCAATATCCTTACTCAATGTCGACTTAAAAATCTTCGCAAAAATTTTGGCCATTCGCTTATCGGTACATATGCCATCATTCATAACCAATGATCAAGTTGGCTTTATCCCAGGCAGAGGGCAGGGACAATATCCTGAAAGCCTTACATTACTGGTTAACTAAGAACAACCACAGAGGGTTTTTCCTGTCTTTGGACATGGAGAAGGCATTTGATAGGGGGGCCTGGGACTACATGCGTGTCTTGGAGCACATAAGCTTAGGCCATAACATGCTTAACTACATATTTGCACTGTATGCTTTTCCGACAGCTAAAGAGTGAATTGCCCTCTATTGAATGCCTTCTCTATATCAAGCGACACTAGGCAGGGCTGCTTTTGTTTGTTCTGAGGTTGGAACCCTTGCTGCGGCACTTAGAGCTAACAACATTAAAGGAATTGAGATTGTAGAACGCACCTTTAAAATAGCAGCCTTTACGGATGATATCTTATTATTCCTATCTGAACCACTGACTTCCATTGCTGCACTACTTAACAGACTTTTCATATTACAAAGACCTCTCTAATATGCAGATTAACTTTGCCAAGTCCTTCACTCTCAATGTGATGCAAACAGCATATGAGGTAAAAACATGCAAAACCAGCTTCCCCTTTGTGTGGCAAAAGCAATCGATAACATACCTTGGGATACAACTCCCAATATCCCTATCAGAGCTCTACACACTGAACTACTTGCCCATACTGAGAAAAATCCAAAGTGACCTGCAAACCTTTATGTACTAGAAACGGTACCTATTCAGCTATCCAAGGCATTTTTCATGGCGTATTGCAGGGCCTGCACACTATTCATCTGAGGCAACAAACGTCCTAGACTAAACTATACCATGTTTACTCTACCCAAACTAGGAGGAGGCATAGGCCTGTCTGACATCTACAATTATTACTCAGAGTGTCACTTATCTAGAATTGTTGACTGGCATCGCCATAAAAAGATAAAAGCATATTTGAAAAAAAAAAAAAAAAAAAAAAAAAAAAAGATAAAAGCATGGATTTACATCCAAGCAGGCAGGTTACGTGGTACCGCTAGGATTGATTCCTTGGCTACACAAACAACGCATACCTACAGAATATAACACACACCCGATTAGGGCTGCAACTAAAGATTATTTTCATAATCAATTAGTTGGTCGATTATTGTTTGATTAATCAGTTAATAACCTTAAAAAAGAAGAAAAAAAAAAAAAAGGGTGGTGTACAATTTAGTTAAATATACAAAGTTAAAAAAAGGAAATGTATTTCTTAAATATCTCTATGCGGTGGTAAATATAAATAACTATTTGGTTAGGGAGCAAAATCTCTAATCCACTCTGAGAATAACAGACAGAGGAGATATAATCTATATACTATTAGAGGGGATATACTGTATGTACTATTAGTTTATATATACTATTGTTTAAAAAAACAAACAATTTCTTCCTTCAAAAAAAAAAAAAATAGTCATTTTAAGAACGTTCGATTTTCTAATCATTAGTGGGGTCAAATCGATGTAAATTTTCAACCACAGTAACAGGAAAATTTGGAAATAGAAAACTTCTTGGTCAAAGGAATTTTCAGACAGCGTATGTGGTATTTATTCAGAAATGACATTCAATTTAAAAACAGAATGTTAAAAGACAAGTGAAAATTTCAAACATTCTTTCATTCAGGGAATGTACAAAGATTTTTTGTCTGAATGTTCTTGTCTGAAAATTGATCCATGTGGCCAGCATAAGGCTCAGTTCACACCTATGCAGTTTGCTTTTAATCTGTTTCTGCAGTGCTTTTTGCTGTGCGTTTTGATTTTTGCGCACGTAATTTTGCTGTGATTTGCGTTTTTGCATTTGCTGCAAAAACGCAGTACATGCTTTTCTGCAGCTTCTCCATTGAAGAATATTGAACCAAGAAAGCACCGTTTTGTGTCCCTGACCCTTTCCAAATATGCAGCGGCTGAAAAAAGCATAAATGTGAATGTGTCCCAGAGGAAACCATGTAAATGAACTGTAGTGCGTTTCTGCAAAAAGCACCAAAAAACACAGAGGTGTGAACCAGGTCTATGATGTTTAGTAACATAACGGGGTTAAAAAAAAATGTATTCCCCCTTAGACATAACCCAGTCTTCTCCTGGACTTTCCAAACAATTCTTAAAAGACATATGGTCCCACAAACAGGTATACGCTGAACATTTTTTCCACAAAGTTGCCTTTCTATCCTTTGAAGCACTACAAGCAAAAATGAGAAACGCCACGTTCCGCTCCCACACACCATTCAAAGCTATTTGCAAAGGACTCGTGACACAATAACATATGATCTCTGTTAATTCCCACATACACCCCAAGCACCACTAAAGTCTGCCAGACATGGGAAACACAACTTGAACGCAGATTGGAATAAAATCTTTACCCACTTGCACAAAGGATCAGTAAATGTTACATGTCACAACCCCTGTAATCCGCCACAAATTTTCTCCCCTAACCTCCCCTCTGTGTTGGAGATGTGAATCTGCACCTGGATCCTTGTTGCCTATCTGGTGGTCCTGTCTGTCTGAATTACAGGAATTCTGGAAAGCAGTGCATGATGAAATAACCTAAAATCACCACCTTTACCCTTGACTTTACCTCAGCACAGTACATACTACATCAAACTTCCCTTTCAAAACCCAAATATCACAAATCTCTGGCTCTTCATTTAGTAAATGCCGCTAGGCGGTGCATCCCAGCAGTATGGGGTACCACCACAACCCCAACGTTAAGGGACTGGCACTGTATTAGCCATACGGATGAAATGGAGGAGCTGATCAGTGTCGCACATGATGACCCCTCTAAATTCACCAGCACGTGGGCATGCTGGTTCCACTTTAAAGAAACACTGAACGCAGTGACAACACAAAATGTGACGGTTTAACTGGTCGACACCCATTCTCATTGATAATCTATCTTTAATGCACTACAACTAGGTAGGGTTTGGCACCCTACCAACCTATTTCCCACTCTGGACATACATTCGAGTGCAAATGATATACCTTACACTTCTCAAGCTATGCAAACTGTGGGCTTTTGCCTTGCACCCTTTGTAGTTTTCCTGCTCCCATGTCTTCCCTTTGACTTTCTTCACCCACTTATCTTATAAATATAATGGTGCATATCTCCATATAATTGAACTTTACCTAAGTATTGCTGCACAATACATTACCCTGGCGCCACTAATCCAATGAGATGTAATTACACAAGAGCTGTATCAAATCACTTGTAAAAACAGTTGGTAGACTTCATACGATTGCATATGCACTCACTAGGCCCGGGATATGCAATTAGCAGACCTCCAGCTGTTGCAGAACTACAACTCCCATGAGGCATAGCAAGACTGACAGCCAAAAGCATGACACCCAGAGGCAGAGGCATGATGGGACTTGTAGTTTTGCAACAGCTGGAGGTCCGCTAATTACATATCCCTGCACTAGGCCCTTTTATACTGCAAGACTAGACAGGCGGTCAATCATCCCACCCCCAATGGTGGGTGACATTGAAACAAGTTCACTGTCCTAAGAATTTGTTATGTTATGTTTGTTTTTTGCACTGAATATGTTCCAAAATAGCCCACTAATTACTTTTTAAAACAGTCACTATTCACAGTGGATATCTATAGGAGAACCAGGTTTTACTTCAAGAAGGGAAAAAAATAAAATAATGCCTTACTTGATTCTTTCCTCGCCGTCTGTAATTCCTTCGTACAAGACTTTTGTAGTTCTCATTCTTTTTAGTCAGGTAGTAGAAAAGAACACAATCCGACACAGTCTGTGAAACAGAGAGAATACCCACATATTAGTATAGCTACATTAGGGCAAACACTGAACCAGATTTATTTTTCCACAAAAATATGAATCTATATACTTAAGTTAAGCTGCTAAAGTGATATTAAAGGTTTGTTTTATTAAAAAAAAAAAAAAATTATAAACATATTATACTTACCTGCTCTGTGCCTTGGTTTTGCACAAAGCAGCCCGGATCCTCCTCTTCTTGGATCCCCTGCCAGTGTTCCTGGCCCCTTCCTCTTGCCAAGTGCCTGCATAGCAATCAGCTTGCTATGAGGGCACTCGTGCATGCTCAATCCCAAACTGCCTCTGTGTGCCCATAAGACACACAGAGTGTGGCTTGGCCCCGCCACCGACCCCCCCCCCCCCCCCTCACTGGTTGTGATTGACAGCAGCAGGAGCCAATGGCTCCCACTTCTGTGTCTCAACCAATGAGGAGGGAGAGACCCAGGGGAGCCGCTGGTCTTGTGCACATCACTGGATCAAAAAGGGGACTCCGGTAAATAATAGGGGGGATGTTGCAGACAGAAGTTTTTTTACCTTCATGCATAGAATGCATGAAGGTAAAAACCCTTCAGTCTTTACAACATCTTCAATTTGCGTACAATTTATCTTTGCATTACAGCACAGGCATTCTGCGATTTTTATTGAGACTGCGACATTATGGTGGACACAGACACATTTTTGGGTTGATTGACAATTATACAGCTATTAGTGCTATAAAAAAAACTGCCAGGTGTTTTTCACCCTAATGCATAGGATGCATTAAGATGAAAAAACACAAAGGTTTACAACCCCTTTAACACACTTACTGTCTTAGCCTTTGCACACACGGTCGGAGATTCCGACGGAATGTGTCCTATCGGACCGTTTTGTCAGATATTCCGACTGTGTGTGGTCTCCATCGGACTGTTTCCATTGGAATACCCGACGTACCAACTTTTCCAACTTGGCGGTAAAATTTTCCGACAAAATGCTCCGATCGGACATACTCCGATCAAGTGTAGCCTACTCCAACGGACAAAGTGCCACGCATGCTCAGATCAAATTCCTAGACCAAAGCTATTGGCTACTAGCCTGAACGTAGTCCCGTCGTAACGAAATAACGTCATCACGTTATGTACAATCGGATTTTCCAACAACTTAGTCCAACCGTGTGTATGCAACATCACTTCCAGACCTCTTCCGGAATTACTCCGACGGATTTGGTTGTCGGAATCTCCGACCGTGTGTACAAGGGCTTAAAGTGGTTTCTCTTTTTATGGAGGATCAGTGTAGACACCCTTGGAAAGCAGCATTTTTGTTTTTAGGTTTAACACACCTTTAATCACTTAAGGACCGAGCATCTTTCTGAGATTTGGTGTTTACCTGTTAAAAACTGGGGGTTTTTTTTCTAGAAAATTACTTAGAACCCCCAAACATTATATATTTTTTTTCTAACACCATAGAGAATAAAATTGTTGCAATACTTTCTGTCACATCGTATTTGCGCAGCCAACTTACAAGCGCACTTTTTTGGAAAAAATAAATTTTTGGCATTAAAAATATAAGACAGCAGTAAAGTTAGCCTAATTTTTTTTACATTGTGAAAAATAATGTTACGCAAAGTAAATTGATAACCAACATGTCATGCTTCAAAATTGCACCCGCTCGTGGAATGGCGACAAACTTTTACCCTTAAAAATCTCCATAGGCGACGTTTAAAAAAAATACATTCTACAGGTTGAATGTTTTGAGTTACAGAGGAGATCTAGGTCTATACCCCATATGTGTGTTTTGAACACCGTTTTCATATGCGGGCGCTACTTATGTATGCGTTGGCTTCGGAAAAAAAAGCATGACAGGGCCTCTTAAATATGAGCTCTGGGGTCAAAAAGACTTCAGATCTGATATTTACACTAAAATGCAAAAAAAAAAAATAAAGTCCCTTTAAGAGCTATGGGTAGAAGTGACGTTTTGACATTGCTTCTGCCCTGCAATGGTATGGAGATGGGTGGGAGCCATATTCCCCTCATTCATCTCCATACCTAACAGGGATAAGGATCAGATTGCCTCTGCCGCTGGCACTGGTAAGCGGTGGAGGGCACCGGAGATCGGCGGGGGGAGGGGGTGGAGGGTCCCTCTCCCACCGCAAATGAAAGTGATCTTGCGGCAAATCCGCCACTGAGACCACTTTTATCTGAAACCAGACCACTCACTGAAGAAGAGGATACCAGGGGTTATGGTCGCTAGCTGCTGCCATAACGATATCCCTCTTCAAAGTGCCGACGTATATCGTCATGAGCCGACCCAGAAGTGGTTCTCCACTTTCAGAAAAGTTCACTTTGACCATGCTCCAACTCATGAATCTCTACCTGATTTTATATAAAAAGAGTGCTATTCTTTTTTTTTTCTGTAAATAGTACTGCCTTAAATCAAATGAGCCTAATTCAATACAAAAGAAGAAAATAAATGAGCAAAAAACTGTAGTTGTCACCTGTATCAATTAATTCAATTTTATTGTCCTGAAAAATAAAAATAAAAAAAATCTGCTGGTGGCCATGGGCACCAATTCCAATTTTGCACATACTCTTTTGTTCTTGAGTAGTCAATCAGTCCTAGCATAAAAAAATCCAAGGGAAAAAGTTGACATTTAATCAAACAGTCAAAATTAGATTAGATTATTCCTAATGATCTTTGACCCATTCAACTCTACAAAGAAAAGGGTTGATTCAACGTAAAAAAAAATTGTTACCCCTAACATTTCCTATTCCTGATATGTGCCTGCTGTACCATATACTTGTGTTAAAAAGTATCCTGTTCTCTTTGTATTGCTTATTTTGAAATACCTGGTAATTCTGGCAGCCCCCCTGGGCTAGCTAGTACTGAATTTGATCTATTGGGTTGACATGTGTACAACCAACTAGCCCAGGGAGACCGGCAGGGTGTTTCCCGAATGATCAGTGCCACTGGCTATGGCCCTCAACACTAATCAATGTATAGCTATACATTAGCTCAGGGGAGTGATCCCTCATCCACATCAAATGTGAACCCCCCTGGTTGAACGAAAAAAAAAAATGGATTATGTATGACTGCCCTAAGAAAAACACACAGTATGTAACAAGAATGTTTCTCAGACAATTATAAAAAAATAATATTAGTACCTTTCTTTCCAGGAACGAAGCAATGAACACAAAGTTCTTTGGTTGCTGGATAAATCTGTAATGAGAAAAACATAACAGCTTAGACTTAACACCATAATAAACTCTTAATTCTCAGCACACCACATGTCACATTAATATCACACAGCAGAATGTCCTTCTCATACACCAGGATAGTGCCAACATCATGTCACCAAGCTACAAATGGACGATTTGCACTATCAGCATGCAAACAGATTTGATATATGCAATGGAGCCTAACATAAAAAAAAAAATAGAAGTTTGTCCTAAGGAAGAACGGGTTTGCAATTGTTGACCTCTTCTGAAAATACTAGTTTTCTGGCTGTCTGATCTAGTGACATGTAGTGATCTGGAGAAAGTATGCTGAGTGGAATATGGAATTTCATTCCGATTTCCTCACCTACATGTTTTGCTTCTTCTGATTCAGTGATTTCAAAATAGAGGTGGCCAGACAAGATGATATGTGGTGTTTGGAATATTAACCCAAATTTTTACTTTTTAAGAGAAATATTTAACAAGCCATGTATTATTTTTAAATCAATTTTCCAAAGATGTAGAGTTAAAAGAGTGTAGGCAGACTGGTTTAGACCCAAAAGGTATTAAAAGATTTAATGTAAAGCACTGGCAACTATGTATAAAGTTAATGTACATGTTAAGACTCTATTGATATAGGTGCCCATTGCAAAAGAATGCTTAAGTGTGGTGCATGTTTATTTTAATAAACTATAATTTACTCCCGGATTGTAAAACCTGATGATTGGCTATTAGAAATCCTATTGCTTATTTGCTACTTTTTCTGGTATACCTTTGTATGGTTATAAAATCAAACCATTTGGATATACATATCGTCGAATGTAATATAGTAACTTTATATAAAACAAAACCAGATCCATTTCTTCTTTTTCTCTCTCAGAGAATTAAAGGAAATGAAACCTATTAATTGCTTTGGATAGTAATACCACTTCAGCTCATATTTTCACAAATCAGCCCTATGATATGGTTCAGCTTTGAAACATGCATTTCAAAGTCCGCTAGGCCGGAATTGTTACTGTGTAATCAGTGATGGCAATCACTTATTAAAAGAAAGTTTTGCAATGCATTTTACAAAAAAGCAACACATAAAAAAAGGAAATAAAGTTAGAATACAATGTAAGAAAAAAAAAAAAAAATACTGAAGAAACTCATTCAAATGAAGGTCCTGCTCATAAGGGCTTGCAATCTGGCTGAGCCAGCTGCCAGTCCAGGCATCTGGGTGAATCCTGACGTTAAGTTGGCGTCATCTGACAGCCGACTTTAGCCCGCTGTTGGCTGAAAACCGGTCAGGAGGAGAAGAGGTTAAATTTACTGGATAGGTCACTTCAGTAAACAGATTACTTTCTGTTCCATTTCACTGTGGACAATGTATCATAATGATTGTACAGATCTCTCCAACTAATAGATTTTTCCGAAACCTGTGCCTACAATCTGCACGTCATCTAAAATGTTATAAAGGAACTCAAAACAAAATTAAAGTCAGCAGCTACAAATACTGTAGCTTCTGTCTTTTAATAAACATGCACCTACCAATCCGGGGATCCAGCGCTGTCCTCACCCAGACCAGTTCTTCACTGGTCTTTGGGTACCCAGAGCCGGTATCCTGGATGTGGGAAGCTGGCTGTGACTGCTTGGTGCTACACACTGTGCATGTGCAAATAGCAATGCACTCTCTCAATGGGCCTGCAGCCTCCTGGGAGCTGTGACGTGTCACAGAAGGTTGTGGACAGGGGTGGGGGAGCAAACTTCTGCTCGGAGGGGGTGCCTGTCAGAAAACATCCAAAGTAGTTGGGGAGGGGTAGCAGAACTTTCCCTTTTAGGTGAAGTTCCATTTTAAAAATGAATAATTAGAAAGGAGTATGTACTCCAAAGAAAACCCCAAAACACATCACCTGACTGCCTGACATGCCCAGGGTTAATACACATACATAAGATTGGAGGCTGTTATCTTGCCATTACGTCTGATTCTTTGCTGTAAACATACAAGTTAAAATCTGTATTTCTTGCTAGAAAGTTACTTAGAACCCTCAAATATTTATATATTTATTTTATTTTATTAGCAAAGAATCTATAGAATAAAATGGCAATTGTTGCAATATTTTATCTCGCACTGTATTAGGGCAGCAGTCTTTCAAACTTTTTTTTTTTTTTTTTTTAAAGGAAAAAACACACTTTCATGAATAAAAAAATAAAAAATAAAAATAAATACTGGACAGTAAAGTCAGCCCAATCTTTTTTGTATAATGTGAAAGATGATGTTACGCCAAGTAAATAGGTACCCAACATGTCATGCTTTGAAATTGTGCACGCTAGTCGAATGGCGACAAACTATGGTACCTAAAAATCTCCATAGGCGGCGTTTAAAAAAAAAAATAACGGTTACCAGGTTAGAGTTACAAAGGAGGACTAGTACTAGAATTATTGCTCTCGCTCTGACGATACCTCACATGTGTGATTTGAACACTGTTTACATATGCGGGAGCGACTTGCACGTGCATTTTCTTTGCAGGGATAGGAGTGCTTTAAAAAAAAAATTCTTATTTATTTTATTCATTTTTCATTGTCACTTTAAAAAAAAAAAAAAAAATCCGATTACATTCCTTGTGACAGCAATAAAAGTGAACATCCCTTGTGACAGTAATGGGTGGTGACAGGTACTCGTTATGGAGGGATCGGGGGTCTATTTGTTTTAAATGGCGCCATCAGCAGCCGAGTAAACCAGAAGTGGCGTTGTGACATTGCTTCCTTGTTTACACAAAGCAGACTGGAACAAAGCCATTTCCGGCTTCCTTCCAGTCTAACTGGTGGAAGTGCCGGACAGTGGATCGGGTCTGCCGGTGGGATGGGAGGCCCGGGAAGAGCTGTGGAAGAGGGGGGGGCACCCCCTCTCGCTCCTCCAGGCTAACAGCCGAGTGTCTAAAAGCCGCATCGGTTGTTATCCCCTGAAGAGCCAACCGCCTGTTCTATAAAAACCGTACGGGATGATGCATGTAGCTGCATTCATCATCCCGGTATAACCCCTTAAAGCCGAGGCCGCATATGTGCATACGGTTGGATGGAAGGGGTTAAGATATGTTAAGCCATTAAAATGCTTTACACATTGGCTGTAACTCATGAGAAGGAAAATCTTGAAATCAGCCACAAGGACTGTTTCTAGGTGATTCTCATTTTTAGTCTGTTTTTGTAATATGATTAATTGTACACTGGATAGGGCTCCTTTACACTGCTGAGCAGCAGTATCATTAGCTAAGATATGTTACTTGGTTAAACTGCATACAGTACTGGCCCTGGTCAACAAAGGCAATTATTTAAGTATGACACATATGGTTCTTTTTAGTCCAGGTTTCAGGGGACCAGCAATCACATTAACAGAACTAGGCCCTATCAAATGTGCAGGCATTGTGAAAGTCACAACAAACGCACTGTAGTCCATAAAATGTGCATGTTCACTCCACAAATTCTGGAATGTTCCTTCAAGCTGGGTTCACGCTTTGGTGCCTTGCGTTAATGCGTGAATTACACCAACATGAATTACCATACATTAGGTGTATTAGCGCATTGCAGTGGCATTCTTTTTGAATGAACCCCCAAGGCAACAAGGGCCCCAGCGCCAATGCATGTGTTGTGCAACACAAAGAATGGTAATGTACCACCCTGTGTTGTGATGCGCCAGTTGTCAAAAATGGTGCCTATTTGTTATGGACATTTTAGAATGGGTTGCCTTTGGGGAATATACTGTATGTCAACATGTAAACGTTCAATTCTCAGGGAACTCCAAGAACAAGTATTTACGTTAAGATAGTATACAGCAACACAACTAGAGCCCTAATTTATGCGCCATTTTATTTGTTTACCAGATATTTGTCAGCTACATTTCACTTCACCTACTTACAGTAAAAGAAAAAAAAATCCTGGTGTTGGGATTTTTATTACAACTTTTCTAAGAAATAAATATGACTAAAGATCCTCTTGGGATGAAAATGAAGTGAAGCTATCATATAGTTATGTCTAGATTACAACAAACCTTCAGGACCATAGGGCAGAGACATAGTAGTGCAATTACTTATCCCTAAATGTTTGTAACTACAGAGATACGAAATTCAATGAAACTATCTAGGACCATACATGTAGCAATTTGATGGAGCAATGGAACTTTGCAAATTTGAAAAAAATAAAATAGAAAGTAAAAGAACATAAAATGGTGATTTTGATCAGTGCACGAAGATGAAATCAAATTGCCCTGGCTATGTGCTGTGACAATTTCAATCTCCTTCAACCAAAAATGATAGTTTTCTCTCATTTCCATTACATTTGCCTTGATCTTCCAATAAATTGTAATAAACTGAATTCATTGTCCAGTTTCAACTTCAAATCTTGCAGAATTTTGGTGGTTGTTAGAACTTATGGATAACAGATTGCTTTGTTTCTTGGTATTACTTGCAATCATATTTGGAACTGTTCAAAAGCGGTTAAAAAATGACCGAAATCCCTGCCATGGCATGTGTTCACGCCTGACCCTACCTTTCCAGCTTAAGGGGTGAGCTGGTGAGGGCAGTAAAATGCAGCTCAACCACATGGTTTTACCACCACCCCACCTGCGAGTGTGAACAAGCCCTTATTTGCTACACCAGTGCAACCAGTGTCCCTGAACATTGCTACATCAGTCCCAGTGTCACCCTACGGCCTCATTCACACGAGGCGTATCAATGCATACCCCGTGCGAGATCAGTGTTTAACCACATAGGGGTGCATATGTATTCTGCGCATCCTTGTGCAGGTAGTCCCATTTAAGTCTATTGGGACACAGCGGCTGCTTCCAATTTCATGTCCATGTGGATGTTGCATGGATGTCAGTTTGGGAGCAGCAGCTGTGTCCGTGCAGCCTCTGTGTCCAAATAGAGATTGTTGGGACTGCCTGCATGGGTATGAAACACCAGCGCACCACTATGCAGATAAACACTACCCTCACATGGGGTACACAATGATACACTCCGTGTGAACAAGCCCCAATAGTAAAGCCAGTCACAGTGTCCCTGATCACCGCCACACCAATCGCAACGCTACCATAAGGTCTCGTTCACACGGGATGTATTACTGCTTACCATGCGTGAAGGCCAGGTGTTCCATGCATCCTCTTGCAGGCAGTCCCATCAATGTATATTAGGACACAGCAGCTGCACACACACACAATCTAACATCCATGTGGGTGCAAGGCCCTAAACGCGGAGAGTTTGAACAGCCAGTCACTGTGTACCCGATCACCATTACCCTAGTAACAGTTTTGCCAGACCAGTGTAGCCAGCAATAGTGTTACTGATCACCGTCAAGCCAATGACGATGTCACTAAAGCAGTACAGCCAGCAACAATGTTCGCAATCCACACCAGTGTCACTGTTACCAAATCCACAAGTGTCCCTGATCTCCACCACATCACTACAGTGTAACCCGAACTGAACCATCTGCATATCCCGCTGACTACATTCCTGAGAGACACCAGTCTCGGGCATCTCTGGTGATAACTGCACTACTCTTGTTCACCCCCCCCCCCCCCCCCCCGCAAGAGCATTGGAAAGGACAAGGATGTCTCCATCCCGTCCCGTTCCTCCTTGAAAAAGAAAACCTAGGCTTCAGGGCCCTTGAAAGGAAGGGTTTCCACCCCACATCTTGTCAATCTTTGATGGATTCCATCAGACCTTCCTGGGCCGGGAACAACAACAACTTCTGTCCCCCAAGCCCTGATACATCCAGTCATGGAGGGATAGCGGCTTCTTTTCCTGGATTCTCAGGGTGGTACGGATGTCTCCCAAGAGATCCTACACCCCCTTTGAGGGAAAGCTTGTAGCGGGAGGGTCTAGAAGTCTCCCAACCCCAACTTCTCTCCCTATGACTCCACCTGGGAGCCTGAAGAAGCACCAACTCCTCAGCTTGTCATTAGTGCCCCCACCCCTCCCATGCCCCCCCATTAGCGGAGGATAAGACTGGTGTGCAGGTGCAATACTCTGCTGAGCTGGCGGGGGGGGCCAGCCTGGGGCCAAACCCAACAAAAAAGGGGCCTGCTGGGCATAGCAGTTCCTTAGGCTCACCGCACAGAGGGCATGCTGGGCATTGCAGTTCCTCAGGCTTACTGCACAAAGGGCATGCTGAGCACTGCAGTTCCTCAGGCTTACTGCACAAAGGGCATGCTGAGCACTGCAGTTCCGCAGGCTTACTGCACAAAGGGCACGCTGGGCACTGCAGTTCCGCAGGCTTACTGCACAAAGGGCACGCTGGGCATTGTAGTCCTCCAGCTCACTTTTAAAACCAAATAGAAGGCCATACTCCTAAGCAGAGTGTCACCATGAGTGTCCCTAGGACCAAACACTACCAAGGTCCCAGTACCACCTCCCAACCCCTCGACCAACAGAGGGGTCTACACCCATGGAGCCATCGGGTAAAAGCCTTAGTGGCTGGTGCTGGCATTACCAGGAGTAGTCCGGGCCGCCTCTGCTCCGGACATCTCCTACTGAGGATCGCGGTGGTCCCGCCTTCCTGAGCAGCTCGCTGACATCTAAAGCGTTTACAGGCTCGCACCATAAGCCACGGAACCGAAAGTCGCAGCCTTGAAGTGCAGCCCCTCACCGGACATGACGTCACTACGCCCTCCGGTCCAACCTCGACCTCCCTCAATGGCCACACAGAATGCAGAGAGGAATGATGCACCTCTGACAGAATGAGATTGGGGCCCCAAAGCTTCTTCCCCAGCCTCAGGAGAAGCTCTGGGTGGCTAAGCGGCAGACCTAACGGTACCTTCCCCAAGGCCCAAAGCTCCACCAACCGGGGGAAAAAAAAAAAAAAAAAAAAAAAGCAGCTAGGGGATGCTTCTACCCACAGTAAAAGAAATGTACATTTTTTTTTTTTAAAACACGGCTTCAACCTCCCCAGTTGATCAGCCCTAGTTCGCATCGATGTCTCCCCGCTGGAGAAAACACCAAAACTGAATCCAGTGGGAGGGACTTAAATCTTTAAGCCAAGGTGGTGTTTCCTGTGAAGAGAGGTCTCTTAAAAAGGTGGCTGTCCTGAAAGATGTTCAAGAAAAAAATTATTTTCTTTTTGCATTTTCCAAAAACATATTTTAAAAAGACTCATTATGCCTCTTAGAAAATACCTTAAAGCGGGAGTCCGCCGTTTTTTTTTTTTTAAAAGCCAGCAGCTACAAATACTGCAGCTGCTGACTTTTAAAATAATGACACTTACCCGCCCAGCGATGTCGGCACCCGAAGCCGATCTCTCGATCGTCTCTCGGGTGCTGCCGCCGCCATCTTTGGTATGGGAATCAGGAAGTGGAGCCTTTCGGCTTCCATTCCCGGTTCCCTACTGCATATGCGCGAGTCGCGCTGCGCAATAAGGATGGTCCCCGCTGTCTCTGGGATCCGTGTGTTTCCCAGCAGGCAGCGGGGGACCTTCGGAAAGGGGAGTAGATTCTGCGGAAAGGGGTGTACCTTCTGCAGAATCTACGCCGGAAGTGGGTGCAGATACCTGTACAGGTATCTGCACCCCCCTCCCCCCTGAAAGGTGCCAATTGTGGCGCCGGAGGGGGGGAGGATTCCAATGAGCGGAAGGTCCACTTTAGGGTGGACCTCCACTTTAAGTTGTATGGTTTCCAAAATGTGCTAATTTTCTAAGCGTTTCCATTGTCCTGATGCTCCAGAAATGTGATAGTCAGTCAGGAAATTATATGTATAATGTATGCCCCTGGAATATCTGAAGGTCCTGCTTGGATTTTGGCCTCTATGTTGCGAAGCTGTTAAAAAGTCTAATATATTTGGTATTGCCATACTCTGGAGTAGCAGAATGTGCTTTGGGGAGTAATTCTAAGTATGCCCATGCTGTGTGTTAGGAATATCTTGAATAAAAAATACATTTTCATTTTCCTTCAACATTTTCCAAACTTATGGTAAAAAATGACAAATTTCCAAAAGACTCATTATGCCTCTTAGAAAATACCTTGGAGTTTTTGCTTTTTAAAATGTGGTCATTTTGTGGGTGGTTTATATTGGTGCTTTAGGGCCTCCAAAAATGTAATAGGTAGTCCAGAAATTGGATGCATAGTTTATGCCCCAAGAAAGCCAGAAGGTGTACCTTGGATTTTGGGCCCCTTCATGTGTCTAAGCTGTAAAACCGTCTCACACATATGGGATCCCCATACTTGGGAAGAGTAGTAGAATGTGTTTAGGGGGGGGGGGGGAATTTTTAAGTATGCCTATGCTGTGTGTGAGAAATAACTTGTTAAAATTACAATTTTCAGAAAAAAAAAAACACTTTTTTCATTTTTATACTTTTCAAAAGAATTGTGGATAAAGAATTGACAACTTAGGCTTTACAATAAGGCCATTGGGGGGGGGGGGGGGTGTATGTGTACTGTCCTGGCATTTTAGGCAGTCAGAACATCAGGGCTTATCAATTTTCAAATATAAATTGTACATACCCCATAACTTCCACACAAACTAAATAACAAACATGTTATTTTTTATTTTTTTTTACAAAAAAATAAAAAAGTAGAAAACATTTTAGTACCATTTTATTTCATTAGTCACATATACCTGTCATTAGTAATGCCAACTGTATTTTTTGCTCCAATGGGTTAAACGTCATGGCATAAGGTATCTAAACTGTGTATGTCTAGTTAGAGCAATTCATGCGTACATGCTATTTGCTAGGACATTTCAACATAACACAACTTCATCAGGTTCCTATAGGGAGATAGACACACAGAGTACCCCAGAATTCAGAAACCCAGAGTGCTGTTTTGTTTCCTTTTTAGCACTTTGGCATATTTGCCTTGGGTAGCAGAGGACCCTGTCCTGTCACTGCTTGCTGTTCTCATAAACAAGACTGAAGTTTATACCCCAAAAACGGTTAATGGGATAGGGAGATTTTACAAAATCCTGTTCTGTAAACACAACATATATGCTACATCTACAATGCCCCTATTTCTAAATAAAATACTGAATTTGTCATGGTTGGATATAAGCTGAAAAGTGAATTTGTAACACACAAAGACGGTCTATCATCACATGTATACATAACACTTAATTATGACAATATACTGTAACTATAGGGTCTCTGGGATTAGAGGGATTGATAACATTACATCTCCCCTAACCTGGGAGTATCCATATTCGTGTATAAGCAAATACAGTAATTCCCAAGCCATATAATGCATTAAAACATTTTTTTTTTAAAGTTACAATCTTTCCCCAATGAATTTTACTCATATGCCAAAATAACTTTGCTGTGTTCACATTATACTATTCCATTCTGTTCACAACATATGGTTTTTGGAAGACCCCAAGGCTAAGTTAGTTCCCAGTAAACATACCATTGACTGCCAGTTTGTCATCCCTGGACATGATTATGTTGTCTTCAGATGTAATACATTTTTACGCGTTACTGTTATCACAGTCCAGTCTAGTCTAGACCACAGTTTACTTTTACTCTTAACCAACTACTTAAAAATATAAAGTAACCACATCTACACATACAGTGGATATAAAAAGTCCACAAACCCCTAATAAAACATCAGGTTTCTGTGATGTAAAAAAAAAAAAAAAAATGAGACAAAGTTAAATCATTTCAGAACTTTTTCCACTTTTAATGTGACCTATAAACTGTACAACTCAGTTGAGGGAAGTAAAAATCAAAAATTAAAATAATATGGTTGCATAAGTGTGCACACCCTGAAACTAATACTTTGTTGAAGCACCTTTTGGTTTTATTACAGCACTCAGTCTATTTGGATATGAGTATCAGCATAGCACAACTTGACTTGGCAAGATTTGCCCACTTTTCTTTGTAAAAACAATACAAATCTCTCAGATTGTGAGGGCATCTCCTGTGCACAGCCCTCTTCAGATCACCCCACAGATTCTTCTGCTGGAGCCATTCCTTTGTTGATTTGGATGTACACTTTGGGTTCTTGTCATGCTGAAAGATGAAGTTCCTCTTCATGTTCAGCATTTTAGCAGAAGTCTGAAGGTTTTGTGCCAATATCTGGTAATTGGAACTGTTCATAATTCCCTCTACCTTGACTAAGGCCCCTGTTCCAGCTGAAGAAAAACAGCCCCAAAGCATGATGCTGCCACCACCATGCTTCACGGTGGGTATGGAGTTCTTCTGGTGATGTGCAGTGTTTTTGCACCAAACATATTTTTTGGAATTATAGCCAAAAAGTTCAACCTTGGTTTCATCAGACCATAACATATTTTCACACATGCTTTTGGGAAACTTCATTAGTGTTTGTACAAAATTTAGCCGGGCTTGGATGTTTTTATTCATAAGAAAAGGCTTCTGTCTTGCCACTCTACCCCATAGCCCAGACATATGAAGAATATGGGAGATTGTTGTCACATGTACCACACAGCCAATACTTTCCAGATATTCCTGCAGCTCTTTTAATGTGGTTGTCTTCTAGTCTTTTCATCAATTTTGGAGGGGCATTCAGTTCTTGGGAATGTCACTGTTGTGCCATATTTTTTTCCACTTGATGACTGTCCTCACTGCTTTCCATGGTACATCTAATCCCTTGGGAATTCTTTTGTACCCTTCTCCTGACTGATACCTTTTAACAACGAGATCCCTCTGATGCTTTGGAAGCTCAAAGGACCATGGCTTTTGCTGTAGAATGTGACTAGGAAAATGTCAGGAAGGCCTACCAAAACAGCCGAATTTTATTTGGGGTCATTTAGAGGCACTTTAAATGATGGCAGGTGAGTACTGACTCCTATTTAACATGAGTTTGAATGTGATGGCTTAATTCTGAACACAGTTATATCCCCAGTTATAAGAGGGTGTGCACACTTAGGCCGCGTACACACGCGGGGACTGTTCGCTGAAACTGTCCGCTGAAACCAAGTTTCAGCGGACAGTCCGCTCGTGTGTGGGCTTTCAGCGGACAGTTTCAGCGAACAGTCCGCTGAACAAGGTTTTTCGGAAATTCCGAAAAACTGTCCGCTGAAACCTTGTTTCAGCGGACAGTCCCCGCGTGTGTAGGCTTGTTCGTCAAACAAAGTTGCGCGCATGCTCAGAAAGGATTTTCACGCCGAAAGTTATAATGCAGTGTATAGGACGTCGTATTTTTCGTCCCGTCGTACGTGCCGTTCACGTCATCGCGCACGGTTTCAGCAAACTGTTCGTCCGTCGTGTGTGACCATGTCCGTCCATGCTAATTTTGAGCGGACTGTTTGCCGAAACTGTTTGACGGACAAAGTTGGGGGAACAGTCCCCGCGTGTGTACGCGGCCTTATAAAACCACATTATTTTATTTTACCCCCCCCCCTAAAATTTTCGCTTGTTTTTCAAATGATGTGTACAGTTTATAGGTCACATTAAAAAGGTGGAAAAACGTTCTGAATATTATATAGGGCATTAATAAGGCATCCAATGACCTGACCAGAAACTAAGGCATCCTGAAACAGAATTTTTTGTAACAAAAGTATTTTATGCCTTTCATGGCTTAAGGGGATCAGGGTGGGAAAGATATCACGGGGTTCCTATTTGGTTGTAGTTTTTGCTGGTAATGTATATATTGTGATTATGAACCATATAACACACCTATTTTAAAGGAAGTAAACGTTTTTGATGAAAAGTATACAAAGTTATATTTAGCCTTTTATAAACATTCACTGAGTCATGGATATTTCTTAACAATTCTATTCTGATGAGTCGGAGTAAGCAGACTAATTTATGAATAATGTTGCAGTGATTTTGTTGCATTCTCAAGAGGAAAACGATTTACTAGAACAAGAGAAGATTGATTGCATGTGGTCAGTCTTGGAAAAATTATTTTTAACAATGACAATACTTTCCTACCTCCATTCTACTACAGCTATGATAATCCACAAATGTCAGAAAAAAAAAAAAAAGAAAAAAAAAAAAGAAGGGTACAAAGTTACTATTAAGAAACTTTTTGAACATTGTTGCAAGTTAAGCTAATTTGAAGCATACAGCAGCACACACTTCAAGAACATGTTTTCAATATCTTTAATTTTACTCTGCTTTTTTATAGAGATCATACTTCATAAAATTAGTATGAAGTTGAAAACAAAGCTTGAAAAGAAACCTAATGTAGCCACCACATCTAAAAACGAGTAAATTATAATATATTACATTTTTGTTCTTGGGGTTATATACATTTTTAAAAAGGTGTGCAATATTACAACAGTTGTGGCCAGGAGAAGACCATGATTATTACTATCAGCTATACCAGCTAGTAGAGATAATCATATGTAAAATCTTACAGGCTGGTTGTACCCAAGTTGATCGATCAATCAACTTGGACATTCAGCCTGCCCATATATGGCTCCAATCTCAGACTGTTCCTACATAACCAGCCAAGATCCAAACCGCTTATGACCGACTCTCTTTAACCTCTACAGATCCGCGCTATAGCCGAATGATTGCTACAGCGCAGACCTGCTTTGCCAAGACTACGTCTATTGACGTCGTCCCGTGCCCGAGCGGCCTGCGCGCCACCTGCAGGGCATGTGTGGCACGCTCTATGATTAGACTCACTGGATCACAGATCGGAGTAAGGGGTCGATCCCGACCCCTTACCACGTGATCAGCTGTTAGCCGATCAGCTGATCATGTGATGTAAACAGAGCTGGTAATCAGCTATTTTTTCTCCTCGCGCTGACAGCTTGAGGAGAAAAAAAAAAAATGATCAGGACATCAGTCCCGATCACAGCTAGCTGCTACAGATCCTTAGTGCCCACCTGTGCCCCCTGCCAGTGCCACCTAGCAATAGGCAACAGTGCCATCTACCAGTGCCCACCAGCGACACCCATCAGTGCCCATAGTGCCACCTATCAGTGCCTCAGCAAAGGTGGCACCGTTGTGCAGCACTGATCAATTCCCAGTGTCACCTACCAGTGCCACCCATCAGTGGTACCTATCCATTCCACCCATCTGTGCCACCCATCAGTGCCGCCTCATCAGGGCATATCAATGAAGGAGAAAAATGACCAGTTTGCAAAATGTTATAATAAACTATGAAAACACCATTTTTTTTTCTTTGTTTAGCAAAAAATAAAAATCCCAGCAGTGATTAAATACCACCAAAAGAAAGCTCTATTTGTGGGATAAAAAAAATAATAAAAATTTAATTTGGGTACAGTGTTGTATGACCGCACAATTGTCATTCAAAGTGCGTCAGCGCCAAAAGCTGAAAATTGGTCTGGGCAGGAGGGGGGTTTAAGTGCCCAGTGAGCAAGTGGTTAAACTGTACAGCCACAACTGAACTAAGGCTATATTCAAACTTTTTTTTTAGCATTAGTACAGGTGTTTTTTTGCATATTTTTGTAGGTGGCTGATGCTTAAGCATGTTTTTACTATTATCTTAAGCAATGGAAAGATAGTTACTATGGGAAAAGAAACACGTTATGTGTGTAGTTTCTCCCATTTTCACACATTTCAATTGGAGTCTTTTAGGGCCAAAACCACTTGAAGTTTGCAGCTCAAAAGAAGCTCAAGTACTTTTTCGCGCTACGAGCTTCAAACGACAGTATGTTCAGGTGTGAACAGGCGCATTTAAAAACCATGGGATTTTGGAAGTTGAGCATGTTGGAGTCCCTTTGGTAACATTTTCATTTTATTCCAGTCATAGCAATACAACAGGATGTGAGTGAATTTCTACAAAGATAGAGAAGATCAGCTCTTAGACAGTTGTCAATGTGTTCCCAGTAAAGGTTTACATTACCCTCCAGTTTTACCACAACTCAAAATGATTTGGCTGTATCACTCTTTGTAATAACAGAAAAACTGGTCACCAGGACCGATAATTGGGGAGAATCACCCCAGCAGGGGCACATACAGCAATGGAAACCTGGCAGAGGCCCTAACCATTCCCAATTATATGCAATACTAGAAAAACCTTGACTTTACATACACTTTAGATTTTTGTGGGCCTGAACTATAAAAAAAAAGTGAATATTAGCTAACTTATATGGAACAACCTGAAATGTTAATAGTGTCTTTGCAATTCTAGAACAATGAGCCTTCTTTCTTGAATTCTTCCTGAAAAACAGCAATGTAGCAACAATGGCTGTGCATCTGCAGTGTTTTGAATATTGGCAGTATGAGATTTGTATACTCACTACTGTACTGCTTACCGTTCTCCTTGCTAAAAAGATAGCCGTCAGAGGACCTACAATGCAAGATCTCCAAACTTCTGCTTCATCCATCTCTCTTGCTACTTCTAAAATCATTCCTCCACTGGTAATCAGGGGGTAAAAAGCTCTGACATAAGGGAACAAAGCCCTGCTCTTTTACCAAGATGACTGCCTCCAAACAGACATGGCCGAGCCAGTAATATTGGCAATACTAGTGACTAGTCCTTTTCTTTCTACTTGCGATTTTTGCACAGTTCATGTTGTATAAAAAAAAAAATATATATATATTATATATATATATTCACACTGCATTAACATGAAATCTCTATAAAGAAATTAAGGGGAAACACTACTGAGGACCACCTATAAAAGCAACAGCCAAACAGGTTCAAGTCAGGTTCATTTTTGGAAACACCATATAAAATTAATCTTGAGTAATATTGTAATTCATAAAGCACAAACATATAATATGGCATTAATATTCTGTGTACAACACATAGTCACTACCATACAAATGCACAAAATGATCATTGAAGCAATAGAACTGCAGGAAGGGCAGTTTGGCTGATTGGAGGCCACTATGTCAATACGATCAGTTTCAAAGTGTGAAACATAATAGCCCATACACACCCCGGCAAAGATTTTCCATGCCCCCTACTGCCATAAGAAGACAAGAGCCTTTATATAAAAAAGGAAAAAAAAAACCTAATAGAATCCAGCTCACAACTATGATTACAATACGCATGGGGTAAGTTCTTTGAAAATAATTTAGTACCCAGGTGGTTTATATCAGGTTTTTTTTTTCTTTTAACATTCCAAAAGGTAACAGTTTTCTGGGTAAAATAACCTGCTACTCTGATATGTCAGCTTGTTCCTTTTTACCTACATGCTGAAAGTGTCCATTTGATTTCTCTGCCTTTTTACTGACAAGTAATATAAAACACACAGACTAGGTCACTCACTGGAAATACATATTTAGGCAGCAATGTCAGGAGTAACAATCAGAGATGTTGGCGTCCATACTGGACAAATGGTTCATATACAGGTGCATCTCAAAATTAGAATATCAACAAAAAGTTATTTCAAAAAGTGAAACTCATTTTATATAGATGCGTTACACACAGTGATATACTTCAATCATTTCTTTCTTTTAATTTTGATGATTATGGCTTACAGCTATTGAAAACCCAAAAGTCAGTATCTCAGAAAATTAGAATATTACAGAAGACCAATAAATAAAAGGATTTTTAATACAGAAATGTTGGCTTACTGAAAAAAGTATATCCATGTACAGTATAGTATGCATTTAATACTTGGACGGGGCTCCTTTGCAGGAATGGAGGCGATCAGTCTGTGGCACTGCTGAGGTGTTATGGAAGTCCAGGTTGCTTTGATAACGGCCTTCAGCTCATCTGCATTGTTGGGCCTGGTGTCTCTTATCTTCCTCTTGACAATACCTCACAGATTCTCTATGGGGTTTAGGTCAGGCAAGTTTTCTGGCCAATCAAGCACAGTGATTCCATGATCATTAAACCAGGTATTGGTACTTTTGGCAGTGTGCGCAGGTGCCAAGTCCTGGTGGAAATTGAAATCAGCATCTCCATAAAGCTGGTCAGCAGAGGGAAGCATGAAGTGCTCTAGAATTTCCTGGTAGAGGGCTGTGCTGAATTTGGACTTGATAAAACAGATTGGACCAACACCAGCAGATGACATGGCTCATTAAATCTTCACAGACTGTGGAAAAACGCATTCCATTTGGAAATCAAGGTCCCAGAGTCTGGATGAGTCTGAAGAGTAGAGAGGAACAGAATCCAAGTTGCATGAGGACCAGTGTGAAGTTTTGACAATCAGTGATAATTTGGGGAACCATGTCTTCTGCTAGAGTTGGTCCACTGTATTTTATTAAGTCCAAAGTCAGTGCAGCCCTCTACCAGGAAATTCTAGAGCACTTTATGCTTTCCTCTGCTGACCAGCTTTATAGAGATGCTGATTTCATTTTTCAGCAGGAATTGGCACATGCCCACCCTGCCAAGTACCAATACCTTGTTTAATGATCGCTATGCTTGATTGGCCAGCAAAATCACCCGACCTAAACCCCATAGAGAATCTGTGGGTTATTGTCAAGAGGAAGATGAGACACCAGACCCAACAATGCAGATGAGCTGAAGGCTGCTATCAAACAAACCTGAGCTCCTATAACACCTCAGCAGTGCCACAGGCAGATCGCCTCCATGCCACACCACATTGATGCAGTAATTCATGCAAAAGGAGCCCTGACCAAATATTGAGTGCATACGGTACTGCATGGGTCTTCAAACTATGGCCCTCCAGTTGTTCAGAAACCACAATTCCCATCATGCCTAGTCACGTCTGTGAATGTCAGAGCTTTACAATGCCTCATGGGATGTGTAGTTTCGCAACAGCTGGAGGGCCGTAGTTTGAGGATCCCTGCTATACTGTAATTGGGCATACTTTTCACTAAGCCAACATTTTTGTACTACATTTTTTATTTTTTTTTAATTGGTCTTATGTAATATTCTAATTTTCTAAGATACTGAATTTTGTGTTTTCACTAGCTGTAAGCCATAATCATCAACATTAAAAGATAGAAATGCTTTAAATATATCACTCTGTGTGTAATGAATCTATATAAAATATGAGTTTCACTTTTTGAATTGAATTTCTGAAATAAATTTACATTTTGATAATATTCTAATTTTATGAGATGCACCTGTAGAAGGTGAATATACAGTCTCAGCATAAACAAGTAAATATAGGTCAAGGTTATACGAAGTGATTGCAGTAAATGCCAGCACACAACACAAAATATATGGTATGTAGACTATATAAAAATAAATAAATAAATCGGAAACGTATATGTACAAATGCATGCAGATGATCTCAGAGTACCTTTTGCAAAATTGGACTGGCATTCTGGCCAATCTAGAACATAATGGAAGGGCTTCTTCCTGTGTGCAAAGCTTGACACAGGCATACTGAGAACATTCGGACATGCATGCATAATGTAACCATCTCACAATATCTGCAGGAAAAGCTCCTGCACAAGTATCCCTGATTAAGTAACAGAGGGTCTTAGGAACCACAGTTTCATTCCCTGCAGATTAAACTGGCCTTACCTCATTTTAAACCGGTCACACATTATACAATTTGTATACAAGAAAAATGTTTTTCTTTTGGGGGGGGGGGGGGCGCAAACAAACATTCGGGAAAAAAACCTCATAAATTGCAGCCTCACTGTACCATCAATTGCAGCCACTGTGCCCTCCGTCGGCCCGCCATCTGCATCTCCTCGATGTCTTGTCCCTTCCTCTGCTATGATTGGATGCCTGGCGTCCAATCACAGTGCCAATCAGGTGATGGGTAACAGATTAGAGCACCTGATTGGCGGTTTAGTGTTAGGAAAGGAAATATACATTCGCTTTTCTGACACAGCTGAGTGACCTGCAAGCGCACAACATGGTCAGCTTTTTTGATGCCTATTAGAGCCTACGACTATTCAGGTGCTTCAAAATCACCCCCACCACTGCGCCCGAAAAAGGGACAAGCGACTGAATAGGGGGTGGCAGTGGTGGCCGTAGATCGGTTCATGCAGTGCAGGAGAGAGGGGGCGCACCGCCACTGCTCTGAAAGAATATCTTGCAGGACTGTATGAGGGTGCCCCATATTATAGAATATAACTAATCTTGTTTTGGGCAACATGGGGGAACCGTCATCTAATATCTATGGATGCCACAAGTGGATCTGTAGTTGAGAGCCCCTGCAAGCTACTTGGCCTTATCAGTCTCATCTTAACACAGGACAGACATGCATTTACTCTTGTACTTGGCTCCAACACTTTATAGAGATATAGCTGTATATTACTGAATGTATATTATTATTTAGCAATGCTACAATGCATGAACAATGTGATCTGGGGTACTTTAGATTTACTTTGTATCCACAGTTTGAGATTTAAATTATACTACATATATGAGAGTTTGAACTCACTTCTCCCTGAAGGTGTCTTTCTCTTGTTCACTCCACATGTTCATGACCTGTCGTTCCTTATACACCTTCATGGGGTCATCCATTAGACCATTCATATTGATAAACTTAATACGCTGCTGCTCAGCATCAAACAGCATTGGTGGAATGACTGCTAGTTGACGCATCTGTTTCTCCAGGTTCTGTAGAAAAAAAAGGTTTATTATGAAAAGGTACAGTGCAGACCAGCAATGGCATTTTTTAGCAACATACAGTACTGCAATTAACACACGGAAAGACCATTAATATTTGAGGGTGGCTGATGGACTGTTGAGCTCACATCTGATAACATCTATATTTGTACTGAGTCAATCTGTGGATAGTATAGGAAAGGAACAAAGAGCAACAGAGAACATAGACCTAAAGTATGCTGTGGTCACATGGTCAGTATGCCTAAAAGGGGGCATACCCAAGCATGAAACGAAATGAAAGAAAAAAGAAAAGGGAAATGGGTGCGTGGGTGGGACACGGGAGCCTACGACCACCAGGGAGGAGACAAAGGAGGACAGGCTTTATGCAGCCTGACTCCTCCTACAAATACAGGCTGACCTGTGGCCAGCCTTACACATGCCAACTGCAGGACTAAAGCTGGGTACACACTACCAGTTTTTTTTTTTTTCCATGCAACCCTGTGGGTTGCATGAAAAAAACAAAATACAAAGACAAAACAAAACAAAACAAAAAAAAACATCAGATCGGGGTCGGAGCCCCTCTACTAACCAATGTGAGGTTAAGACCAGCGATCTCCCCCATTGAGCAGTTGTGTTCTGACAGGGGGGTGGCCATTGGCTGAGAGTGCTGATCGGGAGTCGGCTGCTGGTTTTTCCAGCATGCACTGTCGGACAGACCGACATATACATGGGCAAAATGCAGGCTGGTTTATTGAACCGGCCGTTGTCTCCTTATAAAAGCAGTGCAAGTACCTTAGTAATTGATTTGGTATCAGCCTCTTGTTATCTCATATACAGCAGAGCTAAGGACTAGGAAAGGAAGAAGTAGCTAAGAGAGAGCCAGGCAGGTGTGCTGCAGTGCTAACATGCTAATAAAGGACATTCTGATAAGTGGAATAAAAGAGTGATAGACAGATGAGTTCATCAGTTTGCTGCTTCTTCTTTCACTGTCCAGTCACAGGCTGGGGTAGAGACAAAACCTTAAAGTGTAAACTTAACTGCAGCAAAGAAAACGGAAGTCCCTGGTTGTGCTGTGTGGTAGAGCTGTGCAAATCTAAGAACTGGATAGACAAAAATACAAATCCTTTGACAGGTAAAACAGCTCTTATATACAGTATGTATTTTCATGTATTTAGTTAGCTCAAGTTCAGCTTTTACATAGTCCTACCTAGTATATGAATGTGCACACACTAGTTTCTCCACAACACAGATTCCCCGATAAAAAAAAAAAAAAAAAAAAAAAGAAGGGACCATTAAACAAAACAGAATATAAATATCCCATGTCTATGTAGGTCCTGCAATTCTATTACATTCTACTTAAAATTATATGACATTATACTTGGCATCTGCACGTATGCATCATCTGAGGTACTGTTTTTTTGCTATGCAGGCAGATTTTGGTAGAGGGTATTGTAGCAATTGACATATGCAAGAAAGAAGACTTACCTCCTGCTCTGACAGTCCGTCAATAATTTCTGACACTTCATGCTCGCTGCGTGCCGCAGATAAGGACAGGCCACTTCCCCTCTGTCCTACCCTGCTGAGAAAAGAAATTGAAATGTTCAACCACCTGTAGTGATGCATGAGAAGGTTGCATGGATGAGCAGCTTAACATGGTCACTGAAGGCATTCATAGTATGCCTGATACCCAGGCTCTCCATCGCTAAAACAATACTTATAAATTCATGTTATTTCCTCTGTGTGACATTTCAAAAGCAAACAATGTTGGGCAATAAGCCAGAAGTACCTCGAATGCAAACATTAAGATGAGGAGAACCATTAACCAGAATGATGCCGTTTTGTCTGACTAGATTATACATAAATGTAATTATGACCATATTACACTTAGACACATCATCGCTTGTTTTAGCACCAGCTGTATACTAAATGCGTTCCACAGGGATACATAGATCTTCGTACAAAACACATTACTATATTATTCTATTCCATATTTTTTGCATATGTAATACCGTCCTGGCTCTTGAAATTTTCACAATTATTTCTGCTCAGCCACCATAAAACCAAATTTCCCCTACACAATGGTATTATACTTTGCCAAATTTATTACAGGATGTTGCAGTTCCCCGCAGCACAGTGTAGGGCTGCACTGCAGTGTGAATAGGGCACATAGAAAATAATTGTTTTCTGTGTCCCCTGGCTGTGACTGGCATTTTTCCATGGTGGATAAACGCTGATCACCGCACTATACATTAACTGGGTCTAAGGTAAACAAGAGTAATGTGCTGTAACTCATATCGACCTATCAAGAATCATCTTATTATGGTGCAAAAGACAATGTGATTGGTTGTGAACAGGTATTCATTTGTTAATTACAGGTATTTATTTAGAGCTGACAATTAACATGGAATACTTACCTTACAACGAAGCCCTCAAGCGGTGCACTGTCACTGCTGACAGGGCTTCCATCTACACCCGGTCTTCCTTCCGGGTTCACGGGCTCTGGCTGCTTGAAGGACCAAGCCACAATGAAGTCGCTCTTGCGCATACCTGTGATGTTTCTTCAGATTGCATGCGCCAGAGATGTCACGTACTGCCAAAAGAGCGAGCAACTCCTAAACAGTGCACATTTGTGAGATATTAATTTTACCTACAGGTAAGCTATGTTAGAAGCTTACCAGTAGGCAAAAATCACAAAGAGGACTTTACTACCACTTTAGGAGGAAGAGCATAGTGTGACATGCTATAACAAGCTCTACTACCTTTTTACTGTTTGGACAATGGGGCTCAAAGACTAAGTCCACGTTTTCACAGCAAAAATCTAAAAATGCGCACTTATTATATTTTTTGGCAAATTAGTCTGCAAAGCATACAAAGGCAATCAGTGTATTGTGGGTGCAAATCCAGGCTCCTGCAGACTCTTCCTCCAGCTCTGTGTCCGAACCAAGGTACTGATTGTCAGTTAGAGAACTGGAGAATTGTTGGTAAACTATAAGTATGGTGATTATTGTAGCAGATAGGACTTGTAGTTGTATTTTATTAATTCACAGACCTCTGTGAATGAACGATGCAGAGGTGCAGGTGGGCCCATGCATGGGCATGTCGATTTCAAATCTGAGAATAATTACAGGGGGGCTGTTTTGGGTGTGTGTATGTGTGGCGGGGGTCTGTTCGGCGCCATGTTATGCCCTAAATATAGGTGTAAAATGTAACATGGTCCTAAAGATGGAGTTAGCCTTTAATAGTGAAATCCGCATGTCAAAGCTTACGTTAGAATAAACGCAGGCACTGAAAAGGAGTAAACATAGCATACCAACCTTTGCATGCGTTCTTGAAGCTCCCTCTGCTTGCGAATCTCTGGAAACTGTTTCTCATAGTACTCCCTTACTTTGCTCTCCTTTGCTCTCCTTCGTGGGTTATTTTCAATTCGTTCCACCTTCTTCTCCCAAGCTTCCATCAGCTGGTCATAACGTTGGCAAAGCTTCTGTTCCTAAAAGAAATGTATACAAATGCTTTAGAAAATGCCAGCCGTAAATGCAAAAAAGGTCTAATTAAAGTGAAACTAAACCCAGAAACAAACATTTTATATATTGTGACCTACCGCTCCTAAGTTGTGGTAACTGCACTAGTTTTCTTTTATTTAAAGGCTCCCCCCCCCCTTTTATTTTCAACTTGTCATCCTACCAGTAAGTGCTTCCTGCCCTAGGGTGGCAATGTTCACTCACTGTACTGTTATCTACGGAGGAGTTGTCACAGTGAGCTGCTCGCCAGATTTAGACAAATGCCTCACTCTCTTCTCAATGCCACATGGGGAAAGGTGTTCTCTAGGATCACTGAAGAAGTCTGGAGATTTCTGTTCAGTGCACAGGAAATGTATAGCAGGATCAACAGCGACTGTAGGTTTCTGTACTTGCAGGAAACGTACAAAGACTGAAAAATAAAACAAATGCAGCCACCATATCTGTGAAAGCTGGTAAGCTGCAATATATTCCATTTTTGTTCCTAGGTTTAGATTTTAAGCCCTCATAGCAATCATTGTACACCTGTGCTCATAGCAACCATTGCTCTGTGTCATTCATGTAACATGCCCACTTTAGCCTAAACACACATTTTACAGAACCTGCTTTTTTCTCTGTATGTGGTCTGTTTTAACGCAAGCCTAAATCACATGATGTCCAGCCATTTTCCACTGCCTTAAACATGCAACAGACAGAACTGCTGCATAAAAATACCTAAAACCCTGCAGATCTGAATTTGTGTTAATAATCAATGCATTCTCATCTAAGTAGTATTAAACCCAAAACTAATATATTACAGCTTTCCAATCATTAGATGTGGTGGCTGCATTAATTTTAGTTTTTTTTAGGCTTTTTCCCCCTCCACTTTCACCTGGTGATCTGGCCAGTAACACACCACCTGTATTAAGTAAAGTACCCCCCCCCCCCCCCACACACACACACACACACACACACACACACACACACACACACACACACACACACACACACACACACACACACACACACACATAAAGGGGGCAAAGCAGACAGCAGCATTGTCAGTCTGGGCAAAGGGGGTGTCAGATGGACTAGCAGATTCAGATACACTAACAAACTGAAGCCAAACTCCAGCTCACACTGCAGTTACAGCAGCAGTTTTTTTTTCTTTTGGGATAGAATTTGCATGAATAAATAGAAGCTGATCATGGTAAGCACACCTGTCAATAGTAAATGGTTTGTCACAACACTCTAACTGATACATTTGCAAGAGAGTTTGTTCTGTAAAAAAAAAAAAAAAAAAAAAAAAAAAACAACACACACTGGCCAGATCAGATAAAGAAAAGATTAAAAAAAATATAAAAAACAAAAATGCTGCCACAAAAACTAAGAATTGATAAGCAGCAATATAATAAATGTATGCTTTTGGGTCCAATATTGCTTTAAGCCATTGTTCACATTGACCTTTGCACACCGCTGCGAGTGTCAATACAAAGTTAATGACACTCCCAGATCGGTTCGCATATCGCAGTGCGAACTGTCAATTTGGGCAGGAATTGTATTGCATGGGTGTGAACGCCCATGCGATCCAATTCTGGTGCGGACAAAAAAAGGGGTCCTGTATGCCTTTGGTCCAAATGTGATGCGAATTCAGGCATACAACCTGTATGGCTAAATTTGCATTGCTCAGACATCGCATTTGATTTGTACAGCAGTGTGGTGCAAATTACATGCGATGTTGCACAGCGCACCAATGTGATCCGAGCCTATATCTGAAACCCAAGATAATAAGGCATAAATATGTACATGCTTCATATACATGTCCTGATGGTCCTTGTATTGATCAATGAAAAGAGGTGGGGCTTAGTATTCCACAGTTTCAACCCATTCAGTTTTGCATGACATAAGATGTTCTAGTGGAGAGAATTCAAACATACTAATGTACTGCACACCCAAACTCACACACAGAGGACTGCCAGTATTACTGTACTGCTGTATAGCATCAACCTTGTGCATTGAAAACAATATAGGGAAATTAATTTAGTACATGCAGTATATAAGCAAATGTAACAGCCCAATAGCATAGCATGTGGAAAAATCTGTTAGCACGTTAGCTATATCTGTGCCCTGCTAATTTACTAGCAGCTCACGCAATAGCGCAAAAAATTCCTGTCAGCATCATTTCTGTATATCTTCTTACTGACTTAGGCTTGGTTCACACTGGTGCTATGCAGGAAACACAGCAATTCCTGTGCGTGTTCCTGCATCGCAAATGAATCGCAGGCAGTTCACACCATGTTCTGCATCCCCAAATCAGTTCTCAGAATGCAGTGTGAACTGTGGAATCGGGTGGAATTGGATCGCATTGGGTCTGAACACCCATGTGATTGATTCCACCATGAACCAATAAAAAAAAAAAAAAGGGGTCTTGCACCATTTTGGTGCGAATGGTACGCTCCTGTGAATCAGACCCGATGCAGTGCATATCACTTTAGGTATTGTGGTGTGAGTGAGCCCTTAGAGGTGTGGCAAATGACCAATGCAGCTATAGCATTAACTGGGATTCAGGACGCATTCCACATGAATAAAGTCACAGGTTTTTGAAGCATTGCAAGTGAATTCAATAGAGGTAGCAGTTTGTGGTAAACCCTAAAGAATATGACATGCCGTAATATTCTTAACACAACACGCAGAGACACTAATGTGAGGTGTATACTGTGTAATTATCCAGAGCATTGGCAGGCGCTATAGGAGTTTTAAAAAGGCAGCTAAAACATTTGTTTTTTGACCTATGTGAAAGAGGCCTTGCTGTGTTTTAAATCAGGACAGAAAAAGACTCATGGATACGATCTGCTATACATCAATGGCTGAGAAACAAGGATAGACGGCAAACTATTTATTTCATTAGCAGCTGGAGAGCCAGGAAAAAAAAACAAAAAAAAAAAACAAAGTAAACTGACTAGAAAGCCTATAAAAAAAAAAAAAAAAAAAAAAAGAAGACTTCTGATAACTGTTTTTACGTTTTCTCACAAAACACCTGCCAATTTCCGTTTTTATGTCCCAAGAGTAGCTTTGTTGGTCTTTTCCAGAACTATACAAGACTGTCAATGTAACGTGCTAATTTTTCTCTGATCACCATTAGGAGTGCGCCGTCCGCTAAGATTCTTCCTTCAGCCTCTTTCACACGGCCAATCCATTCAGGTCCGGCTGTCAGGTTTTTCAAGCGGACCTGAACAGATGCTCCATAGAGATCTATGGAGCGTCGGAAGTCAGCGGTGATATGTCCGCTGACATCTGACCCGCTCCGTTCTGAAAAAGTGTGACGGAGGAAAAACCTACTTTTCCATCCGTCATCAGATCGGACGACAACGGACTCTAGTGGGCTTTCACACTGGAGCGGTGCGCTAGCAGGATGGTAAAAAAAAAAAAGTCCTGCTAGCCACATCTTTCGAACGGTGTATTCACCACTCCTACCCATTGAAATCAATGGGGCAGCACGGCTATATATACTATATACTATGCTGCAGCGGTGCTCTGCGGGCGGTTTTAACCCTTTTTTGGCCACTAGCGGCCGAATACCGCTGCTAAAAATATCGCCGCTTTACCGCCAATGAATCTCCCACCCCAGTGTGAAAGGGGCCTTAGAAGGACTAGAACTGTACTTCAACAGTTCCAGCAAAATAACTAAGCTCCCACCCAAAAAGTACAAAATATAAAAATACATCAAGTTACATAATGCTTCAGCTAAAATTAAGATCACAAGCTTGGCAATCACAAAGAATCTGAGCTCTATGTAACCTAGTACACAGGATTTTAATTACAAGGCTTGAAGTTACCAGACACAGCACAGCTCTGCTATTTAGCAACATCAAGAAAACTTTCCATGATAAACTTGAATAGCCTTGAGTGATATAGTCATCTCTGACACTATGCAATAGATTTTCCTCTTTAAATTCATATGCAATCTTAGAAAAACGTATGTAACCTAGCGTTTAGGAGTTTTGGGTCAAACCCCATTGCCTTATGCTGAAAGCAATCAAATGGAATCTGATCTCACACATGGAAGATTTTCAAAGAAGCCTTTAGGCTGGATTCACACCTTTGTATTTTTAGTGCTTTTTGCATTTTGCAGATTTGCACTACAGAACGTGTTCCATAGGAAACCATGTTAAATGGACAGTAGTGCAAATCTGCAAAATACAAAAAGCACTAAAACTGCATAGGTGTGAATTCAGCCTTAGATCAGATTTACATTTTTTTTTTTTTTTTAGACTAGGGTAATGTTAGACTCTTCCACCGGGGTGCTGTTCAGGTGTTTTAGCGCTGAAAATAGCGCCTCTCATGCCTCCCCAGCATGAAAGTCAGAGTGCTTTCACTGGGGTGGTGTGCTTGCAGGATGGGGAAAAAAGTACTGCAAGCAACATCTTTTGGGCGGTGTGGGATTGCTGTATACACCGCTCCTCCACCGCCCCTGTGAACCAATTCGGCAGCACCACAAAACATCAGATCATCAGAGACATCTCTGCAGGTTTCTGCACAATGTCAATGTAAATCGCAGCCTGAAAAAAAAAAAAAAAAAAAAATATCACAAAAAGTAGTACAGAAACTACTTTTTGAAACAGTGCGGCGTCGCACCGATTAGGACCGTGCCATTGACGGCAATTGCTGCCAATCTAACTTGTCAAATCGCATGTCAAAATGCTCCAGTGTAAACCAGGGCTTAATATACTTTTTAAAAAGGTGAATTTATCCTTGAAGCAACATACTTTGCTTGCCTCTTCAAACTGCTCAGTAATCACTTGTGAATGTCAGAATTATCCTATGGTGATCTGTAAATAAATCTTCCCTTTTGCACTTTGTGCTGAATGTGATGATTAACAGGTGCAAGGCATTACAAGTGGTCAAGTGTTAGCAGAACTACTAATTAGCACACTTTATAATTAAATTATTATTAGCATTGCAACCAACTTACTGCAATAAATATGGAATTAATGTCACTTACCATTTTACACGGTATATGACTAAACTTGCAACATGCTTTTGGCACGTCACTACAGCGAGTGGTTCTAGCTCATTCCCACCTCTAATCAGCTGATTTGATGGGGTAGAGAAAAAGATTGGCCAAGACCGTGCAGGTGAAAACAGGTGAGGCAAACAGAATCCCATGTGCTGCGCTGATTTGCTATCTCCATTATATTTAGAAAGCCACAAATGGCGAACTGGTGTTCTAAAAAATCCTGAAGGGTTCTTTTAAAGTGGAAAAGGTTTTCAAAGAAATAAGACAAAAACTGTAAGCCGGGTTAAAAATGCTAAATGTAAGAGGATTGTTATTAAAAGTGGCAGGCCAACTGTGCACATTGTTCCTAAAAAATTAAACTTTATAATGTTTAATTATGACAAAAAAGGTAAGAAAACTGCAAACTTGTAAGATGGAGAATGACAGGTTCCTCTGCTGAGAAAAACACTTTTAGAAATGGGATGAAAAAATATGGAGAAAACAAAAAGCACAGATACTCAATCATGCCTATCAGATCACCTTAGTGACGCTTTGCGGGCGGTTTTAACCCTTTTTCGGACGCTAGAGGGCGATCAGCGCTGCTAAAACGACGGTAAAGCGCCGCTTTACTGCCAGCATGCTGAGTGCCCCAGTGTGAAAGTAGCCTAATGCTTCAGTTGTGATGCCTTATTCAAAGTTTAATAGAACCAATTTACAGATGCACAGAGCACTTTGGCTGCATGCATGGAATGCTGATGCTATATCCAAGGACTTTGCCTTCATGGACTATTCAGCTCTGACCTTCAGAGGCTGACTCATGCTCAATCCATAGCACTCTCAGTTAGAGGTCAGATTAACCCCTATGAACAAGCCTTCTGCATGACTGTGCATCCCCACTTCTACAAGTGGGGTTTTGAGTGTGTTTTCGGATGGATGCTTGGGCAATTTGCCTCTGGCCACTGAGTGCAGAGGTCACCCTCTTTACCACACATTTCTACCTCCTTGTCTGACACCCCCTTAGTGATTCCCCACCACCTCTCTTGTGCTATTGCACAAAACATTGCAGTTTCTTGTGTGGCCAAGGTCAACTGGGCCAATCCTGGCAGTCCCTTACCTAAGAACCTGGCTCCTCAACTTACTTTAAATGCACCAGCTAACTCTGGTCACTGAGCCCTCTATTCACCCCAGTGCTTCCTCTTTGTCCTCATTGTGGAAGCTACCTGTCACTGGCAAGGGAAGCTGGGCAGCTTCAAACCTTGCTAAAAAGCTTTACTTATTTGGCTAGGCAACCTTTTCCAGAGTATGGAAAATGTCCTTCCCCAAGAGTTTAATGGGTAAAGATTCCTGTGTGTAGACTGACTTCTAGTCTTTTCTCTGTACTTGGACGGATTCTTTTGGGGGTTGTCCCTGTATTTTTTCTGTTGACCACATGTTGTGGGCCTGTTCTTTCTTTTATCAGGTAGTGATGTTCTACCTCTTTAAATGTGTTTTTGGTTTGACAGTCTCTCATTGGTTTAGGCTAGTGTTCTCTTGATGGAGTTATTCCTTTTTGATAATGATCTCTGTCCTGGTCTTGTTCATCAGATTGTAGCCTCCTCTTGGTCTTTGGCAGTCTCCCTTGTTTTGAAGAGGGCCTAAAGTGATTGCAAAGGATTTTTTAAAAATAACATGTTCTACGTAAATGCTCTGTGCAATGGTATTGCACGGAGTGACGCTGAACCTCCTGTTTGCAGGTCCCCTGCCGATGCTCCTTGCTCCTCTTCTCAGTGTGCCACCATAGAAAGCCACCTCCTATTATTGCACACCTGCATCCCTAGACACAGACAGCGTGGCTTGGCCCCATCCCCCATCAAAGTACTGATTGACAGCAGTGGGCGCTGCTTCAGCAAAGCCTGAGAGTGGGGGAGCTTCTATAGATGGGCACAGAGATGGACTGAGTGAGGACTCAAGTAAGTATAAGGGGACGATACTGAAACCCAAACCTTTCTTACCTTAATACAGGGAAAACTATAGGGTAAAAATGTTTAGGCTTTAGAACCACTTTAATTTGATCTGATCAGTCAGCAGTCGGTTCCCAAAGTGGTCCTGAGGCGCAGACAGGCTCCACTCCCCCACCTACAGTATCTCACAAAAGTGAGTACACCCCTCACATTTTTGTAAATATTTTATTATATCTTTTCATGTAACAACACTGAAAAAATGACACTTTGCTACAATGTAAAATAGTGAGTGTACAGCTTGTATAACCAAGTAAATTTTCTGTCCCCTCAAAATAACTCAACACACAGCCATTAATGTCTCAACTGCTGGCAACAAAAGTGAGTACACCCCTAAGTGAAAATATAAAAATTGGGCCCAATTAGCCATTTTCCTTCCCCGGTGTCATGCTACAAGGTCTCAGGTGTGAATGAGGAGCAGGTGTGTTAAATTTGGTGTTATCGTTGTCACTCTCTCATACTGGTGACTGGAACTTCAACATGGCATATCATGGCAAAGAACTGAGGATATGTTGCTTTACATAAAGATGGCCTAGGTAATAAGAAGATTGTCAAGACCCTGAAACTGAGCTGCAGCACGGTGGCCAAAACTATACAGTGGTTTAAAAGGACAGGTTCCACTCGGAACAGGCCTCACCATGGTTGACCAAAGAAGTTCAGTGCACATGCTCAGTGTCATAAGGTTGTCTTTGGGTAATAGACGTATGAGTGCTGTCAGCACTGCTACCGAGGTTGAAAGGGTGGGGGGTCAGCCTGTGAGTGCTCAGACCATACGCACAGTGCATCAAATTGGTCTGCATGGCTGTCGTCCCAGGAGGAAACCTCTTCTAAAAATAATACACAAGAAAGCCCGCAAACAGTTTTCTGAAGACAAGCAGAATAAGGACATGAATTACTGAAACCATGTCCTGTGGTCTGACGAGACCAAGATAAACTTATTTGAACATCTGTGGAGCATCCTCAAACGGAAGGTGGAGGAGTGCAAGGTCTCCAACATCCATCCACCAGCTCCTTGATGTCATCATGGAGGAGTGGAAAAGGACTCCAGTGGCAACCTGTGAAGCTCTGGTGAACTCCATGCCCAAGAGGTTTAAGGCAGTGCTGGAAAATAATGGTGGCCACAAAAAATATTGACACTTTGGGCCCAATTTGGACATTTTTATTATGGTGTGCTCACTTTCGTTGCCAGCGGTTTAGACATTAATAGCTGTGTTATTTTGAGGGGACAGAAAATTTACACTGTTATACAAGCTGTACGCCCACTACTTTACATTGTAGCAAAATGTCATTTCTTCAGTGTTGCATAGTAGGTGAGGTCAAAAAAAGACACAAGTCCATCAAGTCGAACCTATGTGTGTGATTATATGTCAGTATTACTTTGTATATCCCTGTATGTTGTGGTCATTCAGGTACTTATCTAATAGTTTCTTGAAACGATTGATGCTCCCCGTTGAGACCACCGCCTGTGGAAGGAATTCCATATCCTTGCTGCTATTACAGTAAAGAATCCTCTACATAGCTTAAGGTTAAACCTATTTTCTTCTAATTTTAATGAGTGGCCACATGTCTTGTTAAACTCCCTGACTTGAAAACGTTTTATCCCTATTGTGGGGTCACCAGTACGGTATTTGTAAATTGAAATCATATCCCCTCTCAAGCCTCTCTTCTCCAGAGAGAATAAGTTCAGTGCTCGAAACCTTTCCTCATAACTAATATCCTCCAGACCCTTTATTAGCTTTGTTGCCCTTCTTTGTACTCGCTCCATTTCCAGTACATCATTCCTGAGGACTGGTGCCAAGAACTAAACAGCATACGCTAGGTGCGGCCGGACCAAAGTCTTGTAGAGTGGGAGAATTATCGTTTTATCTCTGGAGTTGATCCCCTTTTTAATGCATGCCAATATTCTGTTTGCTTTGTTAGCAGCAGCTTGGCATTGCATGCCATTGCTGAGCCTATTATCTACTAGGACCCCCAGGTCCTTTTCCGACCTAGATTTCCCCAGCGGTTCTCCACCCCCCCCCCCCCCCCCAATGTATAGATTGCATTCATATTTTTGCCACCCAAATGCATTATTTTACATTTTTCTACATTGAACCTCATTTGCCATGTACCCCATTAATTTGTTCAAATCTTTTTGCAAGGTTTACACATCCTGTGGAGAATGTATTGCCCTGCTTAGCTTAGTATCGTCTGCAAATACAGAGATTGAACGGTTTACCCCATCCTCCAGGTCGTTTATGAACAAATTAAACAGGATTGGTCTCAGCACAGAACCCTGGGGGACCTCACTTCCTACCCCTGACCATTCTGAGTAACCATTTATCACCACCCTCTTAACTCGCCCTTGAAGCCGGTTTTCAATCCATGTACTCACCCTATGTTCCATGCCAACGGACCTTATTTTGTACAGTAAACGTTTATGGGGAACTGTGTCAAATGCTTTTGCAAAATCCAGTTCCACCACATCTACGGGCCTTCCTTTATCTAGATAGCAACTCACCTCCTCATAGAAGGTCTGGCAAGAAAGATTCTTCATGAATCCATGCTGATTACGTCTAATGATACTGTTGTCATTACTAAACTCTTGTATATAGTCCCTTATCATCCCCTCCAAGAGTTTACATACTATTGATGTAATGCCTCGTACGCACGATCAAACAATCCGATGGAAAAGTTCAGCAAACTCAAGTCCGCCGGACAATCCGCCCATGTGTAGGCTCCGGCTGACTTTTTTTACCCAAAGTCCGGCGGACTTAGAAAGTATTTTTGCACTCCAATATGTCCGCCGGACTCGCATTTTGGCGGACAGTACGGCCGTGTGTGCGCTAGTCCGCCGTACTTTTGAAATGAGCGGACTTTTCGCGCAGAGAAAGGTCCGCTCATTTTGAGCGCGCCTCCGGGTAGCCGGGGCCAGCGAAGGAGGCGTCGCTGGGCCGTCACCTGGTATGGACATAAAGGGGAACCCCAATGCCGAAAAATCGGCATGGGGGTCCCCCCCCAGATCCCCATCAGACCCTTATCCGGGCAGGCTACCCGGCCGGCCAGGAAAGGGGGTGGGGACGAGCAAGCGCCCCCCTTCTGAGTTGTACCAGGCCGCGTGCCCTCAACATGGGGGGTGCCTTGGGGAAGGGGGGGCCGCCCGGCCCCCCACCCCAAAGCACCTTGTCCCCATGTTGATGAGGACAAGGGCCTCTTCCCGACAACCTGGCCGTTGGTTGTCGGGGTCTGCAGTCGGGGGGCTTATCGGAATCCGGGGGCCCCTATGTGAATGAGTATGGGGTACAATGTACGCCTACCCATTCACCTGTAAAAAAAAAAAAAAAAGTAAAAAAAAAAAACACACAAGGGTTAAAATAGTTTATTGCACAGCTCCGGGGGTCTTCTTCAGTCTTCGGGGGTCTTCTTGCCGGACTCCTCCGCTATCTTCTGCTCTTTTGCTAGCTCTTTCACTAGCGGAGGAGCCCGGCTTCCTTCTTCGCCGCCGCCCTCTTCTTCCGACTTTGGGGGTCTTGTCCCCCTCTTCGGGGGCCTTGTCCCCCCTCTTCGGTTCTTCTTGCCGAGCCACCGCGACTTCTTCTAGCTCTTTTACAAGCGGTGGCGCTGTCTTCTGTTCTTCTCTTCTTCTTCTCTTCTGAAGATGTTGCCTCGTCGCTGCCTCCAGTCTCAATGGCAGGGACGCAGCGCGTGGCGACTTATATAGGGACATCCCAGATGATGTCTCCGCCCATTATGATGTCACAGTCCCAGCATCCTCTGGGAATTTTCCTGTTTTCCAGTGTCCAAACCTCCTGTAGGCAGCAGTGTACCCCAATGTATCTGAACTATGTCTGTCTCTCAATGAACTTCAAGCAAAAAACTAACTAAAACTAGTGACATATATGTGTTTTTAAATTTGCCCCATAGTTCATTTTAAACATGGGTTTGTGGGACTTCCAAAACACTTTCCATGTCAGTTGTCAAGTGAGCAGAAAGCGAATGTTCCCAGTACAGCATGCTTGAAGGTCTAAGGCTGGCTAAACACTATAAAATCTAAGCAATCTCTTTAGTCTTCTTCAGAGTTCCAAAAATGATATAATATGAGGACACACATGAATAATTTATTATTTTAATATTGAGGCAGGCCCTTGCATTACATAGTTGGTGGTAGATATAAAGGTGATGGTACAATCAGATTGTATAGTGTATATTTGGCTTAAATGAAGAAGAAATATGAGCCTAAATGTAGTTTGCAGTATGCGTTGCGTTTTGGGAGCGACTCAATGAAAAATGGCTGTAATCTTATATTATATTCAATTGTAAATTCATCTGTTTCTTGGGCCTACTTAACACATGTCTTCCAAAATATGTACAGCAAATATTTGCAAAGCTTAAAAAAGCTGGATCCCTTAAATGAAACTGGCAATGAGGGACATATGTAGGCAGCAAATGCTTACATCTTTTCATGAAAATGTTAGCTGCCTGGCTGTCATGCTGATTGAATTGCTTCAAAACTTTGTGAGATATTGACTTGAAACAAGTATGAGATCAAGTGCTTTGATAATAGTTGACTTTCCTGAACTCCATCTTTATTCCAGGGTGGTGGCCCAGCGAGTGATGAAGTTGAAGATAAAGACGGAGATCTAACCTTCTTTTAAGATGAGAGTCAGTAATGGCAGCTTCTACATTTCTTAGTGTCTTTTCTTAAAAGTTGGCTCCAGCCTGGGAGTTTTAAAGCAGATCTTAGGCCGCGTACACACGGGCGGACTGTTCGCCCAACCTTGTCCGCTGAACAGTGTTTGGGCGGACAGTCCGCTCGTGTGTGGGCTTTCAGCGGACAGTTTCAGCGGACAGTTGGACGGACAAAGTCTTTCGGAAATTCCGAAAAACTGTCCGCTGAAACCGCGTTTGAGCGAACAGTCCGCCCGTGTGTGGGCCTGTCCGCTGTACTTTCGAAATGAGCGGACTGTTCCCGCTCGGAAAGTCCGCCCATTTCGAGCGCGTGTACAGGTAGGCGGGGCCCGCGAAGGAGACGTCGCGGGCTCCGCCGCCTGGAATGGGCTTAAAGGGGAACCCCAACGCCGAAAAAAAACGGCGTGGGGGTTCCCCCAAAGTCCACACCAGACCCTTGTCCGAGCACGCTACCCGGCCGGCCAGGAAAGGGGGGCGAGCGAGCGCGCCCCCCCTCCTGAGCCGTACCAGGCCGCGTGCCCTCAACATGGGGGGGTGCCTTGGGGAAGGGGGGGCCGCGCGGCCCCCCCACCCCAAAGCACCTTGTCCCCATGTTGATGAGGACAAGGGCCTCTTCCCGACAACCCTGGCCGTTGGTTGTCGGGGTCTGCGGGCGGGGGGCTTATCGGAATCCGGGAGCCCCCTTTAAGAAGGGGGCCCCCGGATACCGGCCCCCCACCCTATGTGAATGAGTATGGGGTACAATGTACCCCTACCCATTCACCTGTGAAATAAAGTACAAAAAAAAACACAACACAGGGAAAAAATATTTTATTGCACAGCTCCGGGGGTCTTCCGTCTTCGGGGGTCTTCGGGGGTCTTCTCGCCGGACTCCTCCGCTATCTGTGTGTAGCTCTTTTACTAGCGGAGGAGTCCGGCTTTCTTCCTCCCCGCCGCCGGCCTCTTCTCCCGACTTCGGGGGTCTTGTCCCCCTCTTCGGTTCTTCTGCCGGGCCACCGCGCCTTCTTGTAGCTCTTTTGCAGGCGGTGGCCCGGTCTTCTGTCGCCGCTGCCTTCCGTTCTTCTGTCGCCGCCTTCGGTTCTTCTGCCGGGCCACCGCGCCTTCTTGTAGCTCTTTTACAGGCGGTGGCCCGGTCTTCTGTCGCCGCTGTCGTCGCCGCCGCTGCCGCCTTCCGTTCTTGTTCTTCTTCTTGTTCTTCTTCTTCTTCTTCTTCCCCAGGAGATGTTGACTCGACGAGCTCTCCGGCCGGAATGCCAGAGCCGCGCTGTGCAGTCACTTATATAGTGACAATGGGGCGGTGTCACATGGTATATGTCACATGGGTTGGTCACATGGGTTGATGTCACATGGGGACTATGACATCGTAAGGGGGCGGGGTCACCATGTGACCAACCCATGTGACATATACCATGTGACACCGCCCCATTGTCACTATATAAGTGACCGCACAGCGCGGCTCTGGCATTCCGGCCGGAGAGCTCGTCGAGTCAACATCTCCTGGGGAAGAAGAAGAAGAACAAGAAGAAGAACAAGAACGGAAGGCGGCGGCGGCGACGACAGCGGCGACAGAAGACCGGGCCACCGCCTGTAAAAGAGCTACAAGAAGGCGCGGTGGCCCGGCAGAAGAACCGAAGGCGGCGACAGAAGAACGGAAGGCAGCGGCGACAGAAGACCGGGCCACCGCCTGCAAAAGAGCTACAAGAAGGCGCGGTGGCCCGGCAGAAGAACCGAAGAGGGGGACAAGACCCCCGAAGTCGGGAGAAGAGGCCGGCGGCGGGGAGGAAGAAAGCCGGACTCCTCCGCTAGTAAAAGAGCTACACACAGATAGCGGAGGAGTCCGGCGAGAAGACCCCCGAAGACCCCCGAAGACGGAAGACCCCCGGAGCTGTGCAATAAAATATTTTTTCCCTGTGTTGTGTTTTTTTTTGTACTTTATTTCACAGGTGAATGGGTAGGGGTACATTGTACCCCATACTCATTCACATAGGGTGGGGGGCCGGTATCCGGGGGCCCCCTTCTTAAAGGGGGCTCCCGGATTCCGATAAGCCCCCCGCCCGCAGACCCCGACAACCAACGGCCAGGGTTGTCGGGAAGAGGCCCTTGTCCTCATCAACATGGGGACAAGGTGCTTTGGGGTGGGGGGGCCGCGCGGCCCCCCCTTCCCCAAGGCACCCCCCCCATGTTGAGGGCACGCGGCCTGGTACGGCTCAGGAGGGGGGGCGCGCTCGCTCGCCCCCCTTTCCTGGCCGGCCGGGTAGCGTGCTCGGACAAGGGTCTGGTGTGGACTTTGGGGGAACCCCCACGCCGATTTTTTTCGGCGTTGGGGTTCCCCTTTAAGCCCATTCCAGGCGGCGGAGCCCGCGACGTCTCCTTCGCGGGCCCCGCCTACCTGTACACGCGCTCGAAATGGGCGGATTTGCCTCCGCCTTACGTGGGCGAGTCCGTTCATTTCAAAAGTTGAGCGGACTGTTTGGCAAACAGTTCGTTGAAACAGTCCGCTCGTGTGTGGGCAAGTCCGCTCATGCAAATTTTGAGCGGACTGTCTGCCGAAACTGTTTGACGAACAAGGTTGGGCAAACAGTCCGCGCGTGTGTACGCGGCCTTACAGTAAACCTGTACTGAGATAGCTAAGGAAGATCCCATTGAAGACTTCCCTCTGAAAATGATAGTTTCATGTCTATTACTTGTCTAAATACTTGACCTGGAACAAACACACAGCTACTGAAGACAGAACCCCTGATCGGTATACTTGTTTCAAGTCAATGTACGGAAGCCTTTGGCTCAACATAACAGTTAGGCAAATAATATTTTCAAAAGGAGTGTCTAGCAATGGAGTGTTTAGCAATTTCAGCTTGTCTTCACAGTACAGGTAATGAACAAGTCGGCCTGTGAATCTAAAATTAGAGAAATAAGTAGGCTGGTATTGCTGAAATTTCTAGTTTTTGGCACTTATATTGGCTTACTAACTTTAAACCTTTTGTAGTCAAACAGAGCAAGTATATGGATCAGTAAAACCAAAAGTCCTTATCTACAGTATACACTGTATTTGTTTTGGTCACGACACTCAAAATAATAAACACGAGAAGGGCCAGCATGGAAGCCAGGCAACTTGCTCCTCAAAAGGCAGAAATTGGGGTTTGCAAAAAATAAAAAAATATTATATATATATATATATATACACACACACACACACACACACACACACACACACACACACACACACACACACACACACACACACACACACACACATACGTATGTACATAATCTATGCTATAGCATCAGTGTGATGGTGCAGCTGTCCAACGTCAGCTCTAAAACCAAGAACTGAGTCATCGCATATGACCACTGATCTCTTCGCTCTCAGTCTTCACGGAGCAGACAGCAGTGACAGTTATGCCCCATACACACGAGCGGTATTTGGATGGCTTTTCCGACGGAATTCTGCTCAAGCTTGGCTTGCATACACACGGTCACACAAAAGTTCTCGTAATTTTTAACCATCAAGAATGCAGTGACGTATAATACTACGATGAGCCGAGAAAAGTCTGATGCTTCCGAGCACGCGTCGAATTGTTTCCAAGCCCACGTAGGAATTTTGCGCAACGGAATTGCTACAGACGATCGGAATTTCCGATCGTTACTTTTTCCGCCAGAAAAATAGAGAACCCGCTCTCAATTTTTTGCTGCCGGAAATTCCACCAGCAAAAGTCCAATGGAGCATACACACGATCGGAATTTCCGACCAAAAGCTCACATCAGACTTTTGCTGGTGGAATTTATGATTGTGTGCATGGGGCGTTAGTCACTGCTTTCCAGTCTGATCCTGCAGTGCTCACTGAATCGCCAAACAAGAAAGGGGCTGGCACAACTGTGTGTGTGCTGAAAGGCGGAGCCAGCTGTCAATCAAGCACCTATTCAGATACTAATAAAATTGCCAAGCTCTTTCCAGAGCTGGAGCAACACCACCTTATCAACTAAAAATTAACTATAGCTCACTATCAGCTGATTCTGGGTCACATGAAAGCCAAAGTAAGTGTACTCCTGTGTATCATCATAAGCAAACAAGCATATTATGCCTATGACCCAACAGCTTTAATTCAAGATGACTGCACCTCTAAGGTTACATTTGAGTGCTTCCTGAATAGCAGAGACAGTGTGGCCTAGAAAACATGTATCAAAAAATGTGGAATAATCTTTGAAAAAGAGTGAAAAGTTGTAGAGTAAAAATTGTATTTAAAATGCACTTTGTACAGAGGCCTCCTTCTGCTGGAAAGATTCCATAAAGGCCATGGCCATTTAGGAAGTGGAGCTGTTTCTTTTCCGTGCACATCATGTGTGTCAGAGAATTGTTTAGACACTTGGTAAACAACTAAAGTCATCACCATTTGGCTGGGAAATCTAGCTTTCAGTATTCTATTATCACATAAAGTATACTGGGGCAGTTGGCAAATGGATAATGATTTACTTCCAGGAAGTCTGTAATGTAAACAAGACTTAAATGCCTGCCAAAAATGTACAAGGAAGTTAATTTCCACTGAAACAATACTAATAAGAAGTACAGCATCTACAGCTGAAAGAATAAATTGTGAACCCATAAAAAATGCTCTCCTTTTCTGTATGAATGATTCTTAAGATCTCATGCACAGAGAACATTTTCAGTCTTCAAAAGCACCTCTATTTAAGCTTATGTGTGTATGCATATATAGGAGTTTATAGGAAAATTAGAAGAGGAGTGTTTACTGACCCGAAAAACCCCACAAAAAAAAACAAAAACAAAACAAAAAAAAAACAACTTAAGGAGCCTTCTTGAGAGGAACTGAAAAGCAGAAAAAATGTGGAACGCACATAAACGCTATAGATGTGTTAAGTGTATGCATGCCAATGACCAGAATAAATATTCTGGCCAGTAGAATGTATTTCTGTTCAACTGCTATTACCGCCTAAACACGTGTGCAATGCACAATGTTAAGTGTGTTTTTAAGCAGCATTTTCCTGCCAGACGTTCTGGTGTTTTACGGATGCCCCATGTGCGTGAGGCCTAAATGGGTTGTGATCATCTAAATTCTAATGACAGGGGTTTTCTAAAGGCTAGAAACAAATTAAGTAATGAAAAATGCTAAATGTGTGGTATTTTGAAGAGGGGGTAGCCAGCAACTAATATTCTAATTGATATTTCAGGTGTAACAATTAATTCAGGATTGTTTTTATTTGCCCTACTGCATATATTCATCAATAACAATTTTGGTAACTTGCTGTGCAAGCATCTGTTGAAGTGCAATAGTGTCCAATTAAAAGGTTTCAGAGGACCTCATTAAAGCTTACAATACTGAAAAAAGTAATCATTTTTTTTTTAAATATTGGCCTGTATTAAAGTGTTTGTTACCCTAAATAAAAACAGATCCTGTTCCCTTTAAAGCATGTCATACCGCACAGTGCTTGTGCTGTGTCTTTTGGCCCCCTATATCACCTGAAATACCTGGTTGATCCTGCCTAGTTCTGCCCATCATGGCTGTTGAGCCCTGACACCTTGGTCAGTTTACATGCCTCCGCAGCCCTGCTCTGTCCTTCTTTGTCCTCCACTCCCTCTCCCTCCATGCCTACCAGACCCTCCCGCTGCTATAAAAACTATTCATCCCATCCCATTTGTTAAATAATGATATGTGTCCCAGTGTCTGAGCTATATAAAAAATATGCAGATTTCTACCTTATATCAGAGCGCCTCCCGGCACTCACGAGACTACTTGGCTTTCTCCTCCTCTCCTCCCAGCTGAGATCAGCTGGAATTCTTGGCCCCTCCCACTGTAGCCATCAGCCTGGGAGAGGAGAGAGACAAGGAGTCATGTGAGCCCCGGGAGTAGCTCTGAGAAAAGGTAGAAATCTTTTTTTTAAGTAGCTCAGACACTGGGATGTATATTGTTATTTAACAAATGGGATGGGATGAATATAATATAGTGGCCTAACAACCACTTTAAGCCACTAGTTTTTTGTTTTTTTATTCAATCGTTTTATATGCCTTGGCCAAATGCACATAAATCCACAAAATTATTTCTTGGGGTCTTTGAAAGCCCTTAGCAAGATGACACCACAAATGCTAATAACAAAGAGAACACCAGACCCTAAATGTCTGGAATACAAATAAAACAGGCCCCACCTACATGCTCCCTAAGGAATAAATGTACATCACTGGCACATAACCTGGAACACCAGATTCTAATTGGGATGAAATGGTGGTAAATGTAGGAGTGCACTTACTTTTTCCATGTGACAAATCTGAAATTTTGTTAACATAGCTGATAAGAATGAATATGCCATGTCAATATGATGTGTTATTCAAGGATATCACCTTTATCTGTAGAACGGTTTGACTACTTCACGTTTGCCTGTTCAAAATCCATGAAATTTGAACTTACTTTTTCATGAGTGTGTATTTGCATGCATGTGTATTCACTTTAATGCATGCCTCCACCTCTACCTTCATTCAACTGATTGTAAAGGAAAATTATTTAAAAAAATAAATAAATAAATAACAAACCGGTTATACTTCCCTTATCTGTGCAGTGGTTTTGCCCAGAGAAGCCCGATTCTACTCTTCTCAGGTTCCCCACTGGCGCTCTGGGCCCTTCCTGATAGGGAAATTGCATATTTCATATTCCTTATTAAGGTTGGCCTCACAAATGTCTAATGAAGCCTCTAATATCCTGGTTACCTTGGATGACTCATCTTATTGGAATGTGAACTGCCTATATGGACAAGCCAGCTCCCTCTCCTTCAGGAATTTGGCATTTTCCTTAGAAGGTCAATTTGCTCTGAAGGTGGGCTTGATCATTTCTTACATACAAGACCCTAGCTAGAACTTGCATGTTTAGTCTCACACCAGACCTTGCATTATGCATGCATCTGCCCGATTACTGGGCCATGCTACATACATAGATGGGACTCCATAGCGAAAAAGCATCTTTAGTCAAGTATTCTTGTGATATTTTCTTTATCTTTATCTGTATCTGTCATCAATTTTAATAAATATTATACTTTTAGGTATTTGTGTGATCTCTCTTTGCACATATCGAACACAACCACAAAAAACATGACAAAACTTCTCCCCTTTGCCAAGTGCCCCTATAGCAGGCTGTTTGCTGCGGAGGGCACCTGTGTGTGCTTGCTCCAAAGCTGGTTCAACTCAGCCCCGCCCCCCACTTCACTGGCTGTGATTGACAGCAGCAGGAGCCAATGGTTTCTGCTGCTGCATCTTAGCCAATCAGGAGAGAGAGAACTGGGTCTTGTGCACATCGCTGGATCAAGATTGGGCTTGGGTAAGGATTGAAGTGGGGGGCTGCAAACCTCCAGCCTTTACAACTACTTTAACTTTCTTTTGCTTTCACTGAGACTAAAAGGAGGAAAGCCTCACGTGAACTATCGACTGCCAGTTGCAACTTGTACCAGTTTGAATGTTGTCACAAGTGTGAATCATATGCTCCTCCTGGATGTAGAGGGCAATTTCTTTAGCTTCTGGTGATGAAAAGAGCAGTGGCGAAGCGAAACAAGGATAGGTTTATGCTGCTATGTACAGGAACTGTAAAATAAACCAATACTGTTGCTTTGCCTTGAATGGGCAAAGCATGGATTTGGTTTAAGGAACCAACTCCTGCAGCATACACATACCGTTTCTTTGATCTTTGGCTGCTCTGCTCTCTTGCCATACGCACAGAAAATATTGGGTACAGCCAGGTATAATGGAGCATGTGCCTCATCCACCTACCTTTTGTGTACCATTTCTGGTGCTTGCTGAGAAAGTCCCCAGCACTATTTAAGCTCCATCTACAGCTAATTGGAAGCAATAGAAAACTTATTTTCCTCACTCCCAACAGCAGGACAGAGCATTAGGAAGTAAAGAAAAATCAGATATGTGCTACTGTAAAAGGGGACATTAAAGCTAACAATTTTTATCTGCATTAGCAAAGCACATAATTGCTTTAACTTGGCCTTTTTTTACTCTAAAGACTGCATAACTATTATGAACATATTTTGTATAGTATGTGTGCAGTGCCTCCAATGATCTACTGTATTTTATATTGTAATGTAATTTTAAATAATGGAAATTCCATATAATAAAAGAAAAACTGAATCCGTAATACCCAAAGTTTGTGCAGAATTCTTTCCAGCATAAACAATCCCTCAGAGCACAGTATTGTTCCGAGTACAGGGCACTTGTTCAGTCAAGATCTGCTTCGTTCTTTTCTTGCCAGTTTCTACCGCATTAACAAATGCTGAGAACTCCTATACTATTACACGTTTATTTTTCTTGTAAACTCACTTGGAGATTGTTTTACAAATGTTCTGTCAGTGTAGCCAGAATAATAGCGCAAATGTTATGATATCAAGATTGGAGCAATAAAATTCAAGCTGTGAATGGTGATCCACACCACTCCCTCAGTTCTTCATATTGCTGATCTGTTTCTGACAGCATGCTAATGAACTGCATAGTGGGATTATCTGGTACTTTCCAAAGGTAATTACCCTTTGGCATCCCCCTAAAGTAATTCTGTATGGGTTTGTTCTATTCCACCCTCCTTAAATAATAAGAAGAACCTTCAGATCTGACCTTAGTAACACACACTTCCAAGTCCAGCACATTTAAATTGTACACAAATTTTAGAACTTGTTTCTTAAAGACTCCATATGCTTCTTAATCCTGGCTCAGCAGCAATAAGCATCTGTGTGAAGGACTGCCACTGTTTCAGGGGACGCAAGATGCTAAGAATCATTCATAGCAAGTTGCCAGCAATTCTTGCAAGCCGGTTAATTGAAAATTTACATAGCGCCAACCAGCAGATTTCACTTTTTATTTTTTATAAAAGCCCTATGATTGCCATCTGAAGTACAGGTTAAGGGGATGTGATCTGACAATGCTTTTACTACAGGTGCATTTACAGAAGTGCAACGAGCGTGCAGACTGTGAAGACTTAAATGTCTAAACTCTTTTCAGGTAATCGTTTAATTAGATATCAAAAGTAAGGATCAAGATGATAACCACTGGAGCCTTTCAAAAACAAGATTAAAATGAACGCACCAATATTTCTAGAATTGTAAGCTCTCCTTAGTGCAGATCTATCATAATATGGAATGGTGTTGTGCACAAAGCACTATACTACTCCCCTCTTAGCAGCATTTCACAGTGTCTCTAATATGGGTTTTTCTTTGTAAAAAAAAAAAAAAAAAAAGATGTAATTGTTAGGTGCAGTAACCCATATCGCTTCCCAATCGAGCCTCTGAAGCAGCCGGCGCTAAGTCCAGTGAAACTGGTCAGGCAACCTTTTTGACCACCTCTGATGTTGTGACCTTGCCATTTTACCTTGAGGACTTTACACATGGCATACCCTGTGATGAGAGAGAGTATTGAGTGATGAAGCACATCTGGATCAGATAAGTGCTTCTTACCTTTTGGAACATTGACTTTGCACTTGCAGGTGTATCACAGATTATGGATTCAAGGGCTCCATGAGATCTCTATTGGTAACCCTGAGCTCATACACAGACTGTGGTTTAACAATATAGTGCGAGGGAGGGAGTCCAGGACAGCAAATGTCTCTGACAATGGAATATGTGGATCTATGCAATTTGTGCTATATACTTCTTGTTTCTGACGACTGAAACCTCCTCTAGACCAGTGATGGCGAACCTTGGCACCCCAGATGTTTTGGAACTACATTTCCCATGATGCTCATGCACTCTGCAGTGTAGTGGAGCATCATGGGAAATGTAGTTCCAAAACATCTGGGGTGCCAAGGTTCGCCATCACTGCTCTAGACCATAATCACCAGCCTTTGTTGTATGGAGCTCAATACTGGGTTATTTCCATGGTCTATGCTGCAGGTGCACTTTGATTTTGGGACTTGACCTCAGTTCTATACATCAGTGGTTCTCAACTCCTGTCCTTAGGACCCACCAACAGGCCAGATTTTAAGTATTACCTTGGGGAGAAGCAGACTAGAATACTGCAATCACTGAGCAGCAACTTATATCACCTGTGACCTATTTCAATTATCCTGCAAACCTGGCCTGTTAGTGGGTCCTGATGACAGGAGTTGAGAACTGCTGCTATACATCCTGAGGAATATTCAAATATCTCATTCTTCCTGCAGTAAATCTTGCCAGCACACAGGGTGAACTCTCTACAAAGTCGTTACCACATAGGAGATGTGTGTAATCAGAAGGACTTCCTTCATTCACACACATTGAGATTTGGTCTCACTATACAACCATGAGGTGGTCATGATTTTAGACTGTATACTTGTGTTATATGTGTTTACATGTAGTTTTCTATAACTTACTTTTTTGATACTAATAAGTTCTGTCATTTATTCATTTTGGAGATGGTTGAGCAACCTCAGTTTTTTTTATTTTTAGTTTTACACAAGTAACCCATAGCAACCTGATTTTGGTTCATGATGAAGGTAATGTAGAGTGAACCCAGATGAAAAAACTGTGGAAGGCAATTTCCTCCTGTGCATGCTAGTATGGACTGGTAGAGTTAAAGCACACGGACCGCATACAAAAAAATAAATGAGAAATAAGAGTATATGTGGGGTCCTGGCTGGGAAGATCTTGACAATTGGCTGTTTGTTATAATGAGCCAAGTCTGCAAAAGGGGCTGAGGGTCTAACTACCCACCACCATAAACTAACCATTCCTCATTCACAGGCTGCTCAATTCTGTTCCCAGGAATAGGGAAAGAATGCCCTGTGTAAGCTCCAAATTACCCCACTTGCACAGGGCTATGGACTCCTTCCTTGGTTCTATGTGACATCACTAAGCCAGTTAGAAGGCGCTTAGCCCCGTCACGGAGGAGAGAGAGAGCAAGTCATATGCTAACCCATACCCAAAAGCGGTGGATATTTTTTGCCTATCCCAGGGGTCAAAAGGATTGGACAAGTGGGTATTCACAAAAGAAAGTTTCACTTTACGACAGGATTTATATTATACGTTTGCAGTGCAGAGAGTATTTGATGTGCATCTTAATATGTTGCTGTATCTTGCCATTCCTACAAAATCCCTAACTGTTCAGCCTCTTGGATAAGCCATTTGTGACCGTTTTTAAAATGAAGATGTTATGCTTCAGAACATAAAAACCTACGTGTATTTGGCTCATTTGCGTGTACTTTCTGCTATGAAAGATGTTTATTGCAAAATTTGTTCCCCTAATTGCACAGCAAAATTACATCTTTATTCTTTTCTTGCTTTTCTGAGTGCAGCTGGCTGAAGAGAGAGAGAAAAAAAAAGCTTTTATTCCTCAGTAAGCCGCGGTGATCAGTCAGAAAGGAGAAGTTACGCTTCTGTACTTTTAATTAATTCTACCTTGTATTTTGCTGGATCAGCGTCTGTTCCTTCATACCTTGAAACATTAAGCTGTCCTTTGGCACCAAAAGCCCTGTGCAGTCGGCACCTCAACCTGATTGTATTAAGCTTTTTCCTTTTAACCCACACTGGTCCACACACATTTTAATGTTTTACACTACAGAGGTTATTTAAAGCTATTCCAGGCCAAATGATCATGTAAATTAAACAGTGTGTGCTTAGTATCACTTTAAGCTCTGTAAGCAACAAGTCTTTTTCAGCAAACCCGCTAAGGGTAACCTCAAAAACTGATGGCCTGTGGTATTTCATATTTACTCAACTAAAAAGAAAATATATATTTTTATTTAATTTAATTTGCTATTTAATATTTTTGTCCTGAAAATTAAAAAGCAGAGACAATGTATGCAAAACCACTACATTCACTTTAAATGAGGAATACATATTTTCTTTATTTTTCTTTGTGATGGAAGTTAATGCCATGTAAATCGCTTACATTTTTAAACAGGAAACCTATAAATTGAATAAACAACTTTATATTACAAGCTGTACTGATGTGCTAAACCAGCAACTCTGGGTGCACAGCTTGTCCAACCACAAGTTTTAAAAATGAACACCTTGTTTTTTTTTCAATTCACGGTGAAAGTGTGGGTTTGCTCTGTCCCAAGAAGGCAATGCTATGCATTTGTAGCTGGAAAGACTTTGCTGCTGTCATAAAATTCCACTACCGTAATCATTGGTAGGCTGAGTTCATTATACTTCACATTCCTGAAACCCAATAAGCCATGTGTCCATCTGTAATCCATTTCAGTATTTACTGGTAACCCGACAAAAAAATTATTTTTATATACGCCACTGCATGAGTTAAAATCACATGAGCTTCATTCACAATCTGGTTTGGACTTTGCAAACCGTATAAGTCACAGCGACCTCCAATATAACTCGATATGTGATTAATCACAGAATACTTTGCAATTCTACTACTGTTCACAGGTTCACTCGACTAAGCTTAACTTACATTCACTGCTTGCAGTTGAATTGTGGGCAATTATCTCAACCCTTATATCTTTTGGATGGAACTTGATTGGGATACACAGTGTGAAACTGTACATTTTATGACTATAATTGGTTCATATACTGGCAGCATTTTTTAAAAATGTGAAGATTAAAATAATTCTATCCCTACAAAAATACATAATCCAAAATAAATAAGAGGCGTGCTCCAAAATCTTATAATACCTAGTGCATGAACTACTCCAAGGCTAGACAGCAACAAGATGCCAGTAAAGAAATGTGTTCTAAAAATGGTACTAGAGACACTACTTAAAGTGGATGTAAACCCTCTCATATACCCAGTGAAGTGAACAGTCTCAGATGACACAGAGATGAAACAAATCTCCCTACATATGTTTTACATGTATATCTGCTGTCTTTCCCTTTCTACATTCTTTGGAAAGTGCACACGGTGTTAGATATTTTACTTCCTCTTTCAGCAGTCACATGGTAGTCTTGGCATACATTATGTGAGAGCTGATTGAAAGAAAGCCCCCCCCTCCACATAGGCAGAGGAAGAAAGAAACATGCAGAACTGGGCTGTGAACAGACTAGCTCTCTGCTAATCTATTTATAGCAACCTCCCCGACACAAATTTCCAGCTGCTTTTATCTCCTGTGTCAAAGAACTTGTCAGAAGTTATCGTGCTGATAACAGAGGAACAAAGCAGTAGAAAGATACAGGACTTAGGGCTTTTGGGGAGAGATAGGTAAACACTACAGATATATGTGCCCAGGTCAAATTTCGTGAATCGGGTTTACATCCACTTTAATAGCCATTTCAACAGAAACCAAGCTAGAATAAGGCCCTTTATTAGGACAAGTACATAAATACTTGATTACCGTACAAAAATGTTATTTACAATTGGCACTGTGCACGTCAGAGAAAACTGTAGGTAGTATTATTGTCTTCTTCACAGCCAAAATAAGATGCTGTTTTTTATATGGTACAAGCAGTTAAAGTTGATATACTTTTTTTTGGTTACAACAAGATAGTCTTTAGGTTTTTTTTTAAGTTGAATCTGTTTGTAAGTCTAAACAGGTAAATTTTTTAAGAGTAGCTCCAGCTAAAAAAACTATTTTTATGCATTTTGCATAGCATAGATAAGGGTTAACACCCCTGTAATGTTTGTTTTGCTGTCTGTGCCTCTGTTCAGAAGATTTGACCTCACTTTCTGTCCCAATGACAATTGGATTTTGAAAATTTTGGGTTGTGGAAAAAAGCCATGGTGATAAAGCATCAGTGGAGACACCTTTTCCTATAATAACTCTTACTGGAGTGAATTTCCCTTCCTAGGGGTAGATTTCTTTGCTCTCACTTCCTGTTGTCTCTCTCCATTTGTAAGTTGGATGTTCGTAATTAGGGAACCGCCTGTAACTTAGCTCTGAGAACTGCCTTGATTGATAATGTAATTGTCCAGCTTTGAGAATAAGCAAGATCGTCAAAAAAGGCTTGGCTTTTGCAACACAATTTTCGTAACAAATGTTATCATTTTTTGGCAGCAAGTCTGCATTGTTACATGCATAACATAACACTTACCCACTGCTTGCGTGCATGATTCCTCCTTTTAAAATATAGTATAAGCTTCTTGCGCATTGTCTGATTTCTACAACAAGATGGGCAAAATAAAACACAGGCTTTAGGACACTGACCAACATATGACCCTTGTTTCAAATTTTTAACAAGGATATGGCCCTTCTGTAATAATCACAAACATATTGAAAAGCCACAGAAAATAGTAGCAGGTTGAGAGGAAGGCAATTAAAACATTATTTCCATATACAATTTTTTTTTTTATTTCACGGATAGAATTTTTTTTATATATATATCCCAGCTAGACACATCTCACGAGCCTGTGCCTATAAAAAAAAAAAAAAAATAGCTGATAGAAATATGTGTATTGTTGAGTATGAATATACTCCAGTAAGGCATCTCAGGAGCCAGTGTAAGTATCTCTGAAATAGAACAGCCAGTACTGTACAAAGCACTAGCAAATCATCTACATTAAAGAATATGTTACCCCACCATTTCATATTCTTGATATGTGCCTGCTGTACCATGTACTTAGTGTAAAATCCCTGCTGTTCCTGACAGTCCCTCTGCTTTCTTGGTAAAAACAGACCATATTAGGCATGAAAGCACAGGGTGGTCGGTTCTCTAGCTGTGCTGAGAACTCAGCCTGCTCTCCTCCAATCAGACTTATCCTGTCATGCCCCTTCTTGCACAGCTATTCACTTGGAAGACCAGTGTAGTGCTGTTTCTCCTCCCCCAGTTCTTGAAGATCCTTATGCAGCTAAGACTGGAGGTTATGTGATCACTGATAAAAAATGGAAAAGAAACGTTTTTTCTTTTTTAATATGCAAGCACAAGTATTTTGCGCTTCATTTCTGTTTTAAACTGAATTGGTTGTTTTACAGGGTAAGTGTTCCCATACCGTATACTTTAAGCACAATATAAGCCCATCTCCCACTATTCTGTAAGGCTTAATGTACACGGGAAGTTTTACAACCTCCCCTGAATGATCTAACTTGACAGATGGTAAACGACATTTAAAAACATCCGTTTTGCCGCATTTATAAGTGTTCTTTTTTTTAAAAACGGCTGTAAACGAAACATGTCTAAACATGAGTTACCGCATTTACACGCGTTTACAAGCTGTTACGGGGCATTTGGCGTTTCAAATGCCTCTGAACATCTGTCCTGAACGCATTTTTTTTTTCTTTCCAAAAAATGCTTCTAAACTCAACTGCCCAGAAACAACTATAATAGATCCTGTGTACATGTACTGATAAGATAGCAGAGGAGAGTTTGAGGGCAGCTGAAAAAAACGCCCAACTGCTCCTAAACATCCATTTACCAGCATCAGTGTACATGAGGCCTGAAAATATTGATTAGTCTTACGAACTTTTTTAATATTTTGTTTTTTCCCTATGCATAAGGCTGTTTTCCCTTTTTTTCCACAAAGTAAGGCTGTTTCTAAATCTTTTATTTTGCTAATATTAAAACATTAAAAGTAATTGTCCAATCAATGAAGGTTATTATTTTGTTATTAAAAACTTTACAAATGTGATTTCCAGCACACTTACATTTTAATATTTTCATGGTACTGCTTGGTGTCTGACGGCTGGTTGTACAATGGCTGCAATGAAAATCAATAGACGATTATCTACATAAATCTGCTGTGTGCTCTATACACCACAAACTAAAAGTTCCAAATCTCAGGACTATGTGAATGGAAGACAGAACTACTGCACATATAAAAGTGTCCTAAACAATATTCTAGTGATGGGGTACCATTAATGTGACATACCAGTTCTACATGAGGTCCCAGTCCTTCCAGTATCCGGTGAGCGGCCTCTGCTTTTTTCTGAAAACACAAACAGGTCTCATAAGATCTTATGTCTTTATGATACTGATGCTGTAATATAACATAAGATGGCAATGCAAGTATCATCTCTTGTGGAGAGCTCTTTATACTGCAGTTCACAGTGCTGATGTTGGTTTACAAGTTCACAGCAGGCGAAAGGCAATGTGTGAGTAGAATATATACTATATCATGACAAGCTTAAATAAGTAACCATAGATGATACTAAAGAACTGCAATTCTCCACATGCATTTCTCTATTGCCATATACTGCCTTTAGGGCCTGTAGACATTAGTGCATTGTGGAACATTTGTCAAAGTTAATGTGTGCTGCATTAAGGTGGTCCAGTCATTTCCAACAAGCATGCCAACGCACATAATACAGGATATGCTCCATCTTCCCACCGCAACAACACATTTCCATTCATTCATATACATATATCAACATATCTACACACAACAGATTTTCTTGCATTGTGGTGTGCAGCCCAAAAGAACTGCATGTACCTTTTATTTGTTAGTTAAGGCCTGTTTAGGACTAGGGATGAGCTCCAGCGTGTTCGCATACTCCACATGCAGAGCCGGCCAGGAAGTCGGCGCAGCACTGCGCTAATCACAGGCAGCGAGACATTTTCTGATCTCTGCAGCCGCACATCGGGGCAATGTCTCACTGCCTGTGATTAGCGCAGTGCTGCGCTGACTTCCTGGCGGGCTCTGCACGTGGACCATGCGAACACGCCGGAGCTCATCCTTATTTAGGACCCTTTCAAAGAAAAAAAAAAACACACAAAAATGCACATTGCCTGTGAGGTCTGAATGGGCTCTTATTGAGTAAATTATAGAGATATGTAAAATGAAAAAATTCCCTGACCTCTGTTTTCCCATCTGCCCAATTTTTCTATATTATTCATCTCATTATTCATCTATTATTCATCATGTAACTTATCATTATACAAGACAGCCACAAAATAGAAATTCAATATTTAAAACAAAACATTCCACAAGCACAAAATTATGGCAATTGGCCTCTCCCCACTGCAAAAATAGGAGCACAGCTGACAATTTTATGGTTTGTATACAAGGCTTAACAGGGCAAAAATGAAAAATGAGCTCGCTACATTTCGGTAGTAGAGTAAGGAAACCACCTAGTGGTCATCTGTCATAATGCAACACAAAAAAACTGACTTTTTTTTTTTACAAAGAGATTTATTATTTTATTAACTCATGTCCTCATACAAACTAAAATATGAAATGTATATAAATTAGATGGAATTCACTGAAATGCTGGCACCACTGTCATACCATTAGATGGTAAGCTTTTAGATTGTAAGCTCTAATGAGCAGGGCCCTCTGATTCTGCCTGTATTGAATTGTACTGTAACTGTACTGTCTGCCCTCAAGTCCTGCATGAACTGTTGACACTATATAAATTTGGCATAATAAGAAGAATTATCGGTTTAATCTTTTTCCTAAAGTGACACTCACTACACCATATACCCTTGAACTCCAAAAATAATCCATATACATCCACTACTTATTGGTCCTCTAATTTATTCATGAAATAACTTCTTACTATGTTCTCTGCCTCCAAGTTCCTGAACCTCTTTTTCCACGCATCCATTTTTTATTTATTTTTGGAATTGGCAGTGATGTTAGTTGCTGTATGCACACTACAAATACCATAGTCCGCAGTCCCTGGTCCATCTTAGGAGCGAGCTTGAGGGGGCGACTATGTTCCTACATACAGTGAGACAATGGAAAATGAACATAGCCTCCCTCTAACACGAAAATGTGCAACAGTGCCACTGATAGACTATCAATTTCCAAAGCAGTGGTACAGCCTAACTGCCTTTCTAATAAAATAAAAAAATCCAGTACACTTATAAAGCACTGCTGTGTGGTTTATAAATGTGTTTTGCACTTGCTTCAAGAAACCCTATTAATTCTAATTAATGGGAAATAAGAAATGTGGCAGGAGTAAAAAAATAACTCTTAAATGACAGTAAAAATATCCCTGCGCTATCGTAAATATAATCTACCTAAAATCAAATTAGGGTTGCAGCAGAACACCGACAGAGGTATAGACCCTACCACTGAAAAGTATAACGCAAAATCAAATAGATGGTGCTGCGCTCCCTTAAACCAATAAGCTAAATAAATTAATCCATATAAAGTGCTAACAAATAAATAAATGTACATAAAGTATCAGTGGATAGACTCTGATTAACGTGACCAATCGTGATCGGTGATTAAAGTGACTAGTGCAAGCAAAAAATTACAATATAAAATAAATATATATATGTGCAAAAAACTAAAAAATCGCATCAACCAAAACAAGGTCGGTGTGTTTTTATGCGACTTTGTTTTGGTTGATGCGATTTTTTAGTTTTTTGCACATATATATATTTATTTTATATTGTAATTTTTTGCTTGCACTAGTCACTTTAATCACCGATCACGATTGGTCACGTTAATCAGAGTCTATCCACTGATACTTTATGTACATTTATTTATTTGTTAGCACTTTATATGGATTAATTTATTTAGCTTATTGGTTTAAGGGAGCGCAGCACCATCTATTTGATTTTGCGTTAAAAAAAAACTCTTATGCCCTGTAAACACGACAAGTTCTCCTGTCGGAATAAACTCTGAAGGCTTTTCCGACGGAGTTTCGATGGAATTCCGCGAAAATGTCTTGTGTACACACAATCACACCAAAGTCAGATCGTCAAGAACGCGATGACGTACAGCAAGTACGACGAGACTAGAAAAAGGAAGTTCAATAGCCAATAGCTTCTGTCTCGTACTTGCTTCAGAGCATGCGTCGTTTTTGGTCCGTCGGAAGAGCTTACAGACGAGCGGCTTTCCTTTAGGAAGTGGTTCGGTCGGAAATATTTGAACATGTTCTATTTCTAGGTCCGTCAGAATTTTTGGGGAAAAAAAGTCAGATGAGGCATACACACAATCGATATATCCGATGCTAAGCTTCCGTCTGACATTCCGCTCATGTGTCTACGTGGCATTACATGGCTTGAAAAAGTTAATGTAAGGGTGCTCTCAGTGTTCTCAGCAGTTGTGGGACAAGGTTATTCAGCAGCCAAAGTGAAGATGACAAACTGCATCTCCATCACTGTACCCCCTCAGATGCTACTGTGGTGGGAACTAACTACATGAGTAGTGACAGCAGAAGAGAAAAGTGGAGAGAACAAGAAGGAGGTGCCGGCTGTGCTCTCCCTTTCCAGCTCCTTCCTCCTGTCAAGAGCTGGCACAGGACTCCTGTCAGATCGGGAGTGTGCAGGGTTTGATTACCCACCAAAGATCTGCAGTTTCTGCTGCTGGGACAAGAGCAGTCTATAGAACTCCTGTATCAAGCAGCATTACTCTGACAAGAGGGAAGGGTCAGAGGAGGGAGAGTGCACAACCCACACCTCCTCCTGGCTCTTACCTCCTCTCTGCATCTGTAGGGAGCTCACTGTCACTAATCCTCAAGCAAGTTCTGCAGCATCCCCCTTCTTCACAGTCCCTTTTGCATCCTCCCCCCCTTATGCTGTCCCTGGTTCTCAGCAGTATTAGGTAGAGCAATGGTTTTCAACCTTATTGAGACCAGGTCCCAATCAATTTTTCCAAAACTTTTCATGCCCCAACAGTAAAAATATGTTTATTCTCACAAAATAAAAGTATGGGAGTACAAAATATGAAACATTTTGAAAGGTTCTGGATTAAGCTGGGTGTCACTGTGGGTAATGGGTACTGTGGGAAGGGGAGGGTTAGGGCACTCTGCAGCAGACTGGGTGGCCCTGTAAGCAATGAGGTTTCTGAAGGGAGATGGTGGCAACTATGGCGGATGGGTCTCTGGAGGGCACTGGGGATTTTGCAGGAGACTGGAGGGCACTGTGGGGGTGCTGGAGTGACACTTTGAGAAGTTGGGCAATACTGTAGGAGCTAAAGGCTCTTGGGGGACCTAGGGGCACTGTTGGAGGTTGAGGGTCACAAATTGAACAGGGAGGCACTGTGGCAGGTTAAGGGATCTGCAGAAGGTTTGAGGCATGGAAGAAGAGAGGTCCTGGTCCAAGATCCCTACGTTTGACTAACCAATGAAGTATCCACTTAAACTATTTCCCTAACTTCTGGGGGGAACTTATAGGGGCTGATTTACTAAAACTGGAGAGTGCAAAATCTGGTTCAGCTCTGAAAAAAAATGAATCAACTCCAAGGCTTTTTGTCAAAGCTTAATTGGACGAGCTGACTGGCTACCATGCACAGCTGCACCAGGTTACGCACTCTCCAGTTTTAGTAATTCAACCCCATAGTATTTTCTTCTACAAATCTCTACATTTAAAACAATATCAGCAATATACAGGAGCAAACAAATTGAAAAAAAAACACCAACGGTTACACTACATGGTGAAATAGAATCCCAATGCTTTCCCTATAATACTCCCCTATTTGAACATGTAATACCTTATCTAACCCCGTAAAGGGAGTCCTTAGAACTTAACCTATTCCCTAACACTTGAGCCGTAAAAGCTAAGCCAAACATTACACTAAGCCCCATTTTGGATACTCCTTTCATCCTAAGCCAGAAGACTCTCTCCTCTTAAAGCATTAAGTACCTGCTGAAACCCCACAATGCCATGAAACTCGTGGCAGAGCAAATTGATCCAGCTAAAGTTGTAGACTTTTCAGTAACTTTAAAATCAGCATAAATAAAATTTCACAATATAAAATACTATCATTTTTTTCCCGAAAAGCTCTTATCATTTAATATAAGCCATCATGCAGCTCCAATGAGTGACCTTGCATAAGCCAAGATGATGTCATTAATCTGCTGCAGGCAGAAGAAAGCACTTCCTTGGTCTCCTTCGCTTTATTAGGTAGATGGCAACACTGCAGGATTCCTAAATAAATCTGGCTCTGTCTATGTGTCTGTCTATTCCAGCACAGTCATACCTCAAGACAAAGCAAAATGCCTGGTCTCCTATGTGCCCGGTTTACATCACCGGCTTGTGGTGGTGTGCTGGCGGTGTGCGTTTGAAAACAGTAAGGCAGGCTGTTTTTTTTTTCAATGTAGAGCAGTGCAACATTTTAATAGAGTTGGTTTTCTAAAAAAAAGCGAACAGTGTGATGCAATGCAATCAATGTATTTGGCACCGCATACTAGCCGCTGCGTTAGCCCTTAAATTTGTCTGAGGAAAGGAAATGCCTATAACCAGCATTTGTTTACATGTGATCAGCTGTGATTGGAGACAGCTAATCACATGGTAAAGAGCCTAGGTCATTATCTCTTTACCCTGATCGGTGATGCGCTGTGTCCGAGTGACACTGCTGCCCACCGATCGCTGTGTGCCACCAAGAAGCGAGATGTGAAAGACGTCACCCATCTACCTCATCCAGTCATGATGGTAACGTACCTGCTCAGCCATCAATGCTGCTTTAAAGAGAAACTGAATCTGGAATTTGTGCTCAAAAAACGGAGGCAGAGGGCAAAGGTCTAGTTACCAGTAATGCCAATGGTCTCCCTGCAGCTGATCTTTTCCCATTACTGACTTAAAATGACTTGTGCTGCCTACACTGTGTCTGTGTGAAGGTGGCCCATTTGGTAGAGCCAGGTCTATGCTTCTTTGTGACAGAGCCTTCATCAGTGAGATCAGTGATCAGTGCAGTAATGACATCACCAAGCCTCACACTAAAGGCCCGTATACACGATATGAAAATCAGATGGAAAAATGTGTACAATAAGTTGTCTGCCGATTTTCGGATCGTTAGTACGGTGCTTTCGATAGCCAATTTCGGCAGACAAATGCTGGATGTGCAGACTATAAAATTTTTGTCAGATGTGAACTCAACGTCCGATTTTCATTTCATTAGTACGGTTTTCGTACAAAAAAAAAAAAAAACATAACAGCAAGACTACACATGCTCAGAATGAAAGAATACATACAAAACTATTCAACACATTACATCTCTTCTGATGTTGTATTCTGACGTTCGAAAATTTTCGTATTGTGAGTAACCTCTTGACTTTCGACTTGAGACTAGCATGCCACAAAAAACGGACGTTTGGTCACCGGAGTGTGTGTGCACGAGGCTTTAGGCCTCATATACCCCGGCATATTGAAGTATTTAAATGTTAAATTCGCTGTGGCTCTTTTTGCTAGGAACTGGCAGAAAACTCCAGCATAAAAAATGCTTGTTTAGATTTCTAATTACAGGCATATAGCATTTAGAAGCAAATTCAAAGTCAAATTCAAATAAGCTTTATTGGCAGGACCAAATACATTTTAGCATTGCCAAAGCAGTGGAGTTTGGAAGCATATGCGCATAAGCTCATTTTGTTGGCTAGAATATTAATTTATTCCAGCCACTAAAAAAAGTACATGCATACGCATTTACATGAAAGTTATGCTAGTAAGCTCCTTTCTGAACGCAGATTTGGACAATTTTTTATGTCTCCAAATGCTGAACTAAAATAAGAATGTAAATAAACATTGGCTATAATAGAGTTGTGCTCAAAGGGATAAGAAAATAAATTTAAAAAAATGCCTCTAAAAACAGTGTTTTCGGTTCATGTGCATGAGGCCTTACATGTCCTAAAACTAGCAGTTAGACCCCTTTCACATGCAGTTTTCAGGCATTTTAACAATAGAAATAGCGCCAGTAAAGCGCCTTAAAACTGCCTCCCAAACGTGAAAGCCTGAATGCTTTCACACTGAGGGTGGTGCACTTCCAGGACGTTAGAAAAAGTCCGGCAAGCAGCATCTTTGGGGCGGTTTGGGAGCGGTGTATACACTGCCCATTGCAATGAATGGGCAGCTCTTCCAAAGTGCCTGTAAAGCAATTCGGAAGCGCTGTAACACAGGTGTTTTTAACCCCCTCTTTGGCTGTTGGAGGGGGGTTAAAAGCACCCTGCTGGTAGCCAAAAAGCACAGCTTAAACAGCGGTAAAGCCCCGCTAAAACGAGCGAAGCTTTACCGCTAACGCACGGGCAGCCCCAGTGTGAAAAGGGTTTTAGAGGTAGCAGTGCCTCAAATCTAATATTGAAGATATACAGCTATAAAGGCTGTAGCCACAGGAGTGAAAAAGCACTCCAAAAAGGTTAGTATTTTTCTGTTCAGCCTTTTGTCTGAACAGAAAAAAAAAACATAACAGATTTCTCCATCTACACAAATGAGGTAGATGGAGGAAGCCCTCTCACTACGACATTGAATTCGGACAGCGGCAACCACAGCTGTCAGCATACACTTATCAGCGTGTGCATGGAACATTTTTCAACACATTCTTTCAACAGAAATCAATTAAACAATGTACTTCTGTCGAGAGGAGGAGCCCACACATTGATCCCTGCTGGACTGGTCAATGATTGATAGAAACGTCTTTTACGTCAATCATTTCTGTCCAGAGGTGGGGCCCCACACACTGATCCTCTGTACTGGCCAAATTTCAACTAGCGTATGGCCAGGTTTACATACTAGAATTTGCACCATGATTTCTCAAGGGAAATTAGAGAGAAAGGGTAAATAGTTAGGGTGCTGCAGTGCTTAGTCACAAAACATTTATAGTTGTTCCCTATAAAATAGCAAATCACTTTTGATGTTCAGATCTATGTTAAAGGGGAAGGGGAAGTTCCATTTTAAAGTAGTTGTAACCCTTTAAAAAAACAACAAAAAAACATCCTGTACCTTTTAAGGCATGATCTGTAGCACAGTGCTTGTGCAGTGGAATTTGTCCCTTTCTATGTTGTAATATACCTGGTTGATCCTGCATGTTCCTGTGTCCCCCTGTATGTGCCGACCACGTTAATCAAGGCTGCTAAGCAATGATACCGTGATCAGGTTTTGTGCCTTTGTCAGCCCACTGCTCTGCTTTGAATCTGTCCCCTCTCCTCTCCCTCTCTAGAGTGAAGAACTGCTTTAACGCCATAGTTATGTGAATATAATATTTTTTGCAACAGTGGTTCTGTAAGTTATTCTAAAATATTCATGAACAGTTGGATTTGGAGCCTGATTGACATCTTTTTTTTCCCAGCCTTGTTATCCATGCAACTATACATGTCATTTAGCGGACAAAATACTATTTCTGTACCAATAGCCATTACCGTACAGCCTTGATGTTCAAAATCCCCACCTGACAAATTTGTGCATCAAAAAACACTTATTATTTTATTTAATATATGTGTACCATACCATTTATGCAATATAAATAATAAGACAATGTATTATTGGTACATTTCCTGGGATAAATGGTCCCCTGCTACGTTATTGTTTTTTATAGAAAGGGTTATTATATATATTACATGATTACTGGTTTACCTTGTAAGGCTGGGTTCACACTGGTATGATAAACGCTCCGACATTGGGAGCTCATGTCGCATGAGGTGTGAAAAGCAATGTTTCCCTATGAGAGCCGTCTTAACTGGTCCAACACAAGTCAGCCCGACTTTGAAAATGCTCCCTGCACTACTTTGGTCTGACTTTGATCCTACTTCAGCCCATTGAATATCACTGAAGTCGGATTTCCGGATCCAACTTTGGCATGTGACTTGTGCTCTGATAATCTTGGAGGGGAACTCCACTCCAAATCAAATTAAAAAAACGGCATGCCCCCCCCCCCCCGAGCACACCAGGCCCTCCGGTCAGGTATGGATTTTAAGGGAAACCTTCCCGACAACCCTGGCCTTTAATAAGGGGGCTCCCAGATTCTGCCCCCACCCTATGTGAATGAGTATGGGGTACATTGTACCCCTACCCATTCACCTAAAAAAAAGTGTCAAAAATAAAATACATTACACAGTTTTTAAATTAATTTATTAAGGCAGCTGCGGTGTCTCTTCTGATCTCTTCTTACCTCTCCAGCTCTTCTGCCTCCTCCACTGATGTCTTCTGCCTCTGCCGGTTCTTCTCCCTCTGTCCACTGTCTTCTGCCTCTGCTGGGTCTTCTCTGCTATCTTCTCACTCTTTTGTCATGTCTTCTCCCGATGTTGATTCAACGCTCTCTCCTGCTCTAATGCTGGGTGCACAGTGTGCCACTACATATATTGGCATGGGGTGGGGGTCACCAGGTGATGTCAGCCGGAGGCCCCGTCCCTTAAGACATCACCACTCCATCATGCCCCGGGTGGTGACATCATAAGGGACGGGGCCCCTGGGTGACATCACCAGGTGACCCCGCCCCATGCCAATATAAGTTGTGGCACACCGTACACCCAGCATTAGAGCGGGACAGAGCGTTGAGTCAACATCGGAAGAAGAACAGAGGGAGAAGACAGCGGAGAAGACCTGGCAAAGACAGCGGGCAAGACCAGCAAGAGGCAGAAGAGAGAGGACAGAGGGAGAAGAACTGGAGAGGGCTAAAAGACATCAGCAGAGAGCGAAGACCCAGAGAGGGGAGAAGAAATTGGAAGCAACGCCAGAGCTGCCTTAATAAAATATTTATAACCTGTGTACTGCAGGGTTTTTGACACTTTTTTTTTTTATTTATCGTGGAGTTTCCCCTAAAGATTCATACCAGACACAGTGCCTGGTATAGTCAGGGATCAAAGTTAGGTCCCTGTTCATTGAAGTCAGACGCATGTCAGACTTCAATCAAGTCGGATCCACAGTCGTATGATTGTCATGTTGTACCAGTGTGAACCCGGTCTAGTGTAGAGCTGGCATGCTGGTTCTGTTCTGTTTGAAAAAACACTTTTTAGCACTAATACCACACTACCCAAGCCAGCAACTGGGAAAGCAAAACATTGATAGGAAATACATCTGAGTAGTCTGGTCACCTGCTCCTATGATTCAGCAGCTGTGTATTGCTTGCAAATGCCATTCCATCTCAGTGGGCCCTGCAGGATAGCAGTTATTAGGTGGAAGATTAATAAAAATGTCCCAGCGCATCACTCGCCATGGAATAGCACGCACAGAAAATTCCAAAATGCTCTTAACACTTTCTTTCCGCTTCAAGAACGATAACACCAGCCCTCTGCTCATCTCCCGTCCTGGGGGACCTGGCTACATTTAAAGGTCATCTCCATTAGCCTAGTGACAGGATTTGATAGCAAAGTAACACAGTGAAGGAAACTCTACCATGTGTGTCAAATGCAGACTGTTGTAATTAATAATAGCAATGAAGGATACAGACAGATTTTATTTGTATGCCTCTGTAGCGGTGTCAAACCAGTACAGGCCTTCATTTCATTGTAGGTTTTTTTTTTTTTTATCATTGCTGCTTAAAACAATTCACAGAGAGAACAGCTGGAGGAAGTCCAGTCTTTAAAAACAAGGCTTTGATTTACAAAAGACAATTTCCTAAGACCATAAGGAGGAACAGCATGTGCCGATCTTATCACTGCATCCTCCATTGCGTTCTGATAGATAGGCTCCATGTGTGATACTACAATGCTGTCATGAATGTACCACACACGTATGCTCGCTACTAACCAATCATCCACCTGTATAAAGGTCAGCATGACAAAATTAGCTTTTCCCACTCAGAAAGTGTGACGTGGTTTATTTACTGGAACCAATCCATATGCTTGCATACTGGAACAGATCAAGCTAAAATCTAATGCTGGAAAAATGCAAGCAGTGTTTAAACTGTGCACTAAAAGCATAAATAGGAATCCAAGGGAGATGTGAGGAAATGTAGGGGTTGCATTTGCTGACTTGGCTTTTATCATGTAAAAGCTCCAGATCGGTTATTCATATCCTTTTTTCTGTACTCAGTGACTCATTGCAAGAAGCTCCCCAAATCTGATGAGGCAGAGCAGTCACTTATCAGCCACGTGTGGCAAATGTGTTACAGGATCTTACAAAAACCTTTAGGATCATAGATAGCAATTCCTTCTCTTTGTACCCAACTGTAGGTAAGCCTGCTTTGCAGATTCATGACGGCATGACACTTCATTCTGTGGAAAAGCCCTGTAATCCAGATGTGTGATAACCCTCACAATGCAATAGCTATACAGCACAAAGGGTACTATTCAAGCAGCTAGAAGCATATTTATAAAGTATGTGATTGTGACATTCCCTGCTGGTGCAATTTAAAAACACATACACCAGTAAGATACAACTGCAGTGAGGGCCGGTTCACACCTGAATCGCACAGGAATGCGGTTTACGTTCCTGTGTGATTCAGTGTGGTGTGATTTTCAGGCTATTTGAATGGGTTGAAATCGCACTGGATTGCACCAAAAGTAGTGCACACACTACTTCAAAAACCCACTGCACCAGTTTGCATGGTACTGTGGTACCATGCAATCCAATGCATGCAAACGCACTGCATTTGGATCTCATTAGGAATACATTAACACCTGCAGAAGATCGTTGTTGTGGGAAAATGTGCACAGAGGGTGGATTTACCTTGCCACGTTCTGGTGTGAACAAGCCCTAAAGCTTTTGAAAAACTCACATCCTCTACTCTATAAATATATAGTATCTATACATGAGAAAATATAGAGAAGAGGAAGCAAATAACATTGCGGTCTATTTGAGGGGTCTCCAAACTTTTCAGTACAAGGGCCACATTGTTTTTTTGCCTGCAAATATTTGTAAACTAACAAAAAAAAAGGAGTTAAATAAACGAATGAACAACATTTATTGAAAATGAATGTTTTGAAAATGTATTGAATATATATATATTTTAATCAGCATTAGATGATTCAGAACAACAGAGAACTTCAGTTAAAGCATAGCAAAAGAGAGAAATTCCAAATAAACTTTAGCCATCAATTTAGGTTGAACAAAAATAATTACAACCTGCATCTTTCTCATCAGAGCCCCCTTTTTTACAAGGGTCCCCATCAGAGTCCCCTCTTGCATAACAATTGCCTCTTACATCAGGGTTCCCATTAGTGTCCTCCCTTATATTAAAGTCTCCATCAGAGTCCCCACATAAATCAAGGGTCACCTCAACATCGGAGTTCGCATTAGAGTTCTCCCTTACTTTAGGGTCCGCCTTGCATCAGTGTCACAATCAGATTCCCCCTTACATCAGGGTTCCTCCTTAGAATTCCCCCTTTACATCAGGGTGGGTGGGCAACTTTTCAGCCTAACTTTTCTTTTTAGTTTTGTATAGAGTGGGGGGTGGGAGGGTTAGAACCCCTGTCAGTTTATATTTTGCTGTATATGTCCTGTTGGGAGGATTGTCTTTTACTTCCTGTCCTGGAGGAGCAACAGGTAGCAAGACGAATTTGTTACAAAGTGGGGGGTACTCTCAGACCTGTCCACTCTCAGACAGCTGTCACTGGAACAGGTGTCCTCATTGAAAAATAAAATCACTCTTAACTCTTATTCTGGTGGCACCTCTAAAAGGTTGGCTGTTAGTGAATCACTCATAAAGCCCCAGGTTACAGTGGGGATAGGGAGTACCAACCTCTTTTAAAGAAAAAAGCATATTGTACACTAGATGTGTTAGTTGTGTGTAATGTATAAATTAAATGTGTAAATTTGTGTTTTATTTCCTCTATACAGGATTTTCTCACAGAATATGATGTAGTTAACTTGCTTGTTAACTGCAGTGGATATAAAAAGTCTACACACCCCTGTTAAAATGTCAGGTTTCTGTGATGTAAAAAAATGAGACAAATATAAATCATTTCAGAACTTTTTTCACCTTTAATGTAACTGAAGTAATTGGTGCAAACAACTATTATTTGAGGGTGATTACGGAATTTCCTATATCTATTGCACCTATGTATTAACTTGTCTAATCCCCTAGTTAGCTAATCTATTAAAGCTCTGATCACATGTTACTGTTGATATCACAATACAAGGTTAGCTATGAAATCAAGCACACGGCTTAATAAAACAAAATCTTATTTATTTCCCAAGAACATAGGAAAGCGCCAACATAAAAGTACTAACAGATATTACAAACCTATACCAACAAAACACATCAAAGATACTTAGCACATGGTCTCCTCGGCTGACTCAAAATGGTGGATAGAGCCATGCGACTAAGAGACAGAGAGAAATAGCCATGTGGCTCAGGCACTGTGAACACACAGCGAAAAAGGGACGAATTTCCTCATGTGTGCCCTTTTTACACATTCATCCAGACTCATTATTAACCACCCCCCCTCCCATCCTCCTGGCCAATGAGATATTGTCAAGAGGTAGTCCTTTTAATATACTGCCTGTCCAGCTGTATTGGCCTCCAGGGGAAGCATTGTCCATATATGTCTCTGTATCCTAAGTGCCTGTTGATCCTTTTATCTTTGTCACCCACCGTCCTTAATCATCCTGGCAGCTATGGTCCTTTGAAGATTGCTTTATAGCAATAGACGATCCGGAGCAAAGCCTTGCTAGATTTCAGATGCAGATTCTGATATGCTATAAGCTCTGATGTGTAACTGGTTACATTCCAACTTGGAGCCATATCAGCCAGGGAAATACCATAAATGTGATATTAAATCATGTTGACTTCCAACACTGACCCATAAACTGTACAACTCAGTTGAACAACAAAACGGAAATCTTTTATGTGGAGAGAAGTAAAACAAAAAACTAAAATGATATGGTTGCATAAGTGTGCACACCCCTAAACTAATACTTTGTTGAAGCCCCTTTTTATTTTATTACATCACTCAGTCTTTTTGGTTATGAGTCTATCAGCATGGCACTTGTTGACTTGGCAATATTTGCCCACTCTTCTTTGCAAAAACACTCTATAGCTGTCAGATTGCGAGGGCATCTTCTGTGCACAGCCCTCTTCAGATCATCCCACAGATTTTCAATCGGATTCAGGTCTGGGCTCTTCCAAAACTTTAAACTTCTTCTGGTGAAGCCATTCCTTTGTTGATTTGGATGTATGCTTTAGGTCGTTGTCATGCTGAAAGATTAAGTTCCCTCTTCATGTTCAGCTTTCTAGCAGAAGCCTGAAGGTTTTGTGCCAATACTGACTGGTATTTGAAACTGTTCATTATTCCCTCTACCTTGAATAAGGCCCCTGTTCCAGCTGAAGAAAAACAGCCTTCAAAGCATGATGCTGCAACCTCCATGCTTCACAGTGGGTATGGTGTTCTTTTAGTGATGTGCAGTGTTTTTGTGCCAAACATATCTTTTGAAATCATGGCCAAAAAAGGTCAACCTTGGTATCATGAGACCAGAACACATTTTCCCACGTGCTTTTGGGAGATTTCAGATGTGTTTTTGCAAAATTTAGTGGGCTTGGATGTTTTTCTTTGTAAGAAAGGCTTCTGTATTGCTATTCTACCCCATAGCCCAGACATATGAAGAATATGGGAGATTGTTGTCATATGTACTACACAGCCAGTACTTGTCAGATATTCCTGCAGCTCCTTTAATTTTGCTGTAGTGTAGCCCTCTTGGCAGCATCCCTGACCAGTTTTCTTCTCGTCTTTTCATCAATTCTGGAGGGACATCCAGTTCTTGGTAATGTCACTGTGGCCATATTTTCTCCACTGGATGATGACTGTCTTCACTGTGTTCAATGGTATATCTAATGTCTTTGAAATTCTTTTGTACCCTTCTCCTGAGGGATACCTTTTAACAACGAGATCCCCCTTATGCTTTGGAAGCTCTCTGTGGACCAAGGCTTTTGCTGTAGCATGCGACTAAGAAAATGTCAGTAAAGACCTACTAGAACAGCTGAACTTTATTTGGGGTTAATCAGATGCACTTTAAATGACGGCAGGTGTGTACTGACTTCTATTTAACATGAATTTGAATGTGACTGCTTAATTCTGAACACAGCTACATCCCCAGTTATAAGAGGGTGTGCACACTTATGCAACCACATTATTTTATTTTTATTTTTACTTTCCTCCCCTAAAAGATTTCAGTTTGTTTTTCAACTAAGGCCGCGTACACACGGGCGGACTGTCCGCCCAACTAGGTTCGTCAAACAGTTTGACAAACAGTCCGTTCAAAATTTGCATGAGCGGACTTGACCACACACGACGAACGAACAGTCCGCTGAAAACTTGCGTGATGACGTGAACGGCACGTACGACGGGACGAGAAATTCGGCGTCCGATACACTGCAATGCAACCTTCGCCGTGTAAATTCTTTCTGAGCATGCGCGAGACTTAGTTTGCCGAACAAGCCTACACACGAGCGGACTGTCCGCTCAAACCAAGTTTCAGCGGACAGTCTTACGGAAATTCCGAAAAACTTTGTTCGTCAGACTGTCCGCTGAAACTGTCCGCTGAAGCCCACACACGAGCGGACTGTCCGCTGAAACACTGTTCAGCGGACAAAGTTGGACGAACAGTCCGCCCGTGTGTACGCGGCCTAAGTTGTACAGTTTATAGGTCACATTAAAAAGGTGAAAAAAGTGATTTATCTTTGTTTAATTTTTTCAAATCACAGAAACCTAACATTTGAACAAGGGTCTGTGGACTTTTTATATCCACTGTATGTTTACAGGGAGGATAAGGGTTATTCATTAATTCACAAAATGTATTATTGTAGTAGCAATAATTATATATTGGGTAAGTCTACAGGTTGGATTTTTTGTTAAGGGTATTTATTTAGGTCTACAGAAGACAGTTCTGTTACGGGATCTAGAAAATAATTCATATTATATTTACTATTCATGTCCACAGGGTGAGCCCACCATGTATTTTTCATTGTACGGTTTTGGGTGCAACCCTTGGCCAGCTTGGGAATATAAAGCTATTGATCTACGAGGGTTGTTCAAGTCAAACCAACATTTTTTATTTTACAGGTATAAAAAGGGATGCTAGCGTGGGGATACTACATGCAATAGTAAGTAGCAAGTGTGTCCTATTACTAATAGGCGGGGCACATTTCACGGGCCAGTCCAGAGACTGTTATTCAAGAGGGCAGACAACAGTGTTAGTGTGTGCATGGAACAGTGTGTGGTGATGATGTTTTCTGTGAATGAAGAGATAAAACTTATGGTTATCTACAGCAGAATTCAAGCACATTATGGTGATGAGACACTCAGCCGCAGTAAGACATTTGAATAGTGTAAATGTTTTAAAGATGGCCAAACAGCCATCAGTGACAATCCTGGCCATGGTGGTTCCCAGGCCACAGCAGTCATTCCTGAGAACATTCAGCGTGTAGAACGCCTGGTCCTGGATAATCGACGCATAACCTATTGTGAAATTGCACAAGGGATGAATCTTTTTGTGGGAATGGTGACACAATTAGTCACAAACATTTGGATTTTTGGAAAAGTTAGTGCATGCTGGGTACCAAGACCCAGAGCTTTCCACGTTTGACCGGCACAGAAGAGTTGAAGTCTGCACCGTGTTGAAGGAGGATTTTGACAGGGAAGGCCAGGATTTTCTGGATCGCATCATTACATGGGCACATCATTTCACTTGGGAATAAAATTGAGCTTCAAAGCAGTGACTGGGAGGTATTGCCATATCCCCCTTACAGCCCAGTCCTCACTCCACCTGTCTGGAACCCTAAAGAGTCCATCGGAGGTCAGTATTTCAGCACTGATGATGACGTGAAGCAGGCTGTCCTAGGATGGTTCAGGCTTACAGACAAATCTTTCTATGCTGAAGCTTTCCAGACATTAGTTAAATGCTGGGATACGTGTATAAATGTAGCAGGGGAGTATGTAAAAAAAATAAAAATGCCATTCCCACTCCTTGAAATGTGTTCTTTTATTATATAAACTCACTTGACTTGAATGCTCCTCATATAAAAGATAATCTGGAACAAGATCCTGTGTGTACAATGTTTTTGCATGTGTCTATATTCAAAATATTTGGTGGGTGCAGCAATGTTGCCATTGGGGTACTTGGCAATTAAAATATATTTCATGGCATTCTCCCTTTCCACAGTCTGATTCATTGCAGTATAAATTTAAAATTATACCTCCTCGAGGTGTCAGACTAAATGGAGAGGGGGGATTATGTTGACATTTCCAGGATATAAGGTCATCGATTCAAGGAAGAGGAGCATTACTTTTTTTTTCTGAATAAATCATTTTCCAGTGAGCTGCCTTTAGATGGATGGCTTTGTTTACAAATTAGCTAGGTAGGTGGTTTGCTTGTGTTGCTACATATGCACCATGAGGATTTATTTTTTGGAGATGCCTGGGGGAACCAGGCACAAAAGTCACACTGCACAACAGTAAGTTCTTGTGCTTCAAAGTGTGTTGATATGCCCTTTAATTTTTTGGTCAATGCAGATGTAACACCTCTAAATATTGTTTTTCCTATCAGGCTCAGAATAATTGGAAATTCAAGGAGACAGTGAGTAAGATGTAGCAGAGACAAAGCAATCTCCGCTGTCCTCAGATGAACCTTTCTGCACAATAAAAGGAGGAAGCTTGCAATAAGATCAAGCAGCAACTCTGCGTTCAACAGCCACGACAACACCCTTTATTCTCTGAACTAATAGATCCCCATAACACAGAGGAACACAAGAATCTCCCTAAATGAGTTCACACTCCAAATCATTGGGGAGAATTTTAGGAAAACTGTAGATGAAATTTTGTTGCGACTTCATAATCATTTTAACATAAGAACTGATTGAGAGTATAATACATATAAACACACTCAAACACATCTCTCTGTATTATATAGCAGAAAAATACATTTGCACTTATTCTTTTTATATGAAGGGTATTCTCCGGTAGAGCAGCAGTTGTGATGCTTCAACATTGTATAATCTTGGAACATGAGAATCCCAGAGGATGTATGAGTTGTTAGTTTTTAGCTAAAAAAAAAAACAACTGCCTGTGAGTTTGCATAATATTCAGATGATTTCTACAGATCTTCCAGTAAATATATCTTCTTTGTACCAAGTTCACAACACAGAGCTGTAACATTCATGCATATTGACGAAAATAACTATTGAAAGAAATGCAAGCTTTTTGTGGTTTATAAGTGATAAAAAAAATTGGAAACCCCTCATTCTACCAGTCATATGTAAAAAAAACTAGCATATCATACCAATGTTTGCAATGCTTGGTGGACCGCGATCACACCATAAAAATGCAAAGATTTCTGCAGAGGATTGTTGTATTCTAGTGGACCATCAAAATGGTTAAACATAGAAAATGTGTGATTAGGTGGCCCCATCTATTATTAGTGATGGTATAAGTTCTCCTAGACATCCAAGATGTGAAGAGATGTAAACAGTACCGCTATCATTTTTTCTTCTAATAATAATCATAACAGTACTTGCTTTTTAACAACTTGCCGACCGCCTACTGCAGATTTACTGCAGCAGAGTGGCCCCGCTTGCTGGATCACATACATGCACATGATCCAGCATTTTTGGGTAGGAAGCCACAGATTATACCAATTGGTCAGTGAAAAAAAAAAATAACCCCTTTTTCTCTTTCCACCCCCTTCCCTATTTATTTTCCTTTATTACATAATACAATTAAAAACCAGGCGACTACTGAGCCCAGATACACACTGAGCCATATATCAGGGGCTACCGTTATAATCCAAAACGGGGTCTGTACGTTCACTTGATAAGATACGTAAAATCCTGGCCCGTTGTTCAGGGCCACTGGTTGTCTATGTCATATTTCACATATACTCTGTTTCTTACTTAGTTAATCTGGTTGAAAAAAAAGACACATATATTTCAGTAATGGAAGAAAATTCTTGCTATGAGCAACTACCTGCCCAGATGTGTTTTCTAAATAAAGAATTCACATTTCCTGCACCTGACATAAGGACACTCAGGTTTAGCAATCCATTAATGGTTGTGCAATTGTAGATTTCAAAAATTGTACCTTCGACATGCAATCAATCTATCCTTTTCAGTAAAGTCATAGCAATATAGCCAGAAGGCAAATTTCTTGATTCTCTATCACACCTGCTGATAAGAATGACATAAGCCATCTTTCCATGTCACACACTACGCTAGTCATACATTTTCCAGTAAATGTATATTATAGTTTAGAAGGGGGATCTACCAAGATTGCGATTGTTCCTACTGTAAGGATACAAAGCCTTTGCATATGCTTCCCTCATATTACACCGATTAAAACAAGCAAATCTAAGTTTTACAAGGGTGATAGTTTTCTAAGCTGGAGTTTTGTAAAATAATGTACTGTATATCATAGCAAGCTTTAATGAATGGCAATAATGTAGCAGATGCAATTACAGGGGCTATGGGCCATATTTATCTAACACACTAATCATTCACCACATTTATGCCAAACACCTGCTGAAATAATGGGGACATTTATTAGGCACATTATTCTCTTTCGGTGCTCGTTGCACTGTACTTCCAATTCTTCAACAGGCTTTCCAGATATCTATAACATTGTATTGTGTCAATTCACAAATAAATCACAAGTCACAAACAATTCACACGTTATTTTACATGTGTTTCTTATTTTATCTCATAAGCATTTGCATAAACTGTCTGAATTCACAATTGGTGAAAATATGTTATTTCCTGAATGAAATAAAAATGTAACCATTCAATGCCTCTATTTCTCTCAAGAAAAAGTGCCTTTTAGACAAAGTGCACTTATTCTTTTTGTACCCTGAGATGGCCATCTGTGTTCCCCAATGAAAGGGCATGTGACAGTATGACGACACAGAAGAGCAATTGCAAAACAGAGACAAACCATTTTCACACCAGAATAGGAAATGCCAAAACAAGGAACCACATGGCAGGATCAGCAGATATTATTTCAAATTAGAGCTGTATGTTTAAAAAGGATTGGAAATTTCTTTTAAAATTACATTAACATGTTAAAGATCGTATGTGAGTTTAGTGATTGTATAGCTTGTTTGCTGGATTCTGCGTGGAGACACAATGAGTGCCTTCAGCTGTCATTGTATTTTTTGCTGGGCGTCTAATGTATCCTTGTACCTTTAAGGAAGAGTGGGCTCACTCCAGACATGCCTGCTCCTAACTACTTGGTGCCCACCCACAGTAAATTTACTACAGGCGGGCGGGCACAGGCAGGGCAGACAATAGTCCTGTCTGTAGCCAGCTCACTTCCGGGTTCAGAGCACACATGCGCGAGTCCCTTGCTGACCCATGCCATAATTGCACACAGCAGGAGTTTGCCAGCTGATTTCAGACAATGATTCTGGCTGAAGTCAGCTGATCAGCTGTGGCCAATCATACAGAGTTCTGTTTATACAAAAACACAGAACTTTATATACTGTGAACAGCAATTTGGTTGTTCGGGGTGAAAAAGCAGCCAGATAATAAAGTAAAATCAGCACACATTACACACTGTTAAGTACACAGTTAACCCCTTGAGTGCCCTTAGATGTCAACCCTGTCCCAGCCAGTGTCATTAGTACAGCTGTACTTAGCTGATTGGATGCTGGTTTTCCAGCATGCTCATTCAACAAAGCTTGAACAAGTATGCTCACAACCGGCTTCTGTCAGACAGGGAGCTGTACACATAGGCCAAAAGTTGACCGGTTCCTGCCGAACTGACCATTTTTAGATGATTTTTGCCCCTTGGTAACCAGCCTTAGACGGTTGTTGCTATTTAATGATTCCCCCTCTATTTCTATTCCAGTGATCACTGTCAAATTTTGAATTTTCCGTTATGGTCACAGGAAAAATAAGAGATGGTGAATCTCAAACAACACAAAATTTTTTTTTTTTTTTTTTGGAGTAGGAGCATAAAAATTGAAATTGGAAAAAAGCTGCCAAAGAGGAAAACAAAGAAGACCATACTAAATAAAAATAAAATAAAAAAAGCATTGATATTCTGTTGAGAGACATAAGGCAAGAAAGCATCTTAACACAAAAATCTGTTTTCATAGGAGCACCACAAGTAACAATAGCAGCCAACTCACCCTGTTCTCATCATATATAATTTGGACCAGACTGCGATGCTTTGATTCAATTGGTGGAGGTGAAATGGGCTTCTCCGGCTCTAATGGTTTGGCTGCTTCCTCTTCTAACTGTTGCTGTAGAAGAAAATAGAGGCACTTTACTGTACTTTCCTAGACTGACCTAAAATGCCCACTGGGAGTGAGGTCTTTCAGATTTTGAGAACTGGTTCTAAACACAGTAAACTCATTATGTATGAATGACTCTATAAGAACTGTACACAGTTGCTCTCTTCTGTCTCAGGCCAATGAAGGCATTCACTATGCTCAGTCACTAGTGTCACATTTGCCAGCTGTCATTTAACATTTGTACTCTGTGTTAACACAGTTTACATGTACGTTGTATGTGTAATCTTTCATTTTTTGAGAGCTGGATGTTGATGCAGCATCTGGTGGCCAAAAACAGACAAAAATATGCCTGAGAACAATAGACAGGGAAACACGTAGCCAACCTCTACAGCTTAAGTAACACACTTGGAGCTGCACATAGAATGTATTAACGTATGAAATAAGAAACACTGTTAGCTATGAACATAGCTACTACATGGATGTGATCTATATGTCAGGAGCAGATGATGTCTAATCCAGATAGTGTCTACAAGTGTTTCTGAGACATACAATACTCTTCCTTCACAGGTAGATCAAAGGTGTGATAGGCATAGGACATCAAGCATCCTTAGGGCTTGTTCACATGAATGTAGGGGGGACGTAATGGCAAGCGGTTGAGCTGCCCCTACCTATAAGGAAGGGCATGCAGCCACTCAGGCTTGCAGCCATGGGCAAACATTAAATTGTGTGTTGCATGCGGCCGGCGCTACCACTGCCAAATGTCACTCAAATAAGTGTATGTTGCCACGCGGAAACCACAAGCAATGCAAGTGATTGCAGCACAGTGGTACAGCTTTATTATGGTTAGCTTTATTATGGTTACAAGTGGTGAGGAGGTGATAATGTATATCGTCTTTTAACCACCTGTCAAATGCCCGGTAAAAAGCAGTGGATCACTTTTCAGAAGGGAGGCAAGGGCTGCTGCACATGAGAAAATGTACTTGCTTATTAACTTGGTTAACCCTAATCAGCCCTAATGCCTTTTTCCCTTCTCCGCTTAGTTAATATTGTTCTGTTGACCTTTTTTCAGTTTTTTTTTTTCCAACTAAAATTTCCTTTTTTTACTTTTTTTGTTACGTTTGTTAATTTTGTTGCATTCAAATAACATCAGTCACAAATAAAGAAAAAAAAAAAAAAAAAGGAGTACTGTATTTTATCTGTAAACAACTTATTTGTCATATTTTGCTCCACAAATGTAACTTTAGTTTCATTATAAATAGGGCAAACTATAGGATTAAATATTTGTTAACTACAGAAACACTACTTATTTTAAAATGAACTTGTATATTAAATTGTTTAACATCTCTTTTGTATTTATATTGCACAGAAAATAAATATATGCTGTATATCCCCTGCAATAAGTATGTATCCCCTTGAGTTTCATGTTTTGTTGTACTAGGAAAAAAAATCAGTTATCCCTTTTCTTTTTTTTACATTTAAAAGTTTTACTTCACCTTTGATGACTTTTGCCAAAAACAACCCTATAGATTAAAGCATTCTCAGTAAATGAACATGTAGCTCTGAGTTTCCAAAAAATAAAGTAAAAAAAAAAAAATGTTAGAAAGATAAATATAGAAATATATATATATATATATATATATATATATATATATATATTATATATATCTTTTTAGGCTGGGCTTCTCCTATGGGTCACAGGAGTGCAATTGGTTTTGCACTCCTGTGAACCGTTTTTCAGTGGAGATCGGTCTGAAGTCCGCTCTCCGCTGACCTTACTGGAATCAATCTAGATAGCGCATCACCCCAACTTAGGAAGTCTGGATCCGCCAGCTGCCTGGACTGATGGCAGTCTCAGCCTCTCAGTGAGCCGCTGAGACGGCCACTCCCCATCCCTCCATAGCTCAGTGCTCCAATGAGCGTGGAGGAGCAAAGCAGGAGAGATGCTGACTGACAGGCAGCAGCTCTTCGCTCTGGGTGGTGAGAGAACCGAGCCATCTGCGATGTTTCTCGATGAAGAGGCGGCGAGGGACAGATGCAGCATCTGTCATTGGCTGAGACAGAAGCAGGAGTCATTGTCTACTCGAGAGCAGGCCTACTTGGGTGCCCTCACTGCAAGCTGCTTCTGCTTGGGGCACTTGACAGGAGGCAGGGGGCTGCTGAGGGACCAGAGAAAAGGAGTATCATAGGATTGGGAGCTGCTCTGTCCAAAACCGCTGAGGGTTTCGTTTGAGGGTTACTGGGCAGTGCTAAATTTTATATGGGTCGATATCATGGGGAAGATTGATTGATGGCTACTGTGTGTGCACACTCCCTTTTGCCCACACACCTGGAGCCTGCTCACCCTACGTGAACGGCTACAGAAGGACAAACTGTGCCTGGCTGGCTACTAGTCTCTTCATCTACTTACTAGTCTCGTCCGTACCTGTCCTGGGTCTAGCATGCATCTAGTATATCCCTGTATTCTAGTTATTCTGAAAGCATTCATGGTAACTCCCTTGCCTTGCAGCACGCAAGCCTAACTACAGACCCACCCTTCTTTTCTCGAATATGAAACGGTGTCTCAGGTGTAGCAACTGTTGCATAGGCAAAAGATTAGGATAAATGAAAGGCACTTCTATGCTGTACCAGGATAGCAGGTACCTAAAAAGGCATTGCATCTTCTCGCCATCATTGCAGTTTCACAAGGAAGCCAGGAGGATTTCTGTGTACAAGGGGATATTGGTAACTTAACTCAAGGTGTCATGTCACAGTACACACAAGTCTGCTCCAGGTCATACACAAGTTCTCTGCACTTTGCATTGCATACTCCTGACCTGCACTCTGGTTAATTTACTCCTTACCCCTGCAGTCCGCATTATTCACAACTGACCCCTGCACTCCGCATTATTCACAACTGACCTCTGCATTCTGTGTTACTTACTCCTGACCGCTACACATGCTTTACTACTGACCTCTAAATTACCTACTACTGACCCCTGAACTTTGCCTTCCTTACTTTTTGGGGCCTTGCCAGGTCATCTCCTTAAAAAAAAAAAAGTGTGCTGCACCCTGATGAACGTTATACTCTCCCATGTTATTTAGGCAGATCTCAACCCTTCCAAGTCTGCCAATCCTTAGTTTACATAATTCAATATTAACTGAATTATTTGGGTAGGCCCTCCTACTACATAACAGTTATATAGAGACAGTGCATATCAATTATACACATTTGTTTTTCTATCACAATGTAAGCACAAGTTTAAATGTCTTTGACATTGACACAACTGGAATATGGAAATAAACGTACTTGTTTCTTCTTGAGCTTGGTGATCTGTTGCTCCACCATGGTAATTTCACGGTCCACCCTGTCCATGTTCTGGATCAGCTCCTCCTTTGAAAGGCGTGTGGGCAGCAGATCCAAATCTCCTTCCCCATGTGGCGGGCTTGAGGGAGACAAAGGCTCCAGTTTCCCAGCTAGGCAGCGATCCTGGAGATGGTAAAACATAGTCTTATACACCATTTCACTTCAAAATTGTACAGTGTTCAAAATGATCCTCAAATGGCTTATATGAGAGAAAGAAAAAAACTTTGAGACAATCTGTGTGGTTGAAAACAATCTAACTCTGAATATAATCAGCTTGACATAATTTTTTTTTGTCAAAGTGTTTCTTTGAATAGGTATAAGTGTATGAAATGGAGACAGCCCGATTTGTTTGCAGGCTGAATTTTCCGGTTTAATTCTGCAGCATAATAATTGTGCTTTACTGTTTAATTTTTCACGTTGCACATTTATCAGTCTATTCATGTTGTAAAGCACTGTGCAAACTGCTGGCCCTATATAAATCCTGTATAATAATAATAATTAAAACTATGAACCATTTACTAGAGGCCCAAAGTATGAAAAATCTGCTAAAAGTTATTGTTGTCCATAGCAAGAACTGTGGAATATCTTGAAACTAACATTCAGTTATTCGGCAGGGAAGCTGATCAAATTGCATGACAAGCCGTATTAATTTTGTCTAAAATATTTTCGTCTACTAAATTAACACTATTTGAGTTAACTAAAATATGACTAAAAATTCAGATGACTAAAAAACGACAAAAAAAATGCATTTTAGTCAAAAGAATCAAATACGACTAAAACTAAAAATGCAGTCAAAGTCAAAGTGAAGTCAAAAGTCTATGACTAAATCTAAATTGAAATTTGACGTCAAAATTACCACATAATAAGTAGGGCGAATCTACTAAGATGCTGAAAGAAAAGAATAAAAATAGAAAAAAGGCTTTTCTTATTTATTTATTTTTATATTTATTGTTGGTAATATATTCAGATAATATGTGCAATGACATTACAGCCAACAGAGCTTATTATACATAACAACGGCTAAATCGGTGTCTGTAGTGCATTTTGAATTATTTTTTTAAAATAAAAGCTGCAAGTAAAACTGACAAGGCTGAAAATGACACTGACAAGGGTACAATGATGGACAAGGCTGCATGTGACACTGACAAAGGTGCAATGATGGACAAGGCTGCATATGACACTGACAAAGGTGCAATGATGGACAAGGCTGCATGACAAGGCTGTATAGGACACTGACAAGGGTGCAATGATGGACAAGGCTGCAGATTGACACTGATAAGGCTGCATTGATGGGCATTTAAATGTAAGTTTTTAAGTGTAAAATTTTTCCTTAAAATTCCCTCCTAATGTTGAGTGCGTGTTATACGCCGATAAATACGGTACATAGAATACTTGAGTTCACTGAGGAGTTCCATGACCATGTAACCAAAGGCATCAGGCAGAGCACTTTTATAAAACTGAATAAACTTTTTTTTTTTGTTGCAGTAAAGCACAGCTCCGTGCACCTCAAGCAAGCCTGAAAAAAAAGTTCCTAAAAAACATTTAGGATATATCATTTTGATAGTACTAGAAATCAATAGTTGCCATTGGATACAAAGTTATTTTTATTATAGATTTCAAAATTCAGCCAACACGTTCTGAGAGAGCTGTCAACCTTTTAATACAATGACATTCATTCATTATAATCAAACCCTGTATGTTCCAGGTAGACAGTGTAAAATAATGTCCATTGCTCTTTGTGTACCATGGTGTGTGTATGTACTATATATATATATATATATATATATATATATATATATATATATATATATATATATATATATATATATATATATATATATATATATATATATATATATCAGGGGTTGACAAATTTGCTTGGAATCTAGGAGCCAGCTAAAAAAGTTAGGAGCCAGGTCCGTGACGGCGATCTGGACCTGTCCCTGGCCTGACATGGAGACGAGTGAGGGGAAGATAGCCCCCAGCCCCCCACCTGTCTCCAAGTCATTGCCCATAGCTCTTAGAGGGACATTTTTAAATTGCATTTTAGTGTAAATATGAGATGTGAGGTCTCTGACCCCAGATCTCATATATAAAAGAGGACCTGTCATGCTTTTTTCTATTACAAGGGATTTTGACATTCCTTGTAATAGGAATAAAAGTGACACACATTTTTTTTTTTTTTTTTAAAAGAACAGTGAAAAAAATTAAAATAAAAGTTAAAATAAGAAAAAAAAATGTTTTAAATGCGCCCTGTCTCGCCAAGCTTGCGTGCAGAAGCGAACGCATATATGAAAGCGGTGTTCAAACCACACATGTGAGGTATCGCTGCGATCGGTAGAGTAAGAGCAATAATTCTAGCCCCAGACCTCCTCTGTAACTCAAAACGTGCAACCTATAGAATTTTTTAAACGTCGCCTATGGAGATTTTAAAGGGTAAAAGTTTGTCGCCATTCCATGAGCGGGCGCAATTTTGAAGCGTGACATGTTGGGTATCGATTTACTCGGCGTAACATTATCTTTCACAATATAAAAAAAAAAAAATTAGGCTAACTTTACTGTTGTCTTTTTTTTTTATTAAATAAAAAATTTTTCCCCCAAAAAAGTGCGCTTGTAAGTCCACTGTGCAAATACGGTGTGACAGACAGTATTGCAACGACCACCATTTTACTCTCTAGGGTGTTAGAATAAATAATAAAAAAAAAAATTATATATATATATATATATATATATATATATATATATATATTTTTTTTTTGTTTTTTTTGTTTAGGGGTTCTAAGTAAAGGGATGGAGAAAGACTGGCAGGCAATCCGATTAGCATTGTTGGTTGTAATTCCAACGGCCACCACAAGAGGGCGCCAGATTCCAGAAGGAACCATAGGATCACAGAAGGCCTCAAAGCCGGGGGCTCAATTACCGGCCGCCTGCGGCGCGGCCCGACGCGATCGCGCGGGGGGGGGGGGTCCACGGAGACGGGATACCCCCAGCTATGCTGCCCCAGGCGCAAGGTCGCTGATTCTAGTCGCCAATGCGACCTGGCGACCGGGTTTTGTCGAGCACTGATATATATATATATATATATTGTGGTAGTATGGTACCCCACCAGCAGAAGGATGCATGGTTCTCAACCAGGCAGGTTGAGGGACTCCAGGGGAGTTGTTTATTTGGGAGGAAACTGGCTTTTCAGTTTCCTCATTGTTTCCAAAAATACAGTTGGGGACCTGGAGCCCGGAGATTCCATAGTGTTATGGGTGGGACGGAATCTCCAATCCTGGGGCTGGGTTTTTGGGCTCACCAGCACACTGACTGGTCAGGTGTGTGTTGGTCTATTTCTAGACACCTGACCATGGTTCTGGGCTCCACCCTCCTGAGCAGTCCAGGCAAGCAAGGGAGAAGCATGCAAGTCTTCATGATATAGTCAGAGGGCCCAAACCTGTGGGCTGAGCAGCAAGGAACATAAAAAGTGGTACAGTAGTTGTACGTGATCTCTGTTTGATGGCCAAGAGGGCTGAAGTGTAAAGCCTAAACGGCAGTACTGCTGAAGAGAGCCAGGTGGCTTGGTATTTTTCTGTTATTACATTGTTGCTGTGGGAAGCTGAAACCCCTGTGTGGGCAACCCTCCTGTTATTGGACTTGTTTTTGTTTACTTTTAATAAAAGTGGGCCAACAAGCCCTGAAATGGCATAACTGGTGTGGACTCTGCTCACTGGTGTGCTCTACACAGAGGCTAAATAACCCCCAAAGATTACAATATATATCTATATACATACACACACACACACACACACACACACACACACACAGTAGGCTGCATCACGGTGCTGGTCTTCCACGATAAATTGCAATGCAACCCGCATCTCGTGAAGCATATCGCCCAAAAGTTGCTCCTGAACTTTCTTCCCACACCGTGATTTTGGGTGTCATTCAGATGAATGGCATCTCAAATGGAAGTCCCGTGATTTGTCATTCACACATTGGCACTTTGAAATCGCAGGAAAACCTGCCCGTGATTCAAAACGCTTAAGAATGCAGTCTCAGGGTCCTCTCACACATTACTGTACATTAAAAAAATAAAAAATGAATGTGTGTTGTGTGCATTTAGCATGCATTTCCATTCGCATTGTGAGGTTTTGTGTGATTACATAAAAGCCATTTATTTTTATATCTTTACTTTGCGTTGTTTTTTGTTTACATACATTCATATAAATGCAAAACGAGTTTGAAAAAATGATTGTCTAGAATGCAGGCTATACATAAATAATAGGCAGTATTCCAAGAAGCTAATTTTTTATTTTCATATATTTATGAAAGAGAGCATCTTATAGAGATAAAACAATACACCCTCATGCACACTAGACATTTTTACAGCCGCTGTTTCCGGAGTCGGGTGGTTTTTTTTCTGCAGCCAGTAAACTCCCCAGCATGTTATCTCCTATGTATCCATGCACACATAGGCTTTTATTTGCGTTTTTGGCAGGGGTGTTTTCTGGCTGGAAAAAAACAAAAAAACACAAAAACACAGAACTAGTGGGTTTGAAGAGGAGTTTTTGAGCTTTTTTGGGGATATCGTTTTGCTAAAGAAAAAAAAAAAAAACACTAAAAACCGCAAATGAAAAAACGCTGTAAAGAGGTTTTTAATACAGCATTCTACAGCTAAAGCTACTGGCGTTTTATATCATTTCCAGTGTGCATGAGGCCTACATCAGAGTACCAGATCTGCTCACAGTTCCTCTATTTAGACAAAGGCTTCCCTCAATGGGTTGGCAGGCTGCATCCAAGAGGTTGTGGACTGGAAGTGATGTCATGGAAGTGCACCTTCCTGCACTGGTAATGACATCACTCCAGCCCAGGGGTGGGCGGGTTTAGTGGAGCCGTTCTGTGTATTTAAATGGTTTGTATACCATATGCAGGTGGATCTCACTTGAGAAAGGGGTTCCTCACTAAAATGAAAATGTATTCAATAAAAAAATATGACAAAAGATCAGTTTATAAACAAACTGGGATAGACAAATGAAGAGTGACATTGCTAACATTTTTGTAAATGCTAATTCCCAACGGCCGTGCTGGTCTAATGACTTCAGTGCTGTAGAAGTCACATCCGATCATGTGTGGGCTCCATCTGACTTTTTCCATCGGTCAGAAGTCAGAGTCAGAACATGTTTGCAGCAAATGAAGTCACTGCAAAGTCATACTTGACTCAGGTGATCAATGCCAACAGATGAGCACTAAGACACTAATGACACCAAGCAACTATCATTTACAGAAGGTGAGGTCAGTAATGACAGCTTCCATATTTTTCCCCAACACAGATTTGCTTTGCAGGTTGAGATTTGAATTGTTGCTTTTTATTAATATGTGAATAAAATCTCTCAACTTGGTAATGAGCCAGTTAAGAAAAGAAGACTATGAAGAGGTCCACCCTCTCGTTTCAGTTGGCTGAGGCTGCTGGACATAGCCCAGCCACTAATAAAAGCCTCACCCTGGTGGTCCTGGTCCAGCTGCAAGGCTCACACCAAGCAGGGCTTATTAAAACTTTCTGTTTGCACTTATGAACTTTCCCCTTTTAATCTCAATGAACTCGAAAATGGCAGCATATTCTACATGGCAGGATGCAATAAGCTTACAACAAACTAATGTCATCTAAACTACAAGCTTGTAACCACATTCAACTGTTCCATGGCAAAACAGTGGAATGTTAAAGCCATCGATATTACAAAAAGCCTATTGTGACAATATACTTGATAGCAGCAGGAAAAATGCACAATGACCCCATTGTTGTACGCTTGGAACCAGTATAGCATGTTGATCTGGCGATGAAAGGGTGAGGATCCTTCTGTTTTTCCAGAACAGACTATTAAAATGCATCCCATGTGAGGGAAACCTAAGTCTCTGTGGCAGGAAGCCAACAGAGAGCACTCCCCCCTCTAATGAAACCCAACTCTGGCCTTCAGAGACCTGCCTTGTATAGCTTGGCATCCCCCACCTCTATACTTGTTGCTGCTCACCAGCTGCACACTCACAATGACATTGGTATGACTGGGCCCACACGAGTGACAATGACATCATAGCTTTACCCAGCCAAGTTATAACACTGCAGAGATAAAATGGGAAGTGGCGTTGGGAGAATACTTAACCCTTTAGGCAACAGATTAGCAAGAAAACAAGGCTCATGACAGGAAATGTTAAAATCCACACTGGACTTTTTAAAACGTAGGTCAAAGTTCCTTTCAACGTGCTGGAAGTATATTCGGATTACAGTGCTAAATCACTCTGCTGAAATCGGACACTAAGCACTTTTCCTGTACTGGGAAATGAAGTTTCATAGTGGTTCCTGCCAAACCCTTACATTTATTACTGGCAACAAAGGGTTACATTTCCTTATTAACCTGCAGCTTGTGGCTTCCAGGGGAATGGAAAACAAGCAGGGTTTGGAATAATGAAATAATGATGTTTGTTTGCTCTTCTGGCAGATTATTCAGTCAATGCCTGCTCAGTAATTACACGTCCTAACCATTTGTTTTTATAAGCTACTAACAACTGCACAGACCTTCTTTATTAGTGTGACCATACATGCAGAAAGGGGAGCACCTGCAAGACTGGGAGCAAGTGGAGCATGGGGTAGAGCCTGGCCCAGAAAAGTAGCAACGTAGACCCACTTTGCCCTCCAGGAACAGAGCATTTTATGATGCCCCAGATGTACCATCTACAGACTTGGAGAATAATAGGCTCTGTCAAATGACTACTTACTTATTCCTGGCAAAGGGGGTCTATTGTCATCCCTATACTCGGGCACTCTGTTTGTTCTGCCACTGCCTGGTGGCACCCTGCTTTCATTTCCCAATCCTTAGTTAGAGTTAAAGCGTCACTAAACCCACATCATAAAAAACTATCAATAAATGCACATGCTGTTCATACTCGCTATGTCACTATGGGATTTGTCTTCTGTACTCTGCAAAAAAATAAATAAAAAATAGCTGATCCTGCTGCTCTCTATTTCCCCATTCCGTCCATGTCCCCAATGCAGCTGGGGATTTTGGGGAGCAGTGTTGGCAGCTAGTGCACATGCTCAGTTTGCAGTGTATTTCTACCCTGAGCATTTCTTCCCTATCACATCTGAGCAGCCCATGTGACTATAGAGTCACAGATGTGGGTGTATACAAAGTGGTAAATTACAGATCATTCCCTCCCTCTTCCATGCCCACTAACCAGCTAAACACAATGAGGGCAGGATGTTACATCTTGATTGATGGAGGCTTCACTTCCCTGTTATTCTAAGACATAGGCTGGAGGGGTATGGCACTACCTGTGACTGGCAGAAATCTACCTATACCATGTTATTTCCACAAAATAATAAAGATTTGATTTCAAATACGGTATATATTTGTATGAAGATTGAACAGTTTATTGATTTTCAATATTTATTTTTACTCTGTATCCCAAAGGCTGTTTTTTTTTTTCTTCTTCTCTTTTGAACATGTGACCAGCAGCAGAGGACTATAAGCTCCTCCTGCCTGTGTTTCCCTGCAGACAGGCTGGGTAAGACCTGGGTCATATGACAGCTGTATATATCGATTAGGAGTTTTTTTTTTAATTAAAGCGGAGGTCCACCCTAAAGTGGACCTTCCGCTCATTGGAACCCTCCCCCCCCCTCCGGCGCCACAATTGGCACCTTTCGGGGGGGGGGGGGGGGGGGTTCAGGTACCTGTACAGTACAGGTATCTGCACCCACTTCCGGCGTAGATTCTGCAGAAGGTACGCCCCTTTCTGCAGAATCTACGCCCCTTTCCGAAGGTCCCCCGCTGCCTGCTGGGAAACACACGGATCCCAGAGACAGCGGGGACCATCCTTATTGCGCAGCGCGACTCGCGCATGCGCAGTGGGGAACCGGGAAATTAAGCCGAAAGGCTCCACTTCCTGATTCCCATACCAAAGATGGCGGCGGCAGCACCCGAGAGACGATCCAGAGATCGGCTTCGGGTGCCGACATCGCGGGCGCGCTGGGCGGGTAAGTGTCATTATCTTAAAAGTCAGCAGCTGCAGTATTTGTAGCTGCTGGCTTTTTTTTTTTAAATTACGGACTCCCGGCGGACTCCCGCTTTAATATAATTGCAGTGCTATCATCCATATACAGAAAGAGAAGGGATAATTTAAATTAAACAGTGTGCGTTTAGTATCAATTTAAGCAAACCTATGTCTTGAATGTTTCCCAGTAACAAATTCTTATCTTTCCTATGCTCCCTCTGCCACACCCTTCACTGACAGTAAGGCCCCTTTCACACTTGTGTGACTTCAAAGTCCCGCGATTTTGACAAGACAGTTGTAAGACTGTGGATCCAACTTTGATCTGCGACTTGAAGTCCGACTTCAATGAACAGGGATCTGACTTTGATCCCCAACAATACCAGGCACTGTCTGGTATGAATCGTTAGGGGGAACTCCACGGCAAAAATGCATGTGTTCCCCCCTCCAAGAGCATACCAGGTTCTTCGGTCGGGCATGAATTTTAAGAGGAACCATATTTTAAATACGGCGTGGGGTCCCCCCCAAAATTCATACCAGACCCTTATCCGAGCACACAGCCTGGGGTATAAGGGTTTGGTATGGATTGGGGGGGGCCCCCCACACCGTTTTTTTCAGCGTGAGGGGTTCTCCTTAAAATCCATACCAGACCGAAGGGCCTGGTATTCTCTTGGAGGAGGAACCCATGCCTTTTTTTTTATTTTTTTATTTGATTTGGCATGGACTTCCCCTTCAAGATCATCAGCATGCAAATCGGATCTGTTAATATGGTGATCCATCTTTGATCCGACTTCAGTGATATTCAATGGGCTGAAGTAGGATCAAAGTTGGACCAAAGCAGTGCAGGGACTACTTTGAAGTTGGCACAACTTGAAGTTGTACTAATATGAATGGTTGTCATTGTAAATCATGGGGAATGACTTGTCCTGCCACTTTGCAGTCCCAAATCGTGGGACAAGTCGTACAAGTGTGAAAGGGGCCTAAGCAAAGGAAAAAAAACTGTTATTTTGGTGCTTGGAGGAGTATGTAACTCATGATATGTGACAGCTTCATTATACAGGGAGTCTCTAGCCCTTTGTAAGCTACAACTCCGGTGACTTGTGTCTTACACAGGTTTGATTTTTTTTTGCTTCTGCATCTGTGGAGGTCAGCAGTTTGCCCTGCATGAGCAAAGCACAGACTCATTTTAAGGTCAGATACCTTTGTTGAACTACCGTAGCATTTGCAGTTATAAGCTTTTAGTAGAGTGATGCTACAGAAAAACAAACGCCTTTTATTTATTTTTTTCATTTCTACATTTTTATAGCATAGCATAAAGTACCTTTGTGAAATAGAGGATGTTTCAGAGCCAGAACGGGTGCAGCAGCATGAACAAAGAGGTCACATATACATAGAAGTAATCTTCAAAATATTACATTTTGTTGAAGAAAATCAGATCTATCAGGAACTAACAGACGCCCATTTTATTCTGCGTTTATTATAGCCCTTAAAAGTCCAATATCGGTTTAAAAAGTCAATATTGTATTTCATGGACAGTTGAGCATAGTCCTTTCTACATAAGATCTGCTGTTAGAATAGGGTGAGAGGTGCTGGAGCTTTCAATTGGATTATTGGACAAAAAAATCCATCTGAATAGCCCAAAACACCTGTTCCTATGGCTATTTGTTTACTTTTAATAAGATTATGAGGATCACAAAGGGGAGTTGGAATGCTAAAATGTAAAGAAAGAAATAGATTTTTTTTTTTGCACAGAAGTAGATTTTTAGGGGTTTTCTGTACAGAACACCCCCATGGTTCAAGGAAATGTAATTTGAATTTGTTTTCAGTTCTTAAATATACCTAGCTGCACATGTAATTAGATATTAGGACCCCTTTCACATAGAGGAGCTTTACAGGAGCTATAGAGCTAAAAATAGCACCTGCAAAGTGCCTGTAAAGCGCCTTTCATCTCACTCCAGTGTGAAAGCCTGAGTGCTTTCACACTGGAGCGGTGCGCTGGCAGGACGATCAAAAAAGTCCTGCAAGCAGCTTCTTTGAGGCGCTTTATGGGCGGGTGTATACACCGCTCCTAAAGCGCCACTACCCATTGAAATCAATGGGCAGTGCCACCGAAGCACCGGCAAAGCGGCGCTGCAGCAGCAGGCGGTTTTAACCCCTTTTAAACCGATAGTGGGGGTTAAAAGCGCCCGTTAGCGGCCGAAAAGCGCTGCTAAAACAGTAAAGCGCTGCTAAAAATAGTGGTGCTTACCCCCGACACCCAGGGCAGCTCAGTGTGAAAGTAATAGCTTGAAAACCTCTAATGCCACATACACACAAACGGAATTTCGGCCAGCAAAAGACTGATGAGAGCTTTTCATCGGAAAATGCGACCGTGAATGTATGCTCCATCGAAATTTAGTTGGCCGAATTTCCGGCAGCAAAAATTTGAGAGCCTGTTCATCGGAAATTCTGATCGTGTGTGTATGCAATTCCAACGTGCAAAAAAAAAAAAGATAAAGCGGCACTCCTGGGACTTGAAAGGTGAACACTTAGTGATAACGGTTCTAAATAAACCTTATTACTGAGTGTTCACCTTTCAAACCCCATGAATGAATGAATGCCACCTCATCTTTTGGAAGAAAAAAAACAAAGGTAATATTAAGATATATATATATATATATATATATATATCACACACACACACACATATATACACACACACACACACACACACACACACATACATATATATATATATATATATACATACACACACACACACTATACCAAGGGATTCACTGAACACTATGGGCCTGCTTGCAACTTGGATGGTCTAAATGAATCCCAAAAATGCTTTAAAATGCTTTGCCCCTTTTAGTTTGAGTTATTGAGTTCTGTAAACCAGTAGTGATTTACATCAAAGAAGCATCTAAGAAGCAAACAGAGCTACAAACACATGAATAAGAGCCTAAAACGTTTTTCCCGATGGCTTATAAAGAGAATGCTAAATATTATTATCCAATACCTCAAATTTTAGTGAAGAAAACTTTATTTTGTTTATATCTCCTACCATAATAAATAGAGACAAACATATGTACAAAACTACTACACATTCCATTTGAATGAAACCCATCATGAGAATAATATAAAGTCTGACATTTTTGAACCCTTCTTTTAGAAATTACGGTTACCTGGCTGTAATTTTGACTGCTTTACATCCATAATATAAATCACTGACAAGGAACATTAAGCAGATGAGAATGCCTGTAAAGAGCTAAGTAAAATTGATGGCACTATATAAGTACCTGTAAGAAATAAAACTTGCATACTCATTCCATGTTAATTACTCAGAAACGAAGTCAGTGGATTATAACAGAACAGCCAGTCAACTAACATTTTCAGGAATATGTCAATGGCAGATTCCATTCTTACAGAATAAAAATAGCTATAATGCTGCTCCGTAGAGGAATTTAAACAAGCTCATTTCCTGTAACTCAATTTACTGTTCATTTAATTTCCTGTTCCTCAATTTGTCTTATTTGGTGGCACTGTTCTGCATTCCCTTTTATGAATATTTTGTTTTTTGCCCAAAGCCAGTTCTATTTCATCTAACAAGTGCCAATATAAATAACATTTCGAACATGTTGCATGAAGATTGTGGGAATGATTTTACCCTTGCAATCCTTTTTATTTTGCAGACATTATGCGCCCTATTAATGAACACATTTTTTTCTGCAGCAATGAGTTCTAATTATATTCATTTTTTACCTACTCTCTACACAAGCACGGCAAAGTATAATAATTAAAGCGCACAGCGAGGTTCTGTTATAGGACCTCCATATGGGACAACATTTAAATTTGGATGGAAAATGCAATTATCCCTTGGAGTCGATAGGCAGCTGAGCTCTATGATATGATCTGGAAATACCATTACTCGCTTTCTCTTGCTGCAGTTAAATTTACCCAAAGAAAGCTTAACTACAGTACTTAAATTCCCATTATGCAGGCTGGTGGCAGGGAGCTGTTAAAAGTCTGTGACTTAAGCATCCTTTAGGAAGAAAAAGATCTGTGCAGGATTAAAAAAAAAAAAGACTATATTACACAGACCACCAAGGATGTAGGGAAATATTGTCTACATCATAACTAGCAGTGAAAGTTAGTGTTAGGTTTTTTTTCAGACTAGAATTATCAATATTTTCACAGCTAATAAATTACCCTACATCATGTATACATAATGGTACATCTCTATTTATAATCAATGTAAATATAAGGTCTAATGATATATTATAATATAATAATATAAGGTACACACAATCAGAATTTCGGCCAGCAAAAGACCAATGAGAGCTTTTCATCTGAAAATGCAACTGTGTGTAGGCTCTATCGGAATTTAGCTGGCTAGGAAGAATTTGAGAGCATGTTCTAAATTTTTCAGACAGAAAAACTTTCTATCGGAAATTACGATCGTGTGAATGCAATTCCGACGCGCAAAAACTCACGCATGCTCAGATTCAACTAGGAGATGGAAGCTATTGGCTACTGGATATTGAACTTCCTTTTTCTAGTCCCGTTGTACGTCTTGTACGTCACCGCCTTTTTGACGGTCGGAATTTAGTGTGACCGTGTGTATGCAAGACAGCTTGAGCGAAATCCTGTCGGAAATCCGTCAGAAAAACCATCAGAGCTTTTTCTGACCAAAATTCCGATCGGGTGTATGGAGGATAAGTGTATAAACAAGTAACTAAGGTAAAATATAAAACACATATACTGTGCTCAGCAAAGCATGGAGTACATATAAAGATAAAGCAGCACTCCTGGGGCTTGAAAGGTGAACACTTAGTGAGTTCACATCTGTACGGCTGCGTGCTGCATGTAGGGCAATCCATTAATTTCAATGGGCTGCCCTAGCTGCTACAATGCAGGAAAATAAGTTCTGGACACCCTTTCTTTAAAATCGTGTCACATCAAAAACGCACAGAATTAATGGCACCCCTGCGTGTGAGGAACGTGCGTTATTTTGCATGCAATCTTCAACATGTAGCAATGTGAACCAAGCCTTAAGCCTCATACACACAATCCAATTGTTTGGCCAACAAAGCGTCAGACTTTTGTCCGAAGGGCGTGTGCCAGGAACTTGTCTTGCATACAAACAGTACATAATCGTCGGCCAACAAACACGAACATAGTGACGTACTACATGAAATTTTAGCTCTTGAGTGCCACCCTTTGGGCACCTTCTGCTAATGTCGTGTTTGGTGACCAATGTTTCCGAGCATGCATGTTTGTACTTTTGCGTGACAGACTTGTGTACACACATTATGAAAATCTGACAACAGACCGTTGTCTGCCGAAAATTTACTAGTCTGCCATCCAACATTTGTTGGCGGAAAGTTGGACAACAATTATATGATGGAGCGTACTAACAGTCGGATTTAAGGCAGTCTGTCATCATACAATTCCCTGCCGAAAATCCGATCGTGTGTACAAGGATTTAGACTGGGAAATCTTGACACTAAAAATACTTTTTAAGGGCACCGTGACTGGAAAAAGGTTGACAAACACTGCACTATATGGCCAAATGTTTGTGAACACCTAACCATCACACCTATAGGAATTTGCTGGACGTCCGATTCCAAAAATTATGTACATTAATATGGAGTTGGCCCAACCTTTGTAGCCATAAAAGCTTCTACTCTACGGGGAAGGCTTTTCACAAGTTTATGGAGCATGTCCATTTGGTCCAAAGAGTTTTGTGAGGTTAGTTACTGATGTTGGATGAGAAGATCTGGCTTGCAATCGATGTCCCAAGTTTATCCCAAAGTTAATCAGTGGGGTTACAGTCATGGCACTGTGCAGGCCACTCAAATCCCTTCATACATACCTTGTCTCTATGAACTTGGATTCTTGCACAAGGTTGGAAGTGCATAGTTGTCTTAAATATCTTTGCATGCTGCACATACTTTGAGACAGTTGCTGATTGCAGACTTCATTGCTGACCTACTTCTGAAAATGCGAGATGCCCAGCTGTCTCAGGCTTTAAAAAATTGGATCTCATACCCTGGAAAACCTGCAGGCATTGTAGCTAGAACTCCTAATGTGTATTTGTAATGTGTTCCTAGTCAATGACTCAACAAGGTTGATTTACTAAAGGCCAATAGACTGTTAATTTTAAAAGAAAGTTGCACTTTCCCCAGAATTTAAAGTGATATTATAGTCTTTTTTTTTGTTTAAAAATAATAAACATGTTATACCTACTGGCTCTACGCAGTGGTTTTGCACAGAGCAGCCCAGAGTCTCCTCTTCTCTTGTCCCTTTCCGTCGCTCCTGGCTCCTCCTTCCTGCCAAGTACCTGCCGAGTACCCACACAGCAAGCAGCTTTGTGGGCACTTGCTGCTGTCTCAGCCAATCAGGAGAGAGAGTCCTGGACAGCCAAGGCTATTTTACAACATTGCTGGATCAAGTATGTATAAGGGGGGGCTGCTGCACACAGAAGGTTTTTTGCATGCATTAAGATAAAAAAAATCCTTCTGCCTTTAGAACCATTTTAACGAATTAGCTGGCTTCCATCGTCCAATCAAGTGCAAGCAAAAGTGCAGGTGTCAAATAGTATGTAGTCTGTATTTGCAAAACATATGAGGATTGGGGCAACGAACAGGAGCATGGATGGTTAGTAAGGGTACCAGAGCACAGGGCTAGAGTCATTTAAAAAGGATCATACCAGAATATTGATATGCAAGCTGCCATTGCAGAGTTGTGCTTAAAAGGTGCAACCTCCACACTGGTCATCCTATTTTTTTTACCATTTTTGTGACTCTGGCTTGTTTTTCTGTTTCGAAATAAAATATTTTAGACTTGTACTGTATGTCAGCTTTCATGGACGGCGGGAGTGTTTTTTTTCCGGGTGCAGCGGGTGGTGTGATTAACAACGGATTTACATCAGGGGACAGTTTTTTAATAAAGAAATGGTAAAAAAAACTGTCTGTTTTTCTTACTTTTTGGTGAATGTACCCCATACTCATTCATATGCGGCGGGGTGGAATCTGGGACCCCCCTTTAAAGGGGGCTTCCAGATTCTGACAAGCCCCCTGCCCACAGACACCCACAACCACTGACCGTGGTTGAGGGGATGATGCCCTTGTCCTCACCAACATGGGGACCAGGTACTTTGGGGTGGAGGGGGGCACGTTGAGGGCATGTGGCCTGGTATGGTTCAGGAGGAGGGGGGTGCTCACTCTCCTCCCCCCCTTTCCTGACCTGCCGGGCTGCATGCTCATATAAACGGTCTGGCAAGCTGGGTTTTTTTTTCATTCTTTTTAATCGTCTTCTTTTTTTTTGTACATTCAGCTGATGAGTTATCTGCTGTAAAGGACTCGGTGGATGGCTTCCCGATCTCCATTCTAGTTTTTTGACAAAAACCGCATGTGATACCGCCAGTTAAAGTGGTTGTAAACCCTTACAAACCACTTTGACCTACAGGTAAGCCTAGATTAAGGCTTACCTGTAGGTCCAAGAAATATCTCCTAAACCTATACGGTTTAGGAGATATTTGCCCGAAGACAGGCACCGTAGACAGCGGAGCGCAGGCGCACTGAGCGCGGCATTTCCAACAATGGAGCTGCCGCGCGCGTCGGCTCCCGTGCGCATGCGCGGGAGTGACGTCATCGCGGCTCCGCCGAATGACAGTGGCGGAGCAGCGAGACCCCACCGAAAAGATGGATGCGCCGGACTACAGGGGACAGCGGTGACATCGCTGGCTCCTGTGTCAGGTAAGTGACACATAATGGACTACTATGCGATGCATAGTAGTCCATTATGCTTTGCCTTTGCAGGGAATGAAAGAGGAAGTAAACCCATCAGGGTTTACTTCCTCTTTAAACCCTGCTGGTAAATATCACATGTTTTTTTACTCTCTGGTCCATTTGTGGATTAGACTTATAGGAGATTTTTATGTGATCTTTACCAGCACATTTTTCATTTTGCGGTAAATCCCGCCAGATTGTTAATTTATTTATTTTTTATAAATTGGACTTTATTTACTGCATACAATAGATTATGCAAATGAGTAATACGATACCCTTATGGCATGCTATAAAATTTAGTGAATCGACCCCGTGATGCTAGTTGATACAACATTTGAAATATCAAAACCAATAACTCAGATTTAGGTAGAGGTGTCCATGCCATTCAAAAATCCTGGTGAAAATCTAAGCCAAAGATGTCAACTCTGGCCCCTTTCCTTGACCACAAAAGTGGTCATGTGCCCATAAACTAATATTTCAGCCTAGGTTTTGAGGTTGCTGAACCCATCATCTCAGGGAATGTTTCCTTGCCAGTGATCACCAATGAGATCACAAAAGGGTACATTGTTCTAGAACCACCAAGCATCCATACAAAGCTTACATTATAGAAGGCTTATTTTATTACCTTACCCACTGCACACAAAAAAAAATATTGGTAGACCTCTGGTGCATTTATGTATACATCTACTTGTATATTTGCCTTTCTCTGTGGGTCCTAGGAGGCAGCTTCTTATCCCAGGCTTGCAGTTATTTCTAGGAAAACTAATACATTTGAGTCTAATACAGTAGTGGGGCAGCTGTAAATCCACAGGGAGGGAATTCAGCATTTGTTACTTGTTTAGCGGTGAAATTGCTTCAGGCTGTTGAATCACTAGATAAATTTGACCTAGATCCATACAAGCATCGGGATTCAGATTTTATTCTTGTGCAAGCTGCTCCTGGAGGATTACAATTCTATTTCAGACCTTTCAAAATAAGTGCTCAGCTGAACACTCTGTACCTGAGAATATAATGAGCATTTATTAATAACTTGCAGATCTAATTCCACAGTGAGGCTACATTCTGAAAATTGAAAGCAATTTATTTTTTTAAGTAAAATAGCTGAATTTAATTTCATAAGCTACTTTGAAATGTAAACCACAAAAACCATGTTTGTATTATGGATAACACAGGAAGAAAAGCAGTGGGCATTACTGGGTAACATTAACTAGAATAATCACATTTAAAGTGACCATTTCCATTTGTTTAAAGTTAGAACAATTTAAAAAGAGGTGCTTTTCATAAGCATGCCCACTTTGCCGAATTTTAACTCCTATTCTCGCCCTCAAAATTTACATCCAGCATGATTTTTGCAGGTACTATTTTTGGAAAAAAAATTTTGAATAAAAAAAAAAATAAGACAACAGTAAAGTTAGCCCAATTTTTTTTATATTGTGAAAGATAATGTTACGTCGAGCAAATTGCAAAATGCCTCCGCTCGTGGAATGGCGAAAAAACATTTACCCATAAAAATCTTCATAGGCGACGTTTAAAAAAATTCTACAGGTTGCATTTTTTAAGTTACGGAGGAGGTCTAGTGCTAGAATTATTTCTCTGGCTCTACCGATTGTGGCATTACCTCACATGTGTGGTTTGAACACCATTTTCATATGCCAGTGCTACGCACGTATGCGATCGCTTCTGCACGTGAGCTCGGTGGGACGGGATCGTTAACATTTTTAAAATTAAAGAAAGAAGTTATATGGCAGACGCTTTCATCGCCTATTATAGCTCACTATATAACGTAAAGAACCAAGATGGTACCCCACAACCCACACCTGATCTAATAGATGAGTTTTTGAATTCAATATCCCTGCCCTCATTGTCTTCAGAAGATAGGTCAATTCTAAACCAGCCTTTCACACAAAAATAAATTCTTAAAGCTATTCAAACACTCCCACATGACAAAGCCCCTGGTCCAGACAAATTATCATCCAAATACTATCAACTGTTTCACCACATCTTATCTAAATACATGGGAGGGGGGGGTGTTCAATGCCGCTGTGTCCAGGGCTTCCTTCCTGGAAATGTTAACTGCAAATATAATTACTTTACCAAAGCCAGGTAAGGACTCTGCACATGTACAATACTTTAGGCCTATATCATTATTGAACGTAGACTTAAAGATCTATGCCAAACTTATCTCCACCATACTGCAGTCCTTTATACCAACCCTTGCAAAGCCAGACCAGGAGGCTTTTGTGCAGGGCCGCCAGGCTCCGGATGCCACAAGGCGGTCATAGATCTCATGCACAAGGTTGGCCTCTCGAAGGCCTTCTCTACTATTGATGCTGGATACCAAGAAGGCCTTTGATAGGGTCCATTGGGGGTACCTGTCTAAAGTACTGGAAAGGTTCGGTATTCAAAGGAAGATTTTTTCAGCCATTACAGCTTTATATACGACCCCATCAGCTTATGTGTACACGGAAGGTTTATTTTCTAAAAACGTTGCCATTTCAAATGGCATGAGACAGGGCTGCCCCCTGTCACCGATCCTTTTTGCATAGGTAATGAAGCCCCTAGCCGAGAAAATGAGGTCCCATATTGATATCAAAGGAATATCGTCAGGAGGGGAATCACACCCTATAACACTTTTTGCAGATGACATCATAGTAACATTAGACGATTCAATTAGATCACTGTCCAATCAATGTTGGCGAAACTGTGGTCTAGTGGGCACTCTATCTCATATGTTGTGGTTCTGTCCCAACATACGTAGATATTGGAACTCTGTGTTTAAACTCATAACAAAATTGACAGGGTTTATATCTAGGCCCAATGTTAAGCTGGCTATTCTAAGCATTGGAATAGAAAAATTTCCATATGCTTTTTTGCCACACGTTTAATACTCATGAGGAAGTGGAAATCAGATATGGCCCCGAATGTTGGTGAAGTAAATAATCAAATTTCTGAGACTTACTCCTTAGAACAAATAATGGTGTATAAACATGGTAATCTACCTAAATTCTTTAAAACAGTGGTTTGCATGGAGAATTCACCATAACCACCTGACATCCGCGCTATGGCCGAATGACGGCCACAGCGTGGATGTGAATTCCCGGGAGGCCGTCATATGACGGCCTCCTCAGTGCACGTTCCCTGTGGAGCATGCTGTGATCACTGAGTCACTGAGACTCGGTGATCACCGATCCGAGTAAGGGGCCAGTCCCGGCCCCCTACCATGTGATCAGCTGTCAGCCAATGACAGCTGATCACATGATGTAAACAAAAGCTCTGTGATCGTTTTTTTTCTCCTCACGCTGATAGCGGAGGAGAGAAAAAAAGCCTATCACTGGCTTATCTTAAAAGGGACATCGGTCCCAAAAAGGAAGAGCATTTATAGAGTAACAGTGCCCACCAGTGCCACCTATCGATGCCCACCAGTGCCACCTATCAATGCCCACCAGTGGTGCCAATCAGTGCCACCTAGAAGTGCTGCCTATCAGTGTAACCGATCAGTGCCCATCACTGCCACCCATCAGTGCCGCATCATCAGCGTACATCAATGATGGTCAAAAATGACCCGTTCTAAAATTTTAAAACAAAATTAAAACATTTTTTTTTTTTTATTCGGTCTTTTTAATATACTGGTGGTTTGAGAGCACACAAACCATACGTTTTGATATAAGATTTCTGGTGACCTTAAAGCCCCATTCCGTTAACTATAATTTCCTATCCCTTATGTTGGTTAACACAGGTATAATTTACAAGTATATAAGAATGGTAGACTCATCTCATAGATTCTTGGATGTTGTAGGTATACTACTACCTCTGAACATAGAGCTAGTTCGCTGTTTTGAAAGTAAAAAAGTTAAGGCTGGTCGTGTTGCCTCCCGCTTTCTGACACAGTTTGCTCCCAGTTGGGGTGTATGGCCCCAGCCAGTCATTCAATGCAAATATTACACTTACTGTTTAAGTTTAAACGTGATTTTTGATGTTTCAATGTAAATCACTTACTAAATTCTTGTTGTATGTTCTACTGCACAGCGAGAATTGAAAGTGTTTTCCTATTTTTCTGTACATTTTCCTTTTGAAAAATCTAATAAAAATCTATTGAATTGTGCCACTTTTATACGTATTACAACCCTGACACCCCGCAACTACGATCTCTGTAAAGAGTCTCCGACGGAGACTCTTTACCGCGTGATCAGCCGTGTCCAATCACGGCTGATCACAGTGTAAATAGGAAGAGCCGTGATCTGTCAGACGCGAGTAGAGGAGAGCCGATCGGCTGCTCCTCTGACGGGGGGTCTGTGCTGATCGATTATCAGTGCAGCCCCCCCGAGGATGCCCACACTGGACCACCAGGGATGCCCAGAACCAGGTATGCCACCCTAGACCACCAGGGATGCCAGTCAGTGCCCACAATGGATGCCAATCAGTGCCCACAATGGGCACCACTGATTGGCATGCATTATTGTTTGGCACTGATTGGCATCTATCAGTACAATATAATACAATTCCACCTATCAGTGCCCATCCGTGCCCATCCATGCCGCCTATCCATGCCCATCTGTGCCACCTATCCATGCTAATCCATGCCAGCTATCAGTGCCAATTTATGCCACCTATCCGTGCCCATGCGTGTCGCCCATCAGTGCCACCTATCAGTGCCCATCCATGCCAACTCATCAGTGCCACTTCATTGGTGTCACCTCATCAGTGCCTGCCAGTGCAGCCCCATCAGTGAAGGAGAAAACTTACTTATTTACAAAGTTTTGAAACTGAAACAAAAAATGTTTTTTCAAAATTTTCGTTTTTTTTTTTTTTTATTTGTTTAGCAATAAATAAAAACCGTAGAGGTGATCAAATACCACCAAAAGAAAGCTCTATTTGTGGGAAAAAAAGGATAAAAATTTCATTTGGGTATAGTGTAGCACAGGGATATGCAATTAGCGGACCTCTAGCTGTTGCAGAACTACAAGTCCCATGAGGCATAGCAAGACCCTGACAGCCACAAGCATGACATCTAGAGGCAGAGGCATGATGGGACTTGTAGTTTTCAACAGCTGGAGGTCCACTAATTGCATATCCCTGGTGTAGCATGACCGCGCAATTGTCATTCAAAGTGCGACAGCGCTGAAAGCTCAAAATTGGTCTGGGTAGGAAGGTGTTTAAGTGCCCAGTATTGAAGTGGATAATCAAACTTTCTGGTTTGGCAATTCCAAAACGAACTAACTAAGCTTAAACCTACTCCTACCACCATTCTATAGCCTTTTCTAACTTCTCTGTAAAGGAAATATGTTTATATTTATATATTCTGAGGGCGCTCTGGTATGGTCACATGATTGGCACCCAGAGCCAGCTTCAGTGAAGAGGGACATCCAACAACGGATGTCCCAAAGTAAGCCTATGGGTGATGTGGAGGTATAGGCATTGCAAAACAAAAACAAAGAAAAAAAAAAGTGCAGCACTCAAAATAAATATTCAGCATTATTCAAGAAAGACCATTAAAAGTCCAAAAATATCAAAATCCTGGTGGAATTTAATCACCACTCGGTTTTTTATTTTTGTACCCAAACTTTTTATCATTTTGTTCACACAACTAGAGCTTTCTTTTGGTGGAATTTAATCACCACTCGGTTTTTTATTTTTATTTTTTTGTTAAACGAAAAAAAAAAAAGAACATTTTGAAAAATAAGGTGTTTTTCTTCGTTTCGGTTAAAAAGATTTTGCAAACAAATAATCGTTCTTAATAATTTTAGGTCAAAATGTAATCTGCTAAATTTCTTTTGTGAAAACAACCTTAATCTATGTATATTATTTAGTCTGTAGGAAAGAGTCCACAAACTATGGTATACATAACTGAAAATCGATCAATTCTGGTGTACTGATGGCTCATTCCTTGAGGCCCAAAAATGTCAGGACAGTACAAATATCCCCCGAATTACCCCTTTTTGGGAATTGGACAGTCCAAGGTATTTAGTAAGAGGCATGGCAAGTTTTTTAAGGCTGTCATTTTTTGAAGAAATTTTTAAAAAGTCACAATTTAAGAAAAAGTTTTTTTACAATGTCACCAGTGCAGTACAGCGTCATCATAACTGGTGAGGCGGTGATCAGGGACACTGACTGGTGATAGTATGAAAAAAAAAATATGTTTTTTTACTTTACGATTTTTGTATTAACACACTGACCAAAGCAATGTACCGTTACCATAGTAACATTGTACTACTCTGGGGAAGTGATCAGTATTTTTTTTTTTACATTATGATTGCTTATAGCAATGCATTTCATTGCTATAAGCAAGTATTTTAATGAATGAAATCAATTCTTTCAGTTTGTTTTGTTGCAATAAGCGGTGATTGGCCACATATAATCACATGGTACAGATGGGGCTGTGATTGCCCTGTCTGTACCAGGTGATCACTGTGAACAATCAGACCAATCACAGCTAGCAAAACAATTGTACAAAATAGAGGACATGAAAGGAAGCCATCTATTGTTTACAACTGTCATGTGATCTGCTGTGATTGGTCACAATCACTGATCATTGGACGATCACTGATCAGTCATCGGCTGTGTCCGATGGACACAGTGACAGATCGTGCCTCAGTGTGGCCCTGCACGAGGTGCGATCTGGGAGGACATCATATGACATCCACCCGGATTGATAAGAAGAAGAATCCACCCTGTGTAGTGGGAATGCAATTTTACTACTTCACTCTCCTTATACACTCACCAGAAATTAGTAACATGTATACACATATAATAAACACACTCTGAGTATCCACCATATGAAAAGAAAGCACAGTGATCACTCCTACAACATCTATACACTTACTAGAGTTACAAAGTACAGTATATAAGCATATCCTGACCCACTGGAGCTTATATAGTTTATTGTGCCTCCAAAACACAGGATGCAGAGGTCTTGGTACCTTCAAGATGCTAGAAAAAAAAGCTCAGAGATACTAAAATATATACGTCTTTAGAACCGGAAACGTCAGCACATAAGGCACCCTTGGTCCTCAAGACAACCTTATCCCTGTGCAACACTATGTAGGGCTCTTTACAGCTCAAGGCAGCTACCTCAGGGAACCTCCTCACAGAGATGTACGCAATCAGAAAGCCAACCTTGTGAATGATGGTAGACAGGGGAACACAAGTTCAAAGGGCAGTTTCTGAAGAACCTAGTTAAGATCCAACTGCATCACTGGGAGGCGGGGAGAGCAATGTCTGCCTGCTAATTTTAAACCATTGGGGTGTGCATGGTGGTCAGGACCAGAATGTGGATGTGACAGACTGCATAATACTATGCCAGGGTATCTCCATCAAGAAGCTGCCCCCCCCCCCCCCCCCAGCTCTGGAACATGAGGCAAGTGACTATAGCTGTAGCTACCCCCAACAACTAGGCAACAACAGTTTTTGGAGTAAATCAAAAGAACAGTTTTCTTTTTTTGTTTTTTGTTTTTTATAGGGAAAACAATCAGATAAGAGCTAATCACAATACCACAGACAATGTTCACCTCAGAAGAAAACAATGGATTCCTTCCCAGCAGTAGCAGTCTGGACTCTGGGAAATGATTGAACAAAGTGAGAGCTGATCACCTAAACCTAACTCAGCAAATATTTGATGCCAGGAAACCTGCATTAGAAAATAAAGTTTCTTAACCCCACATATGATGGAATTCCCCCCCCCCCCGCACTTCACTCCAGGATAATTTTTCCACTATGCACAGTATTCCAATGGGTCCCGGAAACAGTCCCTCCAGCCCTAATTGCATGGAAATGGTAGCTGGTATAATTCACGGCCAGCCAGGTACTTAGGTAAATGATAACCCCAAGAGGGGAATCTCCTTAGTTCTTGGTCCATAGTTGGTGCAAAGGAGACTGGCGCCCAGGCCCCTCCAGGAATCCCAAAACAACAAAGAGGAAGGTGCAAACACCTAGTGCATTACCCGAGTAAAAAGGTATTTTATTCAAAAGCAATAAAACCAACAAAATGCATATCCACAAAGGTGCAGCGAAAAACAGCATGTAAGTCAGTAGATGCTATGAGGTGCAAAGCGCAAAAACCTCACATTACAAGAACGCTGATGCATTTTGGGGGCATACCCCCTTCCTAAGAGGTGAACCCTCCAGGAACCCAAGTCATCAGAAGCCAAACATCTGCCGACAACCAAGTTCCCTGCACCAAGAGTATGCTGGACTTCTCCCCAGTACAGCAGGCAGGCATCTGTCATGAGCACCTTCTAGGTCAACAAGAGAACGCAACTGGAAATCCACTGCACCAGGGGCAGCCTTAGTTTGCTGCTCAGACGCATGGGGATTTAGAGAATGCTTGTATCATAGTGCAAGAATGTTAACTGACAATAGTCCGGAGTGAATCTTTTTATGTTGTACATTACTCCCTCAAGTGGCTACAATTAGTCCCAGAACCCACATGCAAAAAGCGAAAGGTTGGGTGGCTCCAGGACCATAGGGTCTGAATGTGGTAGAAAAAAAGAGAATGGAGTTTGTCCAAATACTCTGGACAGGACCTTATCCAAAGATAAAGCCCAGATACTCTAAGAAATGAGTCGAAGTGCAGTGCTGATTTCTGGAAAGTCTGCAACAAACGGTTCTTTTTGCAGGAGATCGTCCAGGTATCCCACAAATGGGGATTCCCTGAAGGTGAATCAGAGCTAGGACAGGTGCTAGCACTATAGTGAAGACCAGAGGTCCTGTGGACAGGCCAAATGGAAGCAAAATAAGTTTGTAATGTTGCGTTTACATAGCAAACCGTAGGTAGATTTGGTGCAATGGAAAAGACTGGTGAAGCTTGTCTTGGCTGGCGCAGGCTGCTCTAATGCAAGGTATGTGGGCACTGTGTCAGTAAGGACAGTGATGGAATCCTTAAGCTTGAGAAAAATATCAGCAAATTGGGCTTCCTCCTGTCCTGAGAACCGGACAAGGTTTCATCCTCATTCTGTTCTTCATGAAGCACAGAAGCAGTCAGAGGAAAGTCAGTAATGGACTCTGGGGAAGAAGAAGGACCTGCTTGCAGCCTGCAGTCTGAGTCCTCTAATAGGGCTAAAGGCCTACTCATTAATGCAGGCACTGTGACAGAAAACTCCTCTCTGGATATCTGAATAGGCAGGAGTTGGGGTGCCCCAGAAGGGGCTAGGGAGGGATATTGGAAGAGTGGTGAATCCGTTTTGAGACAATGGTCTGGTTTAGAAGAAACAGGACCCTGCTGTACCTGTCCCTACTGTTTTCTGCATACATTTTATAACTGATCAGCAATTTAATCTAAAGTGCAGGGAATAGTACCAAGGAAAGGAAACTATAGGTATTCAAGCATTCCATATTAAGAAAACAGCTGGCACATTTTCACCAATTACATGAAAAGGTAAAAAGTACCATGTTTTACATTTGACTGAAGTTCTGATATTTTAAGCAATCTACTAACCCATCAGGCTTTATACCCCTAGATAAAACAGAGAATTTCTCAGGGTTTTAGAGAAAAGCAAATAAAATGACCAGGAGTGCATTATTTCTCTGTGTGGCAGAAAGTGCCTCATCAGCGTTCTGAATCATTAATATGTTTGTTAGCAGAAGAGGCAGAAGTCAGTGCATTCCTCTGTCAATGAAATGCTTTTATCCGTCTGCGGCTCTAAGTGCCAAGCATAATCCATCTCAAACATATATGCCCTCCAGGGCAGCCAACAACATACAAACCTTCCCTTTCTCATTGTTTATGCTTTTTTTTTTTTTTTTTTAACTTCCACAGTAATTAGGATTACCAAAGCAACTGACAGCACGCCTGTATTACTCCTGTGTCCTTGTAATGCTGTGGAGTCTCCAGTTTTACCTTTTATGCTGCAGAGATCCAGCCAAAACCATCTTATTATTTAATTCCAGCAGAGCAAAGGCAAATTGAAAGACTTGAGAGTGACAGATAGTGATACGCAACAGAGGGTGTTAAGTGTCCCCAGATGACCTCTCCTTCTACCATCCGCTGCCAGCATTCCATTACTGAAAGCTGCATTATGCGTTCCCTGTTCTCTCTGAAGGCTCAACACAAGCCTTTTATTCTAAAGATGTTTAAATATCTTATGAAACTGTCTGAATTCTGCTTTCAAGGATCTTGCTCAGATCATTTTACATTTCAAGCTTGCCATTTTTAGAAGGGCTATTTTTAAAACGTGTAGACTAAATTGATAATGGGTTATTGGATTTAGTCATCCCTGTTGTGCATGATAAACTCGTTCATGTATTATTGCTGTACATTGTATTTTCCCACTCTTGTATACTAAAACACCATACTATATTCAATATGTCATCAAACTATAAATGCCAATATAACACAACACACATTGAAAGGGTCTTTTATTGTGTACAGTATTTTCAGAAGGTATATTTAAGAACCACTGCTCAAATGGCTTATGCCAATAAGATAACCTAATTTGACTTGCTGGTGATGAATAGAATTGGGCTTTAGGTTGAGCATGAGCATGACTCAAACTCACTTTGTTACCAGCTACAAACTGGTCATATGGCCTACCTAATCCCCTTATATTTGGTCAATAACGTCACTCAGGATCCTCGTTCTGTTTACAAACAGCGGCTGGCTGGGGATCTGTCATTTTGTGGCAGTAGTGCGCTGGATAAACATTGTCAAGTGGTGGTTCAACATCAGGGCACGATGGGCCTCACAATGAGAATCTCTATATCGCTGGATGATGTGACTGATGTTGGCTTTACATCAGGTGAGGTTTCCTTTTTTTAATTTTCAAAAAAGGACTTACAGTGTGGGTAGTTTTGTTTACCTTTTTTTTCTGACTCCACACGCATTCACCTTGGGGTGGATATCTGGAACCCCTCTTATTAATAAAGGGGGCTTTCAGGTTCCAAAAAGCAAACCCCCACATCCCGTTTGATGGACAGGGTGGGGGGGCTATTTGTACCCTCTCAAAATTGAAGACATGTGACCTGTTTCAGAGAGGGGGAAGGGAGGGCAGGGCTGCGGAGAGGCACACACTCACTGCTCACCTTTTCCAAGCCACCCAGGCTACATGCCTGAATAAGGGTCTGGTTTAGATTCTAGGAGTAAACTCATGCAGGTTTTTCCCCTCATTAAAATTAACCAATTGTTTGATGACAACACACAGGTTTCCCGTTTGGCTTGATTAAAGATACCAGCTAGCCAGGATTTGCAGCGGTAGTGTTGCTGCTAAATTACAGATCTTGGATTGCTGTTTGTAAACAAAATAAGTAACTTTTAAAGGATTACATTATATCTCTTCTTAACTTTACAGCTTAAACGCATCCCCAAAGCATGCAATGTATGACTCAAATCACATTGCACCTGCACCAAAATGTGCAGGACCTCTTATTGCTTCGAACTTGAATTGTATCGCATTACACTGCTTGGCAATCGCACGATGTCCATGCGATCTGTCAATGTTAGATTAGCAACACCCCAAAACAGACTGCAAAATGCAGTGTGATTGCTAGAATTGCATTGCATTGCATGGGTGCAAACACCAGGGGCGTCTGGAGGGGGTGGCTGAAGCCCCGAATATGACCCCGAAAAGCCTAGAGTCTATGGAATGCTGCATTCCATTGTTAGCCCCAAGCGCCTGCTGGGACCGATCTGATCGCGAGTGTGGCTGAAAGTAGCCAAGTGCCATAGCGGCTGAGAATGCCCGAGTGCCACAGGTACCACCTTCTGGAGCCTACAGCACCAATGCCAGGACCACGGGATGTGTGACGTCCATTTTAGCCTGCAGGCTCCAGTTTGCGGGAACGCTACATGCTTGGGCGGGCGGCCACACCACGGCTGAGGTAGGTCAGACACACAGTGTGTGTATGTATGTCATTGTCAGTGTATGTAGGTCAGGCAGGTCAGTGGTCAGTGTATGTAGGTCAGTGGTCAGTGTATGTAGGTCAGGCAAGTCAGTGGTCAGTGTATGTTGGTCAGGCAGGTCAGTGTATGTAGGTCAGGCAGGTCAGTGTATGTAGGTCAGGCAGGTCAGTGGTCAGTGTATGTAGGTCAGGCAGGTCAGTGGTCAGTGTATGTAGGCAAAGCAGGTCAGAGGTCAGTATGTAGGTCAGGCAGGTCAGAGGTCAGTATGTAGCTAAGGCAGGTCAGTGGATGTAGGTCAGGCAGGTCAGTGTATGTATGTCAGGCAGGTCAGTGTATGTAGGTCAGTGTATGTAGGTTAGGCGGGTCAGTGCAATGGTCAGTGTCAGGCAGGTGTGTTTACTAGTCAGCATTGATGGGCACTGGTATGTCACACAAAACTCCACCACCCAGCCCAAAAAAAAAAAAAAAGCCGTGCCACCCACCCCCCGTTCTTGGGCCTAGGGCTCAAGCCCCTGGTCTTTTTGCCACCTAGCAACACCCCTGGTGAACACCCATACGATGCGATTCAGGTACAGGGAAAAAAAAGGGTCAGGAAAAATATGGCCAGGATATTTGGAGTTATTTAGATTAAAAGAACTTGTGTATTTTTAACATTGTCCCTTAAGCTGCATTGAAAGACCTTCCCCCATAAGCTTCTATAAACTTCAATTGGATTGATAGCCATGTTCAGGGTTCATGAGCATTTGGCAAGTTCTTCGAACATCCAGTGAACTGAATTTTGACTGTCCTTCAAGGGTATCTTTTAGGTGCTTGATAGTTTTATGCACTGAAATAAGTTTAGTTGTTTCGCTTTGCACATTCCTGTTGTTGTGTCAAGGAAATATAATGCTGGTTTACAATCTTCTAGCTCTTTATGTTAAAGCCATGCTGTGATCATCTTTCTCTCTTTGTACTCAAAATGTTTCAATAAAATGCACTGCAATGGAGATCATACAAGGCTAATGACATAGGTATTTAGTGACAGTCACCCATACCAAGACCTAGACAATAGAGGACTTATTATTGAATTTACTGTGCAAGATGGGGTAAAATTTTAAGCACTTAGCAGTTTGAAAAAAACTAATTTATCCTGTGCCCACAGATTGGGCGATTAAAAGATCCTTCACTCAGCATTTCCTCTCACAAATCTTCCTGGTGCTTGTCTTATGCACTATTATTATTATTATTATACAGGATTTATATAGTGTGCAGCGCTTTACAACATCAGAGAAGACAGTACAATTACAATACAATACAGGAGGGATCAGAGCGCCCTGCTTGTTGCACTAGGAGTCTTTAGTCCAAGGAGACCTCATAAAACCTGTGTGGCAAAATTTTTCTGTAAGATATAGGCCGACAAGGAGAAACAGTAGGACCTCAAGCAAGTTTGACCTAGCCCTTGGCATTTCAGTCACTAAATAGCGCAGACAGGAGTATGTACGGTTAGCTTGTAGTTACTACCATATAGGCCTGAATGGTGGAGTGCTGCAGAGATGGTTGTTCTTCTGGAAGGTTCTACTCTCCACAGAGAAACGCTGTGCCTTTTCAAATCATGTTCAATCAACTTAATTTGCCACAGGTGGACTCCAATCAAGTTGTAGAAACATCTCAAGGATGATCAGTGGAAACAGGATGCACCTGAGCTCAATTTTGAGTGTTGTGGCAAAGGCTGTTAATACTTTTACTGTATGTACATGTGATTTTTTTTTCATTTTTTATTTCTAATAAATTTGCAAAGATTTCAAACAAACTTCTTTAACGTTGTCATTATGAGGTATTGTTTGTCGAATTTTGAGTAAAATAATGAATTTAATCCATTTTGGAATAAGGCTGTAACATAACAAAATGTGTAAAAAGTGAAGCGCTGTGAATACAGCCATGGTCAAAAGTTTTCAGAATGACACAGATAGTAATTTTCCTAAAAGTATGCTGCTTCAGTGTTTTTAGATCTTTTTCTCAGATGGTACTATAGTATACTGAAATAGAATTATAAGCATTTCATAAGTGTCAAAGCTATTAGGCTGGGTTTCCCTGCATCCAATTCACGTGGTAGGAGATTGTGATCGGCTCTCTATGGAGCTGGTTCATATATCTCCGCTCCGGCTCCGTGCGAAATTGCACAGGGGTCCTGTGCGTCTTTTGGTCCATTTCAGGTCCGGATTCAGGCCAAAAATTCGGGCTGAAATCAGACCTTAAATGGTGAATGGGGATGCACCAGACTACTGCTGAGAGCCGCATGCGGCAATAAGGTAAACCAAGCCTTAATAACAATTACATGAAGTTTATGCAAAGAGTCAATATTTGCAGTGTTGACCCCTTTTTTTTAAAGACCTCTGCCATTTACCCAGGCATGCTGTCAGTCATCTTCTGGGCCACATTCTGACTGATGGCAGCCAATTCTTGCATAATCAGTGCTTGGAGTCTGTAAGAATGTGTTTTTTTTGTTCACCCGCCTCTTGAGGATTGAACCTAAGTTCTCAACGGGATTAAGGTCTGGGGAGTTTCCTGGCCATGAACCCAAAATTTCAATGTTTTTTTCCCCAAGCCACTTAGTTATCACTTTTGCCTTATGGAAAGGTAATCATGCTGAGAAGGCATTGTTTGTCACCAAACTGTTCTTGGACCATTGGGAGAAGTTGCTCTCAGAGAATGTTTTTGTACTATTTTTTATTCATGGCTGTGTCCTTAGGAAAAATTGTGAGTGAGCCCACTCCCTTGGCTGAGAAGCAACTCCACACATGAATGGCCTCAAGATGCTTTACTGTTGGCAATACACAAGGCTGATGATAGCACTCACCTTTTCTTTCTGGAAAAGGTTTTTTTCAGGATGTCCCAAACAATCGGAAAAATGATTCAGCAGAGGAAATTACTTTAGCCCAACTCCTGTACCTTTTTGCAGAATATAATTTGGTTCCTGATGGTTTTCCTGGAGAAAAGTGACGACTTCTTCACACCAGGCCATCCTCCAGAAGTCTTCACCTCACTGTGTGTACAGATGCACTCACACCTGCCTGCTGCCATTCCTGAGCATCCTCTACACTGGTGGTCCCCCTATCCTGCAGCTGAATCAACTGTAGGAGACGGTTCTGGCTGGTGGTACTTGTTGGATGCCCTGAAGCCTTCTTCACAAATGCAGTGGAAATATTTTTTTTTTTATGGGATTAGGTTAATTTTCATGGCAAAGAGTGACTTTGTTATGAAGAGCGATCAGATGAATTGCAATTAATTGCATTCTGGAGTTCATGAAAATTGCCATCATAAAAACTGATGCAACAGACTTTGTGGAAATAATATTTGTGCCATTCTCAAAACTTTAGGCCACGGCTTTACATTCCGGATGGGGCCATTCTGTTCAAAACTTGATGTAGACAGCCTGTAAATGCTCAGGCCAGTATATGTGCACACAGCCTCAATGTAATGGTTAGTATATAAGATTCTCAGATGTTAAGGACTAGTATATCAGTCCAAAGAAATATAGATTGTGCAGCTGAAAAATTTACATACTATGAACGTAAGGAATGGTGTGAACAAAGGCCATGTCTATAAGCGCCTACTGCCTAATAGCAATGGAAAAGGAGGCTTGCCCACTACACACGGTGCAGCATGTATGAAATTCAATTGTACGACCTCAATAATCATAACAAATGTTACACAAAAGGGCCATGTGCTATAGTCTATATTAAGGTGTAATGCAATACAGGAGTTCAGATATAAACTGAGATAGGCTCACCCGATGAAGCAGAGTGGCATCTGTGATTGCCATAAAGTTTCAAAGCACGTTCAGCTGCCCAGAACAGCAAACTGTAAAATGCAAGTCCGTGTTCACCTTATCCTGCAAAACGCAGAAGAACCCCGATACCAATACAGCAGCGCAGATGAAGGCATCAAAACGGGACCCCAGTCCAAAGAACGGCACACATGACCTGACATGCTTTACTGTAGCAGGGCCTCTTCAGAGGGTATTTGCATCCAATTAGAAAATAGTATAAATCCTGGGTTAAACTTATGTGAATCTTGCGCAAAAACATTTATAAATAGACCCTTTTGTGTTTTACAGACATTTTGTTATGCATACCTGACTAGAAAATGTCTCCTCACCCCAAAACCTCACCAGTTATCGGTTTGCGGGCTCCAAAGCTGCTAGTGCTTTGTCTTTTTAGGATTGATAGGTCACGTTTGTACCCACATTGGAAACAAAAAGTGAAGGAGAGAAGCAAACCATTCCACATAAGTGCCAAGTGGAAGGAAATTTCTATTTATGGGTGTAAGCAAACCATTTACAAGCATATTTTAAATATAAATAATTCATCTGTTTAGCTTGAAAAGAAGAGAAAATGTAAAAGAAAAAAAAAATCTGCCTAATTGAATCTGGGTCAAATTTCGAAAAGGATTGCACAGCACATTCAGGGAAATCACGTCAGCTATGCTAATTATTCTAATAAATAAAGACAGTTGTTATTATTGCTTTCTACCATATCTGGAATTTCCCCCCAGCATTCCTTCCTCTGTTGCACAGAGATTCCACAGTGCAGCTTAATAAATTATATGGAGACATTTACTGCTACACAACCAAACACACTGCTAACAGTGACTCCTTTCAGTTTAAGCTTTAACCCCTTAACAGACAGTTGATATTGATTTGCTATTATTATTATTGATCTGTACAGCTTTAACATTTTTACAATCATGACTGGACTTATGATAAAAATATACTCAAATTATTAAAACTATGCTTACTTACAGAAGACTGATTAAATGTAACCTAATAAATGTTAAAATACACAGTTTTATTATGAAAAAGGAATGGTAGGACAAGTCTATGATCTCTTGGATGGGCCGCATCCACACGACCAAGATGACCTTCTCCTGAAACTTCTGTACACTTTGAGTCCTACCGGTTTCATTCCCCCCACATATCTTGCGTTCTTCAGAACGTCAAATTCTTAAATTTGTCTGGGCATCGACCAGACTGAGTTCGAATCAGGCAGTGCTATACAATCAGAAGTGTGCAGATGGTTTGATAGTCCAAAATCTCATGCACTATTATAAAGCAAAGCAAATTGCACCTTTGATACATCTATATGTTGGAGAGTCGGCTCCTTTGTAGACATACATTGATCTAGTGGATGTGGACTCTGTCCCATTATAGTCATTCTTATGGCTGCCTGCTCAGTTTAGTCCTGAGCCTTAAAACCCCATTTTGTCCCATTTGCTCGCAATACGGGACTCGGTTAAATATTTCGCTGGGCTACTTTCACCTGGAGGTTTTCAATTGCCCATGGTTTCCTCCAAGCTTGGATGACCCTCATAGCTTTCATTGGTGGAGTTTTAAAAGCCTGACAACGGTCCGTTCTTTTCTTACAACCAGAGGTGTATACACTTTTCAGCAGCTTCAGGAGATTTATGAAGCCCTTGAAGGAGAGAGATACCGCTAGATCCAAATTCGCCATTTCCTAGACTCCCTGGTTAGAAATTATGATAGTTCCCCGACCTTCAACTGCATTCGAAACCAGATGCCGTACTCACCCGACTACTTAGGGCCTAGTTTTGTTACTTTATTCTTCTCTTCTGAGAGACTCTTAGCCCTTGTACACACAGTAGGACATTCTGACAACCAAATACGTCGGATTTTGTCCGTAACTGTTGCATACACACAGTCGGATAAAGTTGTCAGAAAATCCGATCACACTTAATGTGATGACGTTATTTCGTTAGGACGGGGCTACTTTCAGGCTAGTAGCCAATAGCTTTGGTCTAGGAATTTGATCTGAGCATGCGTGGCACTTTGTCCGATCGGAATTCTCTACACATGATCGGACAAAGTCAGGTCGGATCATGTTGTCGGAAAATTTTATAGCCCAGCTGGAAAACTTGGTCCGTCGGATACTCCGACGGAAACAGTCCGATGGAGCCCACACACTGTCGGATTATCCGACAACACGGTCCTATCGGACATTGTCCATCGGAATGTCTGACCGTGTGTACAAGGGCTTACACCCAAGCCCCCTCCTACTGTGCATGATGGGAGGCAGATTTCGGAGCCCTTCAATCCCCAGAGGACTGGCCCAAGATGTGAGAGCCCCTTTTTCATTCTTCCCGCAACGTTATAGCACTAGAGAGTTTGTTCAAAGTTATGTCCAGATGGTATTACAGCCCAGTGAGAATTGCAATATACCTTCCCGTCCGCCTTCCAGCTTTTTGAACCTATAGGAAATTTTGACAAGCCCATTGGTGATGGACTTGGATTCCCCTGGTGTGGGGCTTCTTTTCTCCTTCATGACTCTTTTCTCCTTGGTTTTCTATTCTTACTCTCCTTGTTGCTCCTTTCTTTCTTGTTTTTTCTTCCTTTTTATATGTTATTTTGATTATTTATAGCCATTTGCCAGTGCATGGAGTCTGCAATTGTTTTTTGGCCACACTTTTGGGGTCAATCTTTTCTCCCCTTTGTCTTGAAGGTATAGCTTTCTGGCCTTTGGGTAGAGACCTCTTGTATATCAGGAGACTTATGGAATAGCTCCCCCCCGTATTCCTTTATTTTTTTTCATATAGCTATTTTCTTTCATGTTTTTGGTCCTTGAGAGCGCTTTTGGACTTCATTTTTATGTACGAACATGGGTCAATCTCAGGTACTGCATGGTATTTGATTGATGATTTCTGAAATACTGTTTGCTTAGCATACCTTCTAGGCTGAGAGTTACATGTTTGTTATCTCACAGACTGTACCGAGGCATCCTGACCTGGTTACGTTTCGTCTTTGTAGTTACTAGCTACCATACAAGAGGCCTACTTGTCTGCAGTATATGTTACCCTTTTCAAATTACTGTCCGCCACTGGCCTTGATGTTTGTTCACCGTTTTGTGAGTTTGTCTTTATTCTTTATTATGTCTTCATAGTTTCCTAAAGACTAAATAATAAACACTGATTTGGGTTATTTTCACCAAAGAAATGTAGCAGAATACAGTTATGAAGAAAAAAATTTTTGTTTCTATAATAAAACTTTGCAAATAAAGAAACTTTTTTTGTCAAAATACTTGGTCTTTTCTGGTTATTTAGCAAAAATAATTTAAAAAAACCCAGTGGTGAACAAATACCACCAAAAGAAAGCGCTATAAAAGCGCTATGCTCTGTGTGTGAAAAAAATGATAAAAATGTTATATGCATGACCACACAAGTGTGACAGCACTGAATACTGAAAATTGGCCTGGGCAGAAAGTGCCCTGTATTGAAGTGGTTAAGTCTAAACAAAGGGGAAAAATAAATGATTATTATATATATATATATGCAACTTTACATGTTTGAACGCATCTATGCACAATAGAGCTGCACTATTTTGGCTAAAATGAGAAGGACGATTTTGGCTCAAAGGAGAATCACGATTTTTTTCTTAGAATAAAGATCACGATTCTCGCAGTGTAACATCTTTCACATTATGCCAAAAAATTGAGCTAACTTTAATGTTTTTTTTAAGTTCATTAAAGTGATTTTTTTTTAAATTTAGTTTAAAGACCGCTGCGCAAATACGGTGCGACATAAAATATTGCAACAACCATTTTATTCGATAGAGTCTCTGCTAAAATAAAAATATATCATGTTTGTTTGTTCCAAGTAATTTTCTAGCAGAAAATAATGATTTTTACTTGGTCTTTAAATGGTTAAAGCTCCTTAATTTACTCGCTGGAGTTCTTTACTTTCATAAAAAGAACGAAAAGATATTTTGTTTCCACTTATTTGTGTGTTGTGATTAAACTTGGCAGGCTGCCAGCCCCTAGCTGTGAGAACTCTCTGCACTTGTTAAAGAATCCTAACATGCTTGTTTTGAAGATCGGGAAGAGAAAAAGAACACAATTTTGATTCTTAACGATTAATCGTGCAGCTCTAATACACAAGTATTGTACTGATCATTACGCAGGAACCTTTCTCCTTCGAAAACACGTGTAATAACATCAGTAAATTTTTGATCCCGGTGAATGTGTTTTGCATGTACACACACATATTGTGTATAGATGCATATAAGTGTAAACTTATTCTATTGGCTAGAATATTCATTTATTCTAGCCACTACGTAAAAGTGACATGTATAAAACGCACGTTCAGACACATTTAGGCACACGCAGGTGTAAATTACGCTGGTTTGGAGCATATTGTTTGTTACGGCAGAGGGAGACTAGAGCCCGGCAGATCATCACCTGCACTCAGAACCTCTATACCAGTGATGGTGAACCTTGGCACTCCAGATGTTTTGGAACTACATTTCCCATGATGCTCAGGCACTCTGCAGTGTAGTTGAGCATCATGGGAAATGTAGTTCCAAAACATCTGGGGTGCCAAGGTTCACCATCGCTGCTCTATACGGTCACCAATTGGAGATCCGTGGTCGTGTACCTGCTCCTACTACAGCAGGGATATGCAATTAGCGGACCTCCAGCTGTTGCAAAACTACAAGTCCCATCATGCCTTTGCCTCTGGGTGTCATGCTTGTGGTTGTCAGAGTCTTGCTATGCCTCATGGGAATTGTAGTTCTGCAACAGCTGGAGGTCCGCTAATTGCATATCCCTGTACTACAGGATATTCATGAAGCTTACTAATGGAGGTAAGGACTCTGTGAGCATTAAGTGTTTGTGAAGTCACGAAGATTTATATTAAGAAGAATTTGTGTCCATTTCTTAGAAGATTAATTTCACTTTTACGTGTTTGGACATTTTTTTTTACTATTTTTTGGAAATGTTAGACTCTAATATTGATTTGATTATTTGGATAGATTTCACTCATTGTCTATTGATTTAATTACTTACCACTTAGAAACTCACGCTGATCACTTTATTCATTTTATATCTTTTGTATGCCCCCTAAATGTTGCACTAAAATATGTCTGTAAACGACACATTGTGCACATGCACATTAGACGACCTAGAGCTAACTTTCAAAGGCATTAAAAAAAAAAACCTGCCACACACCTCTAGCTGCAGCAATTTTTCTGCTTGTGTGCATGAGGCCTAAAAGTCCTATGGGCTGCCTCAGAGTCTGGATTTATTTATAATGACATGACAATGGAAAGTAGTACTTCTATGTGCTTGACATGAAATTATCACAGTAAAACACTAAAAAATATCACAGCTGGTAGTACATGCACCCCAGCAAGACTATCACAGAGTTTGAGGGCTGCCGGGTAAATTTGATTCATAAGAGCAGCACTGAGAACGCCTGATGGAGTAATTTAATTTCTTTGCATAGTACAAAGTGATTCTCTAAAGGAAAATGTAAGCCTATCTGACAGTTCCTCCCCATCTTTATAAGGTATGTCAGCTAACTGCTTGTTGAAGTCGATTGGGAAAACAGGTTAGTGCAAATGAATGACATTAGCATGAATTTACAATGACACATGAGTTTATTACATTCATATGTTAAATTATCTCATGATAATTTTCACATAAAAATTTTAACAAATAATGAACATCACATTCCTGTGAAATCCTCTGAATTTATAGACTTTGTTTTACCAAATGAATATTTACATTTTGAATGCCTCTATTTCTATTAAATCCTTATTGTATGTCACAATTCCTTATTTTATTTCCACTAGGAATGGCTCCTTATTGTGATCTTCCCGATAGTTACCTTACAGAAAAAGTAGTGATTTTTTTTTGTTTTAATTCAAAACCCCGTGTGATAATCTTTGTAAACAGAATAACAAAATTTCCAGCAGGTCTATACAATAAAAACTTTACTGAAGAAAAAATTAGCAAACAATACACAAAAAAGAAAATTTTGATTTTGCTTTAGTAAAAAAGGATGAAAATTGTTGTGTGATAAGGGTACTTCACTTCCCTCACTACTCTTTTATAGCAGCTCATGTATTAAAGCAGGCCTTCACAACTGCGTTTCTAAGAACTCTAGGGTTCCACCAAAAGTCCCCAACAATTCCACAGGGAATTTATATATGCTTAATGGGTGGCTTCAAGGCAGGCGGATTGATGTCAGCCCAATAGTACACTTAGATTTCCAGCTCTGGAATTCCCTAAAGAGAGCAGCACAGGATGGGAAGAGTGCTCTTTAAAAGCCAGAAATGTGAAATGGAAGGACCCCTGTCTACCACACGAGGTAAGTTTACAAAAGTAAACGTTTGCAAAAGTTGTGCCCGGATTTCCTGCCACAATAACTCCAAAGTGGCCTACTGTCAATACAAATAATGCGCAAGATAACATGTCCTAAGAACTATCCAAGGCACATGTTTACCTACCACTGTCCCTTAACATCCCCTCTCTGCTCTTCTTGTAGATGAGCTGTAGAATAAAACATTATGCTAGAGGTTCTCAGAGATCTGAAAAAAGTGCAAGGGTTCCTCCATGGTTAAAAAGTTGCGAAAACCTCTGCTACAGTGAGGTATGCATATGCAAAGTTCCTGTTCCCCTCTCTGTCCAGTCAAGCCCCATCTCTTTTTAGCTAGGGGTCAAGGCTAATGTAGAAAACTGGAATAATACTGCAATGTTCCTCCACTAAAACCATGTCTCCGCCAGTGCTCCATAACCAGTAGACAGACTGCATTCAAAGCCCAAAGCAGCCTTTTAGTTACAATTTCAGCATACATGTGATAAACTTTGCTGATGCATTTTGGACACAAAATCTTTAGTTGCAGCTACTGCTATTACCTACTGTCTCCTGGAGGAGCAAATGGCTTTGCTGCAAAATATCTACATTTCTAGTGAAGAAATCAGAAATCCTAGCGGACAGTAGGCATGCCCCTGAAACACATGTGCATAAATTCTACATACAGCCAAAGTGTAAGTAGTGAGTGTTTCATTGTTCACAAAACAGACTTTTTGGAGACATCTGTAGTACGTTCAGTTTTACGAGAATAGGAACCATTTACAGACAAAAAAAAACAGCACTATTGTCTTTCCCATGCCTGACCTATGAAGCATAGGACATGTGTAAAAGTAATTGTATAAATATGAAGACCCAGCTCACTCATACAAACATTTCCTGTTATGACGCCTATAAAGAGGAAACATTCCACTTTAGTGTAATGAGAACCCTTTAACATATGGACATTCTCTTGTTCATATACATATAATATATAACCAGAAATGTGGACTACATGGTATGTGAATAAGGGGGCAACAGGAAGAGGACATAAAAATAAATAATCGTATACCACAAGGCTGAAGATTTCAAGTCCTGAGCTACTAGCCAGGCATTAAAGAGTTACTGGCCACCAGTTGCCTCACCCAACCCCTACCATGTCCTGCCCCTAATCCCGCCCTAAACACTCTCTTGTAAATTATCTCATGAAATTACACTTAAATGTTTTAGACAGAATTAAGTTACAAAAATAAATATTAACAACTTCTTTAACTACCTTAATACAGGGCACTTTCACCCCCTTCCTGCCCAGGCCATGTTTCAGCTTTCAGTGCTGTTGCACTTTGAATGACAATTGCACGGTCATGCAACACTGTACCCAAATTTATTTTTAATCATTTTCTTCACACAAACAGGGCTTCTTTTGGTGGTATTTAATCCCTGCTGGGTTTTTTATTTTTTATTTTAAAAAAAGAAGAAAAAAAGACCGTAATTTCTGTGAAAAAATAAATAAATTTTGTTTCTGTCAGTACATTTTCTAAATAAGTACTTTTTCTCCTTCAATGATGTGCGGTGATGAGGTGGCACTGATAGGCTGCACTGATGGGCACTGGGCCCCACTTCATCTAGTTCTTTGCTGACTCCCACTGTATGCCAGCCCCTGCTAAGAGAATGACAGGGGGCGGAAGCTGGGAGGAGATAAAGCTAAAATTCAACCCAACCGCCCCCCCCCCCCCCCACCCCCACATATGTGGCCCCACACTCACCCTCAGCTTATGTCCACACATCTAATGCAAGCAGGCAAGTGGAAATTTATGAGGGCTAATATACAATGTACAATATATAGTAGCTGCTATGTAGCAATTTGAGAATCATGGGCAAACAAGTGTTACACTACACACTAGGCACGTAATATGCAACCAATCAGAACTTGCTACACAATAAGAAGAAAAATAATCAGTGCCTTTTAGTCATAGTATTAAAAAAATAAAAAATACCATCCTATATAGTTTATTACAAGACATGCTGATAAACTCAGATTTTTTTTTTTGCTCTGTCAATTTGCTGTAAAATGTGCTACATTCATACACCGCCACCCACTGGAAGATTTCCTAAAAATTGGAGATGTGACTCCCTTGCATGTATTGCTGTAAACCAAATGACTAAACAAAACCAAATAATTACAAACAGACAATAACTATTGCATTTGACTGTGCATGGATGATACTAGCAAGTCATGCTGAGAAACTTTAGGTGTAAAAGTGTCATCACTTGATAGTCAAATGCTTGTACCTAAGAGATGGAACTGTATGTCTGTACAGTATGTGCCTAGATGCGAAAACAAGACTTTCTGCTGTGTGGATTGGAGAGGTTTACGGGAGAGTCCAGACCTGACAAAGAACATGCAGTGCCTGGCAAAAGTATTCACCCCCCATGGCATTTTTTGTGTTTTGTTGCCTCACAACCTGGAATTAACATGGATTGTTTGAGGATTTGCATCATTTAATTTACAGAACATGCCCACAACTTTGAAGATTTTTTTTATTGTGAAACAAACAACAAATAGGACAAAATAACAGAAAAATTCAATGTTCATAACTAGTCACCCCCCTAAGATCAATACTTTGTAGAGCCACCTTTTGCAGCTATCACAGCTCCAAGTTGCTTTGGATATGTCTCCTATGAGCTTACCACATCTTACCATTGGATTTTTGCCCATTCCTCTTTACAAAACTGCTCCAGCTCCTTCAATTTGGATGGTTTGTGCTTGTGAACAACAATCTTTTAGTCTGACCACAGATTTTCTATTGGCTTGAGGTCTGGGCTTTGACTAGGCCATTCCAACACATTTACATGTTTCTCCTTAAATCACTTAAGTGTTGCTTTAGCAGTGTGTTTGGGGTCATTGTTCTGCTGGAAGGTGAACCTCCGTCTTAGCCTCAAATCACACACACAGAGGTACAGATTTTGCTCAAGAATATCCCTGTATTTAGCACCATCCATCTTTCCCTCAACTCTGACCAGTTTCCCAGTCCCGCCTGCTGAAAAACATCCCATAGCATGATGCTGTCACCACTGTGGGGGTGGTGTTCTTTGGGTGATGTGATGTGTTGGGTTTGCGCTAGACATAGCGGTTTCTGTGATGGCCAAAAAGTTCAATTTTAGTCTAATCAGACCAGAGCACCTTCCTCCATACATTTTGGGAGTCTCCCACATGCCTTTTCGCAAACTCAAATGGTGTAATTTTTTTTTTGATGAAAGTAATGGCTTTCATCGGGCCACTCTGCCATAAAACCCAACTCTACGGAGGGTATGGCTTATTGTCGTCCTATATACATATACTCAAGTCTCTGCTGTGGAACTCTGCAGCTCCTCCAGGGTTACCTTAGGTCTCTCTAATTAATGCCCTCCTTGCCAAGCCCTTAAGTTTTGGTGTGTGGCCGTCTCTTGGCAGTTTTGCTGTGGTGCCATGTTCTTTCCATTTGGTTATGATAGATTTGATGGTGATCCTAGGGATCATCAAAGATTTGGATATTTTTTTATAACCTAACCCTTAGACTCGTACTTCTCAACAACATTGTCCCTTACTTCTTTATAGAGTTCCTTGGTCTTCGTGGCAGTGTTTGGTTAGTGGGCCTTTCAAAAAGGTGTGTATATGTAATGACAGATCATGTGACACTTAGATTGCACACAGGTGGACATCATTTCACTAATTATGTGACTTCTGAAAGTGGTTGCACCAGAGCTTTATATGGGCTTCGTAACAAAAGGGATAAATACATACTCACGTGACAGTTATCAGTTTTCTATTTCTGAAAAATAGTTTTATGTATAGAATTTTTCTAATTTTACTTCACCAACTTAGACTATTGTGTTCTAATCCATCACATATAATTCAGATAAAAAAAAAACAAAAAAACATTGCACTAAAGGCTGTAAAATAGGTAAAAAGCCAAAGGGGGTGAATACTTTTGCAAGGCACTGTATTTACTAAAATAATTGCATTTCAATGTTCTATGTACTGTGGGAGACCAGATATAGTGAATGCAGGGTCCTGGGCTTAGTAACACTTTTACCACTTCTCGACCGCTGCACGACGATGTACGTTGGTAGAATGGCATGGCTGGGCAAATGTGCGTACCTGTATATGTTCTTCTGTCATCACAGGCTAGCGGGAACGCACCCGCAGACTTGATGTCCGCCGATGGCCCGCGATTGTGGCAAGGAGAGGCAGAACGGGGGGAGATGCCTATGTAACAAGGTATTTCCCTGTTCTGCCTAGTGACATGACAGGGTTCTACTGCTCCCCGTCATGTCCTAGTGAACCCATCTAGCCTACAGTTAGAAAACACTGTGGGAACACACTTAACCCCAATCAATATACGCTTATTGTGATTTTCTTTATTAAAATTCTGTAGAAGAATACATATCGGTCTAAACTGAGAAATAAATTAGTTTTTTTATATATTTTTTGGGGATATTTATTATAGAAAATGTAAAAAATATTGCTTTTTTTCAAAATTGTCTCTTTTTTGGTTTATAGCGCAAAAAATAAAAACCACAGAGGTGATCAAATACCACCAAAAGAAAGCTCTATTTGTGGAAAAAAAGGATGTACATTTTTTTGGGTGGAACATCGCACAATTGTCAGTTAACGCGACACCGTGCCACATCGCAAAAAATGCTCTGGTCATTAAGGGGGCAAATCCTTCTGTCCTTCCGGTACTTAAGTGGTTAGGCTTTGACATAAAAACCTGGAAGCTGATTGGTTTCTATGGAGAGCAGCACTAGATTTTGAACTCCCCAGTTTTAGTAAATCAACCCCAAAGGCTCCTAATTCGCAAAAGGCTGCCGAGATTTACATCTCCAACAAACGATTTTGTGTTTAAATGCTCCCAGCCAGCAGCATTGCTAGATCCAGGCACATAGAGAAATATTTCTCAAACATACTGTAAGACAATTTCATGGAACAGATGGTAGAAGCCCCAATAAGGAAAATTGTTCAGTTGGATCTATTAATTTCAAACAACGTGGAGCTTATTACAGATGTGCAAGCTAGAGACAACTTGGGTAATAGTGATCTTGGTGTAATCACATCTGCCATAAGTAACAGAAAAGAGAAGCATGTTACTATAATAGAACTCTAAATAAAAAAAACTGTGATCCTTACAGCACAACATTTAATGGGACCAAATACTTGCAATAAATAGCATGCAAGACAAGTAGAAGTGTTTTAAAGATAAATTAAACTGGCGCATTAGTGTTCCATTGGGTAACAAACATAAAAGAAAAACAATTAAATCCTATGTGGCCTATGTGTTAGCCACGGCTTCGCTGTGAAGGCGGGTGCAAAGGACATGACCCGTAACTCCATGGGCGACATCACTCCCCATTAATTTCACAGCCATTGTCGGACGTGTACTCACCAGAGCTCCTGCCGCTGGAGATCGGGTCGGATCGGTTTCAGAAAAGGTATGTATACTGATTTTTTTCTTTATAAGGCTAGATAGGTTAGTGTTAGAATGTTGGTGGCTATAGATGCAGGGATTTTTATTTTAGAATGGACTTGCACTTTGAGATACCACTGTTGTTGATTGAAAAAACAGGTACAAAAAGACTAGAGAAACTTATTGTAAAGAATTCACAAGGTCCAGATGGCTTACACCCACAAGTCGTTATGGAACTTAGTTCAGTTTTACCAAGCTGTTTGACCACGTAATTGACATTCATAATGCAACAGCACTAAAAGCTGGAAATTGGCGTCGGAAGGAAGAGGGTGAAACTGGCCAGTAGACAAGTCGTTAGTCTATAAAGTAAGGTCTGTTGGATTTGATGAAACTGAATGTACATGGATTGGAAACTGGTTTCATGAACTGATCCAGAGTAATGATTAAAGACTCATTCTCTGAATGTTCTAAAGTTGTGAGTGGTGTGCCCCAGGGTTCTGTCCTTGGGCCAATGCTATTAAGTTTGTTTAAAGGGTAACTCCACTTTCATGGGGAAAAAAATAGCAAATAAAGAATAAATAATATAGCGTGTAAAATTGCAATACAAGTCATATTCCTTTTCAGTCTGCAGCTGTTGTAATTTTACAAATTTTCCCAGAAGTCTGCCTAAGTGCCCTTTCACACTGAAAGTGACCGGGCATCGGCGGTAAAGCGGCGCTATTCGGCTGCTAGTGGGGTGGATTTAACCCCCGATAGCAGCCTGAAAAATGGTTAAAAACACCCGCAAAATGCCGATACAACGGCCCTTTGCCGGCAGTATGGCGGTGCTGCCCATTGATTTCAATGGGCAGGGGCGCTATAGAAGCGGTGTATTCACTGCTCTGATAGTGCTGCAAAGAAGACGCAGCGCCCCAGTGTGAAAGCACTCGGGCCATCACAATGGGTTTGCAGCTGAGGCTTTTTCCAGGCGCTATTTTTAGCACTAAAGCGCCTGAAAAACGCCTCCAGTGTGAAAGGGGTCTAAGATACAAGTCAGATTTCAGGCATCCCCTACAACAAAAATTAAATTTTTGGGGAGATACTTCCAATAGGAACATGTCTAAAGGGATGCAGGCCCAGCAGATTTCCTCATTAGAGCCCTGCAGCTGCCACACCTGACAGATAATTATCCACTCCCATTAGACCCACCTAGCAAAGGGGCACAGAGGAACAAACAGGGATTTCTTCAGAATAACAAAAGGTAGGAATCTGAAACAAAGGTTGTCACCCAGGGCGGAATGTTTTTTTTTTCTCAACAAAAGTGGAGTTACGCTTGTTATAGTGGTTGCAACCAAGAGCTCAATTTCAGTGTTTGTTGTAGTCTATAGGGCAGTCTATAGTGAGACCTGGCATAGAAGAGTAATGATGTGATATCAGCTGCCAATCTTTAGTGTCATCACCAATTATTTCTTTGAGTACACTCTATACAAGATAATGGCTCAGTAGGTCTGAGAGAGCTAGTGGCTGATTTCCTGGGGGGCTGTTACTATTTGCACACTTGCCACATAAGCACTAACCTAGGAAAAGTGAAGCTTTTTCTCCACCTAAAAAAGTAGATACCGTTGAAAAATTAAACTGGGATGGAATCGGTTTCTATGTGCAAAAGGCCTAGTTTGCTATATTTTTCTGTGTACCAGTTTTCATAATTCTCACAAAACCAGAGATATTCATTCCCCTGAGCCAAACTGTCCGTTTCCTTTGTGGGTTTCAATCTGATTAGTAACTGACAATACAGAACAGTTATTTTTCTAAATGAGGCCTATAGTGAATACACTTTATCTGGGTTTTCATTATTTGCAGGCACATCCAGACATCAGCAGGGAGCTATTTCGTGGGAAGACACATTGAGGGAATATGTGATGCACTCAAATGCTAATAAACAAATTGCAAATGAACAGCACTGTAACAAAACAATTCACTATCCAGGAACTCTCTCAATAGTGGGGGGGGGGGGGGGGGGGCTCCAAACTGCATTCTGGGGACCACGCCCAGCCCGCTACAAGATTTGATCTGGCTCACAGCTAGGCTATGATCAAGCCACACTGTCTGTGTCAATGGTTGCAGACAGCGTGGCTTGGTATCGAACCTGCAAGTTGACCACCATAGGAAGAGGCTTCCTATGGTGGCACATTGAGAAGAGGAGAAGAGGAGGAGCCCAAAGTGCCAGCAGGGAACCAGAGAGGAGGATTGGGGCTGCTCTGTGCAAAACCTTACACATAGCAAGTACGTATAACATGTTTGGTATTTAAAGAAAAAAAAAAGAAAGCATAGGTTTACAATCACTTTAATGTCTATGTCAGGGGTATAAAAATGCCTATAACTATACAATGTAAAGGGTACTGGTGCTGCTATGTAAACAAGCCTACATTCCGTGCATACGCACATTTTTACTTTCCTGATGAAGTGAGGTGTCCTGGGTAAACTGCAACTCAAGCCATGTTCGTGGAGCAAATAGACTGAAGTGCTGTCATGTTTTACAATCATTATCATAAGTATTTCAATATTTATATACAGTGGTCCCCAATCTTTGTCAACTTTTATCTAAAGCCAAAACTTTTGTTTAGTTTTGGATAGAGTGAGAAAGGGTTAGAACCTCTGTTTTCACTGCGGTCCTCTGTTAAGGAGGATCTAACAGTGGGGTTTATTTACTAAAGGAAAATCAATGTTGAACTACAAGTTCACTTGGAAGTAAAGTCGCTGTAGATCTGAGGGGGACATGCAAGGAAAACAAAAAACAGCATTTTTTCTTGCACATGATTGGATGATAAAATCAGCAGAGCTTCCCCTCATTTCAGATCTTGCCCTCAGATCTACAGCGACTACACTTCCAAGTGCACTTGCATTTGTAGTGCAAAGTGGATTTGCCTTTAGTAAATCAACCCCAGTGTGTCACAAGCTGAGCTCAATGTACTTGTCTTGCTCCACAAGAACAGTTGGTGAAACTCATGAACCTCGGCATAGAAGTACTGCCAGACAACTGGCTGCAGGGAGTGCAAATTAGAGCACTGAGAAAGGAAAAAAAAATTATACGCGGGCGCGGTGCAGAAAGTGTGTGTTACTTACTCACATGACTGAGCAATTCAAGAGCCAAGCGGTGCAAATATAGTAATCAGTGCAAAATTGTACAGAGAATACTGATGCCATCGAGAATAGCAGTCACACAAATAGCATCTCTAGGGCCATCCAAGGTATAAAAAAAAAAAGCCAATTAAGAAACCTGTATATTTTGAGATTTTAGAAAACACACAAACACGAACACAAGTTTGCAGATATTATCTCAGATTGAATTAAAGTTCAGGTTAAGCACAGTAAAGCTCACTTCACATTTTACATTTTTAATTACAGTAACCCCGCCACACGTTTAGATAAGTCAAATTCAGCAAATGATGTAAAAAAAACAAAAAAAATTCAAAAATCCATAGGCAAAGGTTATCAAAAGTGAAAATTGCATGTCAAACTGATTAGTGTATCCAGAGGTAGGAGTAGCGTAGATTAAATGGAAATCTTGACTTCTTTTTCATAAGTCAAGTATGCTCTGCCCCTCCCACCTCTTGAGCCTCCCTGCTGGTACTTTACTGTGATTGAATGGCTCTACTGATTAACCACTTGACCACTGGGCACTTAAACACCCTTAATAACCAGACCAATTTTCAGCTTTCGATGCTCTCACGTTTTGAATGACAATTACTCAGTCATGCAACACTGGATCAATATGAATTTTTTTTTTTTTTTTCACACAAATAGAGCTTTCTTTTGGTGGTATTTAATCACTGCTTGGTTTTTTATTTTTTGTGCTATAAAAGAAAAAAGACTGAAAATTCTGTTATAAAATTTAGCAGATTAGTAATTTTTCTTCATAAATTTTGGCCAAAATTTATACTACTACATATCTTTGGTAAAAATAAGTACAAATTGGTGGATATTATTTGGTCTTTGTGAAAGTTATAGAGTTCACCAGCTATGGTGCCAATATCTGAAAATTGATCACACCTGAAGTACTGACGGCCTATTTCAATTCTTGAGACCCTAACATGCCAGAAAAGTACAAATACCTCCCAAATTACCCCTTTTTGGAAAGAAGACATTCCAAGGTATTTAGTAAGAGGCATGATGAGTTTTTTGAAGTTGTCATTTTTTCCCACAATTCTTAGCAAAATCAAGATTTTTTTTACTTATTTTTTTCACAAAATTGTCATATTATCAGTTTATTTCTCACACACAGCATATGCATACCACAAATTACACCCCAAAACACATTCTGCTATTACTCCCGAGTATGGCGATACCACATGTGTGAGACTTTTACACAGTGTGGCCACATACAGAGGCCCAACATGCAGGGAGCGCCATCAGGCGTTCTGGAGCACCAAGGACAATTCTGACATTTCTCTCCTACATGTAAAAATCATAATTTATTTGCTAGAAAATTACATAGAATCCCAAAATGTTATATATGTTTTTTTAGCAAACACCCTGGAGAATACAATGGTGGTCGTTGCAACTTTTTATCTCGCACGGTATTTGCGCAGCAATTTTTTGAATGCTTTTTTTTGGAAAAAAAAACAATTTTGTGCTTTAAAAAAAAAAACACAGCAAAGTTAGCCCAATTTTTGCATAATGTGAAAGATGAAGTTACGCCGAGTAAATAGATACCCAACATGTCACTCTTCAAAATTGCACACGCCCGTGGAATGGCGCCAAACGTCTCTACTTAAAAATCCCCATAGGCGACGCTTTACATTTTTTTTTACTGGTTACATGTTTTGAGTTACAGAGGAGGTCTAGGGCTAGAATTATTGCTCTCGCTCTAACGTTCACAGCGATACCTCACATGTGTGGTTTGAACACCGTTTTCATATGTGGGCGGGACTTACGTATGCGTTCGCTTCTGCATGCGAGCACATGGAGACAGGGGCGCTTTAAAAAAAAATATTTCTTATTGTTCATTTTACTTTATTTATTTTAGTTTGACATTTTTTTCCCCAAAAATAATTTTTTTGATCACTTTTTTTCCTATTACAAGAAATGTAAACATCCCTTGTAATAGGAATATGGCATGACAGGTCCTCTTTACAGTGAGATATGGGGTCAATAAGACCCCACATCTCACCTCTAAGCTGGGAAGCCTGAAATAAAAAAAAATAAGTGGTTAATAGGGAGGCTCAGGAGGTAGGAAGAGGTTCAGCCCAGCAGTCATTTTCTTATATAAGCTACCTACAGGAGTTGGGCAAAAATATTGAAAGACAACATGCTTTGCAGGTGTGAAAGTGATGACGGAAGGCGGAAGTGATGTAACATTCTTTTGCTTCTGCTGTGTGATGAGACACCTAGCTATCAGGAGAGAAGCCTGGCTTTCGTCATTCACTGCATGCGCTGCTAGTAACATATGGAGTCATGTCAGAGCTTACTGAGTTTCAAAGAGGGCAAATTGTTGGTGCCCGCTTAGCTGGTGCCTCTGTGGCCGAAGTTGCTCATTTATTTGCGGTGTTGCGAGGTACAGCATCAGCGGTATATACCGTTTCCAGGAAAACAGTCGCGGTTAACATGGCCAACTGATGGAAAGAGACAAAAAGGACATTGCACAGGATTGTGACCCGGATTTTTGCATGAAGAATGGTATCAGATTCCATTATCCAAACACTTATATTTGTCAATTTCCAGGAGAATTCAGGCCGTCTTGGATGCCAAAGGCAGGCCAACACCATATTAGGCAACAATTTTGTGCTTTTACCATACTTGTTTCTATAATTTTGTCAACCCCTGTATAAATCAACAGAATTAAGATTTAATTTTTTACTTAAAGCGGAGTTCCGCCTGGGGGGAAAAAAGAAAAAAAGTCAGCAGCTACAAATACTGCAGCTGCTGATTTTTTATATGTGGACACTTACCTGCCCAGGGAGCCCGCAATGTCCTCACCTGAAGTCGACGCGTCACTCTTGATGCAGGCGCCGGCATCCTTACTAAGGGAAACAGGAAGTGAAGCCTTGCAGCTTTACAGCCCGTTTCCTACTGCGCATGCGCGATACACGCTACTCTCTCTGAATGCTCCCTGCTGTCTTCTGGGACCTGTGTGTCTTCCAGAAAACTATTCTCAGCAGGATCAATAACACCTCATCAAAAAAAAAAAAAAACATATCTGTCAGAGATCAATGGAAAACCAGCTAAAACTCATGTGTTAAAAATGTGCTTTGCAAATTAATTGAAAATTGTATGCATTTTGAAATGTAAAGTGCAAACTAGAAAATATCTATTAAAAAATTCATGCAAAAAAAAAAATGATGCAGTAAATTACCATTATTTGCTCACACTATGCAAGAACAGGCATTATTGAGGAAAATCTTAGAAAAAATAATGTATGTATCTTCACGTAAGTAAATGAGCAGATATATGCAGCAGCAACAATTAAATATATTCCCTGATTTATGTATAATAAACAAGCATTGCTGCTGGTCAATACAACAGGCTGAAACATATTCATTAATATCTGATGGGGTTGCATGTCTGCCAGCTTCTTGTGGCAGCGAAACAGCCAAATGATGAGCAAATAAAAGGCAGGTAAAAACTGCTAGCACTGCTGATCAGAATATGAGACGGCTGATGTTCCTGGAAGACAACAGCCAGCCAGCTGCCAGTAAAAGCATCTATTTGTTTTCCAGTGCTTCTCATTATCCAAAAATTGAAATAGACATGGCTCGCCAGGCGTTATTTCCAGGTTTTGTTGATGGACTGCTTGAACACTGAATCCACTCCTACACATCCTGAGGGTTTCAGCTGTAGAGAGGGTCAGTGCTCAGCCTCCCCCTCCCATGCTTTGCATCTAAGGATTATGCTAGTGCCATTTTACCTCGTAGCCAACTGGGCTCTCTGCCAAGGTCAATACAAGTCGCAGCCAGTTTCATGAATAACGGGGGAGGCCCGGCCCACTGGAAACTCTGAGATGTTAATCCCAGCAACAGATTAGTGTTCCCATAACAGAGCTGTACTGAAATGCATCAAGCAGGGACAATGCTGGACAAACTCCAAGTAGACCACAAGACACCAATCTAGTTCCTCGCCGTGCCACCGCAGCAAGGATTTTATTTCCCAAACTCTATTTTAAAGCAGAGTTTAATATAGCAGAGCGATTACTGTATAAACAGGTGAAACATTTATATCACATTTAAAACAGCCATTTTTTATGATTTTATACTGTAAATTAACCCTTCAACACACAGCTGATCCTAATAAAGAAGTGTCTTCTCTGTTCTATTTAGAATGGAAAAAGTAACAGAGCAGCCAAAGCACAGCCCCAAGGGCCTTCGCTCTGAACCTATGCTTCCTCTTCACACACCCAAATTCCCTGCAGATATCATTAGTATTATTATTATTATACCGGATTCATAACAGTTTACGCAGAGCTTTACAACATAAGATATACACTTGTTAAGCCTGAAATATTGCAGAGAAAAGCAGTTTTGTGTATATGTGGCATTTGATAACAGTCAGGTTCATCACGGGTTAACTGTTCCCATGGGCGTAATGCTAGCCATACATAGCTTAAAGTGGTTGTTAAGCCACTGAGTCTTTTTTTCTACAATACCCTCTGTTACATTAAATAATGTTCCCTAGTGTATGTGTTTTTTTGTTTTTTTTTAATAAGCTGCTATATACCTTATTTTACAGCGCCGCTCACGTGACCGGCCGCCTTTCTGCTCTCTCAATCTGACAGCTATAGCGGGCGGGGCTGACAATCCCCCGCTGACATCAGCCAGGAAGAGGAAAGGAAGAGAGAGGTGGCCAGCTGGTCACGTGAGCGCTGAGCGGTGCAATGAAAAAGGTATACAGCAGGTTATTTTTATTTTAAAACACATACACTGGGGCACATTATTTAATGTAACAGAGTAGGCGTCATCTAGGGTAGCTTATGCACCCCTCCAGTTCCCAGCACCACTTCAAGCTGCAGCAAATCAAGCTCACACCGGAGCCAGCAAAGATGGTGATAATGTAGTATTTATTGCACCATGAGGATCACATACATAGCAGGCCAAACAAACAGACCGATATATCAATGCAAAAACTGCCCTCCCCCCTGTAAACTGACCATGGTTTATCATGGCTTCTAAACTCCTAACACCGTGGTCAGTTTACGTGCCTCCGTCATCCGCAGCTTTCCTCTGTCCTACTCCTCCCCCCCTCCATCCCTGCCTGTCAGCTCCAACTACTGCTATCATATCTGACTCTTCTTTCTACAATCCCCTCTGTTACATTAAATAATGTGCCCCAGTGTATGGGGCAGAGACATCAAGCTGCTGCATGATATCGGTCAGCAGCGGCTTTCTATGTGAGTTACAGCAGTTTTTGCATTGATATATCGGTCTGTTTGTTTGGTGTGCTATGTATGTGATCCTCATGGTGCAATAAATACTACATTATCACCATCTTTGCTGGCTCCGGTGTGAGCTTGATTTGCTGCAGCTTGAAGTGGTGCTGGGAACTGGAGGGGTGCATAAGCTACCCTAGATGACGCCTACTTAGAGCCCTTTCACACCAGAGAGTTTTGCAGGCACTATAGCGTTAGAAATAGCACCTGCAATCCGCCCTAAAAAAGCTGCACCATTGTCTATAGTGTGAAAGCCCGAGGGCTTTCACACTACAGTGGTGCGCTGGCAGGATGTCAGGGAAAAGTCCTGCCAGCAGCTTCTTTGGAGCGGTGAAGGAGCGGTGTGTTTACCGCTCCTCCACAGCTGCTCCCCATTGAAATCAATGGGGCAGCGCTGTAATACCGCCGGCAAAACGCCGCTATTGCGGCATATTGCTGGCGGTTTTAACCCTTTCTTGGCCGCTAGCGGGGGTAAAAGCGCCCCGCTAGCGGCTGAAATGTGAAGGCTAAAAATAGCGGCGTTTTACCGCCGACACTATGGGCGGTGTGGTGTGAAAGGGGCCTTAAGATGACATGCTAAGCTTGCTACACATTTTGCAGCACATTTTCTGGTAAGTGTTCATTTCACAAGGTGGTAGCTGGTCCTTCTTTACACTGGGAAGTCTGGCAACAATCTGAGTCATTTGAAGGAATTAGAATACATGTGTTTTTGGATCTTATACAGGACTTATTGCAATTTATGCACATTATATATAAACACTTTATTTTTAAATCATACTGCACTAGGATTGACGGATTTATATTTACGTTGATTTATGCACTTTATATAGAAATGTGACTAATTGTTGCACTTTGTGATCAATTGTTGCACTCTGGCTGTGTGGCACCACAGGTGATAATCTTTATGGTTCCATAGGGGTTTTTGTATGTCAACCTTTCTGCTAGCAGACACCTTTATCACAGCACGGACCTTTTTAGATACGGGTATTCTGTCGGCTGCATTTATCAGCAGCTGACTGAATACAATAGCCGGCAGTGAAGATGCCTCCATCCATGCTGTTTAGTTTAAATAGGGGATTCTCACACTACACGCAGTTCCCTAGTTATAAACATCTGACTTAGAGATGACTCCTACTTACAAACGGAGGGAGGCAACAGGAAATGAGAGGAAATCTACCCCTAGTACCCCTAACTCCTGTTAGCCCTTCGGACCATGTTGTCGGATAATCTGACCGCGTGCGGGCTCCATCGGACTGTTTCCATTGGAATATCCGACAGACAAAGTTTTAGAGCTGGGCTATAAACTTTGTCCTATCGTTTGTAGAGAATTCCAATCGGACAAAGTGCCACGCATGCTCAGCTCAAATTCCTAGACCAAAGCTATTGGCTACTAGCCTGACCGTAGTCCTGTCGTAACGAAATAACATCACCAAGTTCTGAACGATCAGATTTTCCGACAACTTTGACCGACCGTGTGTATGCAACACAAGTTTCGGACAAAATCCGACGGATTTTGTTGTCGGAATATCCGACCATGTGTATAAGGGCTAAGAGTTATTATGGGGAAAAGGTGTCTCCACTGATGCTTTATCATAAAGGCTTGTTTCCACAACACACAATTTTCAAAAGCCAATTGTCATTGGGACAGAAAGTGAGATGATCTTCTGAACAGGGGCACAGACAGCAAAACAAACATTACAGGGGTGTTAACCCTTCTCTATGCTATCCAAAAAAACATAAAAATAGTTTTTTTTGGCTGGAGCTACACTTAAAAAATTACCTGTTCCGACTTAGATTCAACTTAAGAGCAAACCTACAGACCTTTTTTGTTTGTAACCGGGGGACCGCCTGAAGTTTCCATTCACACTGATTGTCCAACATGGCCAACTGGGCTTTTCAGATAAATACTATAAAGCAGAGGTGCTGCACCATCAAAATAAAGCTAGAAATAATTTTCTATACATTACAAAATAAACATTCAGATTTTTGTGTTCAACATCAACAATTTCCCTTTGCCGAGCAGAAACCTCCATGACGAAGTTGGAAGTGACACAATGCATCGGACATGGCTACACGGCAACCAGAAGTGATGTCAGGGCATTGAGCCAGGAAGTGATAGTGACCACTCTGATCCGTGAGGGTGAGACCGCTGAACTGTGTCACCTGACAGTAATTTCAATATGGGCTTGTTTATTTTATTGTAAATGTAAGTGCAATTCTTTAAAATAAAAGCGGGTACTTTAAGGTTTTACACTATTGGAGGAATTTTCTATTTCCTCTACCTGTGGCTATACATGTGAGTGAATGGAATTTCAAGGTGCTTTTTATATTAACATATACAGTGACTTGAAAAAATATTCATACCCCTTGAAATTTTCCAAATTTTGTCATGCTACAACCAAAAACGTAAATGTATTTTATTGTGAAGTGGAAGGAAAATAATAAATGGTTTTCAACATTAAAAATAAATATAAATATATAAATTATATATATATATAAAAATTATATATATATATATATATATATATATATATAATTATATATATATATATATATATCACTAACCCCCGAAGGAGCTGCTAGTTATTTTTGGGGTTACCTTCTGTTCTCCTTTTGGCACGTCTAGGGGATGTCTAGTGGTAAATAGCCCAGTCACTTGAGACTGACAACAGATCCACTTGAATGAATTTTATTTGCAAAACTCAGTCAATTGAACAGTCTTTCAACTTGGGATCAGAGGGTTGAGAAGGAAGTTCAGGTACTCTTAGTGTCAAATAAAAAAAAACCTGTAAGAACTTGCTTACTTTGACTGCATCCAGAGAATAGCCATTCACAGCTGGATGGTCACCCAGGTTGGACAGTCCCTCTCTCACAAGGCCTAGCAGCCAACAAGGTGCTTACTCAGGAACAAGTCTCTGCCATAGACATTGTTGTAGAATGTACAAAATAATGTCTCTGCCACAGGCATTGGTGTAGAACATGTAGGGAAACTAAACTTGAAAACACTTGTAGGATACCTGGATCTTTCAGCCTGCTTGGCGATATCCTCAAGACCGGACTCTCTCGGTTACTTCAGCCCTTCCAGGCTCTTGTTAAGAAAACCAACCCGTACGTGGTGTTTTTCTAAAGAGCTCTCCCCTGGAATGCTCGAAGTACTCTGGGTCTCTCCCGAACCGGAGACGGCACCCAACCACCTCAGAATCCTCCTTAGTTTCCTTGCCTCGGGCTAGCCAGCCCGAGGCATTAAAGTCAGGTGGATCTGCACCCCAGGCCATAACCTTCCTGGGGGCTGGTCAGGAGGACCAGGTCCATGAAGTCAGCACATCATACTGGACCGGAACTCCGTACCACGTGACATCCGTATCTTAAATGCCCTCTCCCAGAGGGCACAGCGAGAGGGCCACTCCCACTGACCTGACTCCGAAAGAGAGTAACTTAAGCCCCTAACCAGACCATAGTTCCATGCCTGCCACAAAAGACAATGCCCCCTGTGGCCAGACTGAACATCTCACAGTCCAGTCAGACTGATGCAGAGGTCCAGTTTAGACAAATAAACCCAAACCAAACTGCAGTTTAGGCGAAGTTCAACTTTGAAAAACGCTTAGCGTGTGCTCTTCAGGAGCCGCCTCTACACATTTACTCTGATACCCCTAACTAAAATCTAGTGAAACCGATTGCCTTCAGAAGTCACCCAATTAGTAAATAGAGTTCACCTGTGTCTAATTTAATCTCAGTAAAAATACAGCCGTTCTGTGAAGCCCTCAGAGGTTTGATAGAGAACCTTGGTGAACAAACAGCATAATGAAGGCCAAGGAACACACTAGACAGGTCAGGGACAAAGTTGTGGAGAAGTTTAAAGCAGGGTTAGATTATAAAAATTATCCCAAGCTTTGAACATCTCACAGATCACTGTTCAATCCATCAACTGGTAGCATCATGTAGTGGGACTGCTTCTCTTTAGCAGGGACAGGGAAGCTGGTCAGAGTTGATGGGAAGATGGAGAGAGACAAATTACAGGGCAATCTTAGAAGAAAACCTGTTACAGTCTGCAAAAGACTTGAGACTGGGCCGCAGGTTCACCTTTCAGCATGACAACAACCCTAAACATACAGCCAGAGATACAATGGAATGGTTTAGATCAAAGAATAGTCACGATTTAGAATGGCCCCATCACAATCCAGACCTAAATCCAATTGAGAACTGTTGCAAGACTTGAAAATTGCCATTCACAGAAGCTCTCCATCCAATCTGACAGAGTTTGAGCTATTTTGCAAATAAGAATGAGCAAAAATGTCACTCTCTTGATGTGCAAAGCTGGTAGAGACGTATCCAAAAAGAATTGCAGCTGTAAGGCCCCTTTCCCACTGGAGCAGTGCGGCCGTCGGCGGTATATTTAGCGCCGCTTTACCGTCGTTTTAGCGGTGGTCTGCAGGCGCTAGCAGGGTGGTTTTAACCCCTGCTAGCGGCTGAAAAAGGGTTAAAACCGCCCGCAAAGCACAGTATAGCCGCGCTGTCCCATTGATTTCAATGGGTAGGAGCGGTTTAGGAGCGGTGAATACACCGCTCCTTCACCGCTCCAAAGATGCGGCTAGCAGGACTTTTTTCACTGCCCTGCTAGTGCCTGACTTTTTTTAGCGCTGTAGTGCCTGAAAACCGCCCCAGTGTGAAAGGGGCCTAATTGTAGTGAAAGGTGGTTCTACAATGTATTGACTCAGGGGGGCTGAATACGAATGCACACCACACATTTATTTGTAAACAAATTTGAAAACCATTTATCATTTTCCTTTCACTTCACAATTACGTGCCACTTTATGTTTGTCTATCACATAAAATCCCAATAAAATACATTTACGTTTTTTGTTGTAACATGACAAAATGTGGAAAATTTTAAAGGGTATGAATACTTTTTCAAGGCACTGTAAGCGTTGTTTGCCAGTCATGAGAATGAATGAGTGTTATGGTTAAAGCGGGATTCCACCCTAAAGTGGAACCTCCGCTGATCGGATCCCTCCCCCCCCTCCGGTGTCACAATTGACACCTTTCAGGGGGGAGGGGGTGGAGATACCTGTCAAAGACAGGTATTTACACCCACTTCCGGGCATAGACTCCCGTGGGAGTCTACGCCATTTCCTGCCCTGCCGCGCTGTCTGCTGGGACACACACGGGTCCCAGTGACAGCGCGGAGATTTGCTATTGCGCGACGCGACTCGCGCATGAGCAGTAGGGAACCGGGAAGTGAAGCCGATTCGCTTCACTTCCTGATTCCCTCACCTAGAATGGTGGCGGCAGCAGCCGAGTGCCGATCAATCGGCCTCGGCATCGCTGGAACCCAGGACAGGTGAGTGTCCATTTATTAAAAGTCAGCAGCTGTAGTATTTATAGCTGCTGGCTTTTAATATTTTTTTTTTTTGGTGGAATCCCTCTTTAAGGGAATAGAATGTTCACAAGCACTCGTGATGGTGGATATGCGGTGCATTATTTTTCAGTCAGAAGAAGTATGACACTTTTATCACACCTTTTGTGGACTTTATACATTCTATTTTGGATGGACTCATTTAGCCATCACTTTTTGTAAAATTGTTTTTTGATTTTTGTTTTGTGGTGCGTTACTGTAGAGTTTTGATTATTTCTAGTGATATTTCATCTAGGTTACCAATTTCCCTACAGCAGTTTTTTTAAAGAATGGATGTGGCTGCTGTATTTCTGTAAGAACACATTTGCTCATAACCTACAAACTTTGATTATTCACACTTTTCTTTATATTTCATGTAAATAAATACTGTATATATCAGAAAATCTCATTCTTGTTCCATAAACTGGAGCGTTTTTGTGGTCATACTGATGTAGAATCTGAACCACACAGCTAAAAGGATGTAAGGTTACAATGCAAATAGTGTAGAATTCAACCGCATAATGCTTATGATTTTTTTAATGGGAACATTTTTAACCTTCTTTACAATGGACATAAATTGTCTAGAGTACAACTCCCCACAATTAATGGTTCAGGGACTGTCTACAACAATTCGACCTACTGATCGAAAGTCACAACATTAAAAATAGGTGTCATCAGACATAGCCAACAACACCCTTTCTGGCCACATCTCAGGCATACTGGATGATCTGTGCTTAAAAACAAACCAAGCTGTATCAGCAGTACCCGGGTTAATAACATATAAAAAAATAACTTGCTGCCCTTCCTCCCTTGTGGCCACTATCCAAATGAAACACAGAAAGGAAGGCCAGCTGGTTTTCCTCAAGTCCTTATCCCAAAGCACAACCTGCACAGCATTCCAGCTATCTCCGTACCATCCTCAGTGGAGAAAAAAGAAAAACACTTTATAAATGGAAACAGATTGTGCTTCCCCTGAACTGAATGGAATGATAACAGAGAAAATCATAAATGCCACCATTCTTGTAACCCTGTATAAACAATGGTCACTTGGACTCATCTATGTCAGTAAAAGTGAGATAAAACAACCCTTGGTGTGCCCAGTACAGAAAGGACTTACAATATGAATCAAAGATTAACAGAGGGGCGTAAGACATGACAACAAAATCAGCTCACGTGGTATAAGGCTTTAAGATCAGATCCTAGGATGCACATTTTATTATAGTTTTGGGTAGAGTGGAGAAGAGGGAGACCCTTTGTTAAGTTTTTATTGCAATATGTTCCCATGGTGGGGCGATTGAGCCCTAGAGTTGTTGCCGGGACAAGAGGTAAGGGGAAGTCTTCCAATGTAGACATTTCGGCAGGATTAAACCTGAGGTCTAAGGGTACTTCCATGCTGGGGCGATTGAACCCTAGAGTTGTTACCGTGACAAGAGGTAAGGGGAAGTCTTCCAATGTGGACATTTCAGTAGGATTTAACCTGACGTCTAGAGGTACTCATAAGGTACTTGTAGCCAAACAAAGAACCAACTTTCAACTGAATTTGAAAGCAAACAGTGTGTGTGTCATTCACCCCTGGCTGATCCACTAGGAGAAAATGTTAGCAGTCAGGTTTTTTGATTAGTCTCTTGGATAGTATGTTTTTGAATGTTTATACACCTTTAAGAACATTATCTTATTGTTATAGCTTCACTACCTTGCTCATCTCCTCATTGGCTGAATGTTGGCTCTGGCTGAGAAGTTGCGAGTGTCTCATTAGAGGTTCCTGCAGAAGATCCAGTCTAGGCCTTTTTGTCTCAGTAAGTTCAATATCGGATGCCTTGCTCATGTCAGATATGTATGAATGGGGGTCTCCTCTCCCATGCAGTTCCTGTGACCTGGAGAAAGACCAACATATAAAAAGTTAAATTGAATTTCAAACTGAAGCACTAAATAAGACAGGTGCTTAGGATAGTAATGAATCTGAAAATTGAGACTACTTCAGGATACAGAAGAAACATACTGAACATATGACCTGGACAGCCATTGCTGGACAGCTGGAAGCATGTCTGTTAATATAGAGAGAGAGAGAGAGATGCTCACTATAGGTTCTCCCTTTTAACACTGGGAGTGAAAAAAAAAGCTACATTTTTAAACATCTTACGTTTTGTTTCTTAAAACGGAACTTCAATCATTTTTTCATCTTTCCATCAATTAAATCGTCTAACCTTGTTGTTTGAACTTTGGATAGTAAAACATTTTTTTTTTTTACATTATACAGCCCACTTCCTGTTTCTTGTCTGGAAAAAATCCTAGGCTTAAGGCATCATGCACAGCTCTCTCTCGCTCTCGTGAGAGTTTGCCATGACGTGAAGGGGGTGAGTCATAAGAGGGCCAATGAGAGCTGGAGGTATGCGTCTGTGCAAACCCAGGAAGTGAACAGGCAGCAGCTTCAGCTGCCCACAGTTAAAATGGCTGCAGCCAGACTCAGTGCAGGGAGATTTCTACAGCATATTTGGCAAGTACAGAATCACAGTATATATAAAATAATATGCAAAGTGGTTGGAGGGAAGATTCATAAAGGCAAAGATGTTTTTATTACAGATTATGTGAGCAGACTGCAGTTCTTCTTTAAATAGCGCTCCGGCACAAACCCAAACTCCACTTCCCAGGCAGCAGACTGAAGAGAAGGCCCACTGTCCTATTTATTTTTATAATTTAATTTTTATTTTTATTAATGACATAAGGCTGCAACAATACGTACATGTTACAAGCAAGTTACCACTTCAAAATAAAAGGACACAAAATGAATGTACACCTGTCACAATATAGAGAAATCTAATGTAAGGAAATTAATAAAAGAACACAAATCCTTCATAAGGTAACAGAACATTACAGATCACGAAAAAACAAATATAAATGTATATGTTTGAAAAGCATTCTACAGTGCATCCGGGAAGTCCTTCACAGCGCTTCACTTTTTCCACATTTTGTTATGTTATAGCCTTGTTCCAAAATTTATTAAATTCATTATTTTCGTCAAAATTCTACAAACAATACCCTATAATAACAATGTGAAAGTAGTATGTGTGAAATCTTTGCAAATTTATTCAAAATAAAAAAACAGAAAAATAAATCACATGTACATAAGTATTCACACCCTTTGCTCAATACTTTGTTGAAGCAACTTTGAAGCCATTTACAGCCTAAAGCCTTTTTTTAGTATGATGCTACAAGCTTGGAGAAAACCATCCAGGCAAAAAAGTTTGATCTTTGTGTCATCAGACCAGAGAATTTTGTTTCTCATAGTCTGAGAGTCCGTCAGGTGCCTTTTGGCAAACTCCAGGTAGGCTGTCATGTGCCTTTTACTGAAGAGTGGCTTCCGTCTGGTCTCTCTACCATACAGGCCTGATTGATGAAGTGCTGCAGAGATAGTTCTCTTCTGGAAGGTTCTCCTCTCTCCACAGAGAAACGTGGAGCTCTGTCAGAGTGACCATCGGGGTTCTTGGTCACCTCCCTGACTAAGGCCCTTCTCCCCGAATGCTCAGTTTGACCGAACGGCTAACTCTAGGAAGAGTCCTGGTGGTTCCAAACTTCTTCCATTTACGAATGATGGAGACGTTCAATGCTGCAGAAAGTTTTCTGTACCCTTCCCTTGATCTGTGCCTCAATACAATCCTGTCTCGGAGGTCTACAGACAATTCCTTATACTTCATGGCTAGGTTTGTGCTCTGACATGCACTGCTAACTGTGGGTCCTTCTATAGAGGTGTGTGCCTTTCCAAATCATGTCCAATCAACTGAATTTACCACAGGTGGACTTCAATCAAGTTGTAGAAACATCTCAAGGATGATCAGTGGAACCAGGATGCTCCTGAGCTAAATTTTGGGTATCATGGCAAAGGCTGTGAATATGAATGTACATGTGATTTTTTTCATTTTTTATTTTTAATAAAATTTGCAAAGATTTCAAACTTCTTTCACTTTGTCAACATGGGGTATTTGTAGAATTTTGAGGAAAATAATTAATTTAGTCCATTTTGGAATAAGGCTGTAACATAAAATGTGGAAAAAGTGTTGCACTGGGAATACTTTCCAGATGCACTGCATCTTCACTCCAAGTGGTTTATTCTGGTGATTATTTTTCCAATTCTGCATCTCCTTTTTACTAAAATGTCAGAACCAGTATCATTTATGTTTTAATTAACTAACCACTTAAGAAGCTGATCTGCAGGTGGCAGGCAATGGATATCTGCCGGCACCCACCAATCATTGGGCAGAGACGCTGAACGGAGCTCTGCCTAAGTAAACAAGGCAGAGTTCTGTTTTCACAGGGAGAAAGTGATGGATTTTGTGTCCATCACTTCCCTTTGTAAATTCTGCACACAGTTTACACAAAAACACTCATTAGGCACACAGTTAACCCTTTGATAGCCCAAGATGTTTAACTCCTTCCCAGCCAGTGTCATTAGTACAGTAAGACCTTGTACACGCGGTCGGACATTCTGACGGAAAATGTCCGATCGGACTGTGTTGTCGGATAATCCGACCGTGTGTGGGTTTCATCTGACTTTTGCCGGCGGAATGTCCGACCAACAAAGCTTGAGAGCTGGATATAAAATTTTCCGACAACATGATCCGATCGGACTTTGTCCAATCATTTGTAGAGAATCCAGATCGGGCAAAGTGCCAAACATGCTCAGATCAAATTCCTAGACCAAAGCTATTGGCTACTAGCCTGAACGTAGTCCTGTCATAATGAAATAATGTCATTACGTTACGAACGATCGGATTTTTCGACAACTTTGTCCGACTGTGTATGCAACACCAGTTTCAGATAAAAATCAGACGGATTTTGTTGTCGAAATGTCCGACCGTGTGTGTGTACAGGGGGGCTAACAGTACACATTTTTAGCACTGATAGCTGTATTAAAGTGTCAGTGAATAGTCCCGTTATAAGTCGCTGAGCGCAGCCATTACTAGTATAAAAATAAATATTCCAGTATATATCATAGTTTGTAGACGCTAAGTTGTGTGCAAACCAATTAATATACGCTTATTGGGATTTTTTGGATATGTTTTATAGCAGAAAGTAAAAAATAGTAAAAAAAAGTTTCAAAATGGTTGAATTTTTCCTGTTTATAGCGCAAAAAATAAAAGCGCAGTAATGGATAAATACCAATAAAAGAAAGCTATATATCTGTGGGGACATTTTATTTGGGTACAGCAAAAATGGCCTGGTGATTAAGGTGAGTAAATCTTCTGAATTGTCAAGTGGTTAATCTAATTTAACATTAGAAGCAAGAAAACAATTCTACAGCAAGAGGCATTACCAAAATATATGGGGACACTAGTACTAACATAGGCAAGGGTTCTGCTGATAGTTCAGAAATATATATTTTACAATTCTGCTGTTTAACATGCTATATTAAACCAGACATTTATGACCGAAGGTTTAACAGAGTAGTAGTATAAATATGAAGGATCAACATGCAAATTAAATAACTGCTTTAAAACCTCTCCATAATAAATAAATACAAACAGGCATTTCTCTTGTCCCCATACCCATTTTGTTTATTTAGATGTATACATGTGCCTGCATCCAGTGACCTCTCTGTAATGTCACCAGAGGGAAGTTCTCAAGAAGGACACAGGCTTGATATCCCATCTTAGTCTTCTTGCAAGTCAGATCCTATTTAAGCATTTTAGGCATGTGCTTATTTACAGACCTAAATATTTTAACAGAGCTAAAAGGAGGTATGGGAGTATGACTTATTCATAACCAGAGACTCTGCGGGGACATGAATTGCATAGTGTGGAAAGTCACAGGAGCTAAAGCCAAAGGAAAAATGCATAAAAACAACTCATCTATTTTATCTGCTCTTTCAGAGTCAAAGACCCAAATATCAACTCACTTATCAAGCTGTGCTAAAGCGGTTTTGGTACCCAATTGGCTGAATTCTGCCTAAAAGCATCACAATAGTGGGATTTAAAAGAAAAGAAAAAAAAAAAAAAAAAATATATATATATATATATATATATATATAAAACATGATGTAAAAATATAATTATATATGTTTGGAAATACAATTATAAATCCATTCATAATGTTAAGAAGAGAAACACATCATTAACCATAACCTACAAAAAACAAGATTGTGACCCAATTTATTTATTTATTTATTTAAAATCAGATTTTATTTAATGCAATTTTTAAATTGTACACAAACACTACAAAGCACGCAACGCAGGACATCAAGAAAGAAAACAAAAAAACAACAAATTGAAATATATTTAAGATTATGATGATTATAGCTACGGATAGTTACATGATTTAGTATTCTGGTGCTATCGTTTTATTTTTTGAAGCAAGGGATGTAAGGTGTAAATAAGTACAATTGTGACTTATAGAAGTTCTGGTAAACATTAAAAAAAAGATTTATTGGCATTATGAAAATTGATTCAGTACAAAACTCTAATTATTGGTGGTTGAGTTCCTAAATGTTTGAAACGTTATACAATACTGATGTTGTGTTATGTTGAGATTTGTGGTTAGGAGTGGTACTGGGGGAATTTTAATTATTGTAAGGCTCACTGATCTCATCCTGTGCTAGCATAGTCAGCCACTAAGTGTATAAATGCTTTTTGTGATGATCTTTTTCTGGAGTTCTGGATTGTAGGCTATAAGTTTCTATTGGTACAAAATCCTAAAACTGGATTACTCTTTGCCACGAAGACAGCAGAAAATCAGACTTCATCAATTTAATTTGGTCAGATTGCTTAGAGTCTCGCTCCCCATCACTTTTTCAAAGATTGCTGTAGTTTTGGCCTGCCCCATTTCAAATATAAGGCTGATAAACTTAGTTGGCATTAACTGAGATCCTTTTCAATTTTGGGTTCTAATCAGATAAGGTGCATTTTGTAATCTCTCTCCACTGCTCAAATGCAAATATAACAGATGTAAATATCCATGAAATACATTTCCTAAAACATATTTTATGTTAAGATAAGTTTAGCCCAACTTTATTCACAGACTACCTTGCAAAATGTGCTGCATCTTTTGAAAGCTATGGTTAATCAACAGATGCAGTGAGCCCCTCCTTTGAAACGTAAGCGTCAGACTTTTGTTGCTAAGGGCGCGTGCCAGGAACTTGTCTTGCATACTAACGGCACACAATTGTTGGCCAACAAACAAGAATGTAGTGACGTACTACGTGGAATTTCAGCTCTTGAGCGCCACCCTTTGGGCACCTTCTTCTTATGTCGTGTTTGGTGAGCATTAATTCCAAGCATGCGTGTTTGTACTTTGGACTTGTGTGACGGACTATACGAAAATCCGACAGCAGATCATTGTCCTTTTTTGGTGGAAAGTTGGACAACTGAGTGTACTAATGATCAGATATTAGGCAAACAGTCGGTCATCACACAATTTCCTGCCGAAAATCCGATCGTGTTTATGAGAGTTTAGATACATGAGTGACAAGTTTAAAAAAAAAAAAAAATATATATATATATATATATATATATATATATATATATATATATATATATATATATATATATATTTTTTTTTTTTTTTTTACTTTTTGCCTTAATAAATATCCCAATTTAAAACCGATAGGCCGATACGTATTCTTCTACATACTTTTGGTAAAAAAAAAAAACTAAGCATATATTGATTGGTTTGCACAAAAGTTATAGCACTGACAAAATAGGGCATAGATGTATGGCTTTTTTTTTTTTTTTACTAGTAATGGTGGTGATCCACAATTTTTATCATGACTGTGACATTGCGGCAGACATATCGGACACTTTTGACACTATTTTGGGACCATTCACATAGCGATCAGTGCTATAAAAATGCACTGATTACTGTATAAATATCACTGGCAGGGAAGGAGTTAACACTAGGGGGTGATCAAGGGGTTAAATGTGTTACCTAGGGAGTGATTCTAACTGTGGGGGAAGGGGACTGACGAGGGGAGGAGACCAATCGGTGTTCATACTTTGTATGAACAAACGATCTGTCTCCTCTCCCCTGACAGGACGTGGATCTGTGTAACGGTAGCTTTCTTCATTGTTCCTTTCAACGTTGTCCTATACATCTTCTTGGCTACAAACAGGTTACCGCTGCTTGATGGACATTACCGTATTTGCCGGCGTATAAGAGGACTGGGCGTATAAGACGACCCCCTATTTTTCAAGTGAAAACATAGGTTTTGGGCAATACTCGTGGTATAAGACTACCCCCCTTCTGAGGCAACACCATTTTAAAAAAACATTAGAACGATTAAAAAATACAAAGCAAGAATGTCAACTACTCATCCGCCATGCTGTGTTATGTCATAAAGTAAATCAAACAATAATAACACAAACAGAGATCTATTGAATACCACAACTCTGGAAAGTAGAATTTTTCACTAACCAAACCTATACCACTTTTGGGTTACATTCTATGGGAATTGTCCACCAAAATGCATTTAATAACCCCCCTGTCATATGTCCTAGATTTACCTGTCCCTCTTGGGTGCCTGAGACCTCAAAGGCAAATAGCAGGATGTATAGTAGTAGGAGATCAGTGAATGGATTTACCCAGGGAAGTATGGTGAGCGGTGCATTATTTTAATGAATACAACGCCTGCTTGGATTGGCAGAGGCTGTAGCATCATCAGCCTTGCCTCTCTCTCTCTCTCAAAGCCAATCCGAGCAGGCTACTCTATGTAGCCTGCTCGGATTGGCAGTGGTTGTTACTCCAATCCAAGCAGGCTCTGTATTCATTAATAGAATACATCGCTCGCCGGGATTGGCTCAACGGCGTATACTGTTTGTTGCTGAAGCCACATACAGTATTAGCAGACATTTGGGGGCTGACATCCATCGGGCAGCATTGTATACCTGTATACCCGGCGTATAAGATGACCCCCAATTTTTGGGCATTTTTTTTAAGTGTAAAAGGTAGTCTTATACGCCAGCAAATACAGTATGTTTTAATCATTTCAAATGACCCACTGCCTGATTTTTTTGTGCCCAATTGAGAGATTAAGGAATTAACAAAAAAAATCCATTACACATGTGCCAAGACCTGCATTTTTCTATTTTTAAAAACCATATATCTCAGCAAGGGCACACAGAAAACAATTGTTCTCTTTGTGTCCTGTTAATGGAACAGAGAGGCGTGGAAAAATTCAGCATGCCCGAAATTCCACTCTTCACATTAGAGCTCTCCTGAAGTCTCTGTCTGTCACTGCAGTTCCAAGCTCCACAGCTGGGATGCGGTGCATGAAAAGAACTGGTATGTCGCTTTGTGACAATTTAACAAAAGTTAAAAAAGAAAAAAAGTAAACCGGTCCCTGCATTGTAAAAATGCAAGGCACCGCCTGCACAGAATGGACAGCAGTCTGCACAGGGAAAAGCTTGTTCTTCTGTGCAGATTAATGTGAGTGGTCATCCAATGTCATTATCTAGCAAGTAGCAATAAAAGTCTAGGATTCATCTTGTATGCTTACACTTCACCCACCTGCTTGGTTTGTTTTTGTATTTGAGCTTTTGTCTATGCCATTATCTTGTGCAACTGACTTCCTCTTTAGCTCAGTTGCCAGTATTGTCATATTTTGAATTATCTGAACTTGAGCCTACAGAAATGCAATTCAACATATTCCATGGTTCAGGAATTTCACTTTTTCTGAGCCTTATATAAGCCTACTGACAAATGCCAGAGTATAACTGAATGTTTTTGCAAGATTTGATTTATTTTGACTTGGCCGCACAATTATTTCAGCCTATGCCAAAACTACATGTCATTGGTTCTGCAGTCTGGGAGTGCCAGAGGGTGGGCTCTGCATGTCATTGGAGCTGGCTGCCTACACATAAAGGGGACCAAGATGACAATGTGTGACTTGTTACCTAGGACCGGCACGGCGGCTCGAAGTAGGACAGTGCTGGATCTGCTGTGTGGGTAATTGTGTTTTGAAAAGAACCCAAGAATACAGATGAAAGAGAAGAAAACATGGGGGAGGCGAGGGTAGTTGTGTACCGCTTTAAGCAGTATAACCTGGAAATAAGTAGTAACAGCACCATTGAGGCCTCATCTTCCCTGTAAGCATGCTTTTACAAAGTAACAAAGCAATTTGTGGCTCTAAATGCTCACTCCCTCTATCAGTGTGATACACAGAGGGTTACTGGAGGCCAATATCAACATCAATTCAGTTCAGTTGCTAGTTATAAAATTGTAAGCCATTTATATATCTACCTAGAGTTCAAAATTAAGTGTATGAATGCGGTTTCCTGAAGAACCGTAATATTTTCTGAGTGGCTTTGGATAACCTTTAACTTTAAAGTTTTGTTTTCAAACATTTAAATAATAAAATATGTGGAACCGAGAGCCAGAAAATTTTACAAATAAGGAAGTTTTGTTTTCCACCCAATTCAGAACAAATAGAATACTAAATATGTAACAATCCTTTTTGACAAAATGAAGAAAAAAAACATTTTGCATAGCCTGTGCCACCAGGTAGAGGGGAGAGAGGAGAGTGGACACACGTTCTAGGTGTTGATCCAGAAGTGACACGCAATGTCATTTTCGGGTCCCTGTTGACAGTTTCCCCAGCCATCAAGACCGGGAAAGAATCTAATGCAGTGTGATGTGAACTGCATTCAATTTAGTCTTTTAGACCCTGCTTGTCTCATTAACCACTTGCTTACTGGGCACTTAAACCCCCCTCAGTCCCAGACCAATTTTCAGCTTTCAGCGCTGATGCACTTTGAATGACAATTGCGCGGGCATACAACACTGTACCCAAATGAAATTTTTATCATTTTTTTCCCACAAATAGAGCTTTCTTTTGGCATTTAGTTACAGCTCGGAGTTTTATTTTTTGCTAAACAAACAAAAAAAGATGCAAAAAAAAAATCATGTTTTAATAGTTTGTTATAAAATTTTGCAAACGGGTAATTTTTCTCCTTCATTGAAGTGCGCTGATTAGGCGGCACTGATAGGCTGCATTGGTGGGCACTGATGGGCTGCATTGGTGGGCACTGATAGGCTGCATTGGTGGGCACTGATAGGCTGCACTGGTGGGTACTGATAGGCATAGTTAAGGCGGCACTAATAGGCACAGATAAGGCGGCACCGATGGGCACAGATAAGGCGGCACTGATGGGCAAAGATGGGCACAGATAAGATGGCACGGATGGGTGGCACGGATGGGTGGCACGGATGGGTGGCACGGATGGGCACTGATAGGTACCACTGATAGATGGGACTGATGGGCACTGATAGGTGGCACTGATAGGTGGCACTGCTGGGCACTGATGGGCGGCACTGCTGGGCACTGATGGGCGGCACTGCTGGGCACTGATGGGCGGCACTGGGGTGCAGCACCTTTGAGGCAGATTGTGGGCACTGTGGGTGGCACTGTGGGTGGCACTGCTGGGTGGCACTATGGGCACTGCTGGGTGGCACTGCTGGGGGGCACTTACTTTTTATCAGGGTGGCACTGCAGGGGGCAGGTGGGCACTGGCAGGGGGCAGGTGGGCTCTTGCATTGCTGGCCGTGATCGGGACTGATGTCCCGATCACGGCCGCCGGTGATCGGCTTTTTTCTTTTTTTTTCTCCTCGCGCTGTCAGCGCGAGGAGGAATACTAGCCGATTACCGGCTCCGTTATGTCACCTGATCAGCTGTCATTGGCTGACAGCTGATCACGTGATAAGGGGTCGGGATCGACCCCTTGCACGGATCGGTGATCAGGCGAGTCTCATGGACTTGCCGATCACAGAGCGCGCCGCGCGCGCCCCTTAGGGCGCGCGCAGGCTGCTCGTACACGGGACGACGTCAATAGACGTAGTCCCGGAAAAGGAGATCCGCTCTGTAGCCGTCAATTGACTATAGCGCGGATCTCAAGTGGTTAAAGAGAACCTGTCACCAAACAAATCATCACCTAATGGAGTTTTTGTTCTCTAGGTGCCGGGGGGGGGGGCAAGTAAAAAAATAAAAATAAAAAAAAAGTTTTTTTATTGTAAAAAATGAAATTACACTCAGAGCACATACAATCTCCCCCCCCCAAAAAGCTAGCTTTTAACAGCGTTTCTCTGCATCTATTCAAAATCAATGGTTCGCTATGAGAGCCCATTGATTTATGTCACATCCAAGATGATCCGACTTGTGGTGCGATTTGTGCGCTAAACATCTTGAAGTGGAAGCCCTCTCCAAAATGAAAAAAAAAAAAAAACGGTTTGGGGTCCCCCCCTCCAAGACCTATACCAGACCCTTTCCGAGCATGCAGCCCGCAAGTCAGGAGGGGGGGGGGGGAATGAGCAGGTGAGGGCAAAGTCCCCCTGCTCCAAAGCACCCCCCCCCCACACCAGAGCACCTTGTCTCCATGTTGATGGGGACCAAAGCCTCTCCCCACAACCCTGGCCAGTCGTTGTGGGGGTCTGTGGGCAGCTTATCGGAATCTGGAAGCAAGGGGCCCCCAGATCCTGGCCCCCCACCTTATGTAAATAAGTAAGGGGTACATTGTACCCCTACCCATTCACCCAAAAAGGTATAAAAAATAAATAAAAACAGTACAAAGGTTTTTAAGTCCTTTATTAAAGCAACTCCGATGTATCTTCTTCCTCTGGTCTTCTCCCCTCTGCGGCTCTTCTCCCTCCTTTGCTGAGGTCTTCTCCACTCTCTGGCTCTTTTCCTTCCGCTATATTCTTCCGTTGTCTTCTCCCTCTGCCGGGTCTCCTCTCTACGCTGTCTTCTCCCTCTGTTCTTCCTCCGATGCTCTGGGTCTGGCTTGGATTTTGGGGGGACCCCACGCCATTTATTTTTTCATGTTGGCGTGGGCTTTCCCTTCAATAACCTTAGCACAAGTTGCACCACAAGTTGGATCGTCATGATCCGGCTGGGATGCGACTTCTATTCAAATTAATGGGCTTTCATAGGAAACCACCTTTAAACTGCGTTTAGGCGCTTTTAGCAGTGTCAGACATTTTTACAGCTGTAACGCAAGTCCTCTAAACGCGCTAGCCCTGGGGTTTTTTTTTCTGCAGCTTGAAAAATGCCTATGCTCCTTATTTCTTTCGGACCCTCCCTATACACATCCCATCTTGTTATCTCTGTCTTTAACAGAACAGAGTCCTTCAGTTTATATGAGCTCATAAACACACTAGAGTACCCAGATCGACGCTCTATACCCAAAGGGTTGCAAGGTAACCTGGGAGCCCCTAACCATGCCAAATATTTGGCAGCCCAGATTTCTCAACTGTCTATGTTACATGCCCCTTTTGACACCCCATTGTGGGTGCTTTTGGAATTACCTACCTAAACCCCGGATTCTCTCGTTGCTTTGGTTTCCTCATAATTTACGCCCCCTGACACTAAGTCCTCTTATGCTTCATGGCTTGAAATTGTGGGACTCTGTCAGATATTCGGGAAATCTGATGTTCCCTTTCATGCCTCTTTTAACGACTGTTAACAACCCTCTTTTTCTGCCGGGACTAGAACAACCCCATTCCTTCTCTTGATGAACCTCCAGTGCTCATTTTGCTACTATGCGCTCGTTCCCATAACAGGAGACCCTCCAGGAGACATATGAGATGCCTGGGCAAGAACATTTCCATTATTTACAATTGGCCAACTAGATTTTATCTCTCCATCACACTGCCTCCTTTCTTTTTTGCAAGAAGTCCTTTGAGCATACCTGTTTACACTCCCCGGGGGCCACTGGTCTTATTTCATTGCTTTACACCTCCCTTAATGGTAGGTCATCTTTATCGACCCTTTCCTATGTGACACAATGGGAGCGGGATCTGGGTTTAAGTGTTGAGGGGAAGGACTGGAGAAAAGCTTGGATGACAATAGCGAAATTCTCATTTAATACTAACATTTTTGAGGCTGCATTTAAAGTGCTCCTGCAGTGGTACTGGGTCCTGGCAAGGCTTGCCCATGCTTACCCTGGTAACAGTGACAGATGTTTTCGTAATTGCGATCAGTGTGGGGATGTCCTAAATATATGGAGATCATGCCCATGTCTGATTGGCTTCTGGTCCATAGTCTTTGGCCTATTACAATCCTTATTTCATATAACAATTCATAAAAATGCCTGACTGGCTTTTTTTTACATTGTCCTATACCAGGTCTTTTCACGCACAAGCGGAAATTGGCCTCATACCTTTTTATATCTGCCAAGCAAATTATAGCCCAGGCTTGGAAGACTCCATCTGTTGCTTTTCAGGGAGTGAAAACCAGAATGACTGCCCTGATGGTTGATGAGCAGATGTCCAGTATTTTGAAAGATTTGCATGCAAAATTCTTAAACTTTTGGGACCCTTCCATAATGTACTCCTGCCTGTCCCTGCCCCCAACTAGCTATGGCCGACTGTAAACTTTGCTTGTGCAGGTCACGTGTCTGTAGTACTCGCCCTCTCCTGGGGCGTCTTTGTCCTCTTTCCCCCTTTTATTTCTCCTCTGTCTTTTTCTCTTCATTCTTGATATGGAGGCTATTATATGAAGACCGATTTCCCTTAGGGGACAATACAGTATAGCTTTTGGGTCCTGGTAACAGTTGACAGTTATGTTAATTATTCTACGTACATGCGCTGTTTCTTTTGTCAGAGCCTGTTCAATATCGCCCCTGCGTGGTCAAACCATGGCTTGTCATACTCTCTTGAACCCTAATAAAAATATTCAAACAGAAAAATGCCTATGCCACTTAGAGCTCCTAAAAGCCTGTGTGTGCATTAGGCTATAGAATATGGGGAGGTGTTTTTAACCACCTCAATACAGTGGCCACTTACACCCCCTTCCTGACCAGACCAATTTTCAGCACTCTCACAGTTTGAATGACAATTACTCAGTCATTGATATTTAAAATGGAACAAGTGTGTATCTATCACAGGGTGGTGTCTGTGGATACACTGATAAATGAAATGCCACGTCCTGGTTATCACTTTGTGAATGTAAATATTGACAAGGAAAAGGGGGAGTAAGGGAGAAAAATAAAAAATAAAAATAAAAGAACCTTCACACAAAAGACCTCAAAAGAAAAAATGTGGGTTCAGTTGGACTTTTTAGGCCCCTTTCACACATGCGGATGGTATGTCCGTATTTCATCCATCCGTTTGCGGATGAAATACGGGCCATACATTCATCCCTATGGGATAGTGGGTGTCTGCGGATGAGCATCTGCAGACACCCGCTATTGTCCGCCTCCGCAAATGTCCGATTCTGCAGACGGAGGAAAATCCTATTTTTCTGTCCGTCTGCAGAGCGGATCGGATGAACACGGACACACGGTCCGTGCTCATCCGATCCCCATAGAGGAGAGCGGAGAGCTGACAGGGCGGTCCCCGCACAGTGTGCGGAGACCGCCCTGTCCGCAGCCGGCTCAGCGGGGACAACGGAGCGATCCCCGCTGAGCGAGCGGATCTTCACGGGGCGGATCTTTACTGATCCGCCCCGTAGGAATTATTTCTATTTATTTTTAAAACAAAAAATAAAAACAGAAAATAAAGAGTTCAATTTCCTTTTTACACACAAAAAAGAAATGTTTCCTCCTTATAACTACACATTTAACATCCTATCAAAAGTAGTAAAAATCCATTTCAAATTTCCAAAAAGGAAAAAACAAAAATTTTGTGAAAAAAAATGCCTTTGTTTCTGTGATACATTTTTGCTAATTAGTCATTTTTCTTCATAAATTTTGGCCACAATTTATAGTGCTACATATCTTTGGTAAAAATAACCCACATTAGTGTATATTATATTATTATAGATCACATCTGATCAGGTCTTCAGTACATCAGGTGTATCTCATTTCTTGAAACTAACAAGTCAGGAAAGTACAAATACCCCCCAAATGACCCCTTTTTAGAAAGCAGACATTCCAAGGTATTAAGTAAGTAGGATGGTGAGTTTTTTTAAGTTCTCTTTTTTTCCCACAATTCTTCGTAAAATTAAGATTTTTTTTTATTAATTTTTTTACAAAATTGTCATATTATCAGGTTATTTCACGCACAGCATATGCATACAACAAATTACACCCCAAAATACATTCTGCTACTCTTCCCGAGTATGGCGATACCACATGTGTGAGACTTTTACACAGCCTGGCCACATACAGAACACCAACTGAAGTAGTACCTTCAGATGTTCTGCGAGCAAAAATTACTTTTTTCTCATCTCATCTCATTTCACAGCCACCTATTAGCCCTTGTACACACGGTTGGAGATTCCGACGGAATGTGTCCGATCGGACCGGTTTGTCGGATATTCCGACTGTGTGTGGTCTACATCAGACTGTTTCCGTTGGAGTATCCGACGGACCAAGTTTTCCAACTTGTTGGTAAAATTTTCCGACAAAATGTTCAGATCGGACATACTCCGATCATGTGTAGAGAATTCCGATTGGACAAAGTTCCACGCATGCTCAGATAAAATTCCTATACCAAAGCTATTGGCTACTAGCATGAACGTAGTCCCGTCGTAACAAAATAATGTAATCACGTCGGATTTTCCGACAACTTTGTCCGACCGTGTGTATGCAACAGTTTTGGACAAAATCAGTCGGACAAAATCCGATGGATTTGGTTGTCGGAATCTCCGCCCGTGTGTACAAGGGCTTATATTTTGAAGGCCATGGAGTACCAGGACAATGGAATTTCCCATAAAATGACCTCATTTTGGAAAGCAAACACTCCAACGTATAATCTGTGAGGTATAATGAGTCTTTTGAACGGTTCATTATTTTCCAGAAGTTTTTGGAATATGTGGAAAAAAAATGAAAACGCATTTTTTTTTTTTACACATAGTTGTCAATTTATAAGATATTTCTAACACATAGCATGTATATAGCAAAAATTACACCCCAAAACACATTCTGCTACTCCTCCTGAGTATGGCGATACCACATGTGTAGGACTTTTACACAGCCTGGTCACATAGAGAGGCCGAACATTGAAGTAGTACCTTCAGGCGTTCTAAGAGCATAAATGACACATCTCATTTCATTCCTACCTATCACAATTTTGAAGGTCATGGAGCACCAGGACAGTGCAATTACTCACAAAATGACCCCATTTTGGAAAGCAAACACCCCAACGTATATTCTATGAGCCATGGGCTGCAGATAGGTACTCTGATGTGCTGGTGACAGGTACTTGAGTACTCTGATGGCCTGGGGACAGGTACACGGATACACGGATGGACTGTGACAGGTACTCGGGTACTCGGATGGACTGCGACAGGTACACGGGTACTCGGATGGACTGCGACAGGTACTCGGGTACTCGGATGGACTGCGACAGGTACTCGGGTACTCGGATGGACTGCGACAGGTACTCGGGTACTCGGATGGACTGCGACAGGTACTCGGGTACTCGGATGGACTGCGACAGGTACTCGGGTACTCGGATGGACTGCGACAGGTACTCGGGTACTCGGATGGACTGCGACAGGTACTCGGGTACTCGGATGGACTGCGACAGGTACTGGGGTACTCGGATGGACTGCGACAGGTACTCGGGTACTCGGATGGACTGTGACAGGTACTCGGGTACTCTGATGGACTGTGACAGGTACTCAAGTACTCTGATTGACTGTGACAGGTACTCTGATGGACTGTGAGTGACATGTACTATGAGGGGTGGTGACAGGTACTCTTTATTGGGGGGGGCAATCAGTGTGATTGGTGTACACTGTAAGCGGTAACGAGATGTTACCGCAATCTCCTCCTCACACACGATCGGTGTGTGAGGAGGAGAACCCGGGAAACCTCTTGTTACCGCGGTTTGTTTACATTTTAGTGATCGCCTGTGAAACAATCACAGCCGATCACGTGGGTAAACAGCCGGCCAATGGCTGTTAACCAGCGTCGGTGACGAGCAGTGTTCCTGGGGAACACGCCGCCACCGACGTGCACGCTCAGAGCGCTCGCGTGCATTCGCCATGCACACTGGGGTGTGACCATCTGTGATCGGCCGTGGCTTCATCACGGCCAATCACATGGTAAACAGCCATGCGCAATGGCTGTTCACACCCTTCGGTGGCGAGCGGTGTCTCCGTGACACGCCAGCACTGAAGAAACAGGGATGCGCTAGCATTCCCTGTTTAAACGGGAGGACGTCATATGACGCCCTCCCGCCACAATAGGTCCGCCACCTGGCCGTCATTTGACAGCCGGCGGTCGGAAAGTAGTTAAGCTGCGGGAAAAAAATGTCTGATGCTGATAAAAGCAGCTGTAAAAATGCATGTGCATGAGGCCTTAAGCCGCGTACACACGGGCGGACTGTCTGTCCAACTTAGTCCGTCGAAACACATTTCAGCGGACAGTCCGCTCGTGTGTGGGCTTCAGCGGACTTTTTTAGGGGGCAGTCTGGCGGACTAAGTATTTCGGAATTTCCGTAATATTGTCCGTCCAACTTTGGTTTCAGCGGACAGTCCGCTCGTGAGTAGGCTAGTTCGACGGACTAAGTATGGCGCATGCTCAAAGGATTTACACAGCGAAAGGTTGCATTGCTGTGTATTGGACGTCCTATTTCTAGTCCCGTCGTACGTGCTGTACACGTCATCGCGCAAGCTTTCGACGGACTGTTTGTTCATCGTGTGTGGTCAAGTCCGTTCATTTGAAAGTAGGACGGACTGTCCGTCGGATTGTCTGACGGACTTAGTTGGCCAGACAGTCCGCCCGTGTGTACGCGGCTTTACATTTTACAAAAAAAACCTGGGTAATTGGTTGCATTTTTGTTCCCCCTAGACCTTGTGTTTCCTAAGCCTTTGTGGTAATATCATGTGACATAAAAAAATTGGAACTACCACTATTTTATTCTGTAGGGTGTCTGCTTTCAGAAAATATATCATTTTTGGGGGTTTTATGTCATCTCCAGGCCTAAAATTCTTTTTTAAAAGTTCACAAAAAAGGTTTTGGCTGTGAAAAGGTTATAGAATAAGTTCACCTCCAGGAATGTGTTACATGTTCCACCAGTAAGGTTTGTTAGTTAAGAAAAAATGTCAAACTTTTTTAGCTGGCTCCTAAATTCACAGCATCTTTGTTAAGCCCTGCTCTAGTCTATTATTGTATAGTAGTATTATTATGAAAGTTCTATGTTTCATATCATACAAAGATGGAGGGGATCAATCACTGACCGGTAGATTGTAGACAAAATCACAACCTGCGTGACCCTAATAAATAGTTAGCGCCAGTAAAATATACAGATAGACAAATTTTAGAAAATATATAGCTGACATATACACACATATACAAAGTATATGAAAAGCGTAGAACAGGAAAAAAAAAAAAAAAGTTAGTGGTAATATCAAAAATAAACAATGCTGATGGAATTCTAGCATGTAAAACAATATATTATGTTATACTCTTTATTGGGCACTCATTGAAACTGCTTTACCACCAACAGAGAATGCCTATGTACTGAAATATTCCGCTGAAAAACATTTGAAATAAAAGGTTCATGGGATACGTTCTGGCAACGTCGTACAATTAATTTGGCCCATATAGCTTTCCACAGGGCTTTTATGGTTAGCGCCTGCATTCCTTGGAAAAAAAGCTGAGTCAGATATGGAATCACAATGTGTTTCTGCTGAAGGGCAACACTGAATACAAACCACAACAACTTCGCCCGTGAGCATGTTTTCAATTAAGAACTATGAATTCTCAGAGAGTGAGCATTGAATACAAGTAAAGTTTAGGCAATGGAAACAAACGTTACTGAGCACCAAGTATAAGCCTGGAGGCAGCTCAGTGCTGCAGGAATTCACACCCAGTTCATGCTCAGTCTTGCCAAAGCAGATCAAGCAAGTAGAGGAATGCAATCTAATCCAACCGAATCTTGGTATAAGCCACACATCTCAAATTAAATTAGGCAATGGCAAGTATTTACACAAAAACAAAGTTATCCTTGTGTGGCCCTTCTGCCGTTTACTTTTCATTTCAGTAGAATACCGCAGACTATGGCCCTTTGTCTGCAACAAGATACACCTGCAGCTATAATCTTTCGTGGCTTTTCTCTGTAATCAAGAATATATGACGAAACATGGCACAATAAATTCCTAATGGCAAAGACCAGAAACAACCACTTCCTCTTGATATCCAAAGTAAACTGTTTGACGTTAATACATTACCTAATACCAACTGCAAACTATTTTTATTCCTAAATACACTATACAGCAGAGTGCAAACCATGTTGTATATTGGCTCGAAGAATATGGAAGAGATTTTCTGTGCATTCAAACAATTCAATCAACTCTAGCCCAAGAGAAAAGTGAGGACTAATTTTTGCCTGTGGAGTTGTTAAACTAACATAGGCAGGCCATACATGGTGCAAATTTCTTTCCTGCAACCATGGGTTGCAGGAAATACATTGTCACGATTCCCCCACCAACACAGACAGTGCTGACAGGGTAATCCCTCCTGCCGAGCCATTGTCTGCTGGGAGAGGACAGTAACTATGGCTAGAAGCTATAATAGCCACTAATTATAATTGTAAGAGAATCGGGCAGGCAGGCTGGTTGTACCCAAGTTGATCGATCAACTTGGTAAATTCAGCCTGCCCATTAACGATTCAAATCTCATTCAAACCGTGTATGGCTGGCCCTACTGTATCTAATAACTACTTTCTTCAATGGGGAAGCAGCTAATAAAGTCAAGGTCCAAACAACCTGAAAACGATTGGTATCTTTGTCTATAACATTACATCTCTCACATCATTCTCATTGTCAGCAAGAATGGGGGTCTCAAAATATTATTAAACTCTCCATTTTTTCAGCAGCCAATTTAATTACTTACTGGAGGATGCAGTTTCTTTATCCTTTATTCCTTGCCCCAGGTTTCCTAATTCAGGGTGGCTCCTTTTTCTTGCAGTGTCCTACGGAGCCACTCACCCTTGCATGCAGGGACTAGAGTTGTGTCTTCCTGTGCTGTGTGCATTTATAGAAAACATAGCACCAAAGCCTAGGATGGCAAGGCACTCATCTGCTCCTCCCTCCCCCTTCTCCAAGCTAACAAACTGGTTTAACCACTTGAGACCCGCGCTATAGCCGAATGACGGCTACAGCGCGGATCTCCTTTGCCGGGACTACGTCTATTGACGTCGTCCCGTGCACGAGCGGCCTGCGCACCCCCTGAGGGGCGTGCGCGGCGCGCTCTGTGATCGGCGAGTCTATGAGACTCACCTGATCATGGATTGGAGCAAGGGGTCGATCCCGACCCCTTATCACGTGATCAGCTGTCAGCCAATGACAGCTGATCATGTGATACAACGGAGCCGGTAATTGGCTATTATTCCTGACAGCGCGAGGAGAAAAAAAAAAGACCCGATCACTAGCGGCCCTGATCGGGACATCAGTCCCAATCATGGCCAGCCCTGCCAGTGCCCACCTGCCCCCTGCCAGTGCCCACCTGCCCCCTGCCAGTGCCACATCAATAAAAAATGTGTCCCCCCCTGTCAGTGCCACCCAGCAGTGCCCACAGTGCCACCCAGCAGTGCCCACAATCTGCCTCAACAAAGGTGCTGCACCCCAGTGCCACATATCTGTGTCCATCAGTGTCATCTACCAGTGCCCATCAGTGCCCAGCAGTGCCGCCCATCAGTGCCCAGCAGTGCCACCTATTAATGCCACCTATCAGTGCCCATCAGTCCCATCTATCAGTGGTACCTATCAGTGCCCCTTAGTGCCACCGATCCGTGCCACCCATCTGTGCCACCCATTCGTGCCATCTTATCTGTGCCCATCTTTGCCCATCAGTGCCGCCTTATCTGTGCCTATTAGTGCCGCCTTAACTATGCCTATCAGTGCCCACCAATGCAGCCTATCAGTGCCCACCAATGCAGCCTATCAGTGCCCACCAGTGCAGCCTATCAGCACCAGTGCAGCCTATCAGTGCCGCCTCATCAGCGCACTTCAATGAAGGAGAAAAATTACCTGTTTGCAAAATTTTATAACAAACTATTAAACATAATTTATTTTTATTATTTTTTTGCATCTTTTTTTGTTTGTTTAGCAAAAAATAAAACTCCCAGCTGTAATTAAATACCACCAAAAGAAAGCTCTATTTGTGGGAAAAAAATAATAAAAATGTCATTTGGGTACAGTGTTGTATGACCGCGCAATTGTCATTCAAAGTGCATCAGCGCTGAAAGCTGAAAATTGGTCTGGGCATGAGGGGGGTTTAAGTGCCCAGTAAGCAAGTGGTTAAAGTGGTTGTAAACCTGCCATGCATGCTTTATAATACTAAGGCACCATAGAAATGTGCTCACATATCTAAATGCAATCTATGTAGTTTTACCTTAAAAAATCTTTTGCCCAGTGCCTGTATGAGCCCTGTCAATATCAGAAATCAGTGGGTGGGTCTCAATGCCGAAGCTCAGGAGGTGGAGTCGTGTGCTCAAAGGCCTTCCCTCCCATCTCTACACTCCCCCCAGCAAGCGAGGATTAGCCTTGTGTGCGTTCACATCACACGCAGAGCGCTTACGACCCCGTCAATGCGCGAAAGTCAAAGCTACTGTGTGTATACAAATTCGCATTGACTAGCCAAGTCCTCTCACAAGTTCCGCCCAATTTGAACTTGGGGAAGCCACCACATGACTTGGCATGGCCAATAATGCTGAGGCAGCCAAACGTAGGAGAGCTGGAAGAGGTAGGGGGAGCAATCTGTTGCTGGAATGCTGGACCCACCCCCCTTTTTCTCATGCTTGTGCATGAGAGAAATACGTAATTTGTCACATCAGTGGGGTTGTGGCGGGACACATTTTTCTCATGTGTCGGCTTTTAACCCAGCAAGAAAGATGGATCCACCATTCATGGCAAGATTGGGCACCGATGACTTGTTAACCTTTACTGTACCAGGTAAACTGCTTAATTACATTTTTTTTTATGTTTACAACCACTTTAAGACTGCGCTTTCCAATGTTAACTCTTTCCTGTGAAGATCAGACGTTCAGGGAAGCAGCACTGATAGAGAGAGAGCCGGAGACAGCAATGTGATCATAGAACTTTTTTTTTTTTTACCGGGAATGCATCAAGGTAAAAAACCTTAAGCCTTTACAACCACTTTAACAGTTTGAGAGTGTCTGAACACTGAAAATGTAAAAGTGGTTTTCAATATATTCATGGAAGAAGTGGGAAAAAGCAGCTAGATTCCAGAACAAGAGAAACAATAGAGAGCCACGAATCTATGGGGGACAAAAATGGTAAAGAGAGGGCTGGAGGGGAAGAAAGAGGGAAGTGAAGGAGAGGGGGAAAGGGGAAGGAGACGGTTCCCCCTTCTCCGACCTCTACTTCAGAACCTGACTCATGCCTGTGTTTTCTTCTTTTTTTCGATTTATTTAATTTGGACAGTCAGCACTTTGTATTCAAATAGTCTGTTGTGAGTGCTTTTCCTGGAGTCAACAAGGTCCTCCATATGCTTAATATCGTTGATCTTTACTATCCACAGGGCAATTGAGAGGACATGAGGTTGTTTCCATAACTCCAGAATACAACTTCTGGCTGTGTTGAGTAAGTGTGGAAAAATGGATGTCTTATATGTCGTCTTGTTGTTTTGATGAAGCAAGACAAATGCTGAGTTGTCCACGATTAGAAAGAATGTACACTTTTTAACAACCCAATGTACCTCAGCGCAAAAGGATTGTAAAGAGGGAAATGACCAGAATACATGTAGGATGTCACCAGTGGCACCCCATTTCTAGCATCAGTCAGGCTAGAAAAAAAAAGTTTTTGTTCTATTCTTAGTTCTTTACTGTCTGGCTTGGAGAATTAGATCACAATGACCAAAAAAAAACTCATTCTGCAAAAATTTTTAGTAGTCCAAAAATTGGGAAAAAACATACCAGAATTTACTAACTATAATTGCTACATAAGAGGATTGTTCTGCAAGCAAAACAATTATAGGTCATTCTTCCAACAGCTTTTGTTAATAGGCAGCAAAGGCTGGTTTATATTAATAGCATGCTGCCAGTTGTGAGCACCGTAAGTCATGGTCATTGGATTAGTGTCCACAAGAATAGTTTAAAGGATAAGTTAGTTTTTTTTTCAACTTTTTTTTTCTAAATTCCAGCTCCCCTATGTACCAAAATAGCATTAATGTTCTTATTTTGCCTAAATAAAACAGCTTTCCATTAATGCTACGCAGACTTATCTCCCGCTCTTCATAGCTGTTTAAACACACTACTCTATTACTTGTGCCTTACCGGACAGACTTTAGGTCATAACACAGGAAGGAGTTGACCAGCTGAGGGTAGATGAGGCTGGGTGTGTGCTAATGAGATCAGCTGGGCAACTCCTTCCTGTGTCATGACCTAAAGTCTGTCCAGGAAGTAATCAAGCAGTGTTTTTAAACAGCCATAAGACATTGAGGTAAATGTGTGTACAATAAATGGAAAGCCAATTTATTTTTGTAAAAGAAGTACATTAGTTCAGGAATGGTACATAGGAGAGCTGGCATTTAGGGGAAAAAGGGTGAACTTTAAATGTTTACAAGGCCGTCCAGTCACAAAACAATGTAGGAAACAATAAAACAAATCAATACTCACGCTAGGTGACAAATTGTGACAAACATGCAGCTGCTGTCCACTAGGTGCTAAATCACCTCAAATGACAATCAGAATAATACAGCGCTTACAGTTTGTGATAATATATAAATCATTACTGTGACAAAAATCAATTACAAAAACAAATCTCTTATAAAGTGCTCGGTGCTCCAAAAAGATTTAGAAGGTGCTTAAGTGATTCATGTAAACATGCTGTGTCACGTGACACACTCCCCACTCGTATTCCCACTCACCAGTAAAAATGGACCGTCAGCTTTGCAGTCGGGGGGTTCAAACACGCTTGTTACTGGTGTTAGGAAGAGGGGCCTCTGGAATTCCCTATTGAGATCTCTGAATAAAGGTCTCAGGGGTAGCCAAAATATCCACAGGGCTCGACAAAGCAAATAAAAGCTCATAGTGAAGTATTGTATAAAAATGTTTATTTGCACAGTCATAAGCAACCGTTACAAGATTGCAGATGAAAAAGAGCATATGACAGAGTCCGCGCGGCAAACCCGGAAGAGCATCACTCTCTGTCCTATGCTTCTTTTTATCTGCAATCATGTAAGTGTTGCTTATGACTGAACTACCCCTGAGACCTTTATTTGGAGAGCTCAATAAGGAGTTGCAGAGGTCCAATCTTCCTCACACCAGTAACAAGCATGTTTGACCCCCAGACTGCAAAGCTGAGGGTCCATTTTTTTCTGGTGAGTGGGGGTTCGAGAGGGGAGTGTGACACAGGGCACAGCATCTTTACTTGAAGAACTTCAGCACCTTCTAAATGTAGGAAAAAGGCAATCAAGACCCATAATTTATTATAAACATACACAAAAGTATCAGGTCTTTTGAAGGCTAAAGACAAACCAAGAGTCGCAAGGATATAAAAGAAAAAGTGGCCCTGTTTCTTATTACGGCGCTTATTTTGTGTGTACGATATACATATAACACATGTAGAAACAGAAAAAAAAAAAAGCTATGCTACTATAGATTCAATGGTTCTCAGCATTGTCTTCAGGTCAGTTTCACTGATGTCCAGCATTCTGTCTGGCCAAAATAGGCTGTTTTAATACTATTTAAAATTTGAATACTCACCATATAGGGCTTGTGAGCTGTTCATTTCTTTGCTTACTAATAGATGCTCCTTCTAATATTCTATCTGTTGCAAGGAATTCTCCTCAATCCCCAGCCCAGTAAAATCTTTACTTGTAGCAGGCTCATATGTTTCCCCTTTTCTCAGCACAAACATTTGACTTGGGATCAGAAGATGCTGAAGACTCAGCTCTGATTCCAGGCAACTAAGCTCTTTGCATAAGAGATTTTTTTCATGAGAACCAGAGGAGCCCTAATCATTCGGAAAATATTAAAAGCACAGAGTAACACATCCTGGCATTAAATAGACTGGCTTTACAGTGCATCCGTAAAGCATTTTTTCCACAATTTGTTATGTCACAGCCTTATTCCAAAATGGATTAAATTCATTTTTTTTATTCAGAATTCTACAAACAATACCCATAATGGCAATGTGAAAGAAGTTTGTTTGAAATCTTTATAAATGTATTAAAAAAAATAAAAAAATAACATGTACATAAGTATTCACAGCCATTGCTCAATACTTTGTTGAAGCACCTTTGGCACCAATTACAGCCTCAAGTATTTTTGAGTATGATGCTACAAGCTTAGCATAGCTATTTTTGGGAAGTTTCTCCTATTCGTCTTTGCAGGACCTCTCAAGCTCCATGAGGTTGGGTGTGGAGCGTCAGTGCACAGCCATTTTCAGATCTGGCTGGACCACTCAAGGACATTCACAGAGTTGTCCCATAGCCACTTTTGTTATCTTAGGTGTGTGCTTAGCATCATTGTCCTGTTGGAAGATAAACCTTAGCCCCAATCTGAGGTCCAGAGCGCTGTGGAGCAGGTTTTAATCAAGGATGTCTATGTACATTGTTGCATTCATGTGTCTCTCAATCATGACTAGTCTCCCAGTTCCTGCCACTGATCAACATCCCCACAGCATAATGCTGCCACCACAATGCTTCACTGTAGAGATGGTATTGGCCAGGTGATGAGTGGTGCCTGGTTTCCTCCAGACATGACGCTTGCCATTCAGGCCAAAGAATTCAATCCTTGTTTCATCAGACCAGAGATGTTTCTCATGGTCAGAGTCCTTCAGGTGCTTTTTGGCTAACTCCAGGTGGGCTGTCATGTGCCCTTTACTGAGGAGTTGCTTCCGTACAGCCACTCTACCATACAGGCCTGATTGGTTGAGTACTGCAGAGATGGTTGTTCTTCTGGAAGGTTCCACAGACAAATGCTGGAGCTCTGTCAGAGTGACCCAGGTTCTTGGTCACCTACCTGACTAAGGCCCTTCTCCCCCAATTGCTCAGTTTGGCCAAGCAGCCCACTCTAGGAAGAGTCCCGGTGGTTCCAAACTTCTTCCATTTATGGATGATGGAGGCCACTGTGCTCATTGGGACCTTCAATGCTGCAGAAAGTTTTCTGTACCCATCCCCATATCTGTGCCTCGATACAATCCTGTCTCAGGGGTCTACATTTCTTTGGACTTCATGCCTTGGTTTGTGCTCTGACATGCACTGTTAATTTTGGGACCTTATATAGACAGTTGTGTGCCTTTCCAAATCATGTCCAATCAACTGAATTTACCACAAGTGGACTCCAATCAAGTTGTAGAAACATCTCAAGAATGATCAGTGGAAGCAGGATGCACCTGAGCTCAATTTTGAGTGTCATGGCAAAGGCTGTAAATACTTATGTGCATGTGATTTTTTTTCATTTTTAATAAAATTTGTATAGATTTCAAAACAAACTTCTTTCACATTGTCATTATGGGTTGTTTGTAGAATTTTGAGGAAAATAATGAATTTAATCCATTTTGGAATAAGGCTGTAACATACCAAAGTGTGGAAAAAGTCAATACTTTCCGGATGCACTGTATGTGATCTAGCACTGATCTTTACAAGAAACATAATAGACTGAAATCTATCAGAAATAAGTTTCACATGTTATTTATCATTACAAATACCACAATAAATGAGTATGATCATATTATATCATGTAGATATACTGTTTTAAATATACATATAAAGGAATGGTGATCCACAGTACATCTACAATAAGCACATCAGCAACCTTTGAACCTACCTAGTTATAGTTTTCCTTATCTTAAATAGAGGCTGGACAATGGATGCATTGTTCATGCTGTAGGTACCACTGCCTCTTTCATACATGTTGAGCTGCTTCTAAGTGCTACATTAGAATTACAAGGCTTCCTAGTATATCCTCAATATCTATTTGCAAAAAAAACTCCACCAATGGTCAAATCTCGTTGTGATTTTGTGCAAGATCATTTATGTAGTGTATGAGCCAACATTTTCCCAGGTGTCAACTTCCTCAGTGTCATGTATTTGCTCTTTATTGAATTCCCTCTTGTTATGCCATTAAAACACGGTTTAGGTTTCTAAAAAAAGACTTCCTAGCTGGTATTACTTCTGGTTGGCAAATGAAGCTCATTTTCCCGACTTCTCCAAGTTGCCTATTTAGGGAAGAGTGCCCAGAAATATCCTGCTGATCTATAATTTATTTTTTACCAAGTGATATTCATAATAATGCAGTAAGAAATTAATGTCTATCAATATCCCTGGTGACCTAGCGGTTAATTAATGCCCAGAAATAGTAAAGTCCCTATTGGCTTACTTGCCTTCCTTTGCTCTTATCCCACTCACTCCTGCAACACTGCTACAGAATTCTGTACAGAAATGAAAACTATACAGGTCCAGGCTATCAGAAAAAAGGCTGAAGTAACTTCCAAGCCCCAGAACAAGCAAATATACTGTAGTGTTCTAAAAAAAAAAAAAAAAAAGATTTGTAAAAGAAAAGAACCACCAGGCCTGTTATATTATTACAACACATACATGAGCTTAGGGTACAACCCAATTTATTATTCATACAAGGCCAATCAAAGGGGACCAGTGGTAGTGGGTTAATGGTTTGGTTAGCAAAACAGGTTTAGCTGCTTATGTGGTTTTCTATCGTGGACACAGTTTGATTTTCCCATTCAAAGCAACGAGAGGCCCTATTAACAGTAATGACAAACTGAAATCCCCCACAGCCATTTGTATGTAATAGGTCATATGTGATTACCTGTGGAAACAGGCTGCGGCCAGGGCTGATATCCTTAGGCAGGCAATAGATGTGGTTTTCTTTTCCCACCACGAGTCAGTGATGATGTGGGAGTCCCTCCCATTGTGTTCTCCTGGCAGGGGGGCGTGGGGAGCTGCCCCTGCCCAGAGAACACAGTGATTACTACTAGCAGCTATAGCTTTGATGAATGAAGGCTCAACACAATGCCAAATAGAAATAAAAAATCCCTGTTTACACCATACATATGAGTTGGATAACATCTAAAAAAGCCCACTGGCGGTCCAATCAGTAGAGGCGCCAATTCTTGTGTGTTTAAGAAACGATTAGGGGCGGTCTGGTTTATCATTATCATCAATGTGCTGTGCTGTAATCAGTAGAAGTGGAGTCGTCCAATGATTCACCCTGACAGCACAGCGCATAAGGGAAAACAGAACAGCAGTGTATCACCTTGAACGGAGGAAGTGGAAATTTAAAGCCAGGAGATATTTGTGCACAATATACCAGAAAACCCTGATCCTTTCTTAAATACACAACAATGGGTGCCTCTGCCACTTATGCCACCTAATGGCTTTTTTTTTCTTTTTAGACACTCTCCAACTCACCTGATTCAACATCCACCTGAAAACCTTATACAGAATCCAAGACTGGAAACCCTGAGGCATCAAGTGCAACCTTTCTCATCCTGCCTAGAGACAGGATAATGTCCACCTGCACTCACAAAAGATTGCGTGTATTTACCCCATGAGGTCATTCTGCTGTAATTTACTCCCCTACCAATTTGAGGCAACTAGTATATTTTCAGTCATTCACTCTGCCATTTTCCCAAGGGCTTTCTCAACTCCCCCATTTCTTTTCAGGTGGACAATTGGAGTCATCCCAGGGGTCTACAAACAACCCTTTTGAGGCTGAACCCCTTGGATCTCCTTGGACCACCACACCCTGAATATAACGCTATACATGAACAATGAATGATGTGCGTTGTATAGAAATGCAGTAGGCCTGCATTTTTTTTGCAACACAACCCATATCACCACATGTCAATGTACTGCATAGATTTGAGCAAAACTTTGATTTTTGTGACACTTCGATAAAGTAAAAAAAGGAGGAAAATACAGCATTTGGCAAGGTAATTCCAGTCCTGGCGCAAGCAATGACGTCATTTAGTCCCAGACAGCTGCTGTGACTTGTGACCTACCTACAGTCCTGGTCATGAACAGTGACAGGAACAGGAAGTGGGCACATGCCTGTTGGAAATAGGGGGGGGCAGCAGCCTCAAATAGGGTGAGTAAAAGTTCAGAAATCAGCACATCAGAGGAACCATTACTTTCTATACCTATAAACAAGTTCAGGGGGGACTTGACTGGATGAAAACTAGAAAGCCTCTTGAAAAGCATACAGGAATTCTGCAATAGTGTAGTGCACTAAACTTCTTTTAAGATATTATGTAAAATAAAATACAGTTACGGACATAATAAGAGGGACTTATCTGGTACAAAACAAATCTAAAGGCTAACTGACAAGTCACAAGTTTAATGTGTTTACTGCTGTAAGTCATGCTATGCAGAACATAGAATAAGGTCATCATTATGAAACAGCAAGTCTTTTATGTCCCATGCATGCTGAGTGTTTAACCCTGATGTATGAGGCTTTGGCGTTGTGAGGTGCGTGAGGAACGGGTGCACCACAAACTCTGTGAGAGCTGTGACAGCTGCTGTGGCTGGTCAGGGCACCTAGAAGTCCTTACATTTTAGGGGGGGTGTGTACCCAAAGACAAATGCCTGGAATTCAGACTACACCCATTCTGGACATTTGTCCCGGGCACATTCTGACCTAAACGCAGTGCACCTATGCCCTCTGCCTATACCTAAATCATGGAGCCTCATGCACCGAGGCTAAATGCCTAAATGCCCAGTGTGAATGGGGCCGTACTGTGGGGAAAAAAACAGAATGCATTACACAATAGCTGACGGTAGATACAATATAACTAGGGATGCACCGAAATTTCGGCCGCCGAAACATATCGGCCGAAAATGGCCTTTTCGGCATTTTGCCGAAAGAGAATTCTTGCCGATAATGGCGCCGAAAATCGCGCATGCGCAGTAGCGGTGGGAGAAACTTCGGATGACATCACTCGTTCTGTGGGCGGCTTGCACGTTCCTCGCGGTTAAGACGCCGCACTCGTAAGCACGTTCCCTGCTGAGACGCTGGCACCTTCCCCGCGGACGCTCCTCGTGCTTGTGAGACGCTGCTGGGACCCGAGAGACGCTGCTGGGACCCGAGAGACGCTGCTGGGACCCGAGACGGCTTCATAGAGAGCTGCACATACTGAAGTACAACAGTGGGCACTGGGCACTGTCCCTCCTGGATGGCTACCATTACTACTATTCGCCGGTGAGCAATGCATTGCCTTTTTGCCTTAAACTGCCAAACAATCCAACTAATTTATTTTACTATACTACTGAAACTGTCATAGCAGTCAAACAACATGTATTACTTTGTGCCTTTTGTGCCATGCAGTATGGTATATTAATTAAATGTCTTACAGTACATCCTGATGTAGCAAAAAAAAAAAATGTACCGTATATACTCGAGTATAGGCCGACCCGAATATAAGCCGAGGCCCCCAATTTACCCCCAAAAAAACTGGCAAACTTATTGACTCGTGTATAAGCCGAGGGTGAGACATGCCTGTCCATCCCTGTGTGTGTGTCCGTCCATCCCTGTGTGTCCGTCCATCCCTGTGTGTCCGTCCATCCCTGTGTGTCCGTCCATCCATCCCTGTGTGTGTGTGTGTGTCCATCCATCCATCCATCCCTGTGTGTGTGTGTCTCCATCCATCCATCCATCCATCCCTGTGTGTGTGTGTCTCCATCCATCCATCCATCCATCCCTGTGTGTGTGTGTCTCCATCCATCCATCCATCCATCCATCCCTGTGTGTGTCTCCATCCATCCCTGTGTGTGTGTGTGTGTGTGTGTGTGTGTGTGTGTGTCCAGCCTACCTTTGTCCCGAGCCTCCGTCCCGTGCCTTGCCTCCTTGCCTCCGTCCCGTGCCGTGCCTTGCCTTGCATCCGTCCCGTGTCGTGCCTTGCCTTGCCCCCGTCCCGTCCCGTCCCGTGCCGTGCCGTGCCTTGCCTTGCCTCCGTCCCGTGCCCTCTTCGTCGGCGGCCATTGTAAAATTCAAAAGCTGCGCCGCCGCCTTCGCCTGTGATAGGCGGAACACTGAATTTCCCAGCAGCCTGTGTTCCGCCTATCACAGACGTCGTATCATCCTCGTCCGTAGTACGAGGATGATACGATGTCCGTGATAGGCGGAACACAGGCTGCTGGGAAATTCAGTGTTCCGCCTATCACAGGCGAAGGCGGAGCCGGAGGCGCGGCTTTTGAATAGAATGGCCGCTGTCTGTCTGCTCGACACGCTGATCGAGCGGGCAGACAGCGATGACTCGAGTATAAGCCGAGGGGGGCACTTTCAGCCTCAAAAAAGAGGCTGAAAATCTCGGCTTATACTCGAGTATATACGGTAAACTGATTTGAAATGGAATGGCATGCTATTTATTATTCTGTAGTACTAGTATACTATAAAATGTATGCCCTTGTTGTCATTTGGTATAGTATAGCACACTGACATGACATGATTTATCATTTTTTTTAAAACATGACAGACAGTACGCAATATAATATATTATATTTAACAACTATATATATATATTATATATTTTATTGTACAACAAGCACATGAAGTTATAGTATTATATTATACTGCAGAATAGCGCCCAAAAAATTAAATATAGCATGAAATTGCAATTGCAATTTGCATGCAAGCAATCCATTCCATTTGCAATGAAATTTAATCAGTGCAATTATATTATCTTTTGGTACAAGTCAGGATATATACTGCAGTGCAGACATATTAACTACCTTGCATGGCAAGAGCTGCAGCGTTTAAAAAAAAAAGTGATAGTTTGTTATTATTTTTTAAAGCTGCCTCCTGGGGTTTAGCTTTAAAATTAATTTCGTCCTTTTTTTTCTTTTCCCCCTCAGATTTCACTCCCACTATAGATCATTCTATGCTATTATTCTGCGCTACCAGCAAAGGTGGACCATGTCTGCAGTGTGGAAATATTTTAAAGTTTCTGATAAAGACCCCAAATTTGCAATCTGTAGTCTTTGCTCAGCAGAAATTTCAAGAGGGGGTACAGTGCCAAGGCATTTTTCAACAACAGGTTTGATACACCATCTGAAAACACGACATCCAGTTCAGCATTCAGATTACAAGAAAACAGTGCCACTTCCAAAAAGTGACTCAGGCTCAACACCATCTGTGGCCACGGTCTTTGAAAAGGTTAAAAAATTTGCAAGTGACAGTCCCAAAGCTCGTGCCATAACAGATAAAATTATGGAATTTATTGCATTAGACGACCAGCCATTCTCTGTTGTGGAGGACATTGGATTCCGTAGGCTTATGCAACATATTGAGCCGCGTTACTCACTACCAAGCAGACGCTACTTTGCAGATACCTGTCTACCTGAATTGTTTTGCAGTGTTAGAAAACACATTCAAGAGCTCATGACTACCGACATCATAGCAATCAGTTTTACTACCGACATTTGGAGTTCAGACGTCAGTCCAACGAGCATGCTTAGCCTGACAGCGCAGTGGATAGATGACAAATTTCAATTGCAAAACATCCTACTTAACGCACGTGAGTTTGTTGGATCACATACTGCAGCAGCAATAGCTGACACTTTAAAATCCATGCTTGACACTTGGCACATTGAGAAGTCTAAAGTGCATTTGATTGTACGAGATAATGCGCGGAACATGGCAAAGGCAATGGAGGACAGTGAACTTAAAAGCATACCGTGTATGGCACACACGCTGCAATTGGCTGTGAATGAAGGATTGCTGAGTCAGCGCACCATATCTGATATTGTATCAAAAGGAAGAAAAATTGTGGGTCACTTTAAGCATTCTCCACTTGCTTATTCCAGATTACAAGCTTTGCAGATACAGTTTGGAATGCCACCGAAACGACTGCAGCAAGATGTAGCCACTCGTTGGAACAGCACCTACTATATGCTGCAAAGTCTTTTTGAACAAAAGCGTGTTTTAGCTGCATACATTGCAGATTACGAGCTGCCGGCAACACTGAGTGCACATCAGTGGATGTTAGTTGAAAATAGTTTGTCTCTTCTATCTCCATTTGAACAGTTAACAAAAGAAATAAGCTCAACTAATGCTTCCATTTCTGAAGTTATTCCCTTGATTGCCGCACTGAAGCGTCTGCTAGGAAAAGAGATAGAAACAGACCATGGCGTAAAAACGGCTAAAACCACTCTACTGGAGGCTGTTACCAACCGGTTTCAAGACACCGAGTCCAACCCTCTGTACTGCATTGCAACAGTTCTAGATCCTCGATTTAAAGAGCATTATTTTAATGTTGAGAAAAAGCAGCGTGCACGGGAAATGATACAGGCACAAATGGAGGTGGTGGAAGCATCCGGTGAAGGAGTTTTGAGGTGTAGCACAGAGGAACGTGAGAAGAAACAGTTGCATACAAGTGAAGAGGAACACGCTCCCTCCATATCTGATATGTTTGAAGAAATTTTACATGAATGCACCCCGGTCCATAGCAGTGCAACAACAAGTGCAGCTACCCAACAGCTGGACATTTATTTAGCTGAACAGCCTATCGCCAGAAGTGACAATCCTCTTGTGTACTGGCGCATCAACAAACAACGTTTTCCTTTGCTTGCACAGATTGCACGCAGATATTTATCTGCCCCAAGCACCAGTACAGAGAGTGAGAGACTATTCAGTCTAGCATCTCATATTCTTGACGAGAAGAGAAACCGTCTCTCCTGTGAGAAAGCGGAGCAACTTTTGTTCTTAAAGCTAAATCTGCCACTTATACTGAAATAGATTTATAAATCCGTAGCATAGACCAATTCCTTTACCATGTTGTTGAACATAGTAAATGAATTGGCATTGGACTGTGCTATTTGGACAATTGGAACATACAACATAGTATGACTGACTACCAGTATGTTCCAGTTGTCTAGTTGTGCCATACTGCCATTAGTTGTTTGTTCATTGTAGTAGTTCTACAGTTTTTGCACTTCTTCAATTTAAGAGATCTCCAGTTTTAGTACTGTACACAGTCACACACATCATACATAGTTTGTTGCTGTTGGGCCAAACTATATCTCTCTCTCCCTAAGCTTTCAGCCTGCTGCATGGCAGCAAAACTGTATGTCCTGTATTTGTGGCTGTCCACATATTCCAGTACTATACACTATACCACACTGTGTTCCAGATATGGGCAGAGACTTCCAGAAACAGACTAGTCTACATTGCTTGCTGTGATTGCCCGAGCACCGCTGCTGTAGACCAGACTGTAGACTGTGTTCCAGGATGTCTCTGCTCATACCCGGGGGCCGGAAAACAGTGTGGTCTACTGTATGACTGTGTATGTAACCCGCAGCTACATATATACACTTTTATCGCACATGCAGCCGCTGACACCTTAGGGAGAGAACTTAGGGGGGAAAAAATAAATTACTACAGTTCTCTCAGGTTGGAAAATATTTATTGCATTTAGCATACTTATATATTACTGTGAAACAGAATAACAGCCTTCTGCCATTGTTATTCTTTATAGTTTGTTGTTGGGACAAAACTGTCAGTCATTGATTGTCTCTCCCTAAGCTTTCAGCCCGCTGCATGTGCAAAACTGTATGTCCTGTATCTGTGGCTGTCTACATATTCCAGTACTATACACTATACCACACTGTGTTCCAGATATGGGCAGAGACTTCCAGAAACAGACTAGTCTACATTGCTTGCTGTGATTGCCCGAGCACCGCTGCTGTAGACCAGACTGTAGACTGTGTTCCAGGATGTCTCTGCTCATACCCGGGGGCCGGAAAACAGTGTGGTCTACTGTATGACTGTGTGTGTAACCCGCAGCTACATACATACACTTTTATCGCACATGCAGCCGCTGACACCTTAGGGAGAGATAACTGAATTACTACTAGTTCTTCTGGTTTAAGTTGAAAATTAATAAAGTCTAAGACATTAAGTCTTCTTAGACTTAGTCTTAGTCGTTTTATTTTTATATTATTTTATTTCATTTTTTTAATTTATTTTGTTATGGTTCAATGTGCACTGACTGCAGTCTACACTGTAGGATATGCGGTAGTAATTTATCATTTAATTTTGTATTTTATTTGATTTTATGATTTTATCTTCTGTGTCCACTGTCCAATTTATTTGGGTTGCTTTATTAAAGTACTGTTATTTTCCATTACTGGACTATTCTTTTATTCATAAAATTAATGATTCAGTTGAATATGAATACTATAATGAATAATACTATATAAGGCGATTTTATATATCTTTTTTTTTTTTTATATATATATATATAAAAAAAGCCATTTTCGGTTTCGGTGCTGTTTCGGTATCGGTTTCGGTTTTCGGCCTAGTGTATTTTTCATTTTCGGTATCGGTTTCGGCACCAAAAAACCCATTCGGTGCATCCCTAAATATAACAGACAAAACATTTCACAGACAATTATAAGACAATGAAAACTGTGAAAGGACCATCATAAAAAAAAAAAAAGGAGCACTGCAAGCAGACAAAATATTAGCAAATTTGTAGAAATAAAGCTTGGTCTCGCCATCTCTAGGTCCTAAACTTACCTGGTGCACTTTTATTTTAACTAATAGCTTTATTGACTATTACATTGGTTCATTGGAGGCGAGCGCAAATTTGCAGTCTTAATTTGTCCATAATTTCAGCTGTTAATATCCCTGATTCTTTTGAAATGACCATTTTAGGATGGTTATGTTAACATCTAAAACTTTTTCTTTTTTCGCTCCAGGTTTAATACATTGATGCTAAACAACTTACACATATGTTACTAGATTAATAAAACATCAAGGCCTGAAAGCAAATAAAAATAAAAACTACTTTCAGCCAACCTGCACTTCCGATAAACAGATCAGTATTTGATTCCTAATGCCTGGCCTTTCAGAACGAAGCCGAGGTTCTACTCAGAAAATTGTGAAAAAAAATTGTAAGCTACTATACAAACTAAAACGTAGTCGCCCCCACTAGCTAGCTGCCATAACCCCAGTATCCTCTTCCTCAGCGAGCGGTCCGCTTTCAGATAAAAGTGGTCTCTGTGGCGGATTTGCCGCAAGATCACTTATCTGCGGAGGGAGAGGGCCCCTCCCGTCGTGCTTCAGTACCCTCCGGAGCCGCCGGTAGCGGCAGAGGCGATCGGATCCTGTGTGGTATGGAGTTGAGTGAGGGGAAGATGGCCCCCATCGGGCTCCATACCAATGCAGGGCTCTTAAAGCAACATTTATTTATTAACATTTTTTTCAAAAAGACATTTTTTCTATTTTTATTTTTTTTATTGAATTTTAGTGCAAATATGAGATATTGAGGTCTTTTTGACCCCATAGCTCATCTCTAAGAGGTCCTGTCATGCTTTTTTTTTTATTACAGGGGATGTTTACATTCCTTGTAATAGGAATAAAAGTGACCCTTTTAAAAAAAAAAAAAAAAGAACAGTGAAAAAAAGAAAAAAGAAAAAAGGTAAAATAAATAAGAAAAAATGTTTTTTTTTCTTTTAAAAACGCCCTGTCCCGCAGAGCTCACGTTCAGAAGCGAATGCATACGAATGCAAACCACACATTTGAGGTACCGCCGTGATCATTAGAGCGAGAGCAATAATTCTAGCCCTAGACCTCCTCTGTAACTCAAAACATGCAACCTGTAAAATTGAGGGTAAAAGTTTGTGGCCATTCCACGAGGGGGCGTAATTTTGAAGCATGACATTTTGGGCATCAGTTTACTTGGCATAACATCATCTTTTACAATATAAAAAAATGGGCTAACTTTAGTGTTGTTTTACTTTTTAATTAAAAAAAATGTATTTAAAAAAAAAGTGTGCTTGCAAGACTGCTGTGCAAATACCATGTGACAGAAAGTATTGCAACAACCACCATTTTATTTTCTAGGGTGTTAGAAAAAAATATATATAATGCTTGGGGGTTCCAAGTAATGTTCTAGTGAAAAAAAAAATTATTTTAACTTGTAAAACAAGTTTGAAAAATGGGCCCGTTCTTAAAGTGGTTAAGTGAAACCAACATGCCCAGTGTCCATTTCTATTAGTGAAAATAAATGAATGAATTGATCTCTTCACAAACATCTACCTCTGTGCCTCTACTAAGGTTCCTGTGCTCCCTTCACCGGATGTGCCCTCACCTTATATCCTATAAAATCATGCCTTGTTAGTGATTATTGCCCTGGAACTCTCTCCGCTCAGTAATTTTCTTTCCCTATCAAGTTTTGCAAGGTTTTGTTTCATGCTAGTTTCATAAAATTACCAGATTACTTAGACTCTGCCTAGATTCTGATTTCCTGCTTTCAGCTCTGCCACTAAGGACAGCATTAAGCAGGGAGTTTGCAAGCAGCATCGATAAGGAAGGAAAATTACTGAGAGGAGAGTTCCAGAGGATTAATCACTAACAAGGCATGATTTTATAGGATATAAGGTGAGGGCACATCCAAGGTTCTACTCAGAGCTCTCTGCAGATAAGGTAGCCTAGAGGTGTCAAAGAGTGGCTCTTGTGACATTCACAATACGGTAGTTCTGACATAGGCCAATATGACTGGCACTGCTTCAAGAGTAAAGTGGAACTGAAACTACAACAGTTGTTACCCCATGACGTCTAGGCAAACATCTTTGCCAAGATCACTTATCACATTTTGTAATGTCTGTAACCACTGTGAGGACATTACGATAGGCAGCTTGTGTTAAGGATGTATGGGATACATGTCCCTAAAACCCATGGAGTTGATCAGGCGGCCAGGGTTTTTATCCTAATTATTGTTAATGTCATAGCCCACCCTCGCTACCCCTCTGTTTAATGCTGTCCTCCTTTGTGGCAGAGCTGAAAGCAGGAAATCAGAATCTAGGCAGAGTAATCTGGTGATTTTATGAAACTAGCATGAAAGAAAACCTTACAAAACATTCTAAAATTGCCTTTTCTCTTTTAAACAGGTTGTACAAACATAATATCATTAGGGGAAGGAAAAATCACTAGCAGGTAATTACCATTCTGGCAAAAATAAAAAAACCTAACATGAGCTTTTAATATATTTTACTATAGCCCAAAAAAGTTTGGCGCTAGATAAACTTTAATACTCATTTTTTGCATAGTGTGTATTGGCTAAATCCTTTGTTGTATTGGCTAAAACCTTGACTACAAAAACCAGAAAGTCAAATAATCCAGACAATACTAATAAATTTAAGATTACTTTTATTAATCCCGATGTGAACATATTCCCTGGCACCTGCCTTAAAGTGAGAGAGAATATTAGCAGCAGGAACACACCTTCCAGGGCCGGCGCTACAGGTAGGCAAACTAGGCGGGCACACGGCCACTAGGGGTGTTGAAAATAATCGGCTGAGACCAGAGAACCTCCAAATCGTGATGACGCACCCCACCTCTCCTGATATCCCCCCACCCCGTTCATGGTTTCCTCAGATCTCTCAGTAACTCCTCAGAAGGCGATCTGCAGGGGAGAGGAGAGTCTTCCATCCAGATTAGGAGGGAAGATGAATAAGGAACTCCAAAAGGGTGGAGTTGTATGACATCATGGAGGAGGCAGGGTTGGATGGTCTGGGGTCAGTAAGAGGGCAGAGTGTATAGTCAGTAATGGAGAAGAGTGGGGTCTGTGTCCGTTGATGTGAGGAGTCGGATGGGGCTCCGTACTTATCACCCCTGATCATACTCTGCTTAACGAGAGTCACCTATCCACACAGCCTGAGTGCATTGTGTGCGATAGGAGGACCTACTGCCAGGGGGACACTGACCTCCCTACACAGTTGTCTGCATACAACTGTGCCAAGGGGAGTGGATTGTATACCCCTGCACTGCCCCCCCACCTATATACTTTACACCCCCCCCCCCCACACACACACACACACACACACACACACACACACACACACACACACACCTGTATATTGTACAACCCCCACCTGTATACTATACACCCCCTGACCCCCACCTGTATACTGTAACCCCCTGTCCCACCTGTACACTGTACGCCCCCTGCCCTCTACCTGTATACTGTACAACCCCCCCCCCACACACGCCTGTATACTGTACCTTCCCCTACACACACCTGTATACTGTAACCCCCCCACACACACACACCTCTATACTGTACACCCCACACACGCCTGTATACTGTACACCCCCACACACGCCTGTATACTGTACACCCCTACACCCGTATATTGTACACCCACCACAAACACGCACCTGTATACTGCACACCTCCCCCCCACACACACCTGTATACTGTACACCCCCCCCCCCCACACACACACACACACACACACACACACACACCTGTATACTGTACACCCCCACACATACACACGCACCTGTATACTGTACACCCTCCCCACACACTCCTGTATACTGTACCCCCCCCCCACACACACACACACACACACACACCTGTATACTGCATCTACACACAAACACATATATACAAAAATGATTGCCCTACACATTATGTATCACCACGCACATCGGAGTGACAGCAATAATTCTAGCATCAGAACCCCTGCATAATGATAAACTGATGATCTGTAGGGGCTTTTAACTGCTTGCCAACCCGGTTACGCCGATATACGTCGGCAGAAGGGCACATACAGGCATATTAACGTACCTGTAAGTTGCCCTTTTAAGAAGTGGTTTGCGGGTGCATGCGCCCACCGCGAGCTCCGCAAATGATGCCTGCAATTGTCTCACGGAGAGGAAGAATGGGGAAATGCTGCTGTAAACAAGCAATTCCCCATGCTACCTAGTGACACTGACACTGATCACAGCCCCCTGTAATCAAGAGCAGTGATCAGTGTCGTGTCACACATAGCCCCCCCCCCACAGTTAGAATCACTCCCTAGGACACACTTAACCCCTTCACTGGCAGTCACATTTACACAGTAATCATTTTTAATCGCACTGATTGCTGTACAAATGTGAATGGTCAACAAAATAGCACCAAAAGTCCAATCTGTCTGCCATAACATTGCAGTCATGATAAAAATCACTGATCACCGCCATTACTAGTAAAAAAATTAATTATTAGTAAAAATTCCATAAAACTATCCCCTATTTTGTAGACGCTATAACTTTTGCGCAAAACAATCAAACACTTATTGTGTTTTTTTTAACCAAAAATATGTAGAAGAATACGTATCAACCTAAACTGAGGGGGGAAAAAATTTATATATATTTTTTGGGGATATTTATTATAGCAAAAGTTTTTTCAAAATTGTCCCTATTTTTTTGTTTATAGCGCAAAAAATGAAAACCGCAGAGTTGATCAAATATCACCAAAAGAAAGCTCTATTTGTGGGGAAAAAAGGATGTCAATTTTGTTTGGGAGCCACGTCGCACGACCGCGCAATTGTCAGTTAAAGCGATGCAGTGCCGAATCTCAAAAAGTGCTCTGGTCTTTTGCCAGCCAAGTGGTCCGGGGTTTAAGTGGTTAAAGCAATGCCTATGAAAGAAATATAGGATACTGAAGTTTTTCATCATTTCATGGACGAACAAGCGCAGAGTCTCTACAGGTCATCAGTTTAGTGATACGCAGGAGTTCTGGTGCTAGAATTATTGAACATCTTAAAGTTAATTTTGTTATTTTTTGGGTGGGGGGTAGCTACTGTGCAAGTAGCTAGTCTTGCCTAGGGTGCAAAAATTGTCTAGCACCGACAGATCCCTTCCCTTCTCTATCCAAAACATTTTTTTTTTTATTTAAAAAAAATGACCTGTAATCCTGGTAGCACTGGCGAAAGTTTATGACTTAATTTTTCTGTGGTTTAGCAACACAGAATGCAGAATTTTAAGAATTTCTTATTAGCAGAGTCAGTGAGGTCAAAGGAGATAAACAGACAACAATCTCAGTATTTCCAATTTGCATGACTCTTGAATTGGTAAAAATGCATGAGAAAGAGAAAACTACAAGTCATTTATGAACTAAAATAATTAAAGAAAACACAGCTTTACCGCTCAGGGCTCTGGTGGTTCTATAAGCTACCTACAGTAGGAGGCATGGATTACTCAGAGCATCAATAAAAATCTGCTAGGCCTTCTATATGACTTTCTGAAAGTAGAGATGTCTAGGCATTTGGAACATCCAGTCTATATGGCCAATGTTCTGAAAGCACTAGAAACATCAAAGGTGAATTTAAATTGACTGTTGTGGAAAACATATTCATTCACGTACATAGATAGATTGGACAGATCTTGAACAAAATTTTTAGATCTGCTTATTTAATTAGATCCTTGTCCACCATAATAAAATGGCCAAGGCACTGAAGTGAGAGTGACATCAGCAACCATCAGGTGATATTCTGACAAATACTAAACAACCACAATCTTGGGAGCTAGTGCACTGTATTACAGCATTATGTTCCATGATTTGGGCTACTCTGCATTCCCCTTGATATCACCCACAGGATCCGTCACCGTCATCCAGCACTACAGAAGAGAGTGAAAGGTAAGGATTTTAACCAACTCCTTTTTCCACCTAGGTGTTTATATTTATTTACCTTTAAAGAGTACTTTCCTATTGTATATTTTTCAATATAGTCAGTAGACATAGCATCTTGCCCCACCAGCACTGCATTGGAAATATACCAGCAGTCATTGAGACATCATTTGAGTTTCTTGTTAATACAGCAAAGCACCAAAAAAGATCGCTGTCATTCAGCTTATTCTGGGAAATAGAGAGCCATGAATAGAGCCCTGCAGATATGTTGGCATTTCAAGCCTATCGCTAATATTACACTATACATATCAATTACTTGCAGCAGATATTTTCTATAGGATGGAACAAAAGTGTGATTATGAAAACAGATCTTAATAAATAGGTGAAAACATCAGTGACGTGCAAGGAAGGTACCTAAGAAGATAAGATCTTTGATTGTTAGCGGATGTGATCTCAATAAACAGAGTCACACTCAAGCCTGGTATACACTACCTGTGGGCTGACCGAAAAAAAATTGTCATTGCCATTGGTTGAGAGCGCTGATTGCAAGTCAGGCGGCTGCTGGTATTCCAGCATGCTTCTGTCAGACAGACCAACATACACACAGGCCTAATGTCGGCTTTTTTTTTTTTTTTTTTTTTTTTTTTTAACTGCAGTTGTCTCCCAACATTCGGCCCGTGTGTACCCGGCTTGACTGTTGGGTATTTATATCAGTAGTCATATACAGATGTGGTGTTAAATGATCTTTTCATATCCAGATTGTTCCAGCATGTGGACATTTCAGAAAGGAATTGGAAACCAAATATTATCAAATATTGCCATAAACTGTTCAAGTCTGATGATGAATTGTCTAAAATGTCAAACTTTTACAAACAATCCATAAAATTATTGTCATCTGATCTCAAATTTGCATGCGTATACACTGTCAGATGACAGTCAATACAACTGGAATTCTATACATTTTACAAACATTTCTGCCACTGTATGTGCTGCTTTAGCCCTAATGACCAGTACATTTCAGATTCAATCAATTTTGAGCAGTCAGAACATTTAGACCCCTTTCATGCTGAGGTGCTCAAAAACTGTCCATAACACGCTGGGCGTTTTTGCGGTGCTTTAGTACCATTTTTGCAGCACTTTTGCAGCCAAAGAAAAAAAAAGCCATTTTGTGGCACTTTTGAAACGCTTCCCATTCATTTCAATGGCCTGGGGCATTTTTTGAGGTGCTTTTTAAAGCACTCCAAACATGCCCCAAAGATGCTGCTTGCAGGACTCTTTGCACTGCCCGCCAGCGTACTGCCCCAGTGTGAAAATAACCATTAAAATTAATAGGAGCAGTTTTCAGATGTTTTTCAGGAGCTATGTTTAGCGCAAATGCGTCTGAAAAGCGATTTGGTATGAAAGGGGTCTTATAGATGCTGCTACGTTGCACTCTTCACTGTGGATACAAGAAAAAGGATTTTAAACATTAAGGTGAAAGCTTGTACAAAGGAGAACAATGGTGTGATCCTACCTTTCATTCCCTGGTTGGAATTTGGATAGTAAGGATGGCCGTCTCCTCTGTGGCATAAGAACAGAACTAGGAGCTAGATGAGGGTTGTACTCTCTTGGATGGTGCTGATACTCTAGCAGATTGGCATCCTGTAGAACAAAAACAGCATTGCAGTGTCAATGTATATTTGTAAAAAGATTAAATACATTAAGGACAAGCTAATAAAAAAGCCATTTTATTTTTTACATCTGTTCATCCTTTTTCCCTTCTATAGCCAAGAATGACAAATTGTGTATTTACTCATCACACATGAAGTGCACCAGTCACAACGTTGTTGTGACAATGTTGACAGCTGGTTCTTTTCTGTGTCTAAGCAGCCCTCTCGCTGTCAACTCTCCTGGTAGACCAGTGGTCATCAACCCTGTCCTCAGGGCCCACTAACTGGCCAGGTTTTATGCATTACCTTGGGGAGATGCAGACTAGAATACTGCAATCACTGATCATCAAATATGACCTGTGATGCATTTCAGTTATCTTGCAAACCTGGCCTATTAGTGGGCCCTGAGGACAGGGTTGATGACCACTCTGGTAGACAGAGTAGGACGCAGCTGTCAAACTGACATACACGATCTTCAGATCTACACTGGGGGAGCAGCTCTCTATGTATAATCTGCAGAAGTAGGGGGAACACAGAAAGGGGTACTCAGGAGAAGTGGCAGAGGGCAGGAGAAACACAATATACTGTATAGGAAAGTGGAGGCATAACTGGAAGCAAAAGAAGAATTCCCTTGTGGTAAAACCTGAAATGGCTGTGCAAGATAGCGATATATATAAAGTACTGTCTGTGTGGTACATGTGACAACAATCTCCTATATTCTTCATATGTCTGAGCTATGGGGTAGATTAGAAAGAGGAAGCCTTTTCTTACAAAGAAAAACATTCAAGTCCAGATAAATTTTGCAAAAACACATCTGAATTCTCCCAAAGGCATGTGAGAAAATATGTTATGGTGAGATGAAACCAAGGTTGAACTTTTTGGCCATAATTCCAAAAGATATGTTTGGCGCAAAAACAATACATCACCAAAAGAACACCATACCCACCGTGAAGCATGGTAGTGGCAGCATGCTTTGGGCCTGTTTTTCTTCAGCTGGAACAGGGGCCATAGTCAAGGTAGAGAGAATTATGAGCAGTTCCAAATACCAGTCAATATTGGCACAAAACCTTGAGGCGTCTGCTAGAAAGCTGAACATGAAAAGGAACTTCATCTTTCAGCATGACAAAGACCCAAAGCATAAACCCAAATCAACAAAAGAATGGCTTCACCAGAAGATTAAAGTTTTGGAATGGCCCAGCCAGAGCCCAGACCCGAATCTGATTGAAAATCTGTGGGGTGATCTGAAGAGGACTGTGCACAGGAGATGCCCTCGCAATATGACAGATTGGGCAAATATTGCCAAGTCAAGGTGTGCCATGCTGATAGACTCATACCCAAGAGTGCTGTAATAAAATCAAAAGTTGTTTCAACTAGGTATTAGTTTAAGGGTGTGCACACTTGTGCAACCATATTATTTAATTTTTCTATTTTTACTACCCTCCACCTTAAAGATTTCAGTTTGTTTAACTGAGTTGTACAGTTTATAGGTCACATTAAAGGTGGAGAAAGTTCTGAAATTATTTAGCTTTGTCTCATTTTTTTTACATCACAGAAACCTGACATTTCAATAGGGGTTTGTAGACTTTTTATATCCACTGTATATGTGTATATATTACACACATACACACAATGCTGTGAAAAAGTATTTTATTTTTTGGCACATTTGTCACACTTAAATGATCATCAAATTGAATTATTACACAAAGATAACCCAAGTAAATACAAGATTCAGTTTTTAAATGATGGTTTCATTTATTAAGGCAAAAAAGCTGTCCAAAACTGCTTGACTTTATGTGAAAAAGTAATTGCCCCCTAAACCTAATAACTGGTTGTGCCAACCTTGGCGGAAACAACTGCAATCAAGCGTTTGCGATAACTGGAAAAGAGTCTCTTCTTTGCAGAATTGTGTTAATTCAGCCACATTGGAGGTTTTTCCGCCATGAATGGCCTGCGTAAGGTCATGATACAGCATCTCAATTGGATTTAAGTCTGGGCTTTGACTAGGACACTCCAAAATCTACATTTTGCTTTGTTTGAACCATTTGGGAGGTGGACTGTTATGTTTTGGATCATTGTCCTGCTGCATAACCCAAGTGCACTTGAGCTTGAGGTCACAAACTGATGGCCGGGCAGTCTCCTTTTGGATTTTCTGGTAGAGCTCAGAATTCATGTTTCCATCAATTATGGTAAGTCATTCAGGTCCTGAAGCTGCAAAGCAGCCCCACACCATCATGCTACCACCACCACGTCTGACTGTTGGTATGATATTCTTGTTCTGAAATGCTGTATTAGTTTTATACCAGATTTAATGAGATGCACATCTTCCAAAAAGTAAAAATGTTTGCCTCATCAGTCCACAGAATATTTGCCTAAAAGTTTTGGGGATAATCAAAATGCTTTTTGGTAAATGTGAGATGAGCCTTTGTGTTCTTTTTGGTCAGGAGTGTCTTTGGCCTTGGAACTCTCCAATGGATGCCATTTTTGCCCAGTCTCTTTCTTATTGTTGAATCATAAACCATTACCTGAGGTAAGTGAGGCCTGCAGTTCTTTAGATGTTGTTCTGTGTTCTTTTATGACCTCCTGGATGAGTTATCGTTGTGCTCTTGGAGTCATTTTTGTAGGTCGGCCACTCCTGGGAAGGTTCACCACTGTTCTAAGTTATCTCCACTTGTGGATAATTGCTCTCCCCACGGTTCACTGGAGTTCCAAAGCCTTAGAAGTGGCTTTGAAACCCTTCCTAGACTGATACATGTTTGTTTCTAATACGTTCTTGAATTTTTTTTTAGGATTGTGACATGATGTGTGGCTTTTTGTGATCTGTAAGCGAGCATCACTTTTTCAGATATCTTCTATTTATGTGATTTCTTGATTCAACAGGTCTGGCAGTAATCAGGCCTGGGAGTGGCATGTGAAATTTAACTCCGCTTTTCAAAAAATTGTGGTTAATCACAGTTCATTCATGATTCAGCATGGGAGGAGGCAATTACTTTTTCACATAGGGCCAGACAGGTTTGAACAGTTTTTTTCCCTTAATAAATGAAATAACTTAAAACTGCATCTTGGATTTACTTGGGTTATTTTTCTGTAATATTAAAATGTGTTTGATGATCTGAATCATTTAAAGTATTTGTTAACCTCTCTAAAAAAAAAAATATACAGATCCTAGTCCCTTAACCACTTGCTTACTGGGCACTTAAACCCCCCTCATGCCCAGACCAATTTTCAGCTTTCAGCGCTGATGCACTTTGAATGACAATTGCACGGGCATACAACACTGTACCCAAATGAAATTTTTATAATTTTTTTCCCACAAATAGAGCTTTCCTTTGGTGGTATTTAATTACAGCCGGGAGTTTTATTTTTTGCTAAACAAACAAAAAAAGATGCAAAAAAATAAATAAAAATCATGTTTAATAGTTTGTTATAAAATTTTGCAAACAGGTCATTTTTCTCCTTCATTGAAAAGCGCTGATTAGGTGGCACTGATAGGCTGCACTGGTGGGCACTGATAGGCTGCACTGGTGGGCACTGATAGGCATAGTTAAGGCGGCACTAATAGGCACAGATAAGGCGGCACCGATGGGCACAGATAAGGTGGCACTGATGGGCAAAGATGGGCACGGATGGGTGGCACGGATGGGTGGCACGGATGGGTGGCACTGATAGGTACCACTGATAGATGGGACTGATGGGCACTGATAGGTGGCACTGCTGGGCACTGATGGGCGGCACTGATGGGCACTGGTAGATGACACTGATGGGCACGGATATGTGGCACTGGGGTGCAGCACCTTTGTTGAGGCTTTGTTGAGGCAGATTGTGCCCACACTGCTGGGTGGCACTGTGGGCACTGCTGGGTGGCACTATGTGCACTGCTGGGTGGCACTGACGGGGGCACTTATATTTTATTGAGGTGGGCACTGGCAGGGGGCAGGTGGGCACTGGCAGGGCTGGCCGTGATCAGGACTGATGTCCCGATCACGGCCGCCGTTGTATCACATGATCAGCTGTCATTGGCTGACAGCTGATCACGTGATAAGGGGTCGGGATCGACCCCTTGCTCGGATCGGTGATCAGGCGAGTCTCATAGACTCGCCGATCACAGAGCGCACCGCGTGCGCCCCTCAGGGGGCGCACAGGCCGCTCATGCACGGGACGACGTCAATAGACTTAGTCCCGGCAAAGGAGGTCCGCGCTGTAGCCATCATTTGGCTATAGCGCGGGTCTCAAGTGGTTAAAGAAGATTACACAGCACAGTGCTTGTGCAGTGTAATCTGCCCCCTCTAAACTGTAAACAAAAAAAAAAAAAAAACTGAACCTGGCATTTCCTGTATGCCTTCTCTGAGTTAACCACGAAAATCAGGGCTGCTCAGCCCTGATCACTGTGGTCAGAGTACGTCCCTGCATCACCCACTCCTTCCTGCCTGTCATCATCCTCTGTGTCTGTCTATGGCCTGGCCCCATACCCACAGCTATTCTTTTAAAATAAAAACCTAAAATGGTCACTGCCAGCCTCTCCATTAGAGGCTGGCATTGCACACTATGTCAGTAGTTTTCAAAAACGAGCGTTCTAACTACCAAATTTGAGCAGTCTTCAGGCCGGTCACATGACTCGCGACCACTTTACAACTCAGATGGATTGCTTATCAATCAACTGTGTTTACTCTTTTTAAATCATAACGGCAACAGAAACCAAATGACCCTGATCAAAAGTTTACATACCCCAGTTCTTAATACAGTGTGTTGCCCCCTTTAACATCAATGACAACTTTAAGTCTTTTGTGGTATTTGTGGATGAGGCTCTTTATCTTCTCAGATTGTAAAGCTGCCCATTCCTCTTGGCAAAAAGCCTCCAGTTCCTGTAAATACTTGGGCTGTCTTGCATGAACTGCACATCTGAAATCGCCCCAGAGTGGCGCAATGATATTGAGGTCAGGAGACTGAGATGACCACTCCAGAACCTTCAATTTATTCTGCTGTGGCCAATGACAGGTCGACTTGGCCTTGTGTTTTGGATCATTGTCATGTTGGAATGTCCAAGTACGTCCCATGGGCAGCTTGCTGGCTGATGAATGCAAATGTTCCTCCAGCATTTTTTGATAACATATTGTGCGTGGGATACTTTGTGGCATTTGCGTAGTAATGGCTTTCTTGTGGTGACTCGACCATGCAGCCCACCCTTCTTGAAACAGCCACACTACATGTTTTCAGAGAGTCCTGTATTTCACCTGAAGTTATTTGTGGGTTTTTCTTTGCATCCCAAACAATTTTCTTGACAGTTGTGGCTGAAATTTCAGTTGGTCTACCTGACCATGGTTTGGTTTCAACAGAACCACTCATTTTCTACTTCTTGATTGGATTTTGAACACTGCTGATTGGCATTCTCAATTCCTTGGATATCTTTTTATATCCCTTTCCTGTTTTATACAGTTCAACTACCTTTTCCCGCAGATGCTTTGACAATTCTTTTGCTTTCCCCATGACTCAGAATCCAGAAACGTCAGTGGATGAAAGATGCAAGGGTCTGTCAGGAGTCCAGAAAAATCAATGACCTTTTATACACACACACTAATTACAAGCAAACACATCACAGGTGAGGATGGTTACCTTTAATTGCCATCCAAACTCCTTTGTGTCAACTTGTGTGCATATTATCAGGCCAAAATCACCAGGGTATGTAAACTTTTGATCGGGGTCATTTGGGTAGTTTCTGTTGCAATTATGTTTTAAAAAGAGTAAACACAGATGACTGATAATAAATGGCTTCAGCCAAACACTAAGCATGAATGAAAGAAATGTTTTTGTGTTATCATTCATATTCTCTGAAAAATGGCCAAGAAATCATAAATTCTGCCAGGGTATGTAAACTTATGAGCACAAGTGTGTGTGTGTGTGTGTGTGTGTGTGTGTGTGTGTGTGTTTGTATATATATATATATATATATATATATATATATATATATATATATATATATATATATATATAATAAACTAACACACACACACACACACACATATATACACATACAGTGGTGTGAAAAAGTGTTTGCCCCCTTCCACATTTCCTGTTCCTTTGCATGTTTGTCACACTTAAGTGTTTCGGAACATCAAACCAATTTAAACAATAGTCAAGGACAACACAGGTAAACACAAAATGCAATTTGTAAATGAAGGTGTTTATTATTAAAGGTGAAAAAAAATCCAAACCATCATGGCCCTGTGTGAAAAAGTGATTGCCCCCTAAACCTAATAACTGGTTGGGCCACCTTTAGCAGCAACAACTGCAACCAAGCGTTTGCGATAACGTGCAATGAGGCTTTTACAGCGTCCTGGAGGAATTTTGGCCCACTCATCTTTGCAGAATTGTCCTAATTCAGTTACATTAGAGGGTTTTCGAGCATGAACGGCCTTTTTAAGGTCATACCACAACATCTCAATAGGATTCAGGTCAGGACTTTGGCTAGGCCACTCCAAAGTCTTCATTTTGTTTTTCTTCAGCCATTCGGTGGTGGACTTGCTGGTGTGTTTAGGATCATTGTCCTGCTGCAGAACCCAAGTTCGTTTCAGCTTGAGTACACGAACAGATGGTCGGACATTCTCCTTCAGGATCTCTTGGTAGACAGCAGAATTCATAGTTCCTTTTATCACGGCAAGTCTTCCAGGTCCTGAAGCAGCAAAACAGCCCCAGACCATCACACTACCACCACCATATTTTACTGTTGGTATAATGTTCTTTTTATGAAATGCAGTGTTCCTTCTACGCCAGATATACTTGGACACACACCTTCCAAAGAGTTCCACTTTTGTCTCATCGGTCCACAGAATGTTGTCCCAAAAGTCTTGGGGGTCATCAAGATGTGTTGTGGAGAAATTGAGACGAGCTTTGATGTTCTTTTTGCTCAGCAGTGGTTTTCTCCTTGGAACTCTGCCATGCAGGCCATTTTTGCCTAGTCTTTTCCTGATGGTGGAGGCATGAACGCTGACCTTAACTGAGGCAAGTGAGGCCTGCAGTTCCTTGGACGTTGTTGTGGGGTCTTTTGTGACCTCTTGGATGAGTCGTCGCTGCGCTCTTGGGGTAATTTTGGGCAGCCGGCCACTTCTGGGAAGGTTCACCACTGTTCCATGTCTTCGCCATTTGTGGATAATGGCTCTCACTGTGGTTCGCTGGATTCCCAAAGCTTTGGAAATGGCTTTATAACCCTTTCCAGACTGATAGATCTCAATTACTTTCTTTCTCAATTGTTCCTGAATTTCTTTGGGTCTCGGCATGATGTGTAGCTTTTAAGGATCTTCTGGTGGACCTTACTGTGTCAAGCAGCTCCTATTTAAGTGATGCCTTGATTGTGAACAGGTGTGGCAATAATCAGGCCTGGGTGTGGCTAGAGAAATTGAACTCAGGTGTGGACAACCACAGTTATAGTATGTTTTAACAAGGGGGGCAATCACTTTTTCACACAGGGCCATGATGGTTTGGATTTTTTTTCACCTTTAATAATGAACACCTTCATTTACAAATTGCATTTTGTGTTTACTTGTGTTGTCCTTGACTATTGTTTAAATTGGTTTGATGTTCCGAAACACTTAAGTGTGACAAACATGCAAAGGAACAGGAAATGAGGAAGGGGGCAAACACTTTTTCACACCACTGTACATGCACGCGCATATTTATACAGAAAAATTTGTGGAAGATGCATATCTTTAGCAGATAGATTCTTTGGACAAATGGCTCCAAAAAATTAAAGTGTATGTCTGGATAAAATTATAAAAATAATACAATACAAAAGCATGCACATTTCCTCATATTTTAACCTTTTAAAAATTCCTTTAGGACCGCCAGAAATCCACGCTGCTTGAGATGCAGTGGAAGCCGCGTTGTCAGCTCACAATAGAATTGTAGAGCTTACTGGATTTCTGGTAGAATTTTCTTACTTGCAGCACTTTGAAGAGACTAAAGCACATGCAATACAGAGATGTACTGCACATCTTCTTTGTATTTTGCTCAGACATACACTTTAAACAGATTAGAGGTTCACATGTATTCAAGTCTGGCAATACACATTATTAACAGCTACTTATCCCTAAAAAAAAAAAGCTGAACCAAAAATGAAACAATGGTCCGAGACACTGACAGAAATCTGCAGAGAATAGAGAAAAATCTTTTTAGGCAGCCTTACAGTTATATGTCACACGTTGGCTGACATTTGGGTGCTAACTGCGATAAACTATTCAAGCTCACATTGTTGGCTCCAGACTATCAGAAATGTAAGCATTCTCAGTGTTTGCCTCCCTGGTCACAGAATGTGTCAGATCGAACAAAAGGAAAAGAAACTCAAAGACTTGGCCCATAACGTCAGGAAACAGAAGTGTCCAACTCCACACCATCAGTATTCAGCTAATAGATTTGTACAGTAAGTTTGTGGAAAATGTGTCCCGTCTTCCCCCCCACAGTTGCCAAGAAAAATTGTCGCATTCGCAGTATCTGCCAGTGTAAAAGACAAACGGAAAATAAAAAAAGTAGAGGGAAACATGCTGTCTAATCTTGGTGGAAATCTGTCTACTGTAAAATCTTCACTGCAAGTGCAGGTGTCATGGGGCAAAGCCCTTCAGTACTGCTCCACATTTCTGTGCTTCATTACTTTGTACAGGGATTTATATGCCTGCGAGATGACAAAGTACAAGCAAGGGCATGGATCCTATCTTCCAGGAATTATCTATCACCCGAGGAGCCAGTAAATGTGTTCCAAGCCTGCAGCGCTTTATAAGTCATGTCCAATGAGTCATGCATTGGAAGGAAGCCTCTCCCATCTTCTATCTATCTTTATCTTGCACAGACATGTCAACTGAGGCACTGCCAGTGTCACTGAACAAGAGCATTACAAATAAATGACATGTTAAGGCATCATTAAGGGGAACTGCATTGTCCACTTTCAGATAGTCATTCCTGCATGTTTTCCTGCAGACATCACCGATGTTATTTATTTTATAGTAAAGAGAAAAGGGTTTTTATTTTAAGTGTGAGTCTGTAGTGCTTTTTGTGTTTTACAAACCAGAGCAGGATAGTTCACAAATCAGTCACTGCAATATGACCTGCACTTAGCGCCACTTTCACTGCTCCAAATTGTTCTCCCTTTGTAGCCAAGCCAGTGCGGCTTTTCTTCAAACTCTTGCCTGGTCTTTGGCCTTGCCTCATAATAATGCATTGTAGAGATTGCCACTCTGAGAAACATGGCAACCAAGACCAGGAAGTATATGCTACATGATACTGGACAACTCATGGGATGCAGAGTTGCCAACTGTCAGTAAATTCACTGACAGTTTGTAAAATCCGTGATTCTTACATCTGTCTGTGAAGGTTCATTGACTGCATGTTTGTAACGGCCATTCATGGAGAGATGAAAAAAATCATAAACTGCCCATGAATTTCTTGACGATTGGCAACCCTGCATCAGGACTGCACATTACAATGGCATTCAAACCTACAGGATTTGGCATATGATGATGCAGAGACCGTAAGACCACCTGGAACTGGAACACTTCTTAGAGACCACAGCACATAATTTAAGAGTTAAAAGAGCTAACATAATACTATTTTATCAAAGACTGCAAATGGTTCTTACAATAAATCGACCTTTCAGTTGACCTCTTCTTCACCACTAGGGAGCTATGCAAATCTAGGACTAAAGAAAGTCCAAACCTAAAGTTCTAGGACTATTGACACAAGTAGACAGTAGTAGTAGAAAAGAACTACAGGAAAACTTGTTTTTTTTTTTTTTCATTTTGAATAAGGGAGGGTAACCCCTGTAAGGTTTATTTTTGCCATTTTTTGGCCCATTGGTAAGATTTCCCTTCACTTCCTGTCTCATAGCCAAACAGGAAGTGAGAGAAAATCCCTGCAAATTAAGGGAATCTCTCAGGGACCCCCAGATCACCAGAGCTAGTGTCCCGCTAGTGTCCCTATTGAAAAATTTCCCCTCTATGACTTATCTGGGGACAACCCAAAATTTGGGATTTTCTTTTACTTTCACTTTTAATGGCAATGGTAAACAGGACAAATAGAGAGGGTGAGTCTCCCCAACAGGGACACAGACAGTAATATAAACTGACAGAGGTCTCTCCACTCTATCCAAAACTAGAAAATAAATTGCCTTTAGTTATACTTTAAGAAAATGTGATTTGAAGTCAGACAAGCACTCTCTCTGCTGGTCAAGAGTTTCTAGTCAATCCCCCTCACATTCACCCCTAAACAAACTGAACGCAACTATATTTTGCCCACAAATCATTTATCTCATACAAGATGCTAGAGGCGGGTTACATTGTAAGACCAAGACCAGATGGTACAGAATTCCCATCACCCTCTATAAAATGTTCCCTACCTCAAGAACAACAACCCTGGCACTCTTTTACACACCTTTTCAGATTGTAATATCCTGAAACCACATTAGTGGATAATGCAGGAGCTTATACACAAAATTGGGACATTCTCTTTGATCTACAACCTGTTACATATATTCTACATCTCAACAACTTCACAAACAAGAACTATAGGAACTTCTCGCTAATACATCTCCTAAATACTACTAGGGCATGCATACTGGCAATGTGGAAACAAACCAACTCACCAACTGCAGACATGTGGTTCTGCAAGATGAATGAGGCCGTGACTATGATACACTCACTGGTTTCCTTACAATGTAGGGCTTACAAGACAAAAGTGACAAATTCTGTTCCACATGGTATGAATGGATACAGTTCACCACCTCACAAGAATGCCAGACGGCACTTGACTCTCAACAATACAGTCAAGGTGAAACCACTGGGTGCAGAGTATGGGTCATCTCCCCTCTCTTCCTCATACTTCTTCTAATGACCTGACCCCCTTTTCCTCGGCATCTCTAACCATCATCCCCCCCTTACACACCTTGGATACCCCACCGTCCTCATTTCTTACCCCGATTTTCCTCACCCCACCCCACACTTCTCTTCCACTTGCATCACCCTCTGTTTATCGCATTCGTTTTCCCCATATACTAGTCCTTTGATTATAAGAAAACTATAAAAACAAAAAACAAAGAGTGGCAAGGGAACACATGTTCACCTTACGAAAAGCGAGTTTCACAGTCTGGGTAGTCACAAAGTTGAACCTTTTAGAAACATATATATTTTTTAAATGTAATTATTTTGGTTCACCAGTGAGTTGAAAACACTGAACCATGCATGTGCATATGTTGTTTCCTTGTTGCTCAACTAGAATAAAGAGTTAAAGCGGAGGTCCACCCTAAAGTGGACCTTCCGCTCATTGGAATCCTCCCCCCCTCCGGCGCCACAATTGGCACCTTTTAGGGGGAGGGGGGTGCAGTTACCTGGATAATCCAGGTATCTGCACCCACTTCCAGGATAGCTGTCTGCAGAAAGGGGTGTAGGTCTACGCCCCTTTCCGAAAGTCCCCTGCTGCCTGCTGGGAAACACACAGATCCCAGAGGCAGCGGGTCCATCCTTATTGCGCAGCGCGACTTGCGCATGCGCAGTAGGGAACCGGGAAATGAAGCCGAAAGGCTCAACTTCCTGATTCCCATACCCAAGATGGCGGCGGCAGCACCCGAGTGACGATTGAGAGATCGGCTTCGGGTGCCGACATCGCGGGCGCGCTGGGCGGGTAAGTATCCTTATTTTAAAAGTCAGCAGCTGCTGTATTTGTAGCTGCTGGCTTTTAAAAAAAAAAAAAAAAACGGCGGACTCCCGCTTTAAAGAAAAAAGAGATCTTACATATTGAATCCGGTTAAACACATAACTGCGTTTTAACCAAAAGACCAATTCTAGCACTTGTCCAATTTTTTTTAACTGGAAAATGCTTTTCTGATCCCCAAGTGCAATCAAATGCTACCTGGATTAACAATCTATGGTGTTACTTATCATTAATACCCAGACAATGTATTGCTTATAGAAACACATCCAACCTTATTGAAGCAATTAACAGAGTTGGGTAGAACTAGCTCCTGTGGAAGTCTGTTATAAAATTTTAAGATTTGTTAAAACAGAAAATATTCCTCACACTATTCCTCCTACACCAATGATGGGGCACTATTCCTCCTACTGACATCAATGATGGGACACTATTCCTCCTACTGACATCAATGATGGGACACTATTCCTCCTACTGGCACCAATGATTGGGCACTATTCCTCCTACTGACACCAATGATAGGGCACTATTCCTCCTACTGACATCAATGATGGGGCACTATTCCTCCTACTGACATCAATGATGGGGCACTATTCCTCCTACTGACATCAATGATGGGGCACTATTCCTCCTACTGACACCAATGATGGGGCACGATTCCTCCTACTGACATCAATGATGGGGCACTATTCCTCCTACTGACATCAATGATGGGGCACTATTCCTCCTACTGACATCAATGATGGGGCACTATTCCTCCTACTGGTACCAATGGTGGGGCACTATTCCTCCTACTGACACCAATGATGGGGCACTATTCCTCCCATTATCCCAATGATGGGGCACTATTCCTCCCACTGACACCTAGATGGGACACTATTCCTCCTACTGACACCAAGATGGGCAGGCACTATTCCTCCCACTGACACCAATGATTAGGCACTATTCCTCCCACCGATACCAATGATGGGGCAAGATTCTTCCCACTAATACCAATGATGGGGCATTTCAAAGAACCATATGTGTTGGACTTAAATGGCACTAGTGGAGGCATTGTTCACTCCCATTGATGTTGGGGCATTTTCTACTCCCATTGGCCACAGTCAGTTTTGGGGGGGGGTTTTTGCAGTCTGTGCCCCTGTTAAGGAGATTCATCCTCCCTATTTGTCCTCTTCACCATTATCATTAAAAGTGAAAGTAAAATAAAATCCCAAATTTTGGGATGTCCCCAGAAAAGTAAGAGGCGAAATCTTGCAAAGAGGAGCCCTAGTTCTGGTGACCTGGGGGTCACCAATAAATTTTCTTAATTTGCAGGGATTTCCTCTCTGTTTGCGATGAGACAGGAAGTGAAGGGAAATCTTCTCAATGGGACAAAGTTGGCAAAAATAAAACTTACAGGGGTTATAACCCTCCATTACTAAATAAAAATAAAAACGTTTTTCCTATAGTTCCAATTTAAGGATAGATTCACACTAGTGCAGCGAAATTAGGTATCACCACAATACCCACCTATCTACCTTGGGTCTGGTATGTATTTTGAAGGGGATCACATGCATGAACTCAGGATCCAGTAACAAAGTAAAACTAAAATAGGGTAGCGGCAGGCATTTTCTCACGTCTTCTGTTAGTGAGAACTTTTACATATACACATCAACATATAATTAAAAGAGGAACTGCAGTCTGCTCGCATAATTTGTAATAAAAACATGTTTGCCATTTTGAAGCTTCTCTCCAACCATTTTGAATAATATTTTATATATACTGTGATTTCTGTACAGAAATCTCCCTCCACTAAGTCTGGCTGTAGCCACTTTAAACTGTGGGCAGCTGGAGCTGCTGCCTATTCACTTCTTGAATTTACACATCAGGCACACCTCCCGCTCTGCAGCTCTCACTGGCTCTCTTATGACTCATCTCCCCCTCCCTTCCTGGCAAACTCTGACAAGAGTGAGAGAGAGCTGTGCATGATGTCATAAGCCTAGGCTAATGACCAGACAAGAAACAGGAAGTGGGTTGTATAAGATATTTACTGGCAGAAATAAAATGTTTAAGGCTTAATGTAAATGAGACATTTTAAAACCTCTCATGAACAATTTAACATGACAGATAGTAACCGATGTTTAAAAACGTCTGTTTAACTGCGTTTACATGCTACGTTTAGAAGCTTTTTGTCATTTTCAAATAGTCAAAAATGTATCTCCATTAGAAACGCCTGTAAACTAAACACGGCTAAACGCAAGTTACCGCATCTACAAGCTGTTACAGGCATTTGACGTTTCCAATGCCTCTGGAACATCCATCAAGTACACATTTTTTTGCTTTCCAAAAAAAAAATGCTTCTAAACTCAACTGCCTAGAAACAACTATAAAATGACCCTGTGTACATGTACTGATAAGATAACAGAGGAGAGTTCAGGGGCAGATGAAAAAAAACACCCAACTGCTCCTAAATGCCCGTTTACCAGCATCAGTGTACATGAGGCCTTACTATACAAAGTTCAAAGATTTAATAGATGGAAAGTTAAAAAGTGACCGAAGGTCCGCTTTAAGATCAGAACAGATATTGGGAGAAAATATATACTGTGGGGAGAATTTACTAAACCTGGGATGGAATCTGGCGCAGCTGTGCATAGTAACCAGTCAGCTTCTAGCTTCAGCTTGTTCAGGTAACCTTTGAAAATGAAAGCTCAAAGTTGATTGGTTGCAAAGCAGCTCCATTTTAGGTCTGTCCAAGTTTTAGTAAATTTCCCTCTGTGTGTTTTCCAATGTTGATACAGTGAAAGGACATCAAATGTTCTGTTTATCAAACAACTTATTCAATGGTTTGGTAGTTAGAGAAGCAACAAAGAATAGAAAAGTAGGGTGTGTGAACCACACAAAGAAAACCTTTGTAGCTGAAGAGCGGTATAATAGGGTAAAACATCCTACCAGCCAGCCTGATGTAGGAAAACACATTGGAGGCCTATAGGAAGCCTGCATGACGTTATTATAGAGCAATACTTAACATCATTTATTAGATAAGCTGCATTTAGTGAGTCCACACAACACAATTACCTTTCTCAAGGGTATAGTTAAAAGCTTGTCACTCTCTCCAATCAAAAGATATTACTGACGCACACTGCCCTAACCTGTTCTGACAGTCCTCTAACTTGAACTCATTACTCTGTTATTACAAGTGTTAAATGCTTTGTACAAGCACACACACACAACACCTAATAATTGTTACTAAGGCCCCTTTCACACTGGGGCGGTGCGGGCACTGGCGGTAAAATGGCACTATTTTTAGCGCCGCTTTACAGTCGTTGCAGCTGCAGTATTCGGCCACTAGCAGGGGTGGTTTTACCCCCCTGCTAGCAGCCGAGAAAGGGTTAAAACCACCTCAAAGAGCTGCTGCAGCAGTGCTTTGCCGGCAGTATAGCCACGCTGCCCCATTCATTTCAATGGGCAGGAGTGGTATACACACCGCTCCTTCACCGCTCCAAAGATGCTGCTAACAGAACTTTTTTTAGCGTCCTGCCAGAGCACCGTTCCAGTGTGAAAGCCCTCTGTCTTTCACATTGGAGTATGAGGAGCGGCTTTTTCAGGGCGCTTTGCAGGCGCTATTTTTAGAGCTGTATCGCCTGCAAAGCGCCCCAGTGTGAAAGGGGTCTAAGGATGTAAACTCTAAGCGAATCATAACTGAGAGTAAATATTCCAGCTTTATGCAGAAAATAAAATTTGTGTATAATAAAATGCTGCATACTTGCACAATAGGCCCACTGAAAATATGTTGAGCAAAGAGGTTACGCACCTCTGACAGATACCGACTCCAGTCCCACCAGGATAGCCCGGGTGATTGGAGTGGAAATTGGGCCCCCCCCTTCCATACCCCCAACCTCCTGTGACACATTGCAGGTCTCAGGAGGCTGCGGGTCCAGTGAGAAAACTCAGTGCTACTAGCGCATTCGCAGTAGAAAACCTGCTGTGAAGCACCAGGAAGTCACAGCCAGCTTCCCAAATCCAATGTGGCAGGACCCAGGAGCCAAGGAATGGTGAAGAACTGGCCCAGGTGGGAACAATGATCCTCTTCTTCTCAGGTCCCTCGCCAGTGGACCTGGCCCCTCCCTACTGCCGAGTGCCCCACAGCAAGCAGCTTGCTATGGGGGCGTCGATTCAGATATGGAGCAACGGCTCGGCCCTGCTCCCTTTCTCTACTCATTGGTTCACTTGGTTTCATTGAATGGAGTGGGAACCAATGGTGCCCCGCTGTTGCCTCAGCCAACAAGGAGGGAGAGTCCCAGATAGCCGAGGCTCTCATGCAACATTGCTGGATCGAGATGGGGCCCAGGTAAGTATTAGGGGACTGAGGGGGGCTGCTGCACATGGAAGATTTTTTATCTTAATGTATAAAATGTTTTATAATAAAAAACTTTCTGACTTTAGAACCACTTGGCCGTATGGCCTTATTCACACACTGTTTTGAAAACGCTCCTAGAAGCCATTTCTCCTGGCAGCAACGTTTTGGCAGAAAAAAAGCCTAACACTTGTAAAGGTGTCTAAAGCTTTTAGGCACATTTACAGGTGTCAAAAGCTTGGGCGTTATTTTATTCTGGCCATTGAAAAGGAAAAAAACGTGCATTTAGACGCCTCAAGCCTGCCAAAACACTGCTGCCCCTGTATGCACTGACTGTGGGTTTTTGCCTGCCACTAAATGCTGCTAATAGCCTATGTGTCCATGGACACATAGGATAACATGCAGGGTAGTTAAGAGGCAAGAAAAAACAAAAGAAAACCAGATGCCCCTGGAAGCAGTTGCAAAAATGCCCAGTGTGCACAAAAAAAGAAAAAAAAAAAAAAAAAAAAAGTGTTCACTGCAATACTCACTTTCTCTCCAGATCTGTCCCCAGTGAACACTCCAACCCAATTACTTAAGACTTTTCTGGGCTGAACGACACTAGGCAGTTGATGCTTTTAGAATTGTAAACATATGAGAGTGATGTAACTGTCTATATTATTTAGTATATCATTTTAATTCAATGTCAAACTAAATGAAGCTGGTTTTCATTGTATTCACAATAAAAATGGTTACCCTTTACATTTAAGTGATACACTTTTGTACATCATCTTTTACGTTAGATCAGTTTCGGGGAACTGAAAATTCATTGTGCGTTTGGGACACTTCCGTGTAATATGAAAGAGACTGATTTCACCTGTTCTTGTGGGAAAAAAAATCCCCTCATTATTTTTTTCTTCCTTTGAAACCTTTGGAAATAAAGGAGACTGAAAAAAGGAAAATAAAAAATTCTAACCCACAAAAAATCCCACATGAAATAAGCCAACTGAGAGTTTCCACTTCAAGACACTTGTAGTTTCACTGCAAAATCAGTTTGACAGAAATCACTGTTCACTTGGTATATTACAATTCAATAAAAATAAAATGTACTTTTTATAAGTGGCACTATATAAATGTTGTATAACAGTAATAATATACAGCCATTGATATGCTTAGAAAAAAAAGGGCCATAAAATACTAAAAAGCAAACTTGCATAAAAAAAAAAGTAATTGTCAAGTATGGCAATACGAGCTGTTCATACTACAAGCTGCAGCCAATCATTTGTTGATTTAACCACTTTAGGGACCGCCCACCCTGCATATATGTCGCTATTTGCCTTTAAATACCAGAGTTATGGCAGCAGAGAGCTGCCAGAACCCTGGTATTTTTTTAAACGGCGGGTGGTCTTAACATAAAAGTGGTTTCAACAGTGGATTCACCGCAAGATCACTTTTATGGGCAGCGGGAGAGATGCTCCCCCCCGCCGTGTCCCGGTGGTCTCCGACACTTACCTGAGCTTTGGGTAACGGTGGAAAATATCCGATCCCCAGGATGGATGGGCAAGAAGTCCAGTGAGGGCAAGATTGCCCCTACTCGGCTCTATGCCCTTGGAGGACCTGAGCGATGTCAAACCTTGCGGCCAAAAGAAGCATCCGCAGATGCCAAAATATCTACTTTATAGAATTTAGTGGAGGTGTGTACTGAGGACCAAGTGGCCGCCTTGCAAACTTGTGATATTGATGCTTTATGACGGAAGGCCCAAGAAGTACTAAGCACCCGAGTAGCATTCACTGCGACAGGGAAAGGAGGAACCCGACCCTTAATAGAATAGGCCTGAGTCACAGTCTGTCTGATCCATCTAGAGATGGTAGCTGAAGAAGCGGCCAACCCTTTCCTTGGTCCTTGTGTAACCAAAAAACTTGAGTCTGACCTACGGAAGCACTCAGTGGATTCCAGATACACCCGAATCCCACGAACCACATCCAAGGTATACAAAGCAAATTCCTTGGGATGAGCCAGCTTGGGACACAAGGACGGCAACACAATGTCCTCATTGGTTTTAGTAAGGGTTCCTCGAGACCTGAAAATACTTTTTGGGGTTCCTCTAGTGTTAAAAGGCTGAGAAAGCCTGCTCCAGACAGAACTGCTCGCCACAAATACAGTGCGACGTAAAAAATTGCAATGATCGCCACTTTGCTTTGCTTAAAAAATGTATATATAAAAAAAATGTTTTATATATATAAAACATTTTTTGGGGGTTCTAAGTAATTTTCTAGCAAAAAAATACTGATTTTAACTTGTAAACAACAAGTGTCAAAAATAGGCTCGGTCCTTGAGTGGTTAAACTATACCAGGAATCTTTGGCATATTACAAAGCTTTCCCTGCAAATTTACATTCAAATGTGACCATGAGTACAGTCTCTGTGCCCTAGACTTTGTATTGAGGACAAATTCACACACTGACATATTGCCGGGGGAAGTTGGTGCAGCTCTTTGCTGCCCTTTTTTTTTTTTTAATAACAGATTCTAGATGTTCAGCTAACAGCCTGAATGTTCTCAGTATTTTATGACTGCAGCATGCTCTGTCTACGTTTTATGTCCTCTGGGGAAATGTAAGCTCCATGAAAGCACAGTTATGCCATGTAGATATTGATGTGGGACCCTCTTCAAAGTGTGTGAGCGTGCGGGAAGAATGAAACTAAGAGAGTCACACGGCTGATGTCACTTCTGGGGTCATGCAAGCACAGAGTGGGAAAATGATCTATTTAAAGGGCCAATGAAAACAGAATACACGTTGCCCTATATAAAAATTGTGCATAACATTCAAAAAAATATCTGGTTTGATTTTCAAAAGGGGATGAAATATGTGTAAGAGAACTAGCGATTCATCGGTTCTGTCGTGAGATAATGTTTTACGCAAATAGGAAGGACTAGATGGTAGGAGGACCCTGTGGGATGTCCCCTTCAATCATATGCAAGTCAGTCCTAACAATGCAAGGTATAGTGATAGCCAACATAGCTAAGAATATCCATACCAGCATAGTCTGTATATGCATTAAATGTGTATACGTCAATGGCAAACAATGGCATCACTAGATGTGTTCATATAGGAAAGTCCCTAAAGTCCTGAAACAATCTGTAGGTGGCCAAAATCACCACAATCTTGCTATAGAAATTGGAGCCAAGAGGTTAGAAAATGTGGTGTAATATTTGCATTTTGGTAGTTTGATTTTCTGCTATTTTTCAATCTATTTTTTTCTATGAAGCATTTTAATAGGGTGGCAAGTTTTATTACAGTATAGTGTTACTTTCGTTTTATCCAGCATGGGTTTCCTCTGTGTACTCCACTAGTATGCGTTTGTATGAATGCAAGTTAGGGGATACCTTAGATTGTAAGCTCCTTGAGGGCAGGGACTGATGTGGATTTATACTATGCAAAGTGCTATGAAAAATTGACGGCACTATATAAGAAAAAAAGTGGTATTAATTTGCGGTTATTGGTATTTTATTTTTGTTAATGTGTCCCGTTTTTGTTTGTTATTGTGAGAATTATGAATTCACACTATATTTCTCATTGAGATATACTACAAATCAGCTCCCAACCATACACCAATATGTTCCAGTGTGGCGGTGATTTGGTCGAACCTATATGTACAGGTTGTATTATATGAATGGAATACTGTAATTATGAAGTATATTTTACAGCATTATAATGATGCCTGTTGATGAGGATATCAATAAAAATCTGCTCTCAACAATACCATTCTTACTTACTCTACTGTGTTTTACGATTCTACCTGTGTATTTATCTCAAATATATTTTCTATATATACTACTATATCTACTGTATGGTGCACACCTCATTTAAAGTCCCACTTCCCCTTCTGCTATTATATACAGCGATACCTTGGTTTGCGTGTAACACGGTATACAAGATTTTCGCAAGACGAGCTATATTATTTTTAAAATCCTGCCTTGATTTGCAAGCGCTGTCTCGCAAGACGAGCAGGTCTCAAGCTGCTGGTGTATGTATTACCATATGTGGCCAGAGGTCCGGGGGGGGGGTTGGAGAACTCGGGAGCCACTCCCAGCTGGGTGGGGCAGGTGTAAGATGCGTCAGAGCACCCGACAGTGTCAACAGTTCCCAAGTGTCTCTGAGTGTCACCAGCGCCCCCGCACCTCTGGCCACATACAGTACTGCATACACCAACAGTGGTTGTGGAACGAATCATCCGAGTTTCCATTATTTGTTATGGGGAAACTCGCTTTGGTATACGAGTGCTTTGGTTTACAAGCATGCTATTGGAACGAATTATGCTCGTAATCCAAGGTATTACTGTTTAGGGATGCAGGCACAATGGCCCTACGCACATGTGCCTCATATAAAGTCCCAAAATCCCCCCTCCCTTTTAGTTGTGATTTTGTATTGACTTTATGGAATTTAACCATCTTAATAATTTTCCTTTGGGATTAATAAAGTCTAAAACAATCTCTTACTGTATTTAGAGGGTCTTGTATGATGTTAGGTGATGACCATATACATAAATAGCCTTCCTTCCTCATCAGCTACAAGTAAGTAATTGTAAAGCCGCGTACACACGGGCGCACTGTATGGCCTACTTAGTCCATCGAAACACATTTCAGCGGACAGTCCGCTCGTGTGTGGGCTTCAGCGGACTTTTTCAGCGTGCAGTCTGGCGTACTAAGTATTTCGGAATTTTCGAAATTCTGTCCGTCATACTTTGGTTTCAGCGGACAATCCGCTCGTCAGTAGGCTAGTTCGACGGACTAAGAATGGCGCATGCTCAGAAAGGATTTACACGGCGAAAGGTTGCATTGCTGTGTATTGGACTTCCTATTTCTAGTCCCGTCGTACGTGCTGTACACGTCATCGCGCAAGCTTTCGACGGACTGTTTTTGCATCCGTGTGTGGTCAAGTCCGTTCAGTCGAAAGTAGGACGGACTGTCCGTCGGATTGTATGACGGACTAAGTAGGCCATACAGTCCGCCCGTGTGTACGTGGCTTAAGAGGGCTGCACAAGCCAGAGGATCCTAACGGGAGAACTTGAAGAATTCTATATCACTGTTTGATAAAATTATTTAATAACTTCAGTGCACATCTGTTTTATAGGCTTGTGTAGACCACCATCATTGAGGATTGCCGCCCTTTACATTCTAACACAAAACTATGTAACAAATGTGTTCAAACACAAATGCCAATGGATTCAGCTGACCTGTTTTGCCAGCAATGCAATAAGTGATCTCAATAAGATCGGTTGCATATAAAATAATGCAAAACAGTGCAGTAAGTTATGGGGCACAAGCAGGTCAAACAATATCTCCACGGGTGGTCCACATTACACAACCAAGCAGTATGTATCTTCAACACTTTTATCCGTTTTACATATAACAGGAAAGTGTTGAAACCTTATTTTATTTGCGATCTGTGCCCAGCTGGGAATATTTTATTTCACTTTCTGTTTTATAGATGCAATGAGAAGTGAAAGAAAACTCCCCAAATTTAGATAAATTCCCACCTTAGTCAGTTGTCATCAGAACAATTGTCGTCATTAGAAGATTTCCCCTACTTATTGTGGTCATAACTCGTATGTTAGATTTCCCATCTCTTTCTTTCTCGTTTACAATGGTCACCAAAACAAACAGAGGGCTGAATCATCCCAGTGGGGACACAAACAGCAATAAATACCCAACAAAGGGTCTAACCTTTCCCCTGTACAGCCAAACCTATAAAAAAGAAATAAAAAAAAGTTTGCTTTTGCAAACACTTTAGACCAGTGGTTCTCAACTCCTGTCCTCAGGCCAGGTTTGCAAGATAACTGAAATACATCACAGGGAATATCATTTGCTGCTCAGTGATTGCAGTATTCTAGTCTGCATCTCCCCAAGGTAATACATAAAATCTGGCCTGTTATGCCGCATACACACGACAGGACTTAAGTCCGGCAGACTTTCGACGGAGTTCTGACGGAGTTCTGACAGAGTTCTGACGGACTTTCCGAATGAACGGACTTGGCCACACACAATCACACCAAAGTCCGACGGATTCGAACGTGATGACGTATGACTGGACTAGAATAAGGAAGTTCATAGCCAGTAGCCAATAGCTGCCCTAGCGTCGGTTTTAGTCCGTCAGACTAGCACACACACGAGCGGATTTCTGGGTCCGGCAGAGTTCTGTCGGAAAAATTTGAAACATGTTCCATTTCTAAAGTCTGTCAGACTTTTGCAAATCAAAAGTCCGCTGCAGCCCACACACGTTCGAATAGTCTGCCGGAATCATTCTGTCAGGCTTTTGATGTTGAAAAGTCTGGTCTTGTGTACGGGGCATTAGTGGGCCCTGAGGACAGGAGTTGAGAACCACTGCTTAGAGCAAATGAAAATCTGCATACCTGAACCTGATGTGTCCTTTTCAAATACAAAAAGACCGTAGGGTTGATTTACTAAAGGCAAATAGACTGTGCACTCATTTCCCCCACAGCTTAGGAAATGTGGTAAAGTCCTGCCTATTTCCATCATCCAATCATGTGCAAGCAAAAACGTATTTATTTATTTTTTTATTATCTTTGCACCTGATTGGGTATTCTTTACAAAGTGAAGCTTCTCCATATTTACTAAGAAATATAAGTGTGAGTGCACTTTCAAAGTGCACAGTCTATTTGCCTCAAGACCCCTTTCACACTGCCAGCGGGCTGTGTTAGCGGCAAAGCACTGCTAGTTTTACTGTCATTTTAGCAGTGCTTTTCGGCCACCAGCGGGGTGCTTTTAACCCCCGCTAGTGGCCAAAGAAAAGGTTAAATGTGCCTGAAAAGCGCCGCTGCCGAAACGCTTTGCAGGCGCATTAATTTCAATGTGTATACACTGATCCTAAACCACTCCAAAGATGCTGCTTGCAGGACTTTTTCTAATGTCCTGCAAGCGCATCGCTACAGTGTGAAAGCACTCGAGCTGCAGGGGAGGCGTTTTTCAGGCACCCTCTTTTGCCCTTTAGCACCTGAAAAGTGTGAAAGGGGTCTTAGTACTTCAACCTCAATGCCCATCTACATTATATACACAAATTATATATTATTATACACACAAACACACTGCTTACTTACAGCTGACAAAAGGTTGTCACTGGAGTTGAATCCAGCAATTGCATTCATGACATTGTTCTACTGTGCATTGCTCTTTACCTTAAAAGAGAAGTACACACAGTCGGTTCAATAGAAACAGGCCAACATTTGGTCCATGTGTATGGCAGCCAGACCGACTTCTGTCGAAGGGTCAAGACCAAAAACAGTATGCGACTGGCTCCTGATCAGCCTTCTCGGCCAATGGCTGACAGCGCTGACTGGAGTGTTCTGGCGGTGGGCCGTTCCCCTATAAGAACACAATAGTACAGCAGGGGAGATCACTGGGGCCATGCCCCTGTACGAACACAATAGTACAGCAGGGGAGGTCACTGTACTAACATCAGATTGTTAGTACAGCGACTCCGACCTGAGCTGAGGTTTTATTTTGTTAAAAAACAAACAAAAAAAACGAATAGTGTGTACTAGGCTTAAGGCAGTGCAATTGACAAATATCATGTGTAATGTGCAGTTCACCTTCAATTTTGTCGATCCAATGGGTGAAGAGAATGAAGTAGACATGAAGTCCATACCATTATTATATGCTAAAAATTACACAGTGATGTTAAAATGATGGCCTTAAAGATCATTCATGCTAAGACATAGGCTGAAAACACTGTGTGGGAACAAGTCTGCAGGCCCTTTAAAACATGGAAAGCATCATAGTATGAAATGGTAATTTAACAGCATGGTTTGTCTCTGACATACAAAGCGTGTCATTTATGGAAGATAATATAGGTATGGACTTAAAGCGTATGTTACCCCAACATTTTGTTTCCTGATATGTGACTGTTATAACATTTACTTGTATAAAAGAAAAGTATCCTTTGGATGAAATACCTGGTGATCCTGTCATTCTCCCTGCTTTCATAGTTCAAACTGACCACGTCAAGGCACAAAAGCACATTCATCTCAGCGTGGTCAGTTTTCTTCTTTTCATTCTAATTGAGAGCACAGCTTGCCTCTAATCCAGTGGTTGAAATTCTGCTGACACACACCCAGCACAAGCAATCAGAGGGAAGATCAGAGTACTGCGGTTTCTCTGCCTTCTGCTGAAACGCCCACCCTACAGTATCCACCCCCAGCTCTCTAAGCACGTTATGCAGGTGAGAACGGAGATCATGTAATCATTTGTAATAAAAAAAAAAGTATTTATAATCTTTATTATATATATATATATATATGAATATATATACACACACACACATATATGTGTACATATATTTATATTTTAAACTGAATGGGTTGTTTTACTGGGTAAATGTTCATATATACGTTAATCCTTGTTTTATTCTCTCTGTTCTGTTTGAGTACAGGTGTAATATAAGTGTAATTTGGAATTCTGTAGTATATAAAGTGTACAAGATAGTAATCAATTTACTCCACCAATCTATAAATACTTTCTAATTGGTTACTATGAGGTGCTGCCCTGTTTGCACGCCATCATAGCTTCTGCACTACTGTGCCGAATAAACCTGACAGAGTAGAGTTTTCTTTAGAGCAATCAGGTTAAACCTAACCACAGCTGAAAAGATAATCAGCACTATGACAAAGCACTGCAAACACCTCGGTCTAACGTAATCAGGATATTACCATTAGCGATACAGCATAAACTAATATATGACTAATAGTGTCTATAGCCATGCATTACCTCCCGCTTGGCATGAAAGTCATTAGCTACTAGCCTTTGCACAATAATTGCGCAGGTACTAATTAGAAGCACATGGCATTCTTCAAATATTTCCATTGTAAGGATTTATTTAAGCAGGACCATTCTTCTTTCCTCCCGTCCTGAAAGCAATGACACAGAATAACCCGAGAACAGCACCATCATCCAGATAGCATAATCACACAGTCTGACACACTGGCGGGATCAAATAGCACAGTTCTCTGCTGATGCATTCAAAGCCACAGGCCATATTCACGGATTTCTTCATTTCTAAATAACTTTCCATCTGCAGCATTGCCCCATCTATGACAAATAAATAACCTCTACATCTCTTTCAGCTGAGAATATAAGCTCACTGCTTACATACCCACACAGGTACACACAGAGATGGGAAGCGGAGGTGATAGAAGCGAGAAATGAGAAGATAGCATCTCTAATAGGGACTACTCACAGTCCGCACAGTAATTCTCTTCTACAGATTTTACAGATGATGCTGTCATTCTCCAGGCATCCCTGGGTAACTGCCATAAATTAAACTGTCTGAACGTATTTTTAGAGTAATTTTCACTTAAAGAAAGCGGTCCTACAGGATGGGTATGTGGTCTCGTTCTGCATGGTTTAAAACGGATTTACCATGGATTTTTTTTTTTGAGGCTCACCACTCTTCCCTTCCCCAGGGGAAAGAATAAAAAGCTTGTGTTAAGAAATAAGGGACACTAAAATGATAATCCCAGAGTGTTCCCACATTAGTAGCCATAAATATATCATTGATACAATACAGCTGCACCCTGCAGCACCAATATTACGGGATATCTTCATTAATCACTACAAATGGATTGGCTCTGCTAGAGGAGGCTTTGCCCCTTCAGTATGAGCATGATTTGTGGTCTTAATGCATCGTGAAGCCTGAATGTATTAGTTAGAAAAGATTCCCACATCCTTGGATGTCACAAGGGATCTAAAAGAACACAAACGCAACAACATTTATTAGACGCACCCTGGAAGCCTGCCATCTTATATCTTTAAATGCCCGGGAAGATATATATAGATATGAATACACGTTATTTATACAGTCACATACCAGTAAAACCTAAAGTACAATTCATGCCAAATGATCTTGTATACAGTGGGAAGCATTAGATCCTCTGATGGGTTCCTGCCCTAGGAAACATATTAGCCAGCAAGTATAAATCTCCCCAAAGTGAAGGGACATTCCACCTTTGATAGATGTCACCAAATCTTCTGTCCTTAGATACTGCCCATAACTATTGTTCCAATGACACCTGTAAATTTTTTCCCAACCTTGGTTCCTGTAACAAAGGTTTTCAATAACAAATAGTAAGTTTATAGCCATGGCCAGTTCTCTTCTGTGGACTAGAGCAGTGGTTCTCAACCTCAGTCCTCAAGTACCCCCAACGGGCCGCGTTTTCAGGTTTTCGTTCACGTTGCACAGCTGCTTTAAATCAATACCAATGACATGGTATCGATAAGAGCTATTTTATCTAAGGGAAGTTCCCAAAACATGGCCCATTGGGGTTACTTGAGGACTGAGGTTGAGAACCACTGGACTAGAATACATATATCTAACATATTTTGTTGACGAAAGGTTTATTACCTTTCTAAGCCTAACCTTTAAAACTGAAGACAGAACGCTTGTCACAAGTACAGTCATTAAGCCCACTACGGATAATGGGCTCTTCCATGCCACCAGTCAGTCATCACCCACAAGCGCTAAATTGAGAAAAGCCTACAGGGTGGTATGTTTGAGTACAGATAAACTGCACTCATACTGTCAAGTTTCAAGCTGATGCAAAAAAATTAACACAAAAAAAGTCTATCATAGTGTATTAAGAAGCAAATTGAAAGCTCTGACTAGGGATAGGGTGCAGCTGATTGGAAAAGAAGATAAAACAGCACGGCAAAGCATTAGAATAAATTAAAATAAATACTGCCAATCCCCAGATGGCAGCAGCTGTGGGTCCTCGCCCTCATATGGTTGGTCAAAGATCAAAAAATGTTGATGACCATACAGAATTTACCCCAACTAAGAATGAGGGAAAGAATACTGGTATGTACTGGTGCAACACTTGCAATTTCTTACAAATATGTGGAGTTGATGCCTACTTTGAGGAGCATTATGGCATGGAAACAAGCCAGATCTTATCCTCTAATAATTGTAGAACAAGGACGATATGCCATTTGCACCGTCTTAGTCAGAAATATTACAGAGGGAAAAGAGAATGTGAGATTCGCAAAAAAGGCGAACACATTTGTGCAATCGCTCAACACTTTAAAGATGTCCACAACTCCATTCTAAAAGGTCTGTTGGCGAAAGGAATTAAACATCAATAATTGTCAAGGAGATTTTGATGTAGATTTGCAAAGAAAAGCGACAGTGGGGGTTGATTTACTAAAACTAGAGAGTGCAAAATCTGGTGCAGCTCTGCATAGAAACCAATCAGCTTCCAGGATTTTTTTTTTGTTAAAGCTTAATGGAACAAACTGAAGTTAGTAACTGATTGGCTACCAGCTGCACCTGATTTTTCACGCTCTAGTTTAAGTAAATCAGCCCAAATGTGGATTAGGTGCTTTGTCTCCCACAGGGCTGAACACAGATTTTAATCTTCAATTGATTTGGGAATAGGCCAATGTGTCAGCAGTCCCATATTCCTTTCCTCTTGGCTAATTTTTAACAATTGTCATTCTTTTAGTTGCAGCATTGGTGTGTACCTTTAAAGTATAACTAAAAAGGTAAAACTTTTTTTTTTAGTTTTGGATAGAGTGGAGAGGGATTAGAACCACGGTTAGTTTTTTATTCGCAATCTGTGTTCCCGCTAAGGAGATTCACCCTCTCTATTTTTCCTGTTTAGCATTAGGGATGGGCTCAGGCGTATTCAGATCCTCGTCCCAACCCCAAGCAATCCTACTAGGAAGCGGTCTCTGCACATTGTCAATCATAGGCAACCTGTGTGTGTGCAGCTACGGGCTGCTAAATGCCTCACTGTCTATGAATGGCGGTGTGCAGTGAGGGCTTCCTGAGCCTCTCTATTTACTAGGGGTGCAACGGATTGCCACTGATACGTGCAGGTCACCCTGTTCAAATCGGCACACGTCATGATCCGCAGATCGCTTCGCAGTCTCGGCCTTAGGAAAGGTAGCGGCTCCGGCCTAGCTCCGGAGCGGTGGCCATCTTTGTACACCGGTGGCTGTTTACAATGTGATTGCTCTGTCAAATGATGGAACGATCACTTGTAAACAAACATGTCATGACGTTGGTTCCTCTCCCCCCCCCTGTGTACTAATCTGTACAGTGGAGGGGAGAGATCAGATGGCAGCAGCGCCGTGGGCTGGATCTGTAGTGCCCACAGCGCTGCTCTGTGACAGTTGCAGTCACAGCCATCCCTCCATACTCTGCCAATACCCTGCCATACTCTGCCATACCCTGCCAATACCCAGCCGAACTCTGCAATACTCGGTAATAACCAGCCATACTCGGCGATACCCAGCCGTATCCAGCCATGCTCAGCCGTACCCAGCCAATATTACAGTGGGGTAGATGACGTGGATATTACAGTGGTGGAGATGACGTGGATATTACAGTGGGGGAGATGATGTGGATATTACAGTGGGGGAGATGATGTGGATATTACAGTGGGGACTATATGGTGGTGGAATTTTCACAGGTTTTTGCAAATTCAATTATTATTTGCTGATCGGAAAAAATATCCGATCCATGACTGTGATCCGAGGAACGATCCGATCCATGAGTTTTTTGATCAGTTGCACCCCTACTATTTATCATTATCTCTGAAAGTGAAAGCAAACGAAAATCCAAAATTTTGAGTTGTCCCCAGAAAAGAAATAGAAGGGAAATCTTCCAATGGTTCTGGTGACAATGGGGGTCCCCAAAGAATTTCCTTAATTTGCAGGGATTTCCCCTCACTTCCTGTTTGGCTATGGAACAGAACGCGAAGGTAAATCTCCCCAATGGGACAGAGGGTGAAAAAAAAATCTGACAGGGATTAGGACCCTCCCTTACTCTATCCAAAAATGAAAAAAAAAAAGTTTTGCCTTTAGTTCTACTACATGATGGTGGGTCTGAACCAGGTACATAGTGTGCATAAATAATCTGTGATGGCTGTAATTTAGTCCTGAGGAAGGCTACACTCTAGCAGACAAAAAATGTTGGTGGTTTGACCTCGAGACCTTGCCACCTGAGTGCCAATGACCAGCAATGTCTGAGAAGGGCCTCCTATGTAAAGGAAATGCATTCCTTCATTGCATACGTCTATGTATATACTATACACCTGAGAAACCATAACATTTAGAATGAATTTACATCTCAATAACCAAAAGGAATACATTCTCATACCTCCATACTTTGCGAGTTGGGAAGGAGGGACACATTATAGCAGAAAGTATATAGGCAAATGACACGCACAAGCCATGCCTCCAGTCATACAGACCATTGGGATTAGTGTGCAGAAACAGTTGATTTACCTCCAATTCAATCACTGTTTTTCCTTTATGTTGGCTTTTTAACATAACAAAAAGAATTTCAGAGCTAGATAAAAGGTTTAGTGCAGTAAAACACATTTGATAATCAATAAAAAAAATTTATAGCCATCCTTACATAAAGACAAAAGAGGGGCAACAGAGGAAGAATAGGCAGGATGGATTTAGTTCCAAAATAGGGATAGTCCCTTCAAGCGAGGCACAGTTGGGAGCTATGCATTCTAGCAGTAAACAGTAAATCAGGTTTGTGCAGTCTACATTAAAATTAGAACAGAAGTAGTGGGATTTGGATTATGGCTCATTGGGGGCCTACCTTTAATTTACAAACACATTCTCCAATCAATTGTAGAACACACTTGTGTGCTCTGCTAAAAACATACCTCCAACCACCTAGGCATCACAAGAGCCATTGTACATTCACGCTAGCCTAGATTATTTAAATGAAAGGATCCAAATCAGTACCTGAACAGGACAAGGATCGTTTCTTAGAATTTACAAAATGCATACATGAAGAATAACAATATCCTGATAAGGAACAGAGCCCTTTTCTAGCGACTGCAACATGAAAAAGAGTACAGGAGGGCTGTACCATATATGCTCCATTACAACAGACTCAACAGGATCCTAAAATGTATCATAACCTGCAATATTATAGTAATTTTCTTACATCTTTATCTAACCTGTCATGCTCCATTCATGAAGTATGTGGGGGCTGACTTGAACAAGCCAGACTTTTTTTCAATGCCTGCAACATAACAATTGGTGTGAAAAGGTCCTATTGAAAACAATAGGTTTTCTCTCGTCTGCACATTTTTCCCCCGAGCTGAAAAATGTGGAAAATGTATGACAATGCATCCAGCATGAATGAGTCTTCACCAGTACATAGAATAGGAGATTTTTAATGTTGCCACAAGAGAAGCAGTTGGAAATCTGAAATAACGTTTTTTTTTAATTCCCTTCAATATTTGTAGCAGACTTGGTGGTTGGGTAATGTTTCACTTAAAGCAGTATTAAACCCAAAAGCAAACATTCATTATATTGCAGCTTACTAATACTTGTGACAGCTGCATCAGTTTTCTTTTTTTAGGCTCTCTTTCCTGTGTGTTCTCCCAGCGGGCATGGCTTCCCCCACCCCCTACCGGGAGAACACAACAGCTCTATGGGAGGGATTCCACCATCAACACATACACGTATTTTTTTAGGCATTTTTATGTGTTTTAAAAGCATTTTTGCACATGTATCAACCTTCAGATGTTTTTTGAGCATAAGGCGTAAAGCAACTGAGCTTACAAATGGGAACAGGGACAGTTATTAATAATGGGATTCTGCATGTTGAATGTAGTCAGGCAGACAAAAATACGGTGAAAAAATGCTCAGGTAAGCTTGTATATCACCGACTGTATGTTGTTGTGTTTTTTTGCTTAACATGCAGTCTGTATAGTATTGTTTAACTGAAAAACAAAAAAAAATGTTTAAAAAAAAATGCTCAAGCAAAAAAGTAAGGGTTAGGTAAAAGGGTTTCTGCAGTTGTTAATAACCAACAGTGTCCCTCTGGGGACACTATAGATAATGCTCCTCAGTCTGAAAAATAGGGTTAAATAACACATCACAACAATCCCTGTTAGGGTATTCAAAGTCAATTATTAACACAAAGATGTTAAGTTTTTCCATTAACCTTGTGGTAATAGAGTACTGTAGTGGGAAGTAGGCAAAAGGTATCCTACTGTTATCCTACTGTATGTGAAATGTTTACAGTTGCACCAGGATTTTCTCAATTCTAAAATACTTGCAACTCTACATTACTAATTTATGAAGTCCAGTTTTCTGCCCCGATTTAAATGGACATACTACATTAAAAATGTGGTCCTTAGGCTTCTTTGGAGCGACAATCGCACATAGGGCAGCCCATTGAAGTGTATGGGCTGCCCTATGCGCAAAAAAGAATTTTCACGTGACAATCACACAAACAAAATCGCGGGTGGGACGGCATAGTGTGAATGGGGTCTAAAAGTTATTGATACTACCCAGATACTTACTCCTGTGTTTAGAAAAGCTAAAGGCAGGAGTGTCAAAATTCATAAGGCCCAAGGGCTTGGTTGGAGAGTTTCAAATGGATTGTAGAAGGCTAATACAGAGAAGTGAATAGGCTTTTGGGAAGTCCTGAAGGTGACTCTGCCCAAATATTACTAGAGTCGAGATGAACATGAAGTTATATACAGAGCTGAGATTGCCATGTGGTTAGTATCTGGAAAAATCATGGAAAAGTAAGGTTCAGGTTGGAGAAGGTTTCATAGTAAAAGCCCTTGAACTGTATTTTCTGTGCAACTGGAAGTCAGTAAAGGCTCAAAGAAAAGCAGCATTGGAGAAGGAGAAGAGTCTACAACTCATGATACATTAGTGGGATGGTCATTAACAAGTTTGCTCCTTACATTTGTGGTCAATAGGAAGAATTACCCTCTTATGAATAGCTAAAAAGATTAATAGTGTCAGTGGGAACTTATCTGAGAGGCAAAAAGGAAGCCCTAGCAACCTCTGGGGGAAAGCGAGAAGTTTTGCTCCCAGGGCCAGTGCTGGACTATTTTGCTCCCTAGGCAAGAACAGCTACTTGCACCCTGAACCAGGACTTGCAGTGGGTCTGCGGGAAACCTGCACCGGCCCTGGGTAAAGAGTAGGGAAACCAGCGGCCGTGGCTGCACCCTAGATGGCAGTGCACCCTAGGCGACTGCCTAGTTTGACTAGTGGTAGCACCGACCCTGCCTGGTCCAGAGTGTTAACTGTGTCATGTGTGAAAAATAGATAGATGTGGTAGGATCTTGCAAGTGGGAGATATCAGAAGATTTTTAATGTGTAGATGTGATGCGTAAAAAGAGAGAATGGCATCAAATATTTATATCACGAGCTTGGAGAACTATTTTAATATACCGTACATGTGTCTCATTGCTTCTTGGAACAGGGAAGGTAACCAACAATTTTGGTATAGTTTAATTTAGTGTAAAGCTGCTGACTGGCCTTCTCTGCTGGAATATTGGATCTGCAAGCCTCTCTGAAAGAGATGGCACTACTGGTCACATGATCTGCTGCAAGGGGGACCCGGTAGTCCCCTTTTTTCCAGCACAAGTAAATCTGTTTTAATATTGGTTAATATTGGTTCATAGAGCAGGCTATAAATTTCCCTTACACACTGATCCCCCCCCCCCCCCCATTTCCTTTCATGAGTAAGCAGAAAGATTTTAAAAAACTTTCCGAAAAACCCTCTTAAACGGATATCAAACGGCAATCACTTATGGCAACCATCTAAAAAAAAAAAATGTCCATCTCAGCAACAAAGGAAAAAAAAAAAAAGAAGGATAGCAGTTTTAGAAACCCTATTATATAGATCAGAGATGTGGTCTCCTCTAAACCGTCTGTTGCGGAATGCACTGAACAGGAAACCCATAAAAAAAAAAAAAAAAAATGTGTAAATGTAGAAAGCACCACTTCCCCTCAGTTAGGATCTATCTAAGCAATGGATCACTGGCCTGTGCAGCAACCCCCATGAGCATTCATCTAAGAATCCATAAAGACACAAAACATGCAGGTCCTGAGAAGTGTCCTGGGACACCCCATACGTTACTCAGTAAACATACATCTCTTCTAAAATAAAATGCTCACAGTAAAGCAATTGCTTCCTGTAATCACAAAGAAAAAAGTTAGTTATCAGATTTAATTTTTGTAGTGAAAGTTAAAGCTGAATTCCAGGATAAGTACACGTTGTCTAAATACATTCATCATGCGTAGTTTTACTCTCATCTCTTTAATCTTGGTGTGCTTTGTGTATTTCTTCCAGATCTGTACAATAATACAGTGTGGCTATAACTTCCAAATTTCGAATTATGTATGGGCTAGCTGGTTGTACACAAGTTTATCCATCGATTCATTTGTATACAACCAGCCTGTTTGCTTTTTCCCCGAATGATTAGTGCCCCCGGCTATAGCCGGCAGCACTGATCATTATATTATACCGCCGGGAAACCAGCCCATCTGCTTTTTCCCCAAATGATTAGTGCTCCTGGCTATAGCTGGCAGCACTGGTCATTATATTATACCGCCGGGAAACCAGCCCGTCTGCTTTTTCCCTGAATGATTAGTGCTCCTGGCTATAGCCGGCAGCACTGATCATTATATTATACCACCGGGAAACCAGCCTGTCTGCTTTTTTTTTGCCAGCAGAATACAATAAGTCAACAGGATTGATTCTCCCATCTGCATCAATTTTGTGGATGGGGAAATCGGTTCATTTTTTTCTTCCTTGAACCTGCTGATTAAAAAAAAAATAAAAAAAAATTCATGTATGGCCTAAGGTCCCTATCTCACACACACAAACATACTAGGACCAATGTAGACAATTATCCTGCCAGCATCTCTTTGGAGTGTGGGAGTAAACCAGAGTACCCAAAGCAAACCCATACAAGCACATGCAAAGTAGTGTCATGGTTGGGATTTGATCTGATGACGCTAATGCTGCAAGGCAGAAGTGCTAACCGCTAAGCCACGCCCCAAAAACTATAATAATACAGAAAGGGATACTTCACTTTGTATATCTATTTTTTAATTTTACAACAGGATGGTCCAAGTGGCAAATAAAGATCTGATATAAAAAATGTTTGCTCTATAAAAAGTAAATGTTATGTGTACTTCATTTATGATGATCATGTCACTTTAAGGGAAGTTCAGTTACAAAACCAAAAAAAGAGACTCACTTTGAAGCTTTGTCTTTATCGCTTAGAATAGGAAATGTGGTTTATCTTAAACAAACATCAAACAGACCATCCCTGAAACCAACAAAATAAACTGCAGAGAATTTTAAAAGGACCTGTGATCTCAGAATACATTTCAGAAGATAATTCCCAAGTGCAAGGAGAACAGGGCTATAGACATTAGAGGGACTCTGATGTGCAAGCATGATCCGACCTCCCTCAGGGCAGCAAATCTTTCCAGTGTGGAATAGCACTTTATGTACTAAAGGTGGGCCCTGCAAACCTAGTTCCATTAAGTCAATGCAGGAGAGAGAGGAAGACAATGATACAAAAACATACTGCCTGGTGTCACTGATTTTGGGGCACAATAGTACTGAGCCAGAAAGGTCTTAAAATGCCCAAACAATGTTTTCCTCTGAAATGTATATGCTAGAGGGGTCCTGCTTGCCCCAGATGTGAAAGTATGACCTAGCACAAAGCAGAGGTCAGTGTATTCTAGCCTCTTTATAATATCATCTATGTTAAGAACTCATACTTTGTGACATTGTGAACACTCCTAGAAAGTAGCACACGAGAACAAGTTTCAGGGAACTAAAATATACCTCCAGCTTAGTGGTTAGACCTCGCTGTCAGAATACACAACAGCATGGGGATGATCCTTGCATCAACATCCCTTGTGTGGATGCCGGGATGTGAGTGTTTATCCCCAGCTTTAGTTTTGGACAGGATGTGGTAAGGTTAGAACCCCTGTCAAGTTTTACTGCCATCCAGGGCTCTGTTGTTGGAGAGATTTCTCCCCACTTGCAGTTTTGGGGATATTTTACCAGACAGGAAGGGAGGCCAAATCTGCAACAGGGAAAGAGACAACAATACAAATCTGACAGAGGTTCTAGAATTCCCCTACTTAAAGCGGAGTTCCACTTATTTGTAAGTTTATTAAAAGTCAGCAGCTACAAAAAGTGTAGCTGCTGACTTTTAATAAACAGACACTCATCTGTCATCGCGATCCAGCAATGCAGCCGCCCGAAGCCTCGCTCCTCTCCCCCTCCTCTCTGTGTCCCTGTCATTGACAGTGTTGGCCCCCTGGCTGTGACAGGTGTCGGCTTCACAGCCGGGTAAGAGTTGCACAGCGCTCTCTTAGCGGCCAGACAATCTTCTGGGACCTGTGATATGTCCCAGAAGATTGCAGAGAGGGAGGGAGAGAGGTGACGGAAGCAGGAAGTACCCATCAAAACCAGGTACCCACTCCCCCCCCACACACACACAAAAATGACATGCCAAATGTGGCATGTAAAGGGGCGAGGAGTGCTTAAAGCGGAAGTTCCACTTTTGGGTGGAACTCTGCTTTAACTTAAAATAAAAGCATTTTTACTTCCATCTGTATTGCTGTCAGAGATATTTTGCCTCACTTCCTGTCCTGGGGAAAACCCTTTTACCAAAGATGAAGTGAAGGAATCTCGCCAACAGAGCCTCCAAAGGATAGTAAAAACTGACAGGAGACCTGTTTTTTTCACACTCTATTCCAAAAAGGAAAAATAAAAATAAAAAATTGGATATAGATAAATCTTTAATACATACAAATGCTGGCTATCAGTTTTAAATTATGATTAGTTTACAGGGTTTATATAGTGCCAACAGTTTGTACAGCTCTTTACCATACAAAGGGAGACCATATGTAGCTTCCGCCTCTTATTTACCCAAGCAGAAATCTTCAGACCAAATATTGCTAAATACCTAATTTAATTGCGTATTAAGTTTCTAAATCAATTCATAAAAATCAAAGGCTGTGCATGCTTCATTCTTGAAGACAGTGCAATAGAGAATGACAGAAAATGTTTCATTCATATAATACCAAAACGCAATATTTTGGTATCTATCTTAGGGTGGCCATAACACCCCAAAGTTTGGGACAGGACTAGGCCATTTAGGCTCGGTTCACACAGGGGGTGACACGACTTGCCGCGCCGCGACCTGCCGCGACCTCAGCGGCGACTTGCAAACGACTTCTGTATAGAAGTCAATGCAAGTCGCCCGAGGTCGCCCAAAAGTAGTACAGGAAACTTTTTTCTAAGTCGGAGCGGCTCTAGTCGCTTCTCTTAGAACGGTTCCGTAGTACAGAACGGGGGCGACTTGTCAGGTCGCGGCGCGGCAAGTTGTGTCGCCCCCTGTGTGAACCGAGCCTTACGGCTACTGTAGGTAACAACCATCTACACAAATCTCTGTTCCACCTGATCAATTGTTCTTTGTTTTTTTTTGTTTTCTTTAACAATAAAAAAAGGGAAAATGTTTATTTTTGGATAGAGTGGAGATGGATTAGAACATCTGTCAGTTTTAATTGCTTTCTGTGACCCCATTAGGGAGACTTGCATTTGTCCTGTTTCGGCTCGGTTCACACTCCCATGACCTGAAAGTCACACAATTTACAGTGTGACTTTGCAGTGCGACTTTGAAGCAACTTCAGGGAATGCCTGTGCAATCTTCCTGTAATGTTGGATCCAAATCACATTAATTAAGATGAGGATCCAACTTGGAGGCAACTTCCATTAAAGTCTATGGGCACAAGTCAGATAGAAGTCACCTTGAAGTAGTACAGGAACCTTTTCTAAAGTCGGAGCAACTTCAGTAGTGCTAAGACAGCTTTCATTGACCAAAATGGGGTTTCATATGTCACGTGACTTGGGGTCTCACAAGTTTGATCACAAGGCGCGGCAGTGTGAACCAAGCCTTACTGTTATCTGTGAAAGTAAAAGACATTAGTTCTTGTGACACCCTTTGATTTCCTCACTTTGGAGGGATTTCCTTTCACTTCCTGTTTTACCTATGACACAAGAAGTGAAGAGAAATCTCCCCAATGAGACACAGATGAAAACAAAAACTAATAGAGGTTATAATAGTTTTGGCTTTAGGTCTATTTTAAAAAGTGCCCAATGTGTTCCAGCATGTTAGAAGACAGGTAGTTGTCTACAAACCTTGGGGAGAAGCCTACCCAACTGGGACCAGCCTTAACCTAAAACATGAAACACATAATCTTCTGCCATCATTGTATGATATGGGAAATACTGTAAAAATTGTAAATTTCCAATACCACTTGGATGGGTAAAATTATATTTTTCCAAATGTTGATACTGCCTAAAAATCTACCCCGATACAGATCATATCCCTTTTTAATTTACAAAATATTTTAATAAAACTTAAACACTTTTTAAAATATCTATATGGAATTTAAAAATAGCTAGTATATATCAACTAAAATAAAAAATAAATTAAATGGAGAGTTGGGCCTCCCATAACTCAATGGATATTAAACAAGAAAGACTCACCTTAATATTAGTATGGCATAATAATGTCTCAACAAACTTGCATATTAAATAAGGGCTACTTTCACACTCAGACCGCCCGAGTGTCACTTTACTGGCGCTGTGGGAGGGGGCGCTTTTAACCCCAAAGAAGGGGTTAACAAGAGGTTAAAAGTGCCCACAAAGCGCTGCTGTCAAAGCACTTTGCAGGCAGTTTGGCAGCACTGCCCATTGATTTCAATGGGCAGTGCCCCAAAGAGGCTGCTTGCGGTACTTTGCAGACCGTCCCGCAAGAGCACCGCTCCAGTGTGAAAGCACTCAGGCTTTCACACTGGGGTGGCATGAGAGGTGCTTTACAGGCACTATTTATAGCACTAAAACGCATGTAAAGAGCCTCAGTTTGAAAGGGGTCTAAAGTATAACTAAAGGCAAAAATAATTTTTTGGTTTTGGATAAAGTGGAGATGGATTAGAACAATGGTTCTCAACCCTGTTTGCAGGTTTTCCTTTATCTTGTACAGGTGCTTTAAATCAGAGTCAATGGCTTGGTATTTTGGACAGCCATTCTATCTAAGAAAAATTCCCAAAACATGGCCTGTGTGGGGTACTTGAGGACTGGGTTGAGAACCACTGGATTAGAACACGTCAGTTTTTAATGCCCTTTGTGTCACAGATAGGGAGATTTACCCTCTTGAATTGCCCTGTTTACCATCATCATTGAAAGGTAACGTAAAAAAACAAAAAAAAAAAAACATTTTGGGTTGTCCTTCCAATCTTTCAATGGAGACACTAGTTCTGGTGACCTGGGGTTCCCCAATAAATTCTCTTCATTTGCAGGTATTTTTTTCTCATTTCATGTTTGTCAACGGGACAGAAAGTGAAGGTAAATCTCCCCAATGAGACAAAGATGGCAACAATAAACCTTATAAGTGTTATAACCCTTCCTTGGTCTATCCAAAATGGAAAAAAACAAAACATGTTGCCTATAGTTCTAATACATTCAAACAAATCACTTACTAAAAAAAAAAAAAAATCACTGGGCCACCAAGATTTGGTCTTTGGCCTACTCTCAGAAAACCCCTATGACGTTAGAGATGACATTAGAGCTTTAGTCACCAACTTGAAGCATCCCAGTTTTGTTGTTTTAAAATGTGATCTGACAGAAAAGGCTGCAGCAAGATCAGAACAGAAAGAGCGTAACACCACTCACACTGTTGATAAAGATTTCCTCGTGTGTGCTGGCCCCCGGCTCACCACCATCAATAGTAATTGAAGAAAAAGAAAATTGGTCGCACACGATAGAAGGAAGAACTTCTGTTACTTTATTGTCAGGGTGCCAAAGGACGTAGACAGGACGTTACAGTAACATTGGTAAGTTACCAATGCTTCTGTAACGTCCTGTCTATGTCCTTTGGCACCTTGACAATAAAGTAACTATTTTACAAAAGTTCTTCCTTCTATCGTGTGCGACCAATTTTCTTTTTCTTCAAGAAAGATCAGAACACCCTGGAGCCGAATAGTTTAGCTGCTGGGCTGAATGTTGGATCGTGGCGCAGTCCTCCGTACAGGACCTGCATGCAATTGCCATAACTAGGTGCCCCTTTCAAAATGTACTTTGGCTGGCAAGAGAGTCATACACGGTTTTAAAACCAGCACTGGATACAGTAATTACAGGGGTTTATCCCTTCAGCTGTAAAAGCATAATTATTACTAACCTACCAGTCACTTGCTTACAGGGGCACAGAAAGAGTCTCCAAAGATCGTACAATAAGTTTACAATGAAATGAAAGGTTCCTGCAATAGAAGAACATTTATGTTCACTTCTCCTGTGGCAAATGTCTCCTCCATTCCTAAGCTGCAGTCTCCATATATCTCTTTGGCATTCAACACTTCTATGTGCTGGATGCTCGTGTCCCCTTACACTGCACAATGGTTCTATGCTCTATATTACTACTGAGTCCTGTAGTAACCTGTGGTTGGAGGTCTGAACTACAGCGCTGCAGGGGACACAAGTTTCCAATATTCCCCCTACTGAGGCTTCTGTGCTGGAATGGAAGAAAGGTAAGTGTCAGGGGCTGCCAGATAAAGGAGTTCAAAAATCTTACGTTGCAGGGACATTTCATCTCCATTTTGTGTAACCTCATATGGTCACTTTTTTTTTTTTTTTACAGAGGAGACAGGGTCACTTTAAGTGCAGACAACCTGGTAATGGTCATTCGTACTGGGCTCACAAATAGTGGTGTGTGTAGTAACCATTTTGTTCACATTCAGCCAATACTTTTTTTTAAGCTTCTCTGCTTTAAACCCAGAGATCCAGCAGCTTTAATTACCCCCCCCCCCCTTCCTTTATAAAATGCACAAACTGTTAACTGATGCCAGGACCTTATCAATTCATTGATCAGACACACAGACATTTCTATTATCTTATCCACAATTTAAGTCTAGAAACCCTAATAAAATGGTCACCCTTGCAAGCTGAGCAATCCAGAGAACTAACAGATACTGGTTGTAAATAGCTCAGTTGGAGGGGATGGCCAATACACATCTCTGCAGACAGGTTAGCAGTTATAACTCTGAAACTTCAGCATGTTTCATAGCTCGTGAAATAATATTAGCACAGACAGAATATGGACATATGTACCTTCCTCTGTTAATTTAGAGTGTTTTGAATCCAAACACTGCCGCCCTAGCAGTACAAGGAGCAGAACCAGCCCAATTAATCTCCTAGGCAAACTGGGCATTCAAAAACGGTCATATGTATATTAATTTCAAAGCTACATTCAAGCTGGGCAATAATCTGCATGTTAGCAGACTGTACCCAGTAAGTACAAATACCTATAGAAAACTGTCTCAGGACATAGTCATAACCATAGTCCCAGAAACCACTCCTCAGGCACTTAATTGGTCAGATGGCCTCTGTCAACACACCCATGCCAGGACAGATTGACAGTTCCCACGTACAAACCAAGGAACATCTGTCAAGTTATGAGAACCAATAACACCTTGCTCATTGACTGGACAAGTATGCTTCCTTTTGAACCCTACTTTATTTCTTTGTTGTTATATTGTCTCTTTATTGCTTATAACACACTTTTACACTGTAAATATTTTATTTGCACCATTTGATCTTTTCATTAATAAACCTTATTTTGAAAAGGGTTAACCTTGTCCCTAAGCTTTTAATGCAAGCTAAAAATCATCGGTTTCTTGAAGAGTGCTACTGTATAGTATAAATCCTCTGAACATACCTGTCTGTGGTGACGTTGTGTGTTACAGATGTTTATTCTAAAATCATAGATGGTAATACTAAGATTAGGAGTTCCCTACTTCTCTGTCAAAAGGTGGTGGTAGCTTAAAGGGATGTAAACCCTCAAATATACCCAGTGAAGTGAACAGCCTCAGATGATACACAGAGATGAATAAAATCTCCTTACATAAGTTTTATTTGTACATCTGCTGTCTTCAGCTTTCTAAACTGTTTAGAAAGTGAACATGGTGTTAGAAAATGTTCTTCCTGTTCCACCACTGGGTGTGGAGTCTTGGCATAAACTATGGGACAGCTGAGTGGAGGAAAGGCACACAGCCCCCCTCTACATGGGCAGAGGAATGAAGAAACTTTCAGAGCTGTACTGTGAATAGACCAGCTCCCAGCTAATTTATCTCTATGCACCCAGCCCGACACAAATTTCCAGCTGCTTTTATCTCCTGTGTCAGAGAGCTTTTCAGAAGTTGTCATGCTGATAACAGAGGAATGGAGCAGCAGAAAGACATAGGACTTAGGGCTTTGGAGAGAGATAAGTAAACACTACAGATATATGTGCCTAGGTCATATTTCATGAATGGGGTTTACATCCACCTTAGGCAATGTAACCCAGTGACAATCACCCTGCTGTCACCTAGATTGGGTCCCGCAAACTGGAATATCTTTGTGCAGGGTACAGCTGAGAGTGACAGTACTGTGTCAGATTGGCCAGTTCTTTGTCACAAGTAAGTGAGGAGGTTAGGGATCTGATATCCGCTTTCGTCACAAACTTTGTATTTAAAAAGTTCTTACCGTGTGGGTACGGGTTAACTGTATTGGGTAAGGAATACCATGTGGAGTGTAACGGGCCTCTGCAGCCCTCCTGCTTGGGGTTGCTGGCTGTGCGGATCCAGACATAATGAGAGGCAGGCTTGTACTTTATTCTTAATGTAGGAATGGGATGCCAGAGAGTATCCTGGGATTATTCAACCTTTGGTCACATCACTGGGTATCTGAGGATACAAAGAATGAACTGTTAATTAAAGTGAAGCCAACCCCAAGGCAAACATCGAAAATAAACAGGATTTTTTTTTAAAACAATAAATCTTTATTACACTTAAGGATAAATTACACAGGAGTTTTACATGCTAAGAATTATTATCCACCCATTAAATTGTGTGCCACACAAGAGAGTCATACCACTTTCACTGTTACAGTTGAGGAGTTGCAGTAAAGCCCCAACAGTGCCCATCATTGACCTCTGCAGTTACAGCCACTGTGGAGAAATTTATCCTTGAAACAACCCTGTTCTGAAACCAAAATTGCCCATAAAAAGTGGCACAGAAGCAACTGAATGCTCATCTCTCCTGCCCCCATTGCCTCCGATTGCTACTCCAAATCACAATCGAAAGTGTCAGTTTGTGAGGCAGATTTCACTCAGGAAATTCACTGAATCAGAACAGCATTCAGCAGCTGCAGAGGTGATTATTCGCTTGCTTCATTACAGGTACAGGCTTTTTATGGGCAATTTTAGTTTGAACAGAAAATTCACAAGTAGTGAAGTTGTTAAATTCCAGTTTTGGCACTTTGGTCTCTCCCCTCTTCCTGTGTACCTGTTGTGTCACTGGCAGAGGGAATCCGAGCCACAGAGATAAAGTGAAAGTAAACCAGAGATACTTACACTACAAACTTTGAAGATAAATTATTCCACAGTGGCTACAAACTACAAATATGTATATGTATATGTATATGTATATGTGTGTGTGTGTGTGTGTGTGTGTGTGTGTGTGTGTGTGTGTGTGTGTGTGTGTGTGTGTATGTATGTATGTATGTATGTATGTATGTATGTGTATATATATATATATATATATATATATATATATATATATATATATATATATATATATATATATATATATATATATACACACACATTATATTAATTTCCTGACCCAGTTTCACTTGAAAATCATTATGAATGCAAAGAGACATTATTCATATGTTTAAATTAGTAAAGTAAATTAATATATAACGCTTAACAGGAAGCAATGGGTGTAAAAGGATGGCGGTGCAATTAGTCAAATTAACGTTTTTATCTGATTAATTTAAAAAAAAATCCATATTTCACAACAGTGCCAAAAAGTTTTTTTTTTTTTAAATGGTCAATAATGGGGAATATACTAAAAGTAAATTTTTTCTATATAATTCCTAACTTAAAAAATGGGCAGATTCATTACAAACATTAAACGGTTGATTATAAAAAAGACCAATCAGAGATTTGCTTTATTTTACAATCTGTACTATAGCAATGATAGGTAGAATCGAATTAGTTGCTACTGGCAATCCTATATTTCACCTATATACATATCAACTCTACTATAAATGAAGAGAACGTGTGTATACAAGCTAGATAATGATACAGTAAAACACCCATATCATTTTTGACAAATCTGCTCTTTCATTTAGGCTCACCTACTGCACTCTATGAACTCCACCAAGCATTGCTTTATAACAGCTGCCTGACTCATGGGCTGAGTCAGGATTTTTAGCACTGATCACCAAACCGTCATTTGCCACAAGGCCCTCTATTAGCAGCATTTCCAAGGTTGTTGTGAAGCATGATGGGTAATTAGACAGGTTAATAGGGCAGGGATATCCTACAGTGCCTTGCAAAAGTATTCCCCCCCTTGGCTTTTTACTTATTTTGTTACATTACAGCCTTTAGCTCACAATAGTCTTAAGTTGGTGAAGTAAAATTTAAAACATATATACACATAAAACTATTTTTCAGAAATAAAAAGAACTGATAATTGGCATGTGCGTATGTATTCACCCCTTGTTATGAAGCCCATAAAAAGCTCTGGTGCAACCAATTACATTCAGAAGTCACATAATTAGTGAAATGACGTCCACCCGTGTGCAATCTAAGTGTCACATGATCTGTCATTACATATACACACCTTTTTGAAAGGCCCCAGGGGCTGCAACACCTAAGCAAGAGGCACCCCTAACCAAACACTGCCATGAAGACCAAGGAACTCTCCAAACAAGTAAGGGGCAATGTTGTTGGGAAGTACCTCTAAAGGTAAACACAAGGAGAGGTGGATGCTCCTCGCTGGGGATTCCAAAACCGCTTTGGTGAGGTGGCAGCGTGAGGTGGATTGCAGCTGTGTGAACCAGAGGGATACCTCGGTAAAAGGGGGACACCGCCATTGGGATACAGCTAATACGCCTGTTACCCCTGCAGGGGTGAGGCGCTCTGGTGAGTGCAAACACAACAGGGTGATGTGAATGGAAGAGGGGAGCACTGGAGAGTCATTTATATTTTATCTGTGCACGGATCACCACTCACAGACTGTTATCTGATAGTGTATAATCATATACACATTGATTATAGAATTTTTGGGACTCACTACTCTGCAATAGCACTTGTCACTTTTGAATTGGTTGTGTGCAGGGGCAGCACACGGCAAATGTTTTTGGATTTGTTGTTTTTCTATATGATTTTTTGAGTTCACATATATATATATTCATATATATTTCCAGGGATTGAGTCACGTAGCACCAAGCACCTGTCATTTTTTATTTTTTATCTTTGATGTGCTGAACCAATACTGTCACATACCTTTTATTTTATTTTTTTATTATTATTTTTTTTTTATTATTTGTGTTTTATACATATATTTAAGCACCATTCACTTTATATGAAGTGGTAGCAATATTCACAGTAGTGGACTAATTATAAAAACATTTTTTGAACAGCGCCATTTTCCCTTTGTAGAGCTTTAATATGCATAGTTATATTGGTCCAAGCTGGAAAGAATAGTAAAAATAGCCATACCTGGAATTTTTCAGTACCTTTACAAGTTTATGTGAATACATTGCCATGTTACAATATACAGGAACAATAAATGGTTTCAAACAAGCTTCATCTTTTATCATCGAAAAGCCGTCCCGGAGCTCCAGTTAGTAACTATGGGGGTTATTTACTAAAGGAAAATCCACTTTGCACTGCAAGTGCACTTGGAAATAAAGCCGCTGTAGATCCAAGGGGGTCATACAAGAAAAGAAAAAAACGCATTTTAGCTTGCACATGATTGGATGATAAAATCAGCAGAGCTTCCCCTCATTTCAGATCTTCCCCTTAGATTTACAGTGTCTGCACTTCCAAATGCACTTTCAGTGCAAAGTGGATTTGGCTTTCGTAAATAACCTCCTTTGTCTAGGTTGTGATAACACCATTAGTCTGCTGCAGGCAAGAGGAAGTATTTCCTCAGTCTTCTTCCCCTTAGTGATCAAGCTGCAACATTGTAAAACTGCCCATAGATGGATCAAAAATATCAGCCAGATCGGCAAAAATACATGTGGTCGTCCCTGTTTGACAAAAGTTGATCATTAGATCAACTTCTGTTGAACAGGAATGTTGGAAAATGTTTGTCAATCCACTGCCACCGCTCATCAGTGTATTCTGACAGTAGAAAGTCCCGCTGTCAGAATACAATGTCTCAGCAAGGGGGGTCCCTACATCCACCTCGCTTGAATGGACCATCATAGACCCTATCTATCTATGGACAGCTTAACTTTGTAGCAAGTCACAAGGTGAAAGACTACAGCAGGAGCTGACCCGTGTCAGACATTTGTCTGAACTGCAAAGGATTGCACAGGCAGCAGAATTACGCGATTGGGTCATTTTTGAGCCAGCACCTCAGTCCAGAACGTAGATGGTGACCCTGGATTGTGCCTGAACAATCCATCTGGAGAGACAATCAGATGAAGTCATTGTCAGTGGGAGTACCGTTATCTCTGCCAAATGTAATAAAAACCTTGATGTGTTACATTTAAGGCTGCCCATACACAAGCTGAATTTTGGCTGTTTACAGTTGAAATTTGATCTGTGGGTGGTCCTGTCACACAGCTGGGGTCCGCGAACCCGGAAGGAAGACTGGGTGAAGATGGAAGCCTCTGCGGCAGTGATGGCGCACCACTGGAGGGCTTTGTTTGAGGGCAAGTCTTTCATAATGTGCAAGTATGTGGCGCAAACCTTCTTTTTTTGCTTATTTGTAGAGTTTACCACTGCTTTAACATTAAAAGAATATTCAGTAGAATGTATTCAAACTGGAGCAGACAGAATCTGGATCAGTTGTGCATGGCAATCAAACAGCAACCAAACAGCTTTCACACTGAGCCGCCCCAGGCGTCAGCGCTAAAGCGCCAACATTTTTAGCACCGCTTTACCATTGCTTTAGCAGCACTAAAATGGGTTAAATCCGCCCGCAAAATTCCGCTGCAGCAGCGCTTTGCTGGCGGTATTGCAGCGCTGCCCTATTGTTTTCAATGGGCAGGAGTGGTGGAGGAACGGTGTATTCACCGCTCCTCCACCGCTGCAAAAAAAAGCTGCTGGCAGGACTTTTTGTGATGCCCTGCCAGCGCAGCGCCCCAGTGTGAAAACATTCAGGCTTCCACACTGGGTTTGCAGTTGAGGCTTTTTTCAGGCGCTATGCAGTTGCTATTTTTAGCGCTGTAGCACCTGAAAAACGCCTCCGTGTGAAAGGGGTCTAACTGAACAAGTTGAAGATAGAAGCTGACTGCTTGCCATGCACAGCTGCTCCAGAATCTGGATGCTCCAGTTTTCACAAATACTCCTCCAATGTATATTAGATACTCGGGTCCATGTTAATATTTAAAGAAAGTACTAATACAGTGAAAGGATTATGCCTCCTCAAAGTGATTGTAAAGGAAAATGTTATATATTTTTTTAAATAACAAACATATCATACTTACCTCCACTGTGCAAATCGTTTTGTACAGCGTGACCCCAAACCTGCTCTTCTGGGGTCCCCCAGGAGTTCTCGCGGCTCCTCCCCACATCAGATATCCCCCTGGGAGAAGCGCTTCCGAGGGGGTTACTTGCAGGCCCCGCCTCCCTGGCGCTCACGTCATTAGATTTGATTGACAGCAGCGGGTGCCAATGCCTGCGCTGTTATCAATATATCCAATCTAGAGCCAAGAACCCCCGGGCAGAGAGACAGCGCGTCCCCGTGGGTCAAGTTCGAGGGTTTAGGCAAGTAAAACGGGGGGGGGTGGGGGGGGGTATGCTGGGGGGCCGGTCACTGACAGGCGTTTTTTCACATTAATGCATAGGATGCATTAAGGTGAAAAAACACAAAGGTTTACAATCCCTTTAAGCCCTAGGAAGACTACACAAAGTGGGCTAGTAAGGTTAGATGCCCAGTTTGATGGTCCATGGCCCACATCAGGACCAAGGCCCACGCAAAAAGAGACAAGAGACAAATTCACTTATCACTTTTCTACTACAACACTCTTCTGTAAAATATATATGAACTCTTAACACAGTCAAGACTCCTTACTCGATCTTGGCAGCTATTCATCCTTCTCATCAAAGCATTTTAATGTGCACTTTGCTGGGGCACAGGAGGCATTAAAATGTAAAATGGAATTATGGAATTACTCACGAAGAGAGGAAGCACATGCACATACACGCACACCACTGGCTCATTACAGTACAGTCTATACATTCCCATGACCGGCAAAACACAACGCCAATATATATATATATATATACTGCAATAGAGAATACAAAGAAATGATTTACTTGCACTAGTCCCCATGTATCTTGAAGCTGGGCTATGACACAGAGTGAAGCAGTCCATACAGCAGAGTCGAAACATATAAACGTACTACATGTGAGGCCAGCAAACACATGCCTCGTGTAGCCGTGGTGAACACCCGGCCCTCCAGACTTAAACAATTAGGTGGAGCGAGCAGACTTCCTTATTGTCATGTAACCTGTGCTCCACTCAGCTTCTTCTGCAGCAAAGCAGTGAGACTGCAGCACTGTACACTTGTCACAACTTCCTCTCTGCGGCCTGTTCACATGTGCCCTGAATGTTAGTAGTTGGCGTATGAAACCGAGCTGGGGGGGAGGGGGCTGTTCTGACGCTAGGCCACAGATCAGGGGATGGTGATAAATTGTTTTGTTATCTACTGCTGACAGATTCAGGCAGCTACTAACAAGAAAAAGCTCAAGTTTTATCACTTTTATTTTCCATTCTTCTGCAACCATTTACTGATCTGCTACACGGATTCTGTACTATTTTAGCCAGGTGGTTTGCTTCACGTTTGCCTTCATTTCAGTCTTCTGAATAAATATGTTAGAAACTGATGATTGGGAACAAGAAAACCACATGTTTAAAAGCAAAAAAAAACCCTCACAGCAAAATTTAACCAGCCCTGGAAGGTTTTACTCCCTTAATGACCAGAGTAATTTTTGCGATACGGCACTGCGTCATTTTAACTGACAATTGCGTGCAACGATGTGCCCAAACAAAATTGACGTCCTTGTTTTTCCCAAAAAATTATTATTATACACGATTTATATTGTGCCGACAGGTTACGCAGCGCTTTACAATGTAGAAGGGGGACAGCACAATTACAGTACAAATAGAGCTTTCTTTTGGTGGTATTTTATCACCTCTGTGGTTTTTATTTTTTGCGCTATAAAACAAAAAAAAGAGCGACAATTTCAAAAAAAAAAAAAAAAAAGTTTTACTTTCTCCTATAAAACAGATCCAAAAAAATAAAAAATACAATTTACAGAAAAAATTATTTTATTCATCAGTTTAGGCCGATATATATTCTACATATTTTTGGTAAAAAAAATAAAAATAAATCGTAATAGGCATATATTGATTGGTTTGCGCAAAAGTTATCGCATCTACAAAACGACGGGATCCGTTTAGGGACTTTTTTTATTGTTTTTACTGGTAATGGAAGCGATCTGCGATTTTTAGCGGGAATGCAACATTGCGGCAGACAAATCTGACCCCAAATTACACTTTTTGGGGACCAGTGACATTACATTGATCGGTGCTATCAAAATGCACTGATCAATGTAAAAATGACACTGGCAGAGAAGAGGTTAACACTAGGGGGCAATCAAAGGGTTAAGTGTGTTCCCTCAGCATGTTCTAACTGTAAGGGGGTGGGCTTACTGAAACATGACAGATCACTGTTCCTGATCACTGGGAGCAGTAGATCCCTGTCCTGTCCCTTCATTAGGATGCATTAAGGTGAAAAAACACGTACCTTTACAACCCCTTTAACCGCTTCCCAACTGCCTTACACAGATATACTGCGGCAGAAGGGCACGTACAGGCAGATTAACGTACCTGTCCGCAGGAATACCCGCGTTCTTCTCACGGTGAGATGCTAATGTAAACAAGCATCTCCTCGTTCTGCCTAATGACACTGTCACTGATCACAGCTCCCTGTAATCGGGAGTGGTGATCAGTGACGTGTCACACCCAGCCCCTCCCACAGTTTGAATCGCTCCCTAGGACACACTTAACCCCTACAGCGCCACCTAGTGGTTAACCCCTTCACTGCCAGTCACATTTACACCGTAATCAATGCATTTTTAATCGCACTGATCACTGTATAAATGTAATGGGGTTTTAACCACTTACGGACCGCCCGCCATCATTCTAAGCAGATTGAAAAGGAGCTAGCTGCCATAACCCCGGTATCCTTTTCTTCAGCGGACAGTCCACTTTCAGATACAAGTCGCCTCAGCGGTGGATTTGCCGCAAGACTACTTTTATCAAGGCAGGAGAGGCCCTCCCCTCCCCCCCCCCCGCTGCGCTCCGGTCGTCTGCACCACTTACCGGAGCCGTCAGTAGCGGCAGAGACTATCGCATCCGCTCTCCTCTGAGCCTGGATGCGGAATGAGGGGGAAGATGGCCCCCGCTCAGCTCCATAGCATTGGAGGGCAGAAGTGACGTCAAACGTCACTTCCGCCCAATACTCTTAAAGGGGGAAAAAAAATATGTTTCCATTGCATTTTAGTGTAAATATGAGATCTGAGGTCTTTTTGACCCCAGAGCTCATATTTAAGAGGTCCTGTCATGCTTTTTTTCTATTAAAAGGGATGTTAAAATTCCTTGTAATAGGAATAAAAGTGACCCAAATATTTTTATTTATTTTTTTAACAAAAAGGACAGGGTCAAAATAAAAAGTAAAGTAAAATAAATAAGAAAATAAAATTAAAACTGTGTTCAAACCACACACGTGAGGTACCGCTGCGATCATTAGAGCGAGAGCAATAATGTTAGTCCTAGACCTCCTCTGTTACTCAAAACTGGTAACCTTAGAAATTTTTAAACTTCGCCTATGGAGATTTTTAAGAGTAAAACTTTGTCGCCATTCCATGAGCGTGCGCAATTTTGAAGCGTGACATGTTGAGTATCAAGCATAACATTATCTTTCACAAAAAAAAAAATTGGGCTAACATTACTGTTGTCTTTTTAATTCCAAAGGTGTATTTTTTCAAAAAGTGCACTTGTAAGACCGTTGCGCAAATTTGTGTGATAGAAAGTATTGCAATAACCGTCATTTTGTTCTCTAGGGTGTCTGATAAAAAAAAAAAAAAAAATTATATATATATATATATATATATATATATATATATATATATATATATATATATATATATATAATATAATATAATATATATTTTTGGGGGTTGTGAGTCATTTTCTATAAAAAAAAAAAAGTGATTTTAACTTGTAAACACATCCTGAAAAATCGGCCCGGTCCTTAAGTGGTTAAATAGAGAAACCGCTTGGCCTCTTACCAAAGTCCTGGGCAACCTCTTGGGAGTTTTCCCAGTAAGGGCCGGTTCACACTGCGGGCGATGCGAGGCGACACGACTTGCCTCGCCGCGATCTGACAAGTCGCCCCCGTTCTGTACAATGGAACCGTTCTGAGAGGAGCGACTCGAGTCGCTCCGACTCAGAAAAAAGGTTCCTGTACTACTTTTGGGCGACCTCGGGGTGACTTGCATTGACTTCTATACAGAAGTCATTTGCAAGTCGCCGCTGAGGTCGCGGCAGGTCGCGGCGAGGCAAGTCGGTGTCGCCTCGCATCGCCCGCAGTGTGAACCGGCCCTTAGGCTTCAAGAGATACCTAAATGGACTATGCCTATAGCAAGGGTATTATTCAATTTTTATCACAGCAAAATCATTACTTGATTTTATGTATAGACATTCCTTATCTGCACAGACAGTTTTGTGGTAAAGGTGAACTATGCTTTTAAAAGACGAGTTCCTGGTATGGTTATTCTATATACAAAGTTACATCGGTCCAGCAGTACCATACCTGGCTAATGCGATTTGACATGACAAATCGGCGGCAATGGCACCATCCTAATCGGACCACATTGATTTCCAGAAGTATTTTCTGTACTACCTTTGGCGATTTCGGGGTGAAATTTCCATTGACATATGTGCAGAAACCCGAAATCTGGACTGACATGCGGGAATGAAATTGTGCGAATTCAGCTGAACTCGCACAATTTCATTCCCGCACTCAGTGGGAACCTAGGCTAAAGCTGGAAATCACTGTAGTGTGATCTCCACTTGCTTCCAGGTCCTGTGCTGGGCAGCGGTCCCCAACATGGGAGCCAATCAGAGAATGCTTTGCAATTTCTGAATGAATGCAAACCTCTCTCTAATTATACAAGAGGGAGAGGCAGGACGGTGGAGATACACACTTCATCTCGCCCAATCAGCAACAAAAGAACCGATTCTTAAAAATACACAGATGTGAATGGGCCTTACAAAAATGCTTCGATTGTGTGCCTATATATACACTATATACGACCCTGAATAAAAGCAACACGGAAGTGTATCTAAAGGCATGTGTTTCAGTTGTGGCTAGTGGAGAGGGGGTAGAATCTGACAGATGTAATTTCACTAGAGAGAATCACACTCTACTGGTCTTCTCATTGAGACTGAAAGTGGGAGAAAAATCTAAAAATCTGAACCCACAACAGCATGAACTTAAAGTGGATGTAATCCAGATTCATGACATTTGAGCTGGGCACATCTGTAGTGTTTTCTCATCTTGCTTCAAAATCCCTTGGCATTCTCCTGCTCTGTTCTTCTGTTATCAGCCTGATAACTTCTGACAAGTTCTTTGTCAACTGTGATAAAACCAGCCTGAGTTTTGTGTCATAGGAGGTTGCTATAAATAGATTAGCAGACAGCTGAACGGCTCTACAAGTCTCTGCCTATGACTGAGGGGTGTGTGCCTTTCCTCCAATCACCTGTCTTGGCTATATGCCCAGACTTCACTTGCAGTGCTGAACAGGAAGAGAAAGTCTGTATCAAGATCTTCACTTTCTAAAGTATATATAAAGATGAAGACAGCAGATCTACAGGTAAAACTTAAAGCGGAGGTCCACCCTAAAGTGGACCTTCCACTCATCGGAACCCTCCCCCCCTCAGGTGCCACAATCGGCACCTTTCAGGGGGGAGGGGGGTGCAGTTACCTGGATAATCCAGGTAACTGCACCCACTTCCGGGACAGCTCTCTGCGGAAAGGGGCGTAACTTACGCCCCTTTCCGCAAGTGCCCGCCCCTTCCCGCAAGTGCCCCGCTGCCTGCTGGGAAACACACAGCTCCCAGAGGCAGCGGGGAGCGTCCTTATTGCGCAGCGCAATTCGCGCATGCGCAGTAGGGAACCGGGAAATGAAGCGGAAAGGCTCCATTTCCTGATTCCCATACCCAAGATGGCGGCGGCAGGACCCGACAGACGACCTAGCGATCGGCTTCGGGTGCCGACATCGCGGGCGCGCTGGACAGGTAAGTGTCACTATTTTCAAAGTCAGCAGCTGCAGTATTTGTAGCTGCTGGCTTTTAAAAAAAAAAAAAAAACGCGGAGTCCCGGTGGACTCCCGCTTTAAGTAGGGAGATTTTTTTCATCTCTGTGTATCATCTGAAGCTGTTCACTTCACTGGATATATGTGAGGGTTTACATCCACTGTAGGTGGGAAATCATACTTTAAAGGACACTTGTTCAGAGACATCTTGTCTTAATGGACATTCCTCTCACTTTGAAGAGATTTCCTCCTACTCCCTGACATCTACAGGACAGGCAATGGGACATAGATGTAAAAAAAAAAAAAGAAGGAAAAACCAAATACATTCCCTATTCCATTAACCATTCCCTACTGAATCCACAATTGAAAAAAATGAACATGAACGGGGAATGATGATGTCAGATCTGATCAGATGATTTGTTTACACCCCAAGAAATGTTTTCTTACTATGTAACACACATATTTAGCGTGCTGTCTTCCTATGTCCCAAATGCTACACATGTGCATCGCTGCCCTTTTTTCCTGCAGTGTCATAGAGCTGTAGTCACACTACTTTCATCCCATGAGCTTTGCACTTGGGAACCAATACCAAAGGCCTACATTTTACTTAAAGTAGTAGTAGAGAAGTATTTTTTTTTCTAATCATACTTACCTCGGCGGATGGAGCATCAGACCAATGTTACAGCTGTCCCCCGGCGTCTCTGCACTGAGAACCGAGAATCGCTGATGGCTCGGTTCTCACTCCCGCCCGAGCAGAGTGATGCTGACTGTCACTCACTGTCACTCACTGGAGTGATGAGCTGTGGAGTGGCAGGGAGAGGCAGTCTCAGCAGCTCGCTGAGCCTGCCATCAGTCAAGGCAGCTGGCGAATCCAGACTTGGGAAGTCGGAATGATCCGCTGCCTCGACTGATGGCAGTGACGTCAGCGGAGAGCAGACTTCAGACTGTTCTCCACTGAAAACGGGTTACAGGAATGCAAAACAAATTGCACTTCTGTGACCCTTAGGAGAAATCAAGCCAAAAAAGCTCAGGCTGGACTTCTCCTTTAACTATATGGGATTATGCAATAATTATAAGTGGGCACAGAGTGTAGAAGCCTACGGACCCCAATATGGTTGCTGCATCTGTGAAGCTGAGACCAAATTGTGACAGAATTGAAGTGTAAAGAATAGGATTGTTGCAGTGATTCATTGGCAATGTACTTACTATCCAAATTAGATTTTTGGGAATCTGTGCATGGTATAAGAGTTCTGCATTTGGAAAGTGTCAGCGGGAGTAAAAAAAAGGCCTTTAGACTTGGTGATGAGTGGGAGTAAAAAATTACATAATGCTGTCGACAGTAGGATGAGGAATAGTGGCCCTATCATTGATGTCAGTGGAAGGAATAGCACCCCATTGTTGGTGTTAGTGGGAGGAACAGTGCCCCGTCATTGCTGTCAGTGGGAGGAATATTGTCCAGTCGTTGGCGTCAGTGAGAGAAATAGTGCCCCACTGTTGGGGTCAGTGGGAAGAAAAGTGCCCTATCATTGCTAGCCCCCCCCCCCCCCCCCCGGTCCACCACTGTGCCAATCTGCAGAGGCTCTCTCCTCTCGCTTCCCAGTCTCACAGGCTTTGCTGAGGCTATTGGCTCCTGCTGCAGTCAGTCAAATCCTGTGATGAGCGGGCGTCGGGCATACCTGCGCTGGCTGTGTCAATTTGGCCGGCAGACTGGTTGGGGAGTTGAGCTATGGAATTGTTTTGGTCTTACATGTATATGCCCTCCATGTGCTCTTTACTGTGAAGGCCAGTTATGGGTGCGGGCAGTGGCCAGTTTTTTGTTACTGTTTGTATATATGGTCCGGGGACACACTGGGCACCTTCGCTGCCACTGTGCTCTTGCTGGGTGTCCAGCGTGCTCTTTTTCCTTTAAGGGGGCTTGGGTAGTCTCCAGGCTCACCTGTCCCACATCTATCCATTCCATGCATGTGCTTCCACTGTGGAGACACTTATAAATTTGTAGTGTTAGGACTGCAAGCAACACAGGGTGCCATGACGAGGCCTTGCAGCTTTCACATGCGTTTGCAAATGTGTGCTAACTAAACCCCTGCTTTTAACAGACGGTTAGACAGGTTAATTTGGGTGAGTTGAGCTATGGATTTGTTTTTGTCTTAAATGGATGCGGGCAGCGTGGCTTGGGATCGAGCCTGCAGGTGTGCCACAAAAGAAAGTGGCATACTATGGTGGCACGAGCGCTTGCGGGGGACCCCAAAAGGGGATGCTCAGGGTAGCTCTGTGTAATTCCACTTCACAGAGCAGGTAAGTATAAACCTGTTTTTTTTAAATAACAAAAGAAGTTTACAATTACTTTTGATGACAGTGTGAACTGCCTGCAGGAGAGATGTAATGCATCGCATCAGTGTGAACCTAGGCTAAAGGCTCAGTTTTTCCTGTAAGCTCATCACTATCAGTAAGATCGACTGATTGGCAAAGAAGACATTTCCTTCCATAATTCATCTTGTGCTTTTGTCATCTGAAGCTGTTGTGCTATCGCTGACACAATTACACACCTGAACTCATACTATAATTATACACCGACCTCTTCAGCACTGCGCTTGATTTTCCATTCATTATAGCAATTTTATCTTCCTGCTCTGTAAACACTCACCCATACAAAATTATTCTCGCCTTCTCGTCACCTTTGTGGAAAGTATGCTGTATCATAAATTAGACTGAAGCTGGCCATACACAATTAGAATTTTGTTGGAAAATGTTTTGCTTAAGGCTCGGTTCACACTGCATACCGATGTGTCTCACATCACGGGTTCTGTGCGTCATGCTTCATCATTTTCAGGACTGATTTCAGTCACGAATTTTGGACGGAATTCGGACCTGAACTGGACCAAAAGGCGCACAGGGCTCCTGTGCAAATTCGCAGCGGAGATATGTGAACTGGTTCCATAGAGAGCCAGTCACAATCTCCTGCTATTGCGAATTGGGGGGATTGCGGGGATTCCGCATCCAATGCACAATAGTGTGATCCCAGCCTAAAGAACGTTCAATTTAATAACCTACTGGCTAGTTTGGCCAAACTGACAACTACAGTGACTATAAATTTCAAAAGCAGCAGGATGGAATTTTTTTTTCTCAAAAAATAATGGATATCTAACAGTGAATGTCGTTTCCAGTCGGGAAAGTCCTTTCACTCCAAAATTGAATGTTATACAAACAACCTTTATTTGAAGTACTTTCAAATGACATTAGTCGAGTCATCGTACGAATGTTTACACGAACATTCATCTGAAAATCTACTACTGTATGGCCAGATCTGGCTATTGAGTGGAGTGTAACAAAAACACATCACCAAAAGCATCAGTCTATAAGGTACAAATTTTCTCAAAATTTTAAGGGGTGTCCCCATCAGTTCTGAACACGCTGCATTCCAACTCACTCGCTGCTGTAGTATACATCATCTCTGTAATGCCCCGTACAGACGGTCGGTATTTCTGACAGAAAAAGTCAGGTGGGAGCTTTTCATCGTATATTCCGACTGTGCGTATGCCGCATCGGACTTTTCACATCGAAAATTCTGACGGACGTAGAAATAGAACATGTTGTTTATTTTTTTTCCGATGGAACCAATTCCTATCTGGAAAACCGCTCATCTGTATGCTCTTCTGATGTACCAAAAATGGCGCATGCTCTGAAGCAAGTACGAGACGGAAGCTATTGGCTACTGGCTATTGAACTTCCTTTTTCTAGTCCAGTCATACGGGTTGTACGTCACTGCGTCCTTGACTGTCGGAATTTGGTGTGATCGTGTGTACGATAGACAGCTTCAGTGGAATTCCAATCGGAAAAACCTTCATAGTTTATTCCGATGGGAAAACCAGTCATGTGTACAGGGCATTACTGTTGACAGCAAATATCCTCATCTTTGAATAGGACACTGGGAAAACACAGTTTCAGCAAACTTTGTCTGAGCACAACCCTTTGGCTTTGTTTACATGTGCAGCGTTGTTTATTCATCTCGAAAGGGAATTTTCCCCAGAGCTTAGTGAAAAAGGTGAAGCTCTGTAGACTTCTATTATCCAATTATGTACACAAATAGTTTTTGGGGTTTTTTTTACTCTTTTTTTTATTCTTTTCAAAGTCACATTTTGCCTCATTCCTTAAAGGGGTTGTAAAGGTAAAAGTTTTTTCACCTTAATGCATTAGGCTGGGTTCACACCGCTGCGGGGGGAGAACCGGATGTGATTCGCACAGCAAATCACATCCGATCTCCGTAGCGCTGCGAGTTCAGCCATACAGATAGTATGGCTGAACTCGCAGCGGTCCCGCAGCAAACTCGCACGGGACCCTTTTTTGGGTCCGCAACGGAATCGGATCGCATGGGGGTTCACACCATGCGATCCGATTCCTGTGCGAGTCGGCAGATCGCACTGCGATATGCCGACGGATCTGGGGGTGTCATTAACATAACATTGACACCCCCAGCCGTCCGCATAGGGCAGTGTGAACTGCCGGCGGGAGGTATGCAATGCGGGAAAACGCCGCGGATTCGCGGCGTTCCCGCATCGCAGCAATGTGAACCTAGCCTTAAGGTGAAAAAAAATCCAACAGTGCCGGCCCCCCCATCCCCCTCATTTTACTTACCTGACCCCTCGAAAGTCCCATGCTCGCCCCCGACGTCCTCTTCGCCACTCACCCTGGCCGTTGATTGGCTAGAGTGGATGAATTGAAAGCAACGCAGCGATTGGCTTGGGCTGCTGTCAATCACATCCAATGATGCAACGCACCGGGGCCGAGTGATACAGTGAGAGGCTACAGCTACGCCAGCTGTATCACAGGAGCGCGTCCGCAAGCACTCCACATCATGCAAGGGAGCTCGCATGCAGTTGTGGAGTCCTTAGGGGAGGGAGCCGAGACAGCCTCCAAGGGACCCCAGAAGACCAGGTTCGGGGTCATTCTGTGCAAAACGAGCTGCACAGTGGAGGTAAGTATAACATGTTTGTTATTTAAAAACAAAATAAAACAATCCTTTAAGCTATAGGGAGAATTCCCTTGCAAAGCACAACTTTCCTTGCAAAGTGAACAGTATATAATGACTTTAGTAAATTAACACCGCCCTACACTTATCAGATGCGATTTCAATTGAAAGTTCCTATAACCAATTTCCTGAACACTTTAGACACATGGCATCAAAAGCCAATGGGGGTTATTTACTTAAAGCTGAAAGAGTGCAAAATCAGGTGCAGCTTTGCATAGAAACCAATCAGCTTCCAGGTTTTATTGCCAAAGCTTCATGGAACAAGCTGAATTTAGAAGCTGATTGGCTACCATGCACAGCTGCACCAGACTCTGAGTGCACCACTTTTAGTAATTCTTCCCCACAATGTCCAGATTCTGGATTCGGTAGGAGGCAGCCTAACCCTGAATACACTCCTTATGCGGGATCTGGAAGGTCTTTCCTTCTACCATCACTGCTGCCAGAGTCTGAAGCTCTGTGTTCATATTTTCTGCATTCTTGAGAAAGTGCCAAACTTTCTTACTTTCCTGATTCTATAAAGCCATAATGTGCTGCGAGATTACATTTACAGGAATCAACACACGCTGATCACACATTTTCCTGATAAAATGTCAAACAATGGTAAAAAGAATTATTCCTGTAACACCAACCCAGTGGTTATAAAAGAGGATCTGTCTCTGAAACTGCCTGATGAATAATAAGATTTCAAAACAAGCTGAGAATTTTTTATTTTTTTTATAGTCTTCATTTGTTGAAAAATTGTTCTTTAACCACTTCAGCCCTGGAAGATTTGGCTGCTGAATGACCAGGCCATTTTTTGCGATTCGGCACTGTGTTGTTTAAATGACAATTGCGCGGTCGTGCGATGTTGCACCCAAACAAAATTGATGTCCTTTTTTTCCCACAAATAGAGCTTTCTTTTGGTGGTATTTGATCGCCTCGGCGGTTTTTATTTTTTGCGATATAAACGAAAAAAAGAGCGGCAATTTTGAGAAAAAAAAAAAAAACACAATATTTTGTACTTTTTGCTATAATAAATATCCATTTAAAAAAAAAAAAAGCTAATTCTTTTTATGTTTAGGCAGATATGTATTCTTTTACATATTTTTGGTAAAAAAAAAAGAAAATCGCAATAAGCGTATATTGATTGGTTTGACCAAAAGTTATAGCGTCTACAAAATAGGGGATAGATTTATAGCATTTTTATTAGGCTACTTTCATAATGGGGCGTTGCAGGCGTTGGCAGTAAAGCGGCGCTATATTTAGCTGCGCTTTACCGTCGTTTTAGCGGCACTATTCAGCTGCTAGCGGGGCAGTTTTAACCCCCGCTAGCAGCCTAAAAAGGGTTAAAACCGCCGCAAAGCGCCGCTGTGCAGCGCTGTCCTATTGTTTTCTATAAGAAGGGGCGCTTTAGGAGCGGTAAATACAGCGCTCCAAAGATGTGGCTTGCAGGTCTCTTTTGACCATCCTGCAAGCGCACCGCTCCAGTGTGAAAGCCCTAGGGATTGTGCCGACCTGCTGCTATAAAATGACGGCGGCTGGTCGGCAAGCGGTTAAAGGAAATCTGTGCCGAGTAGGCTGCAATAAAGGAGAAGTCCAGCCTGAGCTCGTTTGGCTGGGCTTCTCCTATGGGTCACAGGAGTGCAATTCGTTTTGCACTCCTGTGACCCTTTTTCAGCAGAAAGCGGACTTCAGACTGTACTGCACTCCTGTGACCCATAGGAGAAGCCCAGCCAAACAAGCTCAGGCTGAACTTCTCCTTTATTGCAGCCTACTCGGCACAAATTTCCTTTAAAGAACAATCATCACTGGAATCAGGCCAGGCAATGCGTCATCACGACAATAAAGTCTGGATCCTCCAGGTGCCTGGTCTGATGCCAGTCTCAGCCTCTCAGATGAGAGTTGCCCGCTCCCCACCCCTCCACAGCTCAGCGCTCCAGTAAGCATGGGAGGCAGAGGGGAGAGCCGCTGACAGTCAGCAGCTCTCTGCTCGGGGAGCTGAGAGAACTGAGCCATCAGCGATGCTCAAGCACTCGGTTCTCAGTGCAGAGGCGCCGGGGTGGACCGATGCTGCATCCAGCTAGGTAAGTATGATTATGGGAAAAAAAAAATCCCATACCTCTCTTTTAAAGACCTCCCTTTCTGAAAATGCTTGTTGAATGGCTCTTATGCTGATCCAATAAAGCCCAATAGAAGCCACAGAAATGAATAAGCAATCTGGCAGATGTTATACTAGCAACCTCAATTTACATAATCTTAGCTCAATTTTCATGTCTAAATAGGATTCTGCAGCCATATTAGTTAGACCTAATGAACTCAGTAATTAAAGCTCATTAAAAAATTCAGGTCTGTGTAAAGCAGGATAAACACATACCAAACTTTGGTTGAACCAGCATTCAATCAGCACTTTCAGCCAATGGCAGCAGTGCTGATCAATGTATTCTGAAGCGGTGGGGGGGGGGGGGGGTGGCGACAACAGCGGGAGAAATCCCTGCATGAACATCGCTGTAGATTTGTGAGTTTTCTTTCCGTTCAACCCGCTAGTTGAATGGAAAAAAAACTCAACGTGTATACCCATCTTAACTGGTTCAGCTCTTTGGACGTAGGTAGTAGGTGCAAAAAGTGAACCTTTAATCACAAGCTGATGCTTACAGTAATATCCATGCTTGTGCAGGTTTTCTTCAGCCACCTCTAGGCTTGAAAGTAAAAGTGGTGCAGACAATCACTTTCACAGACCCGGCAGCACAGTGCCCCCCTCCACCCGTGGTTCCCAGGCTCGCCTGCAGTTACCGGGAGAGACCTCTACGATTAAGCCCTGAAAAGGTTGAAACACATCTGAGGAGTTCTGTACAGGTAGACAACAGGAGACAAAGGCATCTTTTACTCATCGCATTCAAATTTATGGCAGCTAACATATTTCATCTCTGTTTCTTGTAAACAAATGAAATACTTACCTTAGAACAAGGTCCCTGCATCGCATCCCGGTCAATGCTGAGGGAGCTGACATTTTCCCCTCTGCATTTCTTCTGGGGTTTTGGCATGCACGCAGGAGTCCTCAGTTCCGGCAAGGTCCGGCGAGATACGCCAGACCTTCACTGCGCATGCACGGCTGACGTCAGTGGCTGCATGCAGGGTGAATATCTCCGGGAGGAACTTCTGTTGTTCCTCTACCTATGTGGCAAAAACCGTAAGGGACAAGGATTTCATGAGTTCCATTTTTGTTTTGTCGGTTTCCCAAGTCGTTAGTGGCTTGTAAAGAATCTGATCAAACCGATCCTGGTTTGAGCACATAGTTTAGAAGGCAGAGGGAAGATCTGGGATTTAAGAGACCTCAGATCTCTCCAAAAAAGAGGACCTGTGCAGCCCATGCGATCACAAGGCATGTTGTTCATCCCTTGTGATATCAATAAAGTTCAATAAAAATAAAGGTACAGTGTAAAAAATAGATAAATTAAATTATAAAATAAAGTTAAAATTAAAGCACCCCCTTTAACCCATGCTCACATGCACAGTATATACATATGTAAATGGTGACCACACCACACGTGAGGTATCCTTGCGAATGTCAGAGTGAAAGAAATAATTCTAGCACCAGCCCTCCTGTGTTACTCTAAACTCGTAACCTGCAAAAGGCTTTTAAAGTGTTGCCTATGGAGATTTTGACAGTATTTTGCTGCTGTTCCATATGTTATTTACTCGGCATAACATCTTTTATATTTTATAAAAAAAAAAGGGTATTATATTGTGCGCATTAAAATTCACTAAAGAGTATATTCTCCTGAAAATCTGCATTTGATAAACCGCTGTCTGGCATAAACCCACCATTTTATTCTCCAGGGACTTTGCTTTTAGTAACTTTATAATGTTTGAGGGTTCTAACTTCTAAGTCATTTTCCAGCATAACAATGCAGATGTGTACATGTATGCAAGAAATGGCAAAATTGGCCAGTTTTGAAGTGGTTAAAGAAACCATTTTTTTTCCCAGTGAAACCAGTGATCCGATTCTCAGCTATGAACAATGCCTTTGGACTAAAACATCCTTCCTACATTGAGGGAAAAAAAGTATTTGATCCCTTGCTGATTTTGTATGTTTGCCCACTGACAAAGAAATGATCAGTCTATAATTTTAATGGCAAGTTTATTTTAACAGGGAGAGACAGAATAAACAACAAAAATATCCAGAAAAACACATTTAAAAAAAGCTATAAATTGATTTGCATTTTAACGAGTAAAATAAAATATTTGATCCCCTATCAATCAGCAAGATTTCTGTCTTGTGTTTTCTATACAGGTAACAAACTGAGATTAGGAGCACTCTTAAAAGGGAGTGCTCCTAATCTCAGCTTGTTACCTGTATAAAAAGACACCTGTTCACAGAAGCAATCAACCAGATTTCAATCTCTCCACCACGTCCAAGACCAAAGAGCTGTCCAGGATGTCAGGGTAAGGATTGTAGACCTGCACAAGGCTGGAATGGGCTTCACGACCATCGTCAAGCAGCTTGGTGAGAGGGTGACAACAGTTGCAATTATTCGCAAATGGAAGAAACAGAAAATAAATGGCAATCTCCCTCGGTCTGGGGCTCCATGCAAAATTTCACCTCATGGAGTTTCAATGATCATGAGAACAGTGAGGAATCAGCCCAGAACTACACGGGAGAATCTTGTCAATGATATCAAGGCAGCTGGGACCATAGTCACCAAAAAAACAATTGGTAACTCACTACGCCACTAAGGACTGAAATCCTGCAGCGCCCACAAGGTCCCCTTGCTCAAGAAAGCACATGTAAAGGCGCATCTGAAGCTTGCTAATGAACATCTGAATGATTTAGAGGAGAACTGGGTGAAAGTGTTGTTGTTAGATGAGACCAAAATCAAGCTCTTTAGCATCAGCTCAACTCGCCGTGTTTGGAGGAGGAGGAGAAATGCTTTTTATGACCCCAAGAATACCATCCCCACTGTCAAATGTGGAGGTGGAAACATTATGCTTTGGGGGTGTTTTTCTGCTAAGTGGACAGAACAACTTCCCCACACCAAAAAAGGGACAATAGACGGGGCCATGTCAAATCTTGGGTAAGAACCTCCTTCACTCAGCCGGCGCCTTGAAAATGGGTCGTGGATGGGTATTCCAGCATGACAATGACCAAAAACACATAGCCAAGGCCAGATAGGAGTGGCTCAAGAAGAAGCATATTAAGGTCCTGGAGTGGCCTGGCCAGTCTCCAGACCTTAATCCCATAGAAAATATGTGGGGGGAGCTGAAGATTTGAAGTATCAAACACCAGCCTCGAAAACCTTAGTGACTTGGAGAGGGTCTGCAAAGAGGAGTGGGACAAAATCCCTCCTGAGACGTGTTCAAACCTGGTGGCCAACTACAAGAAACCTCTGACTTCTGTGATTGCCAACAAAGGGTTTTGCCACCAAGTCATGTTTCGCAAAGGGGTCAAATACTTATTTCATTCATTAAAATGCAAATCAATTCATAAACTTTTTTGAAATGCGTTTTTCTGGATTTATTTGTTAGTTATTCTGTCTCTCACTGTTAAAATAAACCTACCATTAAAATTGTAGACTGATAGTTTCTTTGTCAGTGGGCAAATGTACAAAATCAGCACAGTGGTGTAGTGGTTAGCACTCTCACCTAGCAGTAAGAAGGGTCGCTGGTTCAAATCCCAACCACGACACTACCTGCCTGGAGTTTGCATGTTCTCCCTGTGCCTGCGTGGGTTTCCTCCGGGTGCTCCGGTTTCCTCCCACAATCCAAAGACATGCAGGTAGGTTAATTGGCTTCTGTCCAAAAATTGGCCCTAGTATATGAATTGGGACCTAGGATAGTGGGCTCCTTGACGGTAGGGACTGATGTGAGTGTGCAATGTACAGGGATAGGGACAATTGTAGACACTTACTCAGGTTGAACTGGATGGACTGGTGTCTTTATTCAACCTAACTAACTATGAAACTATGAAACTATGAATCAAATACTATTTTCCCTCACTGTACCTTTGTCCTAAATCTAACATCCCTCATAAGAAAACCATCATACAGTATTCCTGCTAAACTTGTCTCCTAAATGAAAGGAAATGTGTACTAAAAGAAATACGGGGCGGTCATTCTTGACCTTATTTTAAAATACTAGTTCCCCAATGTAGAGATTTAAAGGAAATTCCACCTTTTGCAAAAAAAAAAATAAAAAAAAATAAACGCACACATATTGCAAAACGCAAAAATGAGCACCTTTTTGTTGTTCTTTTTTTACATTTGAGTCTGCAAAGCATTGCAACCATGATCAGTGAATGATGGGTGCGCTGCTGTGCCTTCTGTGGATTTTTTACTAGGGTTCTCAGGAGGACCTTCAGCTACAGAGCCGAAAACTATCAAGTGTGGTGACATCATTGCACTTCCTTTCCTTTGAGAACTACATTCCTTCTGTAGCTGGTGGCAGATGGAGAGTTTTTAAGTGTTTTTTTTCCATCTACAACATTCTATGAATGAATGATGGTGGTGGTGTGAGCACAGCCACACACTGCTGTGCCAAATTCAAATTTGACAGAAGCCATCAAGGAGAAGGAAGGACCCCCACATTCCATAAAGCACATTCTGAGCGCCGTCTGCATCGCAAAGCATTAGCATTACTGGATCAGCGAATCAGCCAGACATCCAGTGACTTCAGAATGCTAGATATGACAGAATGCCGATATGTCTCCATATTATTTCCGTATAGGTTTTCTTTAACTTATGTCAGGCAGGAGAGTGGAGGAGATGGCTTTGTTAGGGGAAATAATGTACCTTAGAAGGAAGGCTGAGGTATGTACGCAAGTGGACAACACAACCAAAATTCAGGTCAAGTGTCGGTACATTAAAAATGTTAGAATATGTCATAAATATAAAAATAGCAATAATAATGCCATAACATTAAATGGAGTCACATAGAAATAAACGTTTTAACTCTTCCCCACTATATACTAAGATAACCATGTGGGTTGTAAGCATCACGTTCTTCCCCCTATATTGCACATTTATGAAATGTCAGCAGCATTGCGGTGGATGTGTCCACAACTTCCCTTTATGTTTTCCTCGGACACCAGCTTTCTGCTGGGGCTCTGTGCCGAAGAAGCACTAGCTAGCCAAGCTATTCTTAACCTTTACCAACTTCACCTCCTTCCTCTTTTAAAATCACTTCACAAATGCAAACCTCAAGATAGAGAAATGGACAAACCAAGTAGATTCAGAATAAATCCACTGCAACTAAACAGCAGAATTACGGAATTTCGTTTTGCAAACCCTGTATTATGAACCGTGCAAACAGCATGTATATGAAGTGGTAGCTAATGAGTAACTGGTTTTAAAGAACTAATTGAAAAGTGAGATATTGTTTAAAAACAGGAGCTTTTGAAATCCCTAACCATAACTAGGTAACACCTTGGTCCTAATTTATCATGCTGAGATAACACTTCAATTGTGGGGAAGTGGCCTCGCAGGGCTCATGCGTGGTTGTAATTAATTTGCTTATATCTACACAGAATCTTGCTACAAGATCCTGCGTTAAACACATTACGCATTACACATTATGTATAAAACACCCTTGCAGTGCATGTGTGGTTACAACCTAGAAGTGTGGTTAAAAGACTGTTAGGCCTATGAGTAGAGAAATAAGCTTAACGTGGGCCTTAACCCTCTTCCTCACGTTCCTTCCATTCCACACCTCCTCCCATCCTGCAGAAGTATTGGGCTTTTATTTATAATTTTTTTAAAGTCTGGCCCACCTCCCCGTGTGCGTTATTAGGCAACGGAGTTGCGCACTGCCCACTGTGCCTCCTGGGATATGCACGTCACATATACCAGGAGGCTTAGCCTTTCATTCAAGGAAAGGATGGAGGGCCGGGCCTATCTGCATGTCATCGAGAGGCCTGCCTGCTGAACCCAAAAGAGTTGGCAGGCCTCTCAATGAAGTCAGAGAGAACAGGGTAGCACAGGACGGAGCTGTGGCCGGGCATGAGAGGATCTCAGAGGGACAATGCTAGATCCCCTGGATGGGTGAGTACCTGAAATGTGCAGATACCACCTTCAGGTAATTGGGGTCAGAAGGTCATAATGCCAGAGGTACTCTTTAATACATTTATTTCTTTTTTCAGCAGGCTCTGATACTCCCCTCTTCTCTTTGACACTCCAGGTTGTGGGCGCACCCTTGCTGTCCTCGTGTACAATGCAGGACAATTGGCCCTGTATTGTACTTGATGACATCAACATACTACCAGTCCAGAGCACCTTGCAGAAAAGGCTTCAGGGGACCTGACACACGGCATGGAGAATGCCTGTCAAAACAAGGAATATGTTAAATATTACAGCGGATTCCTCTACTCCTAAATTTAACTAAAGAGTAATTTCATATTCCATAATATTATTTAATTATATTTCAGTGGTTCAGCTGTATATGGGCAGTCTGGGTGCCATTTAATTTAACAGGATGTTCTTAAATGTCTTTGTTTACAGAGCAAACTTGTGCGCCTGTGATCGAGCCGTCATCATTAGACACTGCAGATCAGACACATTTGCACAGAGCCATCGGAGAGCATCAGAGAAACTCTTTGCATATTGTCACTGTGAACCAACCATAGCACTCACAGTAGTAAAAAACCGAATGACGTCACATTTAACCATTTGCTGACCACCCCATGCAGATATACTGTGACAGGACGGCTGCTCTGCGGTGTATCGGATATACGTGATCAGCGCTCTGAGTTAGTGCTGTGATTTGTTACAGCACAAGCTGATCAGAGGATGCCGACCAATGATTGATCGCAGGCACCCGCTGATCGGATCTGTCATTCAGGGAAGGGAGCTCTGTGTTGTAAACAATACAAAGCTCTGGACACTAATCTTGCTGTTTTTATTCCCTGCCAAGCAGAGACTGCTTAGTCATAGGCACGGTAAATACTGTTAGGCACATATTTAACCCTTTGATCCCCCGTAGATGTTAACCCTTTCCCAGCCAGTGTCATTAGTATAGTGACAGTGTTTACCATTAGTATTGATCACTGTATTAGTATCACTATTGATATCAGTGTCAGCTAGTGTACCCCCCCAGCCAGCGTCAGCTGGTGCCAGATTGCCCACCACACTATTGAAGTCCCATTATAAGTTGCTAATCACCGGTGTTACTAGTATAAAATAAATATATAAAAATTCCAGTATCTATATCAGACGCTATAATTTTCATGCAAACCTAATATACACTTATTGCAATTTTTTTTTTTTTTTAAACCAAAGACATGTAGCAGAATACATTTTGTATTTCATGAAGAATTTTTTTTTTTTTTATTGGCTATGTTTTATAGCAGAAAAGAAAAAAAATATTGTTTTATATTTTCAGTTTTTTAAATTTCTATCCCAAAAAATAAAAAACCCAGTGGTGATCAAATACCACCAAAAAAAGCTCTATTTGTATGAAAAAATTATAAAAATTTCATTTGAGCACAGTGTTGCATAACCGCACAATTGTCGGTTAAATTATTGCAGTGCGGAAGAGAAAGAAATACTCTGGTCATGAAGGGGTAAAATCTTCTGGAAGTCAAGTGGTTAAAGTGAACAAATGCAAAGGTGAAACTTAGTCTTTTAGGAAATCAACTGCTAGGGTTAATATACAATCACATAATGCGGTCCATTGTAAAATGACACTTCTTCTGTCAGAATCCCTATTGTTTAACCCTTTATGGAAAATTACTCATGCAGTGCCAATAAGGGCCTGCTTGTACTGGAGTTCAGGTCAGGCTGACTTTTCATTTAAACCTCCCTTATTTAAAGTGATGTAAAATAGGGAGCCTTGTTTGAAGGGTCTTTCTAAATTTCTTAACTACCTCAATAGTGGCATGCAAAAATTTGATTGGGTCGTCTACTTTCCAAAAAGGGCACACTTTGAGGGTGTCTGTATTGTCCTAAAATTTTACTTTAAATGTTTTATAAAAGAAAAAATATAGAAAACATTTTTTTTTTTTTTTTTAAACAGTTTAACTTTTTACTTTAAATTGTAAAAAATAAAAACAAATCCGATGGCTATTAAAAACCACCAAAGGAAAGCTCTGCCTTAAAAATGTATATAAAATTCCTTTGGGTACACCATTGAACGACCAAGTATTTGTCAAACTATCACAGCACTGAAAACTGAAAAATGGACTGGGAAGAGGAGCGTGTAATTTCTTGCTAGTTTGGCAACGACTGGCCCTCTTTAAACCCATTAAGGGCAGCAATAAAACACTGAATAACTGAAATACAGAAGACCGGCTACAATACCTGACGGTTTCTGTGGTCTCACTAGGAAAAGTCCAAAAGAATATTCTCGCTCTGTACAAACATGAGCATGTACTCTCGAAATTTCCAAACAGTTCAAAAAACAAAAAACAAAACAAAACCTCTGTAGTAGATCGGATGAGACTTTTTTTTTTTATCTTGTATCTCCAGAGGTTTTTTCACTTCTTGTGGCTTCACCACTGTAAAAAGGATTACACTGACCTCAACTGAAAATCAGCATAAAGATCGATCCCTGGCCTGGTTTCTGTATTACACAACTACGTTCTGTAAAAATACACTAGCAGAGCAAAAATAAACTTCTTTAAAAAAATGTAACTCCATTCATCTCACGTTTTTTTTATGTTGCTAAGCTCTGTAAAGGTAATAAAAAAAAAAAAAAAAACACAAAAATGTAACCATCCAAGATGGCAATTCATTATTTACAGCGTAACCCGCTATAAGCAATTGGCATTTTGTTCCCAACAACAGTTTCGCTGAAATGTCCCAAACTTGGGCCTTTATGTGTTAAATTAATTAAAGAAAATGAAGGAGGTATGTATACCATTGTCTACTCAGTAATCTTAGGACAGTAGCTGTGGAAGAAGTGCCTCCTTACTCAAGAAAGTCTGAGCACCTACAGACCTACAATCACCTCATAAAACCGCAAATCCCACCACACTTGAAACTCTTCCAATTTTCATACAGGAAGATATGAAACATAAGATTGAAATTGAAGTGGTGGTTGCAGACTGGGATTTATAGTTGAAGGATGAGCACACTTTAAAATAAAGCGTAGTTATCCTTTTTGCACCCGACCAATCCCCACCCTCCCCTTCCACCGAAGCATACTTACTGAGATCCAACGGCCTACGGCCTCCGGGAATTGTTTACATCCAGTGTCAAAAGTCCCCTCTGTCCTAGTTGTGCCTGCCTATTACAGCCCCATACATTTCTGCCTCCTTTTATCTCCCCGGGTCAGAAATGAGGTAGAGTGTTACTTTGTTTCCAGGTTTAATTCAATGCAGACCTTCCCACCACAATTACCTATTTGTCCCATCACCACTTCACCAGAAGCAATGAAAGTCCTGCATGAGTTAGGACACTGGAGTTTTAGCTTACATAGAGTTGTGGGCTACCCCAGTGACTACCCTAGTACCATCACATACCCAGAAAAAAGGATCTTCTTTGGTTCTCAGCACTTAATAACATGGCAGGGGTGGATAGGAAATGTAACCATATGCTGCTGAGGATTTCAGGGGATAGGATTAGGCAAAACTGTTTATTTGCCCTGAATGCAAATGAGCAAACAGTCATTTTCCCAAGAAAGACCTGTCATAAAATAGTGTTCATAGAATATACTGTATGTACTTTCTGCTACGAAAACACCAAACATTTCAAAGAGGAAGCAGAGAAAAGACCAAATAAGAAATTTATATATATATATATATATATATATATATATATATATATAAACATTTCTATCCAACAAATAAACCCAGGAGATATTACCATTAAAAAGTTTGTTTACCAGTGCAATATGTTATTGCGTATAAACACAATTTAACTTTTAGTCTAAATCTAGCCAAACCGGATTTTCAAGTGCAACTAAGCAATGAATCAGGCTTTAAAAAAACGAATGGAGAAGAAAGGAAACAGGAATTGAACACATAGTTTGTGGTTTTCACAAGGTGGACTAGATTGAAGGATGTTTACATGAAGAGCACAAACAAGTTTTCTAAGTTAATCAGGTTATTTTCCAACAAATATATCCAAATGTGACTGTTAAGCTCCATTGATCCTACATTTATGCTTACAGACGAACTAGTAGGCCCCTTTCACACATGCGGACATTATGTTTGTATTTCATCCATCCAGTTTCGGATGAAGTACGGACATACATGCATCCCTATGGGATAGTGGTTGTCTGCGGATGAACATCCGCAGACACCCGATATTGTCTGTCTCCGCTATGGTCCGATTCTGCAGACGGAGGAAAATACAATTTTGTGTTCATCCGATCCCCCATAGAGGAGAGGGGAGATCTGGCAGGGTGGTCCCTGTGCAGGGACCACCATGTCATCCGCCGGCTCAGGGGGGGATAAACGAAGCAATCCCCGCTGAGCAAGCTGATCATCACGGGGCGGATCATTACGGATCCGTCCCGTGTGAAAGGGGCCTAAGTGCCTAGAACCACACTTTAAGGAGCATGGTTAAGGGAAAGGGATAAATAAGACGAAAGTAGAGGAGCAGGATTCAGTTCACCAATGCGTACACAAAAACAGTTCTCTGTCTTGGGGGAAAACACTATAAAAGAATGGCTAGCACAATGTCGCTGGACCAAAACCAGAAACCTACTTCGGTCTCCTCCATCTGGGTTCTCTGATATGTATGGTACCCACAGTACATACGTCAGAAACCGGGACCACCTGATGGTTATGATAGCCTCTGATTGGCCATCACAGTCATCAGACACTGTACAAACTGCCCCTATATTGTTTTCTCCTCTTTTCCACATAAACAGTGCTATAATGTATTAAAATCCTGGGTTGTTCTCATTATCTGTGTCTACACTGTGGCATAGTCCTACACTGGTAAGATGGCTTAAAAAGTACTAGGCCAGCAAGCTATCTACTCAACACATGATGGGGGGACAAAACACAGACATAGGAATTAACATGTTAGAAGGAGGTACAAGGTCCACTTTAACCACTTGACCTCTGGTAGATTTACCCCCTTCGTGACCGGGCCATTTTCTGCAATAGAACAGAAAAATGTGACCTGGCACAACCACCGTGACAAGCCTCCATCCCTATTGTATACACACAAAAAAAGACTTTATATCAGGCATGTCAGGAAATGTAATACATAAATAGTAGTAAAAATTATATTTATTAAAACAATCAGAATTAGACATTTCATGATAATAAAAATTGTATATTTTCAAAGGGATAAAACTGATTGAGAGCTGACATCTGGGAAAACACATGGGTGAAATTAATGAATTCATCTTGCACTGGTACATAATGGTATATTTACATACATTTATATGGTAAGCATAAAATGTGAAAGCCAAAAATCTCTTGACATCTTAAAAACACTGCACTTCTTTAACGGACAATTGCGTGGTCGTGCGTTTGCACCCAAATAAAAATCACCTCTGCAGTTTTTATTTTTTGCACTATAAAGAAAAAAACAACAATTTTGAAAAAATAAAAAAAAAATCCCAATAAGCGCATATTGATTAGTTTGCGCAACGAGTTATAGAGGCTACAAACTATTGGATATATTTAAGGAATTTTTTTTTTTCGTTTTTATTAGTAATGCCGGCAATCGGTGACTTATAGTAGGACTGCGATATTGTGGTGGACAAATCAAACACGAACTGACACTTTTTGTCAACCAGTGGCAATAATACAGTGATCAGTGCTACAAATATGTACTAATAACACTGGCTGGGAAGCGGTTACCATCGGGGGTTAACTGTGTGCCTAGCAATGTGTTTCCTCACTGTGGGGGAGGTGCTTTTACTATGGGAAAGCATTAATTCATGCCTTACCTACTAACAGAACGGCAATCTTCCCTGTTTACATAGTCCATGGTACCCACTAGGGATGCACCGAATGGGTTTTTTGGTGCCGAAACCGATACCGAAAATGAAAAATACACTAGGCCGAAAACCGAAACCGATACCGAAACAGCACCGATACCGAAAATGACTGTTTTTAAAAAATATTTTTATACAGGAGGTGGTCAGAGACTGGGGACATGGTACAGGAGGTGGTCAGAGACTGGGGACATGGTACAGGAGGTGGTCAGAGACTGGGGACATGGTACAGGAGGTGGTCAGAGACTGGGGACATGGTACAGGAGGTGGTCAGAGACTGGGGACATGGTACAGGAGGTGGTCAGAGACTGGGGACATGGTACAGGAGGTGGTCAGAGACTGGGGACATGGTACAGGAGGTGGTCAGAGACTGGGGACATGGTACAGGAGGTGGTCAGAGACTGCATGCATGGTACAGGAGGTGGTCAGAGACTGGGGACATGGTACAGGAGGTGGTCAGAGACTGCATGCATGGTACAGGAGGTGGTCAGAGACTGCATGCATGGTACAGGAGGTGGTCAGAGACTGCATGCATGGTACAGGAGGTGGTCAGAGACTGCATGCATGGTACAGGAGGTGGTCAGAGACTGCATGCATGGTACAGGAGGTGGTCAGAGACTGGGGACACGGTACAGGAGGTGGTCAGAGACTGGGGACACGGTACAGGAGGTGGTCAGAGACTGCATGCATGGTACAGGAGGTGGTCAGAGACTGCATGCATGGTACAGGAGGTGGTCAGAGACTGCATGCATGGTACAGGAGGTGGTCAGAGACTGCATGCATGGTACAGGAGGTGGTCAGAGACTGGGGACACGGTACAGGAGGTGGTCAGAGACTGGGGACACGGTACAGGAGGTGGTCAGAGACTGGGGACACGGTACAGGAGATGGTCAGAGACTGGGGACATTGCAGCCAGTGTGTCCCCATTGCAGCCAGTGTGTCCCCATTGCAGCCAGTGTGTCCCCATTGCAGCCAGTGTGTCCCCATTGCAGCCAGTGTGCCATCTTGCAGCCAGCCTGTGCACTGTGTGCAGGGAAGAGAGCCGCCTCCGCCGCCTGTTTGATAACAGCGCCGGGAACATCACAGCTTTCATTTCAATTGCTGTGTGTTCCCGGCCGTGCGCCGTCACACGCAGCCCCTCCCCCTTGTCCGGGCACTTTGATAGACAGATCATCCGTCCAATCCTGCGGATGATCTGTCTATCTAAGTGTCCGGACAAGGGGGAGGGGCTGCGTGTGACGGCGCACGGCCGGGAACACACAGCAATTGAAATGAAAGCTGTGATGTTCCCGGCGCTGTTATCAAAAAGGCGGCGGAGGTGGCTCTCCTGCGCTATTATGGGCGTCACCAGGGGCGGGGGCGGAGCCCCACCCCCCACCCAGGCCACGCCCCATTTTCGGCTCCATTATCGGCCGTTTTTCTCTTTCGGCAAATTGCCGAAAAGGGCATTTTCGGCCGATATGTTTCGGCGGCCGAAATTTCGGTGCATCACTAGTACCCACAGATCAGCTCCCGCTGTGTCTAATCACAGCAGGAGTGGGTTGCCGGTGGCACGCATGTGCGCCCCAGACCTGGAGGCGCATGCTTACGTGATCCTGCACAAGAGAGCCACCTTGCCGCCGTATCTGTACAGTATACAGTCAGCAAGCAGTTAACCATGTCAACTGCACCTTTACTGAACATTACATCATTTTAGTAACTGTACATATAACCAAAGATGTGTGAATGAAGACCTATCTGGAGTACTATGGGGACTTTCTTCATAAAAATACAAACAAGGGCTATTATAGTTGTTGCTAAGTTCTTATGTATATATTGATATTTCATTTTCCAAGGCCTCTTTACGAGCCCCAGAAACCCACCACTAACCGGTATAAATGTTCAGAGTTTTTGTATCTGGCTTTCCATTGTCTTTTGGAGCATCCTCTATGTGATCAAAGTTTGTGCTATCTACCCGTTTTACTATATACCTTGATGTCACATACCGTATTTATCGGCGTATAACACGCACTTTTTTCCCCTTAAAAGCAGGGGGGAATCGTGGGTGCGTGTTATACGCCGATCGCCCAAAATTCTGAGCCTCTGGGCGGCTTTCAGCCGCCTTCGGCTCTTCAAGGCGACTTTCGGCCATTATCGGCGGCTTTCGGCCTTCTTCGCCCGTTCTCGGCAGCTTTCGGCCACCTTCGGCTCATCTCGGCAGCTTACGGCCGCCTTCGGCTCTTCTCGGCGGCCGAAAGCTGCCGAGAATGGCCGAAGGCGGGCGAAAGCTGGCGAGAAGAAACCGAAGGCGGCCGGAGGCCCGCCGAGAACTACCGCACGCCGCCGAGATACACATCCGGCTCTGTATCTCGGCGGCTGCATTTTTAAAAAAGAAAATAAAAATGGCAAATAAAATAGACACGGCTGCAATGGGGGACAAGACTGCATAAGGCTGCAATGGGGGACAAGACTGCAATGGTGGACAAGGCTGCATAAGGCTGCAATGGTGGACAAGGCTGCATAAGGCTGCAATGGTGGACAAGGCTGCATAAGGCTGCAATGGTGGATAAGGCTGCAATGGTGGACAAGGCTGCATAAGGCTGCAATGGTGGACAAGGCTGCATAAGGCTGCAATGGTGGACAAGGCTGCATAAGGCTGCAATGGTGGACAAGGCTGCATAAGGCTGCAATGGTGGACAAGGCTGCAATGGTGGACAAGGCTGCAGATGACACTGATGGGCATATAAATGTAAGTTTTTTTCTTTTTCCCCTTAAACTTCCCTCCTAAAAGTTTTTTTCCTTAAAATTCCCTCCTAAACTTGGGGTGCGTGTTATACGCCGGCGCGTGTTATACGCCGATAAATACGGTACTTAACATTTGTAACCTATACTTTAAAATGTTAAAGAAAAATGTATTTGACCGAAAAATACAAACGAGGTTTGCTTATTATAGTTTAGAGCAGGGATATGCAATTAGTGGACCTCCAGCTGTTGCAGAACTACAACTCCCATGAGGCATAGCAAGACTCTGAGAGCCACAAGCATGACACCCAGAGGCAGAGGCATGATGGGACTTTTAGTTTTGCAACAGCTGGAGGGCCGCTAATTGCATATCCCTGCTTTAGAGTCCTGAAGTAGAAAAAAGTCCAATTATGATGTGCTGAAAAAGTTGATCAATAGTAACCCTGAAGCATTATTGTACTCGTTAATTGTCCTGCTAGCTGTAACATTTATTTTATATCAATAATAATTAACACCACACAGCCATCAGCATTCTATTTGACACTTAAAATCTAAAGACTCTAAAATGTGATTTTTTTTTTTATGCCATAAACTGAAGCAAAGGTAAACGGCACAAGAAACTGAAGTGGAGGTCCTGAGACTTGATCTCGAGGTAAAGAAAAAAAAAAAAAGAAAGATACTTCAAGTTGTTTTGTGAAGATTTTAAGACATTTGTAGGAGGCGTTTATGCCAATGTGAAGTATTGCAGTCTCATACATATAGATCAGGGTGAACTACTCATTTAGTCTAGGGGGTGATGAAAAATAAGCAAATTGATTATCTTATGTCATACCCCTGTTGGTTTTATGCCCACTGTAGGACCTCTCCCATGGTCAAGTGGCTGACCCTCTCCAACGTCATCACGTACAACGTAGGACTAGTGATCCAGCATTGTACATGAGGATGTCAAAGCATCATACACATTCCCGTTGGAGAGAACCAGCTGGCAGGGGAGTGTGGAATTCGGTAAGTATATCACCTTATTTACTTATTTATCACCATCCAGTCAAATTGAGCATGTAACCTTTGCAGTGTGGGGGAGTCCCTCTGCAAGGTCATTTTTAAGGATAGCTGGAGTTCTGCTTTAGAGTGACCATTGTTATTAGTGGGCAGCTGATTGTCCAACTACTCTCCTATGTATAAATTCTTACATCTTTTCTGTATTATCGTTTCTGTACATCCCCAATAGTTCTATATATTTACATATGTCATAGGCTCCCCCAACCTCCCCTTCTTTTTCTTCCTTTGGATTTTTTTTTTCCTTTTTTTGTGGTTCCCGTCCCCTCCCTCTATTTTACTGTTGGACGGAAGAGGACGAGAACTGATAAGATAAATTACATTGCATATGTTTCAAGATAATGTTTGAAATTTTCTGAAATGCTGAAATAATATAATTTAAAAAAAGATAGATTTACTATGCACTATCAAGGTGTTATGCATTTGCACGGACTTTTATAGTTAAATAAATACAAAGGATAAATACATTGAAAATGTATAGTAAATATACACTGGTTCAAATGCATCTCAAATGCCTGTGTATGGGCTAGCCTTCACAAAATGCACTTCTGTGATGTCACAGCCCTATCTCTTCATCACGTCCAACTAGAAAAGGTTTACCATTTACTGAAAAAATACAAAGTCTTCTCTGAATGGCCCCCGATGATGAGTTAGCTACCATCAGTGTTTACTAAACATCAGGACAGCTGTTAAGGACACAGAAGCCAGCAGTATCTACTACAGTGATTTCCAGATTCTCCAAGGATCCCACAGGTATGGCACATGCACACTTACATGTAACTATGCAAAAAAGCCATACTTAGACTCCAGTCCCCCACTGGTAAAACAAATTGCAAATGGGCAGCACTTTAACCTAGCAGTAAGAAGGGTTGCTGGTTCGAATCCCAACCACGACACTACCTGCCTGGAGTTTGCATGTTCTCTGTGTGCCTGCGTGGGTTTCCTCCGGGTACTCCGGTTTCCTCCCACACTCCAAAGACATGTGGGTAGGTTAATTGGATCCTGTCTAAATTGTCCCTAGTATGTGTGAATGTGAGTTAGGGACCTTAGATTGTAAGCTCCTTGAGGGTAGGGACTGATGTGAATGTACAATGTATATGTAAAGTGCTGTGTAAACTGATGGCGCTATATAAGTAACTTAAATAAATTATACTCACGTAAGTTCCCTATCCAGGTACCATGTTGATACTGTTTCTGCCTATAGGAACCACTATTCCAGGAATGCAGATTAGCCCTCACAGCATGGTCCTTTAGACTTCCCTTTGGCCAACATCAGTAGACTTCTAGATCCTAAAAAAGGACCCCTCCAGTGGTCAGCCAATGGCAATTGTCCAACTTACACATGACATGACCATCCATAAGAAGGGCCCAAGCAGGAAGTAAAGGGAGAGAAGGAGGACCAAGTGTTCATGTGACCGCCGCTTTAGGCAAGTGAAAATAGGTATTTAAAATGATTTTTTTTACCCCAGACATCAGTGAAAGGGGGGTGGGATGAGTTTTTTCTAAGTTTTACTAACACTTTAACCACTTCCCGACCAGCGCACGACGATGTATGTCGACAGAATGGCACGGGCAGGCATATTGGCGTACAGGTACGTCCAATATTCAATGCCGCCCTGCCATCGGGAGCGCACTGGTCGGGACCCCCGTGAGTCCGGTCGCGGGACCCACGGACTCGACCGCCGCGGGCACCCCCGCGATCGTCTCACGGTGCGGCCGAATGGAGGAAATGCCGTGTAAACAGCATTTCTCCATTCTGCCTAGCAACTAGTGACGCTGATCTCTGCTCCATGTGATTGGAGCAGAGATCGGTGTTCACTAAATGAAAGCCCAACCCCCCCACAGTTAGTAACACACCCCTAGGAACACTTAACCCCTACACTGCCACCCCCTGGTTAACCCCTTCACTGCCAGTGTCATTTACAAAGGAATCACTGCATTTATATAGCAGTGATTACTGTATAAATGACAATGGTCCCAAAAATGTGTCAAAAATGTCCGATGGGTCCCCCACAATGTCGCAGTCACAATAAAAGTCGCTGATCGCCGACATTACTAGTAAAAAAAATAATAATAAATTATTAATAAAAATGCTATAAAACTATCCCTATTTTGTAAACGCTATAACTTTTGTGCAAACCAATCAATAATCGCTTATTGCGATTTTTTTTACCAAAAATATGTAGAAGAATACGTATCGGCCTAAACTGAGGGAAAAAAATGTTTTTTTATATATTTTTTAGGGGAAATTTTTTATAACAAAAAGTAAAAAATAATGCGTTTTTTTCAAAATTGTCGCTCTATTTTTGTTTATAGCGCAAAAAATAAAAACCGCAGGGGTGATCAAATACCACCAAAAGAAAGCTCTATTTGTGGGAAAAAAAGGACGTCAATTTTGTTTGGGAGCCACGTCGCACGACCGCGCAATTGTCAGTTAAAGCGACGCAGTGCCGAATCGCAAAAAGTGGTCTGGTCTTTGACCAGCAAAATGGTCCGGTCTGCAAGTGGTTAAATGACAGTACCAGGAGTTTCCAAGTTTAAAGCGGGAGTCCGCCGGGACTCCGCGTTTTTTTTTTTTTTTTTAAGTCAGCAGCTACAAATACTGCAGCTGCTGACTTTTAAAATAGTGACACTTACCTGTCCAGCGCGCCCGCGATGTCGGCACCCGAAGCCGATCTCTAGATCGACACTCAAGTGCTGCCGCCGCCATCTTGGTTATGGGAATCAGGAAATGGAGCCTTTCGGCTTCATTTCCCGGTTCCCTACTGCGCATGCGCGAGCCGCGCAGCGCAATGAGGACGGTCCCCGCTGCCTCTGGGATCTGTGTGTTTTCCAGCAGGCAGCGGGGCACTTGCGGAAGGGGGCGGGCACTTGCGGAAAGGGGCGTAATGTACGCCCCTTTCCGCAGAGAGCTAGCCCGGAAGTGGGTGCATTTACCTGGATTATCCAGGTAACTGCACCCCCCTCCCCCCTGAAAGGTGCCAATTGTAGCGCCGGAGGGGGGGAGGAATCCGATGAGCGGAAGGTCCATTTTAGGGTGGACCTCCGCTTTAAGTCAATCTGTATACAAGCTTATGCAGTTAGAAGAAAAGTAATGTGTTAGAACTTGTAGCAACCACTCAGGAATTAACCTTGACTGCTCCGGATGGAATGGAGTAAACCGAGAACCAACTGACTGGGTTGCCCCACTTTACACATCATCACTGATCACTGCTTTATTGAATGAATGAACATTTTAGGAGAGAGTAACAGCCAACTTCAGAGACTGCTGAAACAAATGTTTCCTGCTAGGCTTCTGTTGCCAAATGACCCTTGTACATACATATCGTAATTACTCACTGATCTCGCTATAAAAGTCACATTATCTGTGCTTTTGCAACAAGTTGTAGCTCCAATTGTAAGCTGTGAAGCAACCCCCTAGTTTTAAAGGTTTCAAAGAAATTCCTGCAAAAGAACACAGTTAAAAGGTCCAGTATACTGTAACTGTATGAAGTTAATAGCTGTAATGACAGTATTTAGTATGTGAAATCATACTATTTATTTTGCCTGCCTTTTTTTAGATTTTTTACCACATCCAGGCCAAGCTATCCAGCAAAAGTGACAGTCAGGGGACACTATTAAATGTGTTTAGAAGAATCCAATTTTTATTCATTTGATTCAATCCCTTTCCCCCAAAATGATACTGTGGTTGCAACAGTTAGCTGGAGTTGGTCTTTTATTGTTTTTTTTTTGCTTACCTAAACTGATACAAAGATTTTATTTTTTATTTTTTGTTTAACCACTTAAGGACTGGAAGAATTTGCCCCCTTAATGACTAGGCCATTTTTTGCAATACACTTTAAATGACAATTGCAACAAGTGCGACGATGTACCCAAACAAAATTGGCATCCTTTTTTTTTTCCTTAAATAGAGCTTTCTTTTGGTGGTATTTGATCACCTCTGCAGTTATTTGTTGCGCTATAAACAAAGAGCGACAATTTTGGAGGGAAAAAACTTTTTTTTTACTTTTTACTAGAATACAGATCCAAAAAAATATATACATAATATATATATATATATATATATATATATATATATATATATATATATATATATATATATATATATATATATATATATATATATATATATATTATTTAGGCCGATATATTCTTCTACATATTTTTGGTTAAAAAAAAAATACAATATGCGTATATTGATTGGTTTGCACAAAAGTTGTAAAAAGAGCCGGCAACACTGTAATCCTTGCAGTGTCGGGGGCCTGGTGTATGGATTGAGTTGTCTCTGCAGAGAGTGCTGTTACCTTTCTTCTTTTCTTTACGCAAAAGTTATCGTGTCTGCAAACTATGGGATAGATTTAGCGACTTTTATTTATTGTTTTTACTGTTAATGGCGGCAATCTGAGATTTTTAGCTGCGGACAAATCTGACCAAAATGACACTGGCAGGGAAGGTGCTAACACTGGGGGGCAATCAAGGGTTTAACTGTGTTCCCTCAGCATGTTCTAACTGTAGGGGGGATGGGCTGCCAGGGACATGACAGAGATCACTGTTCCCAATGACTGGGAACAGTAGATCTCTGTCATGTCCCCTGTCAGAAAGGGAATCAGCCTTGTTTACAAAGGAAGATCCCCATTCTGCCTTTGTACTAGGCGATTGCGGGTTGCAAGTCATTGAGTCTGCCCAACCCGCAGGCAAGATCCCGCCTGTTCGACCTTCCGTACAGCTACAGTGATTTGCCAACCTATCACCGTATAACGACAGTGGCTGGTTGGCAACTAGTTAAAATACTTACCTACTCTGTGCAGAGATATTGCACAGAAAAGTCCCTTACCTCCTCTTTGGATAGCCCCCCGCCCACACTGTCCTTTCCTCTCTCCTCCAGGTGTCTCCTTAGCAAGCCAAGTGCATAGATACACACAAGGGCTGATTTACTAAAACTCGAGAGTGCAAACTCTGGTTTCTTTGCAAAGCTGCACCAATCAGCTTAGATTTTTTTTGTTGTCAAAGCTTAAAATAGAAGTTCACCCTAACACTAAAATCTCTAAACCTGCAGGCATCCATGATCTAAGACTAACCTATCTAGCCATGTAAAGAAGAAATTGCTATACATACCCTTTTTGAAGCCACTCCGGACCGGTCTCTAGTGGCAGAAGCTCTGCAGAGGACACAGCCGACAATGGCTGGGAAATGAATGGGAAGTGATGTCACCCATAGAGTTACTATAGGGCTTCCATTGTTGGCTGCCTCCTCTGCACCCGCCTCCACAGCACAGCTCAGCGAGGGACAAGACTGGAAAGAATGCAAGTTAGAAGCCGATGGGCTGCAATGCACAGCTGCACCAGATTTTGCACTCTCCAGTGTTAGCAAATTAACCCAAAAGCATCCTCTTCACAGGAGTTTGACAGCAGCAGGACCCAATGGCTCAATTGTCCTCAGTTTCCACTGTCAACGCAAGAAGTGAGGGGAGTGGTGCTGGAGCCAATAGTTCTACTTTAAAGTGGTTGTAAAGGCTCAAGGTTTTTTATCTTCATGCACTGTATGCATGAAGGTAAAAAACCTTGTGTGTGTGCAGCAGTCCCCCTAATACTTACCCGACCCCGCTCTCAATATGCACAAGAGCAGTGGCTCTCCAGGGTCTCTTCCTCCTCATTGGCTGAGACAGCCAGTGAGCCAATGAGAGAGTGGGGGCTGGGCCGAATCGTGCTCTATGTGTGAATAGACACACAGAGCAGCAGCTCAGGAGTGAGCCTGCTCGGGTGCCCCTATAGCAAGCTGCATCTTTTGCCCTCTCCAGTTTTAGTAAATCAGCCCCCAATAGTTTCTTGACAGTCACTAAAGTCCCTGGGGTAAGGTGGATCATTACACAGGCAGATATATTCCTTAAAAACAATGAACAGGCATGATCTGCCCATCCTTAAATGGTTACTAAACCCACAACAGCAAAATCAGTCTGTATATGTAGTAAAGCATGCTTGTTATACTCACTGTGGAACCTAAGGGGTTAATCCTCTGCATTGTGTAAAAAGGCTGTTTGATTCAGTCTCCTCTGATCCTCCACTTCTTCCACTGTCCAATATATTTCCTGACAATACAGAGCCAGGGGGCAGGCTGTACATGCTCAGTTTGGTGTGTATTGCTAAAGAGTTTTTATTTTCTTGGGAGGTCGCACGTGGGTGAGTGATGTGATCAGCACAGAACCAATCAGCTCTGTCCAGATAGAGGGTCAGGGGTCCTGCACCCTGATAGGACAATCAGTGCAGAATGACAACTCCTCCAATAAGCTTTAACCAGGCACTCATAGAAGTCACAAGACTGCTCTAACTGCTGATGAGAAAAAGTATTGAGCAGTTTATACTTACTAAAATAATTGCATTTCCATGTTCTGTGCACTGTGGGAAACCAGATACAGTGAATGGAGGCGCCTGGATTTAGAAACACTTTAAATAAATGATGACAGCATCAGCACCCTCAACCAATTGTGATGGTTGCACATGCCCAGTGTGGATTTCATGTAAGGTTTCTGACCGACAGAGAGATTTTTAAACTTTGTTCAAAGTCAGAGAGATTTTTAACTTTGTTCAAAGTCTCCATGCCTGATAAAAAACATCACCAACCACAGGAGGCATGTATACAATTCACTCTCTAGGACAGCCTTTCTCAACCTTTTCAACACAGAGGAACCTTTGAAATAGTTCTCCGATCTCAGGGAACCCCTGCTAAAAATTAGAAATCTACAACTGATACATTAGTGTGATGGTCAGTGGGAAGAATGGTCCTTACACTTGTGGTCCTTGGGAAGAATTACCTCCTTACAGATAGCTAAAAAGATCAATGGTGTGAGTGGGAACTTATCTGAGAAGCAGAAATTTTTCAATGCTGAAGGAACCCCTAGCAACCTCTGGAGGAACCCTACAGTTCCACGGAACCTTGGTTGAGAATCACTGATCTAGGAGAACAGAAGTGGCTCAATTAATCTCAATTGAAGTTAGAAAAACCAAGGTGCACTATTCACTTGTATGAGGTTATTTATGGGCACTGAAAGAGGTCTGGTAAGGACCATTGTGGATCCAGTAATTAATTATGACAAAAAAAGTTTTAAACTCTTTCTCAAAAAAAAAAAAAAAAAAAAGTAATGGATTTTAAATGGAAAGGTACTTCTACTTTAATAAAAGTACCCACCTCCTACACTTTACTAATTCATTTGTAATGCTGCAGTTGTCCTATCGTTCCTCTGACACAATGAGAATTAAGAATTTAACTTCACTTGAATTTTAATTGCTTGTGAGCATGTGCTTTACATGTTGCCAAATCCCCAATTAAAGAACACTGATCTTGATTATGCCGCATGTCAAGAGAGGGTTACAATTCATATATATATTTCAACAGAACTACAAGGGCTAATGCCTACCATACATTGGACAGTTTCTATCTATTTTAATCACTTCAAGGCTCGATTCACATATGCGCCGCATGCGGTTCACAGCAGGGGTCCATTGTGCTGGTTCGCCTTTTCAGATCCGATTTCAGCCCGAATTTTGGGCCGATATCAGATAATGGACCAAAAGACGCACATCGTTTTTGTGCAAAACGCACCGGACCTCCTGCGGAGATATGTGAACCGGCTCCAAATCTCTGTCCCCGCATCCAATTCACAATAGTGTGAACCGAGCATTAGTCAGTTTTCATTCACACGAAGGAAAAAGGCAACCTACCACCAACTGTATATACATTTAAACAGAAGGGACACCATTAGCTTGCCTCAATCCCTTTTCCCCTCGGAAAAGCACTTCACTGGTGTGAATAGGGCCTTTGGAATACATATAAAATACTCTGCATGCATTTTTGATGCAGATTAAAAATGCCTTGAACTGCATCTGGTGTGAACCACCCCTTACTCCAAGTAAACAGCTAAATAAACATATAAATGCCAAGGTATATCTTTCCAACCAGTCCTGAGATTTGCATAGCTCTGTCACATATAACAGCTGTCTGGCAGGGCAAGAGACCTAATTTTTCTCTGCCACCATTCATTATCACCATTCATTATTACAGGTCTTGCCACTTCCCCTGCCTGTGACTGGACAGTGAAAAGAGAAGCAGCACACTGATGAGCTCACCTCTCTATTACTCTATTTTACACTACAGTACAACTGACTGGTTGCTTGTGCGACTTTTTTCCCCCAGTCTGCTTTACAGCGTTTCTCGCCCCTGCTTTATAGGGGTTGAAAAAGGCTGTGATATCAAGTCAAAATTCAGGAGCGTACACTGTTGGCAAATATATTTAACCACTTCTGGACTGCCGCACGCCGACGTATGTCCTCACTTTGAGGACCGATATCATTGGTTTTAACAGCAGCTAGTTGCCATAACCCGGTATCGCCGCAAGATCACATTTATCAGCGGCGGGAGAGGCCCCCCCACCACGATCCAATGCCCTCCACCGCTTACCGAAGCCGCCGTCAGCGGCGGAGGTGATCCGGTCCTTTTCAGGGCTGTGCATGGAGACAAGTGAGGGGAAGATGGCACCCACCCATCTCCATGACACTGCAGGACGGAAGCGACGTCAAGACATCACTTCCGCCCATAGCTCTTAAAGAGCCATTTTTTTTAAATGACAATTTTCTTTTTGCATTTTAGTGTAAATATGAGATCTGAGGTCTTCTTGACCCCGATCTCGTGTGTGTGTATATATATATTTATATATATATATATATATATATATATATATATATATATATATATATATATATATATATATATGGCACTGTCATGCTCAGTCTTTAAGTGGTTAACAATGTACCAAGCCAAATTCATTAATATCTTTTATATCTGCATGGCGTTAAGCTTTAAAAGTAAGAGCCAGCTACAATTATTAAAAGAGATTAACACGGATGGATTGCCTATGCAAGATATGATCAGTTTACAGTAACTATGATATTGCAAATTATACACACACACACGAGAAAAAATAAATAAAATGTGCAAATATAATTGTGACTGATTGTTACACATTAACTAAATCAAGAGCAAAGCGCAGGAACGTGGATTGATGAAAGCAAACGACCACAGTGCGTTAAACTGGCAGACTGCGCTAAAGCCAGTAAAACATTTGCAAGAACACTTATCAAAAGAACTTTTTGTGAATTCTTTAGACTCCTCATGTTAACATTTTTCTGGTCTAAAAATACCGAGCACCCAAGAGTTCTATGTTAATGTGTCCGCACAATGTGAGATCTTGGCGGTCTACGGCTGTACGCTGAAGTGCTTTCCATCCAAGGCATTTTACATCTATTGATTGCTTTTTATTTTATTTTTCCCCGACTCTAAGCAGAGATACTGTACTTTCCCTGGTGAAGTAAGCTTTCCATTAGAAGCATCTCTTCCATATGGCCATCCAATTACCCATTCTCCCCGAAGGAGAAGAATAAAAAAAAAAAAAAAACGCTATCCAGAAAAGAATGTATATTTATAGCAGCGTGTCAGACACTTGCAGGATAACTACAAAGTCATATGTGCTTTCAAAGCTAAATAAAGTTAAGCCTGAAGTACTATGATTTGCTACAGAGAAATGTGATAAAAAGAACAGAATAATATTTATGCTATACCTTTTTTTCCCCCTTCACAACCCCGGGCTGTACCTACAGCAGCAACAGGCTGCATTCCGACATATGTAAATGATTTTAGGCTCAAATATTCAATTCTATTCTACAGGAGGAATTCTTCGAACAGAAGTGCTTCTTGGCTATGGCACTCTGACACACAACAGCTATATGTGACCATTGTGGTTATGATCTTTTTTAATTTTCCCATTAGGCCTGGCTCACACCTTTGAATTGTTATGTGCATTGAGTAACGCATAAAAACATGCATCACAAATATATAGTCCAATGAGGCGGTTTACATTTGCACGCTGCATTGTTAAACATTTTTTACTTGTATTTATATGCATTTTCTGGCTTATTGAAGTCTATGGAAGCGCATGAAAATTTATAGTTTCTGCATTATTTTATGCATTTTCAACTTGTAGGTGAGCATGTGGCACCTTGTCGTTCCATGGTTACAAGAACCTTTCATACCTGCCATGCGCTCAGCTAAAATTCACCTGATCAACCTGTCATGTTCTCAGCCACATTTAAAGTGGATGTAAACTATCACATATACCCAGTGAAGTGAACAGCCTCAAATGATACACAGAGATTAAACAAATCTCCCAACATAAGTTTTACATGTATATCTTCTGTCTTTATCTTTATATACTGTTTAGAAAGTGCACATCATGTTAGAATTTCCTCTTCCTGTTCCAGCAGAGGGAGGGGAGTTTTGCCATACACAGCTAATTGGAGGAAAGACCCCCCCCCCCCCCCGCCTCCCCCATAGGCAGAGACTTGCAGAGCTGTGCTGTGTAATCTACACCCACCCTGACATAAATTTCAGTATAGTTTTATCACATGTATCAAAACTTGTCAGAAGTTATCAGGCTGATAACAGAAGAATGGAGCAAGAGAAAGCCACAGGAATTAGTGCTTTGGAGAGAGATAAGAAAACACTACAGATATATGTGCCCAGCTCAAATTTCATGAATCAGGTTTATATCCGGAGCTGGCCGTACATTTAATTAAATTTGGCTGATTCAACAGGAACAGGCAGCATTTCAATCCATCTATGGTTATTCCCGTTTGGGAGGAGTCAATTTAGCGATTAACTCCCCCTGAACAGGACTGCTGGTATATTTTCAGTCGACAAACATTTGTAGCCAATGGGCTGCAGAGCTGATTAGTGTATTCTGGCAGAGTAGGAGTCCCACTGCCAGAATACAATAGCGCAACAGGGGGTTGCATTGGGGAATCGGTTGATTATTTTTATTTTGATCTGTCGGCTGGCTGATCAAGAAAGACGATCTATGGCCAGCTTAAGGCACCTTCCACACTTCAGGAGTCTGCCTGCTCAGCGAGGAATCTGTCCACTGATCCCTCCTGAGGAGGCGGATGGCTGGTCTGCGTCCATTCCACTTAGGAAGAGCGCATACAGACACAGCCTGCTCTCCTCTACGGGCAGCTGGATGTAAATGGACCACCTGCCCATTTACATCCGACTGCCATCCAATTCGATTGATTGGAAATGGATCCCTGTCTGTTTTTAGCGAATCAGATAGGATTGGATGTTGGTGGATGTAAACAGACACATGTCCATTTACATCCACCGCTCCATAGAGGAAATTGGAGGGTCCGATAGGGTCCACCTGAGAAATTGGCAGGCAGACCCAATCTGTCCACCCGTGTGAAAAGGGCCTAAGACTGCAGCCATGTTTCTTCAACTCATTCACAGAAAAAACACAATCCCTTGTGATATCACTATAGGAAAAGCAATCCAAACCGGTCAACAAAAATATACAATGCATGAAAATGTATGTAAAACACACAAAAGTGAAAAAGTGGAAGATGGGTGGAAACCAAATGTTGTCTACAATAAAAATGTATTGGAATAAATATGTAATAGTTCCTAGGTCACATTTACCACTGAGGTATGCTTTGTGAAAGGAGAAGTAGGGCATGTAGGGCATCAAATCATTCTCTGCAGCTACTACCTTTTGTACCACCACCCCCTCCCTTTAGAATGTAAGCTCTACGAGCAGGGTCCTCCTGTAACTATTGTATTGTAATTGTGTTGCCCCCCCCCCCCCCCCTATACATTGTAAAGCGCTGCGTAAACTGTTGGTGCTATATAAATCGTTAATAATAATAATAATAGGTGTGTACGTTATTCAAAAAACATTTTTCATTCACCTACTCTGTCTGGGCTGAGTAGATTTCTATTAAAAAAAAAAACCCAAAGGGAAATCCCTTATAAAGAGATATATACTAATAAAAAAAAAATATATATTGTTCTCCAGGAAAGTATTAATGTAAAATAGGAGCATGAACCAAAAGAAAACCAGTCTTTTTTTTTTTCCAAAAATGTAGGTCGGCCCACAGATAACATGGGCTGAATGCTGAATGGATTAATGACAAAAATCAATCAGAACATCAAGATCCCATTGGAAATGAGGGCAGTTCTCCATGCACAAAGCATTGACTCAACTGACATTCAATTAGACAGCTCTAGGTCACTACTCAGAGGGCTGAGAAGTGGAGGTCCATTTAAAACAGAAGTCCCATGATTTATAAATGAGCAATTTTTATTAAATGCAAAATGATGGTTCATTTCTAATCACAGGATCAATAAAGATAGACCGTTCACTTTTCAAGGACACAGATAACGGAAAAAAAATATGACAGGGGTTAAAACCCTCCCTTGCTCTATAGCAGTGTTTCTCAACCTTTTTTCAGTCAAGCCACCCTTTAAAATTCTGCTCAGTCTCCGGGAACCCAATTTTTAATCTAAAAAATGAAACTAATAGTTTTACATAACACAGCAACATCCGCACACATAGGACAAACACTAGAGGGGATTTTTTCTTCCAAAGCAAACACACCTTTGCACACTGGTACTGACTAGTATTCTAATGTTTCTCTTCTCCCTCACTCAGCTAATGTGACCCAGTGTTGAAGGAGAGGGGTGATGGGGTCAAACAAGAATGCTGTGCTAGTACTACTTGATGACATCAGTGGATGCAAGCGGCTGGAAGGTTGTAATAGTGTGCAATGAAAACTAAAAGGCAGGCTTGATCCACCCATTGGTTTGAATAAAATCTTGTGGAAATGCAATGTTAGCTTTGAATACCACATTTGCAGCATATCCACGATTCTGTAAATCACCGACAAATTCAGTAATGAACCCTTCCAAACAATGAGCTTCACAAAGCTGATCTGGCCTAGTGAATATAACAGAAACCATATTATAGTATACAGATATTCGATTGGCTGCTCCAACCAGTATCGCACTTTTCCTTTCCACGAATTTGTACACATCAGTCCTCTAAAAATTTAGACTACAAGGACAAAGTTGCCAAACAAAACTGAACCAAAGAACTGAAATATAAACTTTTTATTTGAAGGTGTTCCATTGTTTGATGTGTAGGTTTCAAGTGAAATGCTTTAGCTAGGCGTTTAGCCGGAGGCAAAAAACACCTTTTCTACTCATCTGACTAGTTGCTATTTGAACAGAAACATGTCCATACCACTTGTGTTATATCTACTTATTCAGGTTCTCTTCTCTAGACATATGGGAAGGCTAGAACCCCTGTTGGGTTTTCCTGCATTCATGGGCTCCCTCACTTGCTACCATGGTGAAAAAGGTTTAAATCAGACAGGAAGTTTGGTAAAATCTCTAACCGCAACCTAGACAGAAATAAAAATGCTTTTTTCTTTTCTATGAGTACAGAAAGGGTAGAACCCCTGTCATCTTTTATTGCTCTGTGCATCTTTGTTTTCAGATAGATCAAGAAAGCAAAATCAGGGTAGATCTCTGGAACGGCCATGGATAGTAGTAGAAGAGTACATGCAAATGGTACTTATATGTGAACATCAGACATACCTGGCATACAAAAAAACAAGAGAATGGGCTCTATAGCCCGTGTGCGTTTTTGCACTTGCATACACACACATAATAATTATTCTAGCTTTATTTTTAGGGGACTTACCGTATATACTCGAGTATAGGCCGACCCGAATATAAGCCGAGGCCCCCAATTTACCCCCAAAAAAACTGGCAAACTTATTGACTCGTGTATAAGCCGAGGGTGAGACATGCCTGTCCATCCCTGTGTGTGTGTCCGTCCATCCCTGTGTGTCCGTCCATCCCTGTGTGTCCGTCCATCCCTGTGTGTCCGTCCATCCATCCCTGTGTGTGTGTGTGTCCATCCATCCATCCATCCCTGTGTGTGTGTGTCTCCATCCATCCATCCATCCATCCCTGTGTGTGTGTGTCTCCATCCATCCATCCATCCATCCCTGTGTGTGTGTGTCTCCATCCATCCATCCATCCATCCCTGTGTGTGTCTCCATCCATGTGTGTGTGTGTGTGTGTGTGTGTGTGTGTGTGTGTGTGTGTGTGTGTGTGTGTGTGTGTGTGTCCAGCCTACCTTTGTCCCGAGCCTCCGTCCCGTGCCTTGCCTCCTTGCCTCCGTCCCGTGCCGTGCCTTGCCTCCTTGCATCCGTCCCGTGTCGTGCCTTGCCTTGCCCCCGTCCCGTCCCGTCCCGTGCCGTGCCGTCCCGTGCCCTCTTCGTCGGCGGCCATTGTAAAGTTCAAAAGCTGCGCCGCCGCCTTCGCCTGTGATAGGCGGAACACTGAATTTCCCAGCAGCCTGTGTTCCGCCTATCACAGACGTCGTATCATCCTCGTCCGTAGTACGAGGATGATACGATGTCCGTGATAGGCGGAACACAGGCTGCTGGGAAATTCAGTGTTCCGCCTATCACAGGCGAAGGCGGAGCCGGAGGCGCGGCTTTTGAATAGAATGGCCGCTGTCTGTCTGCTCGACACGCTGATCGAGCGGGCAGACAGCGATGACTCGAGTATAAGCCGAGGGGGGCACTTTCAGCCTCAAAAAAGAGGCTGAAAATCTCGGCTTATACTCGAGTATATACGGTACACACAGTACTAACTTATGAACATCAGATATTCCAGCCAGAAAAAATCTGAAGATGGTCTGTACAGCCCATGCAGATACTTACGAGCATTCAGTCCCATTTATTCCATATTCTTCTTGTTCTTCCATATAACCCAATCTGGCCGACACTAAATAAATCCACAAACAGGCTATATTTGTACAGTATCCTTACCCAATGTGGTCTCCAACAGCATATTGAAGTTGACACTCCAAACGTGTGTCTGATCAAATATGTATCATTCATTGTATTTCAATTAGGAAACTGACATATAGGGATGGTTTTCTTTAGGAACAACTGATTTAGTTTTATTACAACAATGGGATGCATTTACACCACATTTAAATTAACCTTTCAAAGACAGCAAATTTCCCAATTTCATCTGACTACTAAAGAGACTTGGAGAGGGAAGTGAACCTTCTTTTTTTTAAAATCCACAGCCACCTAGTAACGCCAATGAAGCTGGCAGTCCCCATGTAATATTGGCAAATTATTTTGACAATATGTACCACTTATTTATATTCCATTGACAAAGTCATTACAAAAGGAAAAGTCTGTATGGCCCCCTGCAGGGACATGTGGCAAGCATTGGGTCCCCTTTAGTGAGATTTGGGATTGAGTTGACTCTAACCTGCAATCACTGGTACGGTGGCTTTATGGATACATTCCTGATACTAAAATTTTGCAGGAAAAAAAAAAAGGAGGAACCTCACCTCTAAAAAGGGAAGCTTCACTGATCCTCCTCATCCTTTCTTCCACTACTGGAACTTTTTTTTGGGGGGGGGGGTATCCAGTTTTCCAGGTACCCTCTACCCACTTCTGCTGGAATACCTTAGGCAATCCCATCCGAAGTTCCCCCCTTCCCCGACAACACCCTCCCCCCACTTGCAACCTCTTGGGATAAATCACAAGTCCCAGGAGGCTGCCAGACCATTCACAGAGTGTAGCACGGCTCACGCATGTGAAGGCGCAAGGAGTCTCAGCCAGCTTCCCACAGTCAACATGGTGGTGCCAGGAGAATAACTGCCCTGCTGGTTCCCTGGATGGGTAAGTGTCTCTATTAAAAGTCATCAGCTATAGTATTTGTAGCTTTACTTAAGACTTATGACTTAAGATCCGATTTAAGGTGGGGACAGAACTTCTTTTGGGCCACCTTGGACCTTAAAGCAATTCTGTCCCTCATGATCAGCTCTAGTAGACTTGGAACATCACACACAAGGATGTCATTTGTATCCAGTGGAGTTGAGATCTTTTCTGTTGACGGCATTGGGATTTTGTTGTCACAGAATTTTGTTTTGTTTGACAGGGTTTTCTACCTGCAGAAATGCAAAGCTTCTATTAGTACAACATTTTAAAACTCACTTCTCACCATCAATCTGTGTATAGGTTGGTAGGAGAATATTTCGACAACCAGATTATATGGCATTGTTGGTATTTTAACAACCTACTTTTGATTTGGTTGGTGACCAAACAGAATTTGAAGATTTTTTTTTTTTAATGTTGTTTACTTAAACACGACATTCACAAAAAACTGGAATGAGCCGTCTATGGATTTCTTAGATTTGACACTTTGTGGGAACTCCAAAACTATGGAGTGTGGCTGTAACTCTACTTTGTTATCTGCTAGTTTATATTCCACTATACACCATTAAAGAGGCAGTAAACATGATGCATACTAGCACACCATGAAAGATTTGCCTTAAAACAAAACGTTCCAATGGCGCACAGTCACCGCTGCAGAGGCTTCCATCTTCACTCGGTCTTCCTTCTGGGTTCACAGGCTGCGGCCAATTGCGCAGGAGTCTCAGCCACAGCACACAGCTCTGAAGGAATGGCACAGGTATGCCAGTCCTTCAGAGCACATGTGCTGGTGACGTCAACAGCTGCTGCTCACTGGAATATCTTCTAAACGGTGCACAGTTAATTTTACCTATAGGAATTTACTACCACTTTAAGTCAGTACCAGCAGGTGAACTTTCTTGATTTAAAAAGAGACCGCTCTGACGTGAATAAGTATGGGATCGCGGAAGAAGTACTAAGTAAACAAGTAATTCAGAGACTATATCCAGTGTGGACTATAGATAGAGCTAAGGAAATTGCGGGCCTTAAAAGTAGGAAAAATCAATTGAGAGAAGATAGGCTGAAACATGTGGATAAGACCAATAAACCTACTATCTTCATGGAATATAAAGACGTGAATGAATTGTGAAAAGATTTTGCCAAGTTTACGTGGTGACTGATGTAAATATATTTACAACTGGTATCTTCATGAGGTAATAGTAAGTGTAGGTTTTCTAGTAGGAAAGCCCCTACATTAGGTTCACTTCTCCCTCCAAGTATTTTTAGTATTCCGACGAAATAAGGAAATTGGTTGCATCTGAAAGGTCCATTTAGATGTGGTGTAAATACAGGACTTATTGTAAGCCCTTGTACACACGGTTGGACATTCCGACGGAAAACATCCAATCAGACCGTGTTGTCAGATAATCCGACCGTGTGTGGGCTTCATCAGACTTTTTCCGTTGGAATGTCCGACCAACAAAGTTTGAGAGCTGGATATAAATATTTTCCGATAACATGATCCAATCAGACTTTGTCCGATCGTTTGTAGAGAATTCCGATCGGACCAAGTGCCACGCATGCTCAGATCAAATTCCTAGACCAAAGCTATTGGCTACTAGCCTGAACGTAGTCCCGTCATAACTAAATAACGGCATCACATTACGAACGATCGGATTTTCCGACAACTTTGTCCGATCGTGTGTATGCAACACCAGTTTCGGACAAGATTCGTCAGAAAAAATCAGACGGATTTTGTTGTCGGAATGTCCGACTGTGTGTACAAGGGCTTAGGCAACCAAAAACTGAAATGATTCAGTTAGTTACCTATTACCTTCCCTATCTGAGTTTCTGATTTGTGATACCATGAACATGATTTATTTGATTTCATGTTTGGAATGCCATCTCCAATATGTTGGAGGTACGGAAAGGCCAGTTAAGCCAGCCATAGACAGTGAGGCAAGGGGAGACATCCCTGCCAGGGGAACACACAGTCATTGTTCAAAGCAGCTAATGCCGATGGCAGTAATCGCATGAAAAATCCGACATGCTGTTTGTACCCAAGTTGAATGATCGATCAACTCGGATACAATCAGCCTGCCCATACATGGTTCGAGTCTTGGCCAATCCCCGGTGAACTGGCCAATAGGGTTGCACTGATACCGATACTAAGCATTCATACGAGTACTCGTTCAAATACCTGAAAGCAATACCTATGCGGTGTGATTTGAGCCCATACAAAATGAATGGGCTCAAATCGCGCAGCAAAGAATTGCATGTGATTTGAACAGTACTGTGGTGCGATTCCTGTCCAAATCTCATTAGCCTTAAAGTTTAAGTTTAGGCAAATATAGAAAAAGACGCTCATCCCATCCGTTCACGTATTCATTAAAAACATGGGGGGAAAAAAAAAAATTTCATCCAGTCTTTGCACTAGCCTCCTGTAACCTGAACATCCATATTAAGCCAAAAGAGAAAAGCCCCGTCACGATCACGTCACGAAAGACACGATCGGAAATCCCGCCAGCAAAAGTCTGATGAGAGCTTTTGGACAGAAATTCAGACAAGCTTTATTGTGCTGCAAATCTAAAAAATTGCATGATCAGTGTCTAATCTACCAAGCTGTACTGCTTTGACTGCAGTTGATAAAATGAATGGACCTGGATACGGTGTCTGGCAGGAGTGCCTGCCTGGCTTCAAAATTGGCTGAAAATAAAAAAATAAAAATCACAAATTTTTTGGCAGGAAAAACAGTTTGCATATGGGATTTCACAGTTTTTATTGTTGGAATTCATTCAATACATCCATTGCTTAGTTACAGTACAATGCACTAAGCACGTTACATTTAATTCTGATACTGATGTAAGCTGTATTTAATTCAATAAAATGTAAAAAAAAAAAAAAAAAAAAGTTTAGCAACATCTATAAAATGCCCAGGTACAGCGATCTTTCTTTATTTGTGCAATACCCAAAGCAACGTCTCATCACTTTCTGAGCAGCTTTGAAAGGGTTATTCAGTTATTGAAGCAAGGGGTGTGTAATTATACCAGAGAGCTTCCTGACTGTCTGAGCCACATACACGGCACATTACATAAGACTGTACTGTAGCCAGAAGTATACGAGTGTTTTTTCCCCAACCTTGGCAGCAACTAATTATTCCTTTGTTTCCATGGCAACAGTGGCAGCTTTCCAGATGCCTCTAGGAGTTGAAAAACTACTTAGGACTTTTAATAGCTCTGTCTCCCCAATCACCTCTAATTATGAGTTCTCCTATGTGTAACCTACTTTCTCTACATGCGCTGCTTGGACTGACTGTTTGATTGCATAAACGCAGAATCAAGATGCTCCCGGAGAAGGACTGCGCTACCTTGACGGGAAAGTCACTGATGTCTTCTCTGGCCACAGTTTGCAGACTGATTATCGCATCTGTCAGGCTTCATTTATCACCAACATGAATGGTTGGATCGCTTCCTACTTACATCACTGTAGAATGTTACCATAAATTTAACATGAGATAATATAAGCCATACCGCAATGAAAAAATAATTGTCTAGGACTAAATTGTTTTTTAATAAAGCTTTTGTAAGGCTGGTAAGTCAAACATGCAGAATCCATCTTCTAGTGGCTGAATCTAGACTGGTTGCTATGGCCCACTGCACTTAAAGCAGAGCTCCACTCAAAACGGGAAGCTCCTCTTGTCTGCCTCCTCCCCCCTCTCCGCTGCCACATTTCCACATTGGGCACCTTGTGGGTGGAAGGGGGTACCTGAGCTTGCCATGGCAAACTCTGCTGGAAGTTCAGTCCTTGCCGCAACTCGCCCATTGAGAAAGCGCAGCGCGATGTGCGCATGCTCTGTAGGAAACTGGCTGTGAAGCTACAAGGCTTCACTGCCGGTTTCCCTTACCAAAGATGGCGGCGTCTGCAACTGAGAGCCGATTCAAGAATCAGCTTGGGTGAGGACACTGCGTAATCCCTAGACAGGTAAGTGCCCTAAGAGTGAAAGTCAGTAGCTACAGTATTTGTAGCTGCTGAATTTGAATTTTTTGGTTGGGGGGGGGGGGTTGGAGCTCCACTTTAAAATCAAACGTAAAGTGATACTAAACACACACGATTTATTTTACATTATCCCTTCTATTTTCTAATGGATATACAGCTGTCACATGACCCAACTCTTTCCCAGCCTGCAGGGAAACAAACATGAGATGCTCTAGTCCTCTGATGCTGGTTATTTTTTTTTTTTTTTAAACAAACAGCCTTTGGAATACAGAGTAAAAATAATTACTATCAATAAACTGTTTTAAATTGTCACAAAAATATATATTTAAAATCAAACCTTTAGTATTTTTTTGGAAATAACTTGGTGTGGGTGGATTTCTGCCAATCATGCCCCTCCAGCCTTTGTCTTAAAATAAGAGGGAGGTGAAGCCTCCATTAATCTACATGTAATATTCCACCCCCACTGTGTTTGGCTGGTTAGTGGGCATGGAGGCGAAGGGAGGGAGTGGGCTGTTATTTACCACTGTGTATACGCCCACATGTGTGACTCTATAGTCACACGGGCTGCTCAGATGTGATAGGGAAGAAATCCTCAGCATAGAAGCTCACTGAAAACAGAGCATGTGCAGAGTTGCCACCACAGTCTCAAAATCCCTAACTGAATTGGGGACTTGGATAGAAGGTGGAGATAGAGAGCAGCAGGATCAACCAGTTTTTTTGCAAAATACAGTAAACTAATTCAATAGTGACCGAGTGTGAACAGCATGGAATACAGCATTTATTGAGTTTTTCTGGTGTAGGTTTAGTGACACTTTAATTCTTAAAAGGGAGTTAGTTCCACTTTAACCCCCTCCCCCAAGCAGAATTGTGGGAATTTTCTTTGCTATGTTTTTACATTTTTCTAATGTTTAGCCCCCCCCCCCCCCACCCCATTGCCACTCCGGCCTTGGCCAGAAAGACGCATAACAGAGCCTGCAGTCTCCTGGGATACTTACACCATATGTTCCAGGATCCGCACACTGAGCGGCCAAGCACTGAAAGAGACAACCAGCTGAAGAGGAGAAAGATGGCGGGGCAGGATCCACTGTATAGCTCCCAAACAGTGGATCTTAGTGAGACAACACTATATTTGCTGTAGGGGGTGAAGAGTTCTACAGAACTACAGGTAAGTAGCATGAATGATAACTGTCACAGTCGTGTGTGATTTGAACTGAACTGTTAAGCCATCAAATGCATGGTGTCATAACTGATCACATGTGCAGCACCATGGCAACTATTGATCAAACAGAAGCCAAGATGGCAGCTTCCTTGGCTCTAAAATGATGGGAGGGTTTAGTTCTGCTTTAAAGTATAACTAAAGTCAAAACTTTTCGTTTTGGATAGAGGTGAGATGAATTAGAGCACCTGTTTATTGCGGTTTGTGTTGCCATTAGGGAGATTCACCCTATTTGTCCAGTTTACCATTGTCATTGAAACTGAAAGTAAAAGAAAATCCCACATTTTGACTTGTCCCCAGAAAAGTGATAGAGGGGAGATCATCTAATGGGGACATTAGTTCTGGTGGCCCGGGGGCCCCAAAGGATTTTCTTGATTTGCAGGGATTTCAGCTCACTTCCTGTTTTGGCTTGTAAAGAAAATGTTTAAATTTTGTATAAAATTTTATTCTATTTTGTATGCTTTTCCTTGTATTGCACACTGCACACGGCACTAAAAATGTTTTAATTCTTTCAAGTCCTGATTAGAATTTTGCCTGTCTATGTTACGCCACTTGTTGCCATAAAAATACAATTGTAATATTAATGTGATACCTACGCAATAATGTGTATAAAAAAAAAAACTTCAAATTGAGTCAACTAAACAGAACAGTTATTTTGGAAAGATGTTGAGTGTATCGTTTTGTGTCTGTTCCCAACTGCAGTAGTTAAATAATAATTTGGAACCACTTAATTAATATGAGGATAGAAGCTGCCCTTCTATAAAATTTCCAGAACAGGCTGTGTGACAGAAAGTGAAGGTAAATCTTCCTAATGGGAAGAAAAAAAAAAAAAAAAGTTTTGACTTTAGTGCTACTTTTGGCTGGCTTCAAGTTTGTGCGTTTTATTGCAATGCATGTTTAGAATGGCCCCTTGTGCATACATATAGTGGCTGCAAAGACACCTGCGCTACATGCATCATACGATACACTGTGGTGAGGCACGGGATTGATAAAAATGCTGCAGATGCAGTTTTTGCACATTGCAGTACACTACAAGCTCATTCAGAATAAATGGCCTGCCGTAACAAGCTTCCACGTACTAAATCACATGCGTTAATGTACACAGAAGTGTGAAGGAACAGTTAGACCCCATTCACACCGGGGCAGTTTTCAGGAGCTTTAGCGCTGGAAACAGCTTCTGCTATGCGCCTGCATACCGCCTCCCATTCATTCAAGTGTGACTTTTCACACACGGGCGGTGCGCTTGTGGGACGTTCCGAAAAGTCCTGCAAGCAGCATCTTTGGGGTGGGTTGGAAGCACTGTATTTAGCGCTCTCACAATGCCTTGCCCATTGGAATGAATAGGCAGCGCTTTCAAATCGTTTGAAAGCGCTGCAAAACGGGGAGTTTTTAACCCTTTTTGGAGTTAAAAGTGCCCCACTAGTGACCGAAAAATGCTGCTAAACGGCACAGGCGCTCAGTGTGAAAGGGGTCTAAGCCCTGGTTCACATTGATGCTACTTTGAAATTGCGTGATTTCAAAGTAGCAAAGTCAGCGCGACGTCAGGTGCTACTTGATAGGCATCCCTGTGGCTTCATGCACAGATGTCTATTGAAGTCACACCCAAAAATCTGCAAAAAGTAGTGCAGGAACTACTTTTGAAAATTGGTGTGGAACCGCAAAATCGGTGTCGCACCAATTGGAACAGTGCCATTGCCTCCAATATGCTGCGACTTGTCATGTGAAATTTAGGAAAAGTTCATTAGCCTTTGTCTCTTATCCTGTTATGTCAGTTCACTAAAGGAGAAGTTGACAAGTTGTTTTAGATACCATAGTGATTTCATTTCAGACACAGACGTATGCAAGCACAGACATATGCCTGTTGATGTAATACAAGTAACATACCACAATATGAATCCATTTATTAACCATGGGGAGACTGCAATTCATCAAACATTATCATGTGGAACAAATGGTGAGACCACAGAGAAGAGATCAAATCATGGTGCGAAGTCCTCACTCACTGACTTTCAAATAAAATAAAAACTCTCCTTGCCAACTGACATCCATCTATTTGATTTGACAGGAGCCTAACACATAACAGTAACTGGCCTTCCATATCTACTGAAGAAGAAATCTCTGAGGCATCTTATGGGCAAAATTGCAAATCCATACATCTCGGTGTTTTGTAGAGAACTTTGTGAACAACCTCTATGGAAATGGATTGTGACAGCTGAGCATAATTCAAAACAATGGAGTCAACACTGAACAATTGGCTGCTCTGACAAACTGCCATCACGCTATCCGACAAAGCAGCTACAAATCATTCTCACACATCTAGAATATCTTCAAAACCTTCCATCTTCCTCACACAGTGGAGGTTGTCACATAATACCTAATCCAATATGGAAGGGGTACGGGTACTCAGACATTAACCACTTCAATCCCCAGGCCAAATTTTCTCTCTCACACTTTTAGGGCTGGTTCACACTATTGCGATGGCAGACATCGCATGTAATTCGCAGTGCACTGCTGTTCACATTGCATGCGATATCTGTGCGGTGCGATGTTGCACCGTATTCGGTGCAAAAACGCACAGGACTCTTTTTTCTGTTCGGAACAGAATCGGATCGCATGTGTGTTCACACATATGCATTGCGATTCATGTCCGAACTGTCAGTTCGCAGTGCGATATGCGAGCTGAAATGGGGATGTCGCGTTAACATAATGACACTCCCCAGCAGTTCGCATATGGTTGCGATGAGGGAATCCGCAGTTGATTCGCAGGGTTCTCACATCGCAATAGTGTGAACTGGGGGTGTCGTTAACATAATGACACTACTCGGCAGTTCGCATATGGTTGCGATGCGGGAATCCGCAGTTGATTCGCAGGGTTATTGCATCGCAATAGTGTGAACCGGCCCTTAGGCATTGTTCACATTAGTGCGCTGTACTACATCGCATGTGATTCGCCACACACTGCTGTGTGGCTGAATTCCCATCACATTCAGACCAAAGTTGTGCATGACCTTTTTTTTTGGTCCGCACCAACCATGCGATCCGATTCATGTCCGAATTGACAGTTCACACTGAGATATGCGAACCAATCTGGGGGTGTCATTAACTTTGTATTGACACTCCCAGCAGTTTGCATATGGCAGTGTAAACTGCCTGTGAATTGGTTGCGATGCGGGAACCAGCAGTGGATTTGCAGGGCTTCCTGCATCACACCAAAGTGAACCAAGCCTGAGTGACAATTATGCAGGCATGCAACACTGTACCCAAATGTACCCATTGTACCCTGTACCCATTGTTATCATTTTTCTGAGACTGATGGAGCTTTCTTTTGGTGGTATTTATTATGGGTTTTATATTTTTGCTATATAAAAACAAATACTCTAAAAACACTTTTTCTTAGTTTTTGTTATATAATTTTTATTTTTTCGTAAAAATAACCCAAAACAGTGTATATTATTTAGTCTGTGTGAAAGGTATTGAGTCTATAAACCATGGTATGGTGATCAGAATGCTGGTATGGGTTATGGCAGTGTTCAGGTCGCTGGTATGGCATACGGTGGTGATAAGAACACTGGTATGGCATATGGTGATGATCAGGACACTGGTATGAGGTATGGTGAGGATCAGGATGCTGGCATGGTGTTCGGCATCGATCAGGGCGCTGATGTCGCATATGGTGGTGATCGGGGCATTGGTATGGTGTATGGCAGTGTTACTATGAGCATTGGTGACAATGGGGCTGGCTGCACTCTTTATTTGTATTATGCCAGGGGCAGTGATCAAGATCACTGGTATAGGGTATAGCGGTGATCAGGAATGCTGGTATAGCAGTGATCAGGATGCTATGCATAATACCTCATTATGCCTTTGCCTTGCACGGTGTATTTTTTTTGTTTGGCTTTACTTCCTCTTCAAGCATCGTGTTGCAGTGCAATAATGCTTTAACTAGTATTATGGCACTAGTTAATGCCCTGAATAATGATTGGGCTCCCAACATACCACAACAGATGCAATAACCATACATTAACAATGCAGCTGCATGGTATATGACTTGTGATGGGCTGTGGTGTGTTTGGCACTACTGTACAGTGGGCTGGGGTATCATTCACAATAAACTGAACCACAATACATCACACATAGAACTGGTGCATTGCCATGCATTGTGCAGACTCAAATTAATGCATGTGTTGCAGCAACGTACATGTGTAAATGGACCCTTAAATACATCCGCACTGACACTGTACAGGCAGCATCAAATCATTTGGACCTCACATTACCCAGCAGAAGCTTTATTGAAAAGAACAGCCCAACTATAAAAAATAAAAATCTTGCGATTAGAATATAAAACAGAAAGTACATTTCTTCAGTGAACCAGCAGTTTTCATGCTGGTGTTTAAGCAGACATTATAACAAGCTTACTTTTAACAAGGTGATGAAAATTGCAATGTGGTCCGGGGGACGTCGGGGGGTAGCCCATATGGGGAACTATTTTGTTTGATGGGTCAGCCTGTTAACTGTTATGTTGATGATGCTGTTTATAGATTTATAGAATGATTTGGAAACAAGAGATCTATGTAGATATATGTCCTTGTATTATACAGCTTGAAATATCCGCACCACCCTACTATGTACCACAGACCACACTACGACTGCCCACATCAATGCGATCAGGACAGGCCGGTGTGGTCAGGAAGGGACTGGGAGCCTCCCAAGAGCCCTTGCTGAACACACTCCCACTTAGGACCACGCTCACCACCCAGGAAAACTGGGGAGCGTTTTAGCAAGTATTTTGCAAACACCTTAGAATACCAGCTAAGTGGGTAAACGACCACTGCAGACACTTACCTCCAGCAGGTGCTTTTTTTACCATCTTAGAACTGGTCTGTTGCAGAGGTCTTTCCACCTCTCTACCCTCCTCTCTTCTCTAGTTCTTTACTGTATACCCCCACCTACTTTTCTACCCCGGCGAACAAGACTATACGTTTTATTCACGTCCTCACAACGTGTACTCGTGAATTGACTACTTCCTAATACCCCACAACCAACTCCGTGCCTTCAAAAATACAATGCTAGGGTCCACTACCTGGTCAGACCATGCCCCGGAGATGCTGAGCTATGCCCTGACCGACTTCCATAGAAGTCAACGGAAAACGTGGAGGCTTAACGAAAGCCTCCTACAAGACCCCGAAGTATTAGCAGAAGTGACAAGAGAAATAGCCAATTACATCCAAGCTAACAGCGACACCGGCAGTGACGAGGACCTAATTTGGGAAGCCCACAAGGCGGTGATACACGGGGTACTTACTAAGCACGGCGCGAGAATCAAATCAAAAGACAGCCCAACTAGCCTCACTCCTTAGCAGACTCCAAGCCCTGGAAATCAGACACAAACAAACCCCGACTGGCCCTTTAGGCAGTGAACTTGACGCAATACGCACACAGGTCACTGAACTACTTAACTTTAAAGCAAAGGCGGTGCTACAAATATCTCGCACCCAGAGAATGACTTCCTACATACCATCTATACAGTCCTCGACAGGACAAAAGGTTGCCTTACCCCAGCAAATAACACAGGAATTTAAATCCTTCTGAGTCACTTTACAATTTGACCAAGTCTCCTCCACCTCAAGAACGCATAACAGACTATATAACCACTTCCTGTATGCCCACCCTATCCACTGAATCACTTGCACTATTAGAAGACCCCATCACGTTACCCGAAATACAGCTTGCGATTGAAAACTCCAAACTCGGGAAAGCCCCCGGACATGACGGCCTCACACTCCAATACTATAGGACACTATTTCCAGCGCTGGACGACCATCTAGTTAAATTACTTAACGGCCTTACCAAGAGAGGAAAACTGCACACCACTACACTACAAGCCCAAATATCCGTCATCCCTAAAGAAGGTAAAGACCCGACCAGCTGCGGGAGCTACAGACCCATATCCCTACTCAATACAGATCTCAAATTGTTCACCAAAATCTTAGCCACCAGATTACAGACCCACTTGCCCCACCTGATACATTTAGATCAAGCAGGCTTTGTCCCAACAAGAGAGGCAACGGACAACCCCACCAAAGTCCTGAACCTGCTTAACGCAGCAACCCACACCAAAACACCTAGTATCTTCATAAGCACTGACGCTGAAAAAGCGTTCAATCGAGTCTGCTGGCCCTTTATGTTCGCCACACTACGACATGTGGGTCTGGGCGACAATATGTTGAACTGGATAGCCGCGACATACGAGACACCGTCAGCCAAAGTCAGAGCCAACGGAGTGACCTCAGACCACTTCCCAATCATTAATGGGACAAGACAGGGATGCCCGTTATCCCCCTTCCTTTTCGCCCTCACCCTAGAGCCATTCCTGTGCCATATACGACTGAATCCCAACATCTCGGGTGTGAAGGTCAATCAAACCCAACATAAGGTCTCGGCTTACACGGACGACCTTATGTTTACACTCACCACCCCCTCAATCTCACTCCTCAACCTCCTACGGGAATTTGCGACATATGGATCCCTCTCCAACCTAAAAATCAACTTCACTAAGTCAGAGGGGATGGGCGTGGGCATACCGCAAACACAACTCAAACATCTACAATCTAGCTTCAAATTGAAGTGGACGACAACCGCCCTGAAATATTTAGGCACGCATATACCCCACACACTCTCGCAGCTATATGAGCTCAACTTCCCACCCCTCCTGAAAACAGTTAGAACACTGTTAAACAACTGGTGCACAGGCCTCCACTCCTGGATCAGCCGCTGCAATATATTAAAAATGACGATCCTCCCAAAATTCCTCTACTTTATGCAAGCACTACCCATCCACATACCAGCATAAGTGCAATCTACATTTACGGAATTCGTATGGGCTAAGAAAAGACTGTGACTTTCACATAAACTTTTAGTCCTACCTAAACACCATGGTGGTCTTACACTGCCGGACATTCACACATATCACCATGCGGTTCACCTGGGGAGACTTATAGACTGGTGCCGTCACCAAGAGACCATGCTCTGGCCACAACTAGAGAAAAACCAAAGTCCCGTCCAGCAGAAACCAAACATCACCCATTGTTTGGCAACACAACGCAAATCTGTGCCCGTCTCATCTCTGAGGCTTCTATATCATCTCCCAACTCACCTCTATTCCCCATAATGGGGAACCCCGCATTTTCACCGGGATTACACGATTCGACCTTTCGGAGACTGAGCGAAGCGGACCTCCACCAAGCATCTCATTTCAGTACTGGAGGCCGGTGGTTCACTATAGCGGAACTATCTGAACCTTCAGGCCAGTTTAGACTGGATTTCACAAGATCCCGTTAACTAGGCCATTTTCTACACTCTGAAACCCCCCGCTGCGGAAGAACACCCCCTCACAACATTTGAGGAACTATGTAGCACCTCTGGAACCATAACACTCTCACAAGCCTACAGCCTATTTGGCACACCAAAAACAGACTTTATACCCCCAGCCTACTTAAATGGGAACTAGAACTAAATTGCCAATTCAGCACAACCCAAAGACAAGGTATACTTAAATTCACGCAAAAGTCCTCTATATGTTCCAAAATCCAAGAGACCAATTACAAACTCTTGTCAAGATGGTACAGGACCCCAACACTGTTCCACACATTTTTCCCGATGACGCCGGACCTTTGCTTGCGCTGCCGGGCAGATAAGGAGACACTGTTACACATATTCTGGTCCTGCCCCGCACTGAGCCACTTCTGGAAGGTGGTACGCGAGGTAGCCCAGAAATTCTTCCTGCTCCGTTCACCCCGGAGAAAATATACAAAAAGTCTGTAATTAGACATTTGCTAGACGCGGCCAAGGCTTGTATACTGCTACATTGGAAGTCCACACTCCCACCGACTATAGCCTCATGAATTTCTAGAGTGGAGGATACAAGACAAATGGAGGACCTTGTCCTTACAGCGCAACATAGGCAGGAAACATTCTCCAAAACTTGGCAGCTGTGGATCACCTTTATATACTCGGCTGAGCGCCAAGCGCTGAGGGAAACCACCGCAGATGCGCAGAGATGACACTCCTCTGTTTGTCCCCTCCAGTACAAAGCCAACGCAGTACAGATGAACACACCCGTAAATATAGAAAAACCTGGCACCCCATGTTCGTGGGATCCAACAATGCAACAGCCCTTACACCTCCCACCCACCCCCCCCCCCCATCCACTTCTTCTCCCCCTCTTTTCTTTTTTTCTTGCTACATCTTAATACTCTTTCCAGGTACCTTCACTTCCATGCTAGGGGGCTACCTCCCCTAAAAAAGAAAAGGAAGGAACTGGGCACATGACCCCGATATCACACATCGCAATAATTCTGCACATAAACACCCTCCCCAAGGAGAAGGTCCCAGCAGTTCTAACCACACACTTAAAGAACAAGATGCCCGGGCAGACTCCGGAGATGGGAAAAGAACCCCACAGCTTCGGTGTTGAGCTCGAGCCCACCACCTACACTCTGCTGGAAGGAATACGATTATATCTGTTTGGTTATAACTCGATATGTTGGATTATGTAATCTGAAAGCGATGTTTTTCTTGACACACGTAATACCTTGTACCATGTCGGCTCGGATGGGCCCTGTTCCTGTTATAAATAAACAATTAAAAAAAATAAAAAGAAAATTGCAATGTGTTGTAAAACCAGACAAGAGAAAAAAAATCTTCTCAGGAAACACAACCCAAAAAAACACAGACACCACAATGCAGGTAGTATTCCCCTGTGTGGGACCACATCCGGCAGCCACTGCAATTCGCAGATACAAACAGCACTGCTCGCCCACAAGGGAGTAAATGTTACTGTGAAATATACAGTATAATATATATTATGGAAGAATTTCATGCTAGCCCTTGGTCTCCACAGCAGAATAACCTGGCGACTCAGTAGATTGTGGTTGCCTTCTTCCCACAAATACCCAGATATGTTCCTATTGCTCATTTAAGCCTTGTGCACATTGGCCGTTTGCCCAGATCCTCTGAACACTGCTCCTGGCACGAAAAAAGCAGCTGGAAAAAAAAAAAAACACACACAACCCTCACCTAATGCTGCGTTTAGGCAATACCAAACATTCAGGTGTTCATTAATTCCATTGACCAGAATATTAATGTATTCATTTATCAAGCGCTAAATGTGTTTAGACATGTTTACAGGCATTTAGGTACGCCAAGCATTTTTTCTGCTTAACCCCTTGAAGTCTAGGGCTTTTCTGGCACTTTTTATTTACACGCTAAATCCGTTTTTTTTTCTCGAAAATTACTTATAGCCCCCAAACAGTAAATGTTTATATATATATATATATATATATATATATATATATATATATATATATATATATATATATATATATATATATATATATATAGGAATAAAATGGCAATCTTTGCCATTTATGTCACACGGTATTTGCGCAATCTTTTCTTCACTATTTTTTGGGGAAAAAATAAATTTTATTGAATAAAAATATAAATATATATATTATGTTACGTCAAGTAAATAGATATCCAACATGTCGCACCTTAAAATCGTGCATGCTTGTGGAATGGCAACAAGCTACATTACTTAAAATTCTCCATAGGCAATATTTTAAACACCTCTACAGGTTACCTGTTTAGAGTTGCAGAGCAGGTCTAGCACTAGAACTATTGCGCTCGCAGTGTGAACACTGTTTACATATGCCTGTGCTACTTACGCATGTGTTTGCTTTTGTATGCAAACACAGAGGGATGGGGGGGGGGGGCGCTCTACGTTTTTTTTTTTTTTTCCTTATTTATTTTACTTTTTATATTTACACTTTCCCTTTAATTATTTTTTTTGATCACTTTTATTCCTATTACAAGGAAAGTAAACATCCCTTGTAATAGAAATAAGGATGACAGGTCCTCTTTATGAAGAGATCTGGAGTCCTCAAATCTTTTTTTTTTTTTGATCTTTTGCTTTAAAAAAAAAAAAACCTGGTTTATTTCCACCCTGCACAGGAAGGGACAGCATGGTGTGGCTCTGGTCCTCCAAGGCCATAGAGGCGATGAAAGCAGATCAACTCTTTGATTGCCTGCGTGACCAGCCGGCAGGACCATCAGATAGTTTCTGGGGCATGCCGGTAGCAACAGTAAGCCCGAGAAACAGTGCTTTTAAAAAGGGGTTATAAACCCTTATTTTTATAAAAAAAGGAAGAACAGAAAAACATACAGTGGTGTGAAAAAGTGTTTGCCCCCTTCCTCATTTCCTGTTCCTTTGCATGTTTGTCACACTTAAGTGTTTCGGAACATCAAACCAATTTAAACAATAGTAAAGGACAACACAAGTAAACACAAAATGCAATTTGTAAATGAAGGTGTTTATTATTAAAGGTGAAAAAAAATCCAAACCATCATGGCCCTGTGTGAAAAAGTGATTGCCCCCCTTGTTAAAACATACTATAACTGTGGTTGTCAACACCTGAGTTCAATTTCTCTAGCCACACCCAGGCCTGATTATTGCCACACCTGTTCACAATCAAGGCATCACTTAAATAGGAGCTGCTTGACACAGTAAGGTCCACCAGAAGATCCTTAAAAGCTACACATCATGCCGAGACCCAAAGAAATTCAGGAACAATTGAGAAAGAAATTAATTGAGATCTATCAGTCTGGAAAGGGTTATAAAGCCATTTCCAAAGCTTTGGGAATCCAGCGAACCACAGTGGGAGCCATTATCCACAAATGGCGAAGACATGGAACACTGGTGAACCTTCCCAGGAGTGGCCGGCCGCCCAAAATTACCCCAAGAGCGCAGCGACGACTCATCCAAGAGGTCACAAAAGACCCCACAACAACATCCAAGGAACTGCAGGCCTCACTTGCCTCAGTTAAGGTCAGCGTTCATGCCTCCACCATCAGGAAAAGACTGGGCAAAAATGGCCTGCATGGCAGAGTTCCAAGGAGAAAACCACTGCTGAGCAAAAAGAACATCAAAGCTCGTCTCAATTTCTCCACAACACATCTTGATGATCCCCAAGACTTTTGGGACAACATTCTGTGGACTGATGAGACAAAAGTGGAACTCTTTGGAAGGTGTGTGTCCAAGTATATCTGGCGTAGAAGGAACACTGCATTTCATAAAAAGAACATTATACCAACAGTAAAATATGGTGGTGGTAGTGTGATGGTCTGGGGCTGTTTTGCTGCTTCAGGACCTGGAAGACTTGCCGTGATAAAAGGAACTATGAATTCTGCTGTCTACCAAGAGATCCTGAAGGAGAATGTCCGACCATCTGTTCGTGTACTCAAGCTGAAACGAACTTGGGTTCTGCAGCAGGACAATGATCCTAAACACACCAGCAAGTCCACCACCGAATGGCTGAAGAAAAACAAAATGAAGACTTTGGAGTGGCCTAGCCAAAGTCCTGACCTGAATCCTATTGAGATGTTGTGGTATGACCTTAAAAAGGCCGTTCATGCTCGAAAACCCTCTAATGTAACTGAATTAGGACAATTCTGCAAAGATGAGTGGGCCAAAATTCCTCCAGGACGCTGTAAAAGCCTCATTGCACTTTATCGCAAACCCTTGGTTGCAGTTGTTGCTGCTAAGGGTGGCCCAACCAGTTATTAGGTTTAGGGGGCAATCACTTTTTCACACAGGGCCATGATGGTTTGGATTTTTTTTCACCTTTAATAATAAACACCTTCATTTACAAATTGCATTTTGTGTTTACTTGTGTTGTCCTTGACTATTGTTTAAATTGGTTTGATGTTCCGAAACACTTAAGTGTGACAAACATGCAAAGGAACAGGAAATGAGGAAGGAGGCAAACACTTTTTCACACCACTGTATCTATACTTATCTGCTCTGTGCAATCGTTTTGCACAAGGCAGCCCTGATACTCTCCTTCTGGTGTTGCCTGCCTTGTCTCCAATCCCCTCCTCTTCATTGGGTGCCCCCACAGAAAAACCATTGATTGACACAGACAGCAGGACTTGCCCACCCCTCTGCATCACTGGATTTAATTGACATCAATCTGTCCAATTAGGAGAGAGACAGCGGCTGGAGCTGGCCGCTGCGCTTGTGCATATAGCTGGATCGGGTCAGGCTCAGGTAAGAAAAGGGGCGGGGGGCTGGACGGAGCTGCAGCACAGAAAGTTTTTCACTGTGGTTGAGGCTTTACAACCACTTTAACCGCTTAAAGACCGCCTCACGACGATATTCGTCGGCAGAATGGCACGGCTGGGCACAAGCATGTACAGGTACGTTGCCATATAAGTGCCCAGCCGTGGGTTGCGGGCAGGGCGGCTCACTCTCGTCCTGGTCCTGAGCTCTGTGACAGTCGGGTATTTTTTTTTACCAAAAATATGTAGAAGAATACATATCGGCCTAAACTGAGGAAAAGAAAAATGTTTTTTTATATATATTTTTGGGAGATATTTATTATAGCAAAAAGTAAAAAATATTGCATTTTTTTCAAAATTGTCACTTTTATGCTATATTTTTGTTTATAGCGCAAAAAATAAAAACCGAAGAGGTGATCAAATACCACCAAAAGAAAGCTCTATTTGTGAGAAAAAAAGGATGCCAATTTTGTTTGGGAGCCACGACCGCTGTTAAAGCGACGCAGTGCCGAATCGCAAAAAGGGGCTTGGTCCTTTAGCTGCAAAATGGTCCGGGGCTTAAGTGGTTAATTGAGACAAGTACACACTATTTAATGGTTCTGCATGGGAGATCCAGCTTATTTTATCAGTCTGTGGTAGCCAGGATGCTTCTAGTAGCTACAAATATACACAATTAGTTCTGAAGCTGAGCTTTTTGGGGAAATATTTTGTTCTAAAAAAAAAAAAAAACATCAAAGTGCATGCCCATACACAGAGAAAAAAAAAAAAAAAAAACTTGACTGATTTTAGCAAGAATACGGAGGAATATTTCGGGCAAGTCAGAGAAAAGGTGTGCTCAATCCTCTAGATCTGGTCCCATCCTAGAACATTGGATATCTTACCTATGAAGGTGCACACTAGACTAGGCCTGCTAATGTACAGCACTCAGCTAAACATTATTTTGAGTACTCTACAGTAATTATGACTGTACAACCATGATATCCTCTGTGTTTTTTTTTTTTTCACGATTACTTTAGTTACATTAGGTCCTGCCTACATATTCACAGTATGAGCAAAATTCCCCATAAGCAAGGAGCATCAGTTTAATAATTAAAAACTTTTTTTTCTTTAACTTTTCAGAGTGATAAACAGACATTTTTAACCAATTGCCCTCTGGAACATTTTTTTAATTTTACACACACATGTAAAAATTACCTAAGAGCCGGTTCACACAGCGGGCGATGCGAGGCGACACGACTCGCCTCGCTCTCGCAAGTCGCCCCCGTTCTGTACAATGGAACCGTTCTGAGAGGAGCGACTCGAGTCGCTCCGACTCAGAAAAAAGGTTCCTGTACTACTTTTGGGCGACCTCGGGGCGACTTGCATTGACTTCTATACAGAAGTCATTTGCAAGTCGCCGCTGAGGCCGCGGCAGGTCGCGGCGAGGCAAGTCGGAGTCGCCTCGCCTCGCCTGCTGTGTGAACCGGCCCTAAAGTGTGCAGTAAAATCAGTCTATATATGCAGTAAAGCATGCTTGTTGTTATACTCACTGTGTAGTGTACCCAAGGGGGTTAATCCTTTGAAATTTATAAAAAGGCTGTTTGATCCTGTATTCTCTGATCCACTGTCCCCAACCCATCTCCTGATAAGACAGAGCCTTTGGGGTCACTCTGCACATGCTCAGTTTGATGAGTATTGCTAGAGAGTTTTTGTTTATTTTTTTCCTTGGAGGGTGCATGTGATCAGCACAGGGTCAATCAGCACTGTCCAGACAGATGGTTAGGGTTCCTGCAGCATCATAGGTCTGATGAGAATAAAAAAAAACTCCTTCTACAAGCTTTAATCAGACACTAATAGAAGTCACAATGATTGAATTTCCATGTTCTGTGTACTGTGGGAGACCAGATGTAATGAATGCAGGGCCCTGGGTTAAGTAACACTTTAACCCCTTGCCGCCAAGCGTACGCAGATGTGCGTACTCGGCTTTTGGGGGTTATACCGGGAGGACGCCTGCAGTTCCTTAAACTTCCCTCCTAAAATTGGGGTGCGTGTTATACACCGATAAATACGATCATTTTCTTTAGATTTTTTTTTTTTACTTTTTCTTATGGTAAATGCAACAGGAAAACTGGATTTCCCCTACAAATAGGCAGCATTGTGAGGGTGGGAGGGACTGAGCAGGGTTTTTACAATTGAATAATGTATTGTCAATAGAAAAGGCTGTGGGTTGAGCTAGGAATGGCCATTTATTGATGTGGCCATCAATGGTGCCAGCATCTAGGCAAATACAGCAGCAAGCGTGACACCCTTGCAGTGATCCCACTGCAGAACGAAGAGCCTGGTCACCTTATGAAAGGAAGTGCCTTTGTCAATGGTTCTGCTAGCAGGATCAACAAGTATTTAGAAATATTCCAGGGAGCATGCAGCAAACAGGTCTTACATCATCAACGCATTATTAAGTCTGCCAAACTGTCACGCTGCCTAAATAACCAGCCGGGCCGCCCAGTCCTATTTACGAACATCTCCCACTTTTCATCTTGTCAGACTCCTCTGTGCCTAGCTAGATTAAAACGCAGAGACCCCTCTGAAAGATGCAGAGACAGCAATTACTGCGACTTGAAGTGGCAGGCTAGCCAGGCTGTAAAAAGTGTCTGGAACATTATGACAGCGTCTGAATGAAAACAAGAAATTTCTTCTCTTAGCAGACAGGAAAAGGGATGACACTACTTTCCAGTTTAAACACAACTTTTTTAAACACTCCAAACTCCATCAAATTCAAAGGAAATAATGACAACAGAGACAGAGTCAGTAGACTATACAGAATATACACAGTATACCAGCTGATTCCTGGGACCCAAATTCTGTCATTTTCCTCCAAGAGTTTTGTACGGATGAATTTTGCCAGGTCTAAGGCCTCATGCACACCGGGCTTAGAAAGGCCACTTTTAAAAGTGTTTGGTGGGGGTTTTTTCAGCCTGTAAACGTGTCTCCAGGTAATCCTATGTGTCCATACTTACATAGGTGTTTATAGGACTATTACAAGAGAAGTTTACAGGCTAGAAACAAAAAACATCACTAGAGAATTAATGAGAGGAGCTTTTTGGGCAAAAAAAAAATAAATGCTGAACGCGCCTAAACTCGTGCAAAACGTGCTTAAACACTTGATGTTTTTAGTGTTTGAGCGTTGACTTCATTGTGCAAAATAAAATATTCTGGCCAATGGAATCAATCAATATCCAAATCCTTGACGCATCTAAACACCTTATTATAGGCAAAAATCATACAAGGGAGTTTTTTCTTTGTGCTACATTACCATTGTACAGAAGGAACATAGGCAAAATAAAAATTTCACATTACCATTGTACAGAAGGAACATAGGCAAAATAAAAATTTCACATTACCATTGTACAGAAGGAACATAGGCAAAATAAAAATTTCACATTACCATTGTACAGAAGGAACATAGGCAAAATTAAACACATTGCAATACATCTTCAGTAAAAATCATCACAGAAATAACCTCACCACAGACACAGAGCTGAACACATAACAGAACAGTTATAACAGAGTGTAAACATAACATACAGCCCAAACCCCAGACCCAGACCGTCTACCCCACTTCTGCTCATTACTCTGGCCAGTTAACCGGTTCCATGGGCAGCGTCTACCATAGCCTCCCAGGAGAGTATCCCAGCGGGAGACGGGGTCGACCACTTCATTAAAAATGTCCTTTTCTTTTTCTGCATAATACAGGAGATATGCTATCAATAACTTAGTGTGGCAAGATCTCTGTTCATCATTCAGAGAGTCCGCTGTAACCTCCTGTTCATACAAGGGTGTTTACTCCCACTTTAACTAGATGCCGACCATCCCACACATATTTACTGCGGCAGAGCAGCCGCTCTGGGCAGTATTACATACCTGTACATGTTCCTGCACTGCCAGGTCTGCGTCATGCAAGTGTGCCGACGGCAACCCACTCTCACTGTGAATGGACACAGAAGGTGCCAATTAGCGGGTGCAGTGGACATGATGTCTGCTGGGATCCACCAATCATTCAGGAGACAGGCAGAATGGCAATCTTCCTATGTAAACAAAGCAGATTGCCGTTCTGTGCCAAGGGAAGGCTATGATCCAGTCTTAACACGGATCTCTGCCTTTAAACAGTACAAGCAACCCCCACACAGTTAGCAAGCACACCCTAGGCACACATTTAACCTTTTGATCGCCCCAGATGTTAACCTCTTCCCTGCCAGTGTCATTAGTACAGCGACAGTGCATATTTCTTAGCACTGATCACTGCATTAGTGTCACTGGTCCCCAAAATTGTCACTTATGTGTCTGCCGCTATAGGTCGCTATATTTATATCTCCCATAGTTTGTTGATGCTATAATTTTTTTGTCTGTATTTTTTGTTTATAGTGCAAAAAATAAAAACCGGAGAGGTTGATCAAATACCACCAAAAGAAAATCCTATTTGTGGGGGAAAAGGACATGCATGTTATTTGGGCACAGCCTTGCACTACCGCGCAACTGTCAGTTAAAGTAACGCAGTGCTGTATCGCAAAAATTGGCCTGGTTATGAAGGTAAACCTTCCGGAGCGGAAGTGGTTAAGCCCCCATTATGTTGAAATGCTATGACTAAATTCATAATAGTTTCGCTTCTTACATGATTTGCTATTTAAATGACCCAAGGTATCAGGTTCAACACTCAGTATTTCAGGTGGACGCCAATGTGATGTGCTAGATTGAGACCATGTTGACTTGTAATCACTTCCAGATGAAAGTGAAACAGAAATGTGGACTTTACCCCAATTTGTGTCAGCCCAATAAAAGTGCTCCCACACATCTCTGCGCTCATGAAAGAGCCTTTCTACTTCTCAGCTGCTGAATTACAAAGACGGAAGGGGACATTTCACCCAGAGATGAGTCAGCAGTAATCTCCTGTCTGTGATGCAGCTACACCCACCAAATCATTTCATTTCTCAGTCACAAATTACAAAAGCAGAAATCTTTAAAGGCAAATTGTCTAAGAAAAATGCATTTCAACTCTTCTTACGAATGCATTATATACCCATGAATGCGTCTCTTTCAATGTGTATCAAACCATAAAAGAGAGGAAGAAAAAACAAAAAAGACACAGTGCCAAAAATGAAAAGCAACCTTGAAGAATGCTTCTACTAGGCGGCACTGAATTATATACCGCACTATGAATGTTCACGGACACAGCAAACATTTGGCTTTGTTCATCATCATCATCATCATCACTATTATTATTACTATAATAGAGATTTAAAATTGCTCACTTGAGGGATTCTGCGCAGTCAGTCTTGTGATCCAGGCACCCCAATCAGATAGCAAAAGCAGGCCCTAGGCTCAGACAGCAGCATAGACTGGTCACACATGTTCCCGGCCTGGAGCAGCACAATGATCCGTCGTCTCCTTTCCTTATTCCACTCTTTGCTTTTGTCAGCAAATTCACTCTGAGCACATGTGCACTGCAGCAGAGCCCGACTGGCATTCAGCGCTGGTCCTCTTTAGCCTAACCTGGGAGCTATTGCTCAGGGATTACTGGAGGCTGATATCAAGGCAAATTCAGGTACATATACTACTTAAAGCATAGCTCGCCTCCCAACTGTCCCTGATTTGGAGCAATGTCCCTCTCCCCTCCTCATTTTGGTCTATATAGTTATAAAAAATACACACACACACACACACACACACACACACCACACACACACACATACATACATACATACATACATACATACATACATACACACACACACATACACACACACACATATATACATATACATACACACATACACACACACACACACACACACATTTTAAATTTTTTTATATATAGCAATTTTTCCTTTCAAAAAGTGTTTTTCAGTGCTAAACTTTTGGGAGGTATGCTTAAAGTGATACTAAACTCAACTAAAAATCTATTCAAGTATTCATTCTAAAAACTTAAAAAGGAGGTCCAGACTAGGTAAAAAAATAAGTCAGCAGCTATAAATACTGTAGCTGCTGACTTTTAATATTAGGACACTTACCTGTCCAGGAAGCCCGCAATGTAGGCTCCCCAGCCGATCTTCAGATCGACTCCCGGGTGCTGTCGCCGCCTTTCCTGGTAAGGGAACCCAGTAGTGAAGCCTTTTGACTTCACAGCGAGTTCCCTACTGTGCATGTGCGAAGCACGCTGTACTTTCTAATTGGCCTGGCGGCGGGGGAAGGAGAAGGAGGGCCGAACTTCTGGGAGATCGGGCCGCAGCCCATCTCCGGAAGTAGGGAAGGGGACCCGTTTTTGATCATTCCCCCTCTCCAAAGGTGCCAAATGTGGGGGGGAGGGGAAGCATATAGGCAAGAGTTGCACTTCTGAGTGCAACTCCTCTTTAAGAGTCTCTTCTATGGCTCTCAGTTTCTTCGAAATTCCTTTTTTTGCTGCTGTGATCTGACTTTCTGTTAGAGGATGGCTACATTTGTTCTCCATGGTCCTACAGCACGTGTCAAACACGAATCCGGCCCACCAGGCCCTTTTATGTGCTCTTTGCACCTCTCCTGCAGCATCTCCCTCATCTCCACCCCTACCATGTCTCAGCAGTTGGCAGCAGAGGGAAGGACAGAAGTCCTCCACCAGATCCTGTCCTTCTCCATGCAGTACTCCATCTCTGCATATAGCTAACTCCAGCCCGCTTTAGGTCCTCCTCCAGATCCTGTATGTTCTGCTTCCCAGCTCTTCCCCTAGCTTCTTCCTGTCAGGAGCCCAAGGTAAGCGGGCACACAGGCACCCTCTTTTGCTCACTCTCGAAATGGCATATGGACAATGCACTATGGGATTTGTAGTGTGCATAGAGCAGCGCACCTCGTTCCAAACAAACTGAAATGAAGGGGAAAATAAGAGGCTCAAGAGCTTAAGGAGGACGCTATAAGGAGGCTGAAGATACCATTTCATGAAAAATAGATTTCAGGGTCAAGGTTAGAGTCACACTAATGCAGCTGGGACTTTTCCAATTTTCTGTGCGATTATGCAGTGCGATTTGGTTGCATTTTTGACGCAATTGTGAGGTTTTTGATGCAATTTTCATGCCTGTGCGTTTTTGCCCAGTGATAAGCATAGCTGCTATAATGGGGAAAAAGTACTTAAATTTCATTAAAAAACGTATGGAATCACATTTAGATGTATTCCATTTAAGTCTATAGAGACAAAAATCACACTAGATTCACACCAAAATGATGCAGGACCCTTTTCCAACATTGAGCCGGACTTTGCTGCATTGAAATAGGAGGGCTTAAGGCTTTGAGCCCGACAGCATGGGAATGCGGTCGCCCCTCCCTTTATTAATAAGAGAATAGAAGCAATAGTGTAAATATTTAGGGCTATATACAGGTTAATGTATTTGGGTTAATGTCCCTTTAAGAGAATGGCAAATTGGGCTGGGGGCGGGGTTAAGGGTTGCAAGGCTATTGGTGATATCCCAAATGGTCATGTGACCCATGGGGAATGTTCTGGAAAAGGGCTTATTATATATAGGAATCTCTCACAGGTGCACTCACACCTGTTCCCAGCCAAGCAGTGAAGGTGCAACAAGCTTCCCACCCCCCCTTCCCTTGTCGCTAAGCACGTTTATGTGGTCTGTCACCCTACGTGATGTAGGGGGGACTTTGGTTAAAAGATTTATGTATGCTCGAGTCCTTTAAGACTGAGCTGTTTTGAAGTTGATCGTTTGAAATATAAGAATTTTATGATGCAATAAAATTATCAGAATATGGTTATTATTTATTTATTGATTTGAATATACCAATAAATGTGCAGCGGCCAATTCTTTGCCAATAAGTGTGTTGAGTATTATTTAAATAGGCTAGATACGTTTTGGTATTTGGGGAGGGTAGGTGCGGCCTGCATTCCCATGATTTAAATGGCGATCATTGAAAGTAATGTGGTTCCCCTTGTCATGCAATTCTGTGCACCTCAAGTCTGTGTGATCTCAAGTTTGAGAGTATTTGAGCTTTGTGACATGGTGCATTATCCTGCTGGAAGTAGCCATCAGAAGACGGGTACACTGTAGTAATAAAGGACATGATCAGCAACAATATTCAGGTAGGCAGCGGCATTTAAACTATGCTCAATTGGTACTAAGGGGCCCAAAGTGTGCCAAGAAAATATCCCCCACACCATTACACCACCACCAGCCTGAACCGTTAATACAAGGCAGGATGGATCCATGCTTTCATGTTGTTTACATCAAATTCTGACCCTAACATCTGAATGTTGCAACTGATTTCGAGACTCATCAGACCAGGCAACGTTTTTCCAAACTTCTACTGTTCAAGTTTGGTGAGCCTGTGCAAATTATAGTCCCACTTTCCCGGTTCCTAGCTGACAGGAGTGGCACCTGGTGTTTTCTGCTGCTGTAGCCCATCTGCTTCAAGGTTCAAAGTGTTGTGCGTTCAGAGATGGTATTCTGCATACCTTGGTTGTAACGAGTGGTTATTTGAGTTACTGTTACCTTTCTATCATCTCAAACCAGTTTGCCATTCTCCTCTGACATCAACAAGGCATTGCCGCTCACTGGATATTTTCGCTTTTTTGGACCAAACCCTAGAGATGGTGGTGTGTGAAAATCCCAGTAGATCAGCAGTTTTTGAAATACTCAGACCAGCCCATCTAGCACCAATAACCATGCCACGTTCAAAGTCACTTAAATCCCATTTCTTCCCCATTCTGATGCTCGATTTGAAATTCAGCAAGTTGTCTTTACCACGTCTAGATGCCAAAATGCAACTGAGCTTCTGCCATGTGATTGGCTGATTGCTAATTTGTGTTACCAAGCAAGCAACTGAATGTGTACCTAATAAAATGGCTGGTGAATATGTGCGGTATGCCATGGCTTGCCACCACAGTGATTCGCTGAGCCCAAGTCAGACCAAGACCAGAGAATGTGGTTGCCCATTATTTTGAGGTACACATAAGAGTTGTCCTTCAACTATAGATATAATACTTTGCCTAGTTAAAAAAAATAAAAAAATTCATCATTCATTATCCACAAACAATCTGTTTCGCCGTTAGTACTATAACAGTGATGGCGAACCTTGGCACCCCAGATGTTTTAGAACTACATTTCCCATGATGCTCAACTACACTGCAGAGCTGGGAAATGCAGTTCCAAAACATGTGAGGTGCCAAGGTTCACCATCACTGTTATATAACAATGGTTCTTCAAACCAACACCATCAGAACAAGTCACTTGACCCGTTTATCTAGCACAAGATGACACACTCAAGACAATCTTGCTGTGGAATGCCAACTCCACCGCTCAGACCATCATCTGATTTGCTGTACTGGCGTTATGTTGTCAACCATTTGGCTGTTTGATGCGTTTTGCCCAACTCTGGACGGTTTGTCTCCTGGAGCCATAGGTTCAAACCCTGTGTAACCTTCCTCTCCATCAGTTTGGAAGCCTACATATGGTGACTTGCAACCCTCCCATATGCAACATTGTTCGGGCCTGGTGACTGGCACTGCATCCTGGATGGTACCCAGAAGCACCAAGTATTTTTGACAGTTCCTACAGAGTTATGGATCACTGGTGCAGGTGAATATCAGTGGGTGGCGGGGGGGGGGGTTCTTTAAAAGTCTGAATCAGCAAAGTGTCAGATTTTCTTTATTACAGGCACAGACTTCCGTTGGGTGACATCTGCAATTCACAAGGCAGTCCTCGTTCTGTCACATTTTGGTGCCAGCTAACTGTATGAAAAGGAGGAAGCGAGCTCTTAATACTTCCTCTTCAAGTGTAAAATAAGAAAAATAGCTTTAACACTTCCTTTTCAAAACTGGTTTCTCTTTTATACCATGGTTCATTTCTCTTGAAGAACGTAAGCGTGATTTTTATCTTATCTGGCAGATAAAATTAGAAATAAAAAAATGACAAACTTTTCTGAGGAAAAAAAAAAAAAGTCGTGCCCTGTACTGTAGATTCTATGTTATATCGGAGCAGGTTTGAGGCATTTTTAAGACCACCTTTATAAAGGATTTCTTTTAGGGCCGGTTCACATTGGGAATCGCACTGCGATTCACATGCAGTTCTGTGTCACTTAAACCTATTCATTTTAAATGGGCTGAAATCACACTGCACCAAAAGTAGTGCATGCATCACCGCAACGCATTTTAGTTCTATACTATGAGATCCGATGCGGGCAAACGCACTGCATTTGGGGTATCATTAACTTAATATTGACATCGGCTGCAGATCGTGTTTTAAACACAGATTGAGTTAACCACGTAAGGACCGGAAGGATTTACCCCCTTGGCGATCAGGCCAATTTTTTGCGATAAAACACGGCGTCGCTTTAACTGACAACTGCTCAGTCACGCAACGTCGTATCCAAAAAAAAAGGTTATTTCCCCCCCCCCCCCCCACAAATAGAGCTTTCTTTTGGTGGTATTTGATCGCCTCTGTCGTTTTTATTTTTTTGTGCTAAAAAACAAAAAATAAAAAAAAGGAGTGACAATTTTGAAAAGAAAAACAAAAGCAATATTTTTTTACTTTTTGCTGTAATAAATATCCCCTAAAAAATATATGAAAAAAAAAACGAAATGTCTTCCTCAGTTTAGGCCAATATGTATTCTACATATTTTTGGTAAATAAAAAATTTTTTGCAATAAGCATATATTGATTGGTTTGCGCAAAAGTTCTAGTCTCTACAAAATAGGGAATAGATTTATGCCATATTATTACTAGCAATGGCGGTGATTTGAGATTTTTAGCGGGACTGCGCTATTGCCACAGACAGATCACACACCTAACTAATATTTTTGACACTATTTCGGGAACCAGTGACGTTATTACAGTAATCAATGCTAAAAATGTGCACTGTTATTGTAATAATGACACTGGCACGAAAGGGGTTAACATTAGGGACGATCAATGGGCTAAATGTGTTCCCTGCAGGTGTTTTCTAACTGTATGGGGGATGGGCTGCCTGGGGAAACACAAAGATCCACCTTCCTGCATAGCAGAAAGACAAGATTTCTGTGCTCTCCCCTGTCAGAACAAAGATCTACCTGTGTGAATGATCGCAGGTGGTCGGCGGACATCGAGTCCGCCCCAGCCGCTGATTGGCTCCCACAAAATGAGAGTTCCAGAGCCGACGTAAAATGATGTCGATTTGCGGGAACGAGCTGACCTGCCGCAGTACAACGACGGCGGCTGGTCGGCAAGTGGTTAAGGTGGGCACAATGTGGGCCCACCATCATGGGCTTGCAGCTGCAGAGCTGATTTCAATTTTACCCCCAGTCAAATGCAGGTTAATTGGTACAGGTGTGTGGGGCCATTGCCCCTTTAATTTCAGCTAGCTCACCTGTACGGGTGTCTTATTGCCCCCCCCCCCCATCACATGCTGTTCTAGAAGTTCCCCCTGGCTTGAGGAAGGTTATACAAGCAGCCTTCTATGGAGAGCGGGCCTTTTCTGGCAACCTCAGGGCCCCGAGCACCCACCCTTGTCACAGGCACGGTTATGTGGTTTGTCACCCTTGTAGCTGTGTTATCTGGCTTGAGTTCTTTGACTAAGCCTAAAATAGAATACGCCATTTGAATTTGTTATCATTTAAATGAAATACGTTGGATATGTATCTTATCTTGTAACCAATCAAAAGCAGCAAACAATTTTATGCCATTTTCTGGTCTTTGTATATTTTCTTTAATGGTATTTTTGTGGTATGTGAGCATGCAGGCTTGCAATCCCATGAGAAAAGCACATGGAATGCAGGTTTCCAGCAATTTGTTCTATTGTGAACTGGCCCTTAAAGTGTTACTAAACCCACAACAGTAAAATCAGTCAGTATATGCAGTAAAGCATGCTTGTTATACTCACTGTGGAACCTAAGGGGTTAATCCTCTGCATTGTGTAAAAAGGATGTTTGATCTTGTATACACAGATCCTCCCTTCCCTGCACTGTCCCCCTATACAAGTTGGGATAAGACAGAGCCTTTGGAGTCAGGCTGGACATGCTCAGTTTGGTGTGTATTGCTAGAGAGGTTTTTTTTTTTTCCTTGGGAGAGTGCATGTGCTCAGCATAGGGCCAATCAGCACTGTCCTACAAGCTTTAACCATACACTGATAGAAGTCACAAGACTGCTATATACTACTGATGAGAAAATGCCATTTAGCCATTTATATTTAGTAAAATAATTGTGTTTCCATGTTCTGTGTACTGTGGGAGACCAGATATAGTGAATGCAGGTTCTGGGGAAAGGTTAAAACTCCTGTAGGGTTCTGCTATCCGGATATCATTGAAGAGAATTCCTCCCGCTTCTTATCCCACTGACACTGGGGTCACCAGAAAGGAAGTGAGAGAAAAATCCCCAACAGGAACACAGACAGTCAAAAAAATCTTCACCTTTGGCTACTAAATTTGTTGGCTAGGCATATACTAGGAGTCTGACACATCAGTTATGAAATTTGTTTGATAATAATAAACATTTAACCCCTTAAAGCATATCATATATGGTCAAAATGTAAAATCATATATTCCTTTCCATGTTGTATTATATCTAGCGTGCTCCTATTCTCAACGATCTTGAAGTTTGTAAACTTTGTGACAATCCCCACAAAATGTACTTTGTATTCTGTGACAAATATTCACTATGCCCTGTTGATAGGCAATGCTGTGTCACACATTTCACAGAGCCCGCCTTCTGATCTACAGAGGTGCAGAGAGGAGGAGTTTCAGGAGGAGGACTCAGTACAGTGATCACTGCTTGCAGGCAGAAAGGTACCATGGGATATGTAGTCCTTAGAATTGGAAAGTAAACAGTAGACGAGAAGCTGCAAAGCATGCAGGGAATCCAGGAAATTGTCTAAAGAAATGGCCAGCAGACAGACAAAACACGAGACATTAAAGTGGTTGTAAACCCTTACAACACACTTTGACCTACAGGTAAGCCTAGATTAAGGCTTACCTGTAGGTCCAAGAAATATCTCCTAAACCTATACAGTTTAGGAGATATTTGCCCGAAGACAGGCACCGCTGTCTACGGCACATGCGCCGTAGACAGCGTCGCGCAGGCGCACTGAGTGCGGCATCGTCAACGACGAAGATGCCACGCGTGTCGGCTCCCGTGCGCATGCGCGGGAGTGACGTCATCGCAGCTTTGCCGAATGAGCTGCGAGACCCCACAGAGAAGATGGATGCGCCAGACTACAGGGGACAGCGGTGACTTTGCTGGCTCCTGTGTCAGGTAAGTGACACATAATGGACTACTATGCGATGCATAGTAGTCCATTATGCTTTGCCTTTGCAGTGAATGAAAGCTGAAGTAAACCCCTCAGGGTTTACTTCCTCTTTAAGGGCTACTAGTTTACACTTGCTTCAAAACAAGACTTCGGAAAGGCTTTGTTAAAGCTCTCTGAACACCAGTCAAAGCTCCCGTCACTAAATAAAGTAATTAGCTTGCAGTCCTGTTTATACTTTGCTTTTGCTTGGTGCTTCGAGGAGGATTCGGTGGGGCTCCGAGCGAGCTTTGCCATAGACTTCTATGGAGGCTTTGAAGATGCTTTAAAAGCACCAGCCGAAGCAAAGCAAAGCAAAAGCAAGCGTAAAGAGGACTGTAAGCTAACAATTTTATTTAGCCCAGGTCAGAGGTGTAACTAGAACCTTCAGTGCCCCAATGCAAGAAACCATGGGTCCCCCTCCCTTCCATCCGAGCCCCGGGTTTCCAATTTTGGGAGGGTGTTCATGGACATCCTCCCAAAACCGTGCTTCCCACATGCCCCCGGGACATGCATCCAGCGCAATCACAGCGGCCCTTTACCATGCAATGTCAGCTGATCACATGTAAACAGACTTGCCAGTTATCCGTAGCCCTTTCCTCCCACGCTGTGTCTGTGTTAGGAAAGGACTGCCAAAAATGTCAGTAAATAGTTTACACTGATAATCAGTGCCACAATCATCAGTGCCATCTATCAGCGCCCATCAATACTGCCTACAAATTTTACCCATCAGTGCTCATTAATGCTGCCTATTAGTGCCCATTAAATCTGCCTATCAGCACCACCTATCAGTGCTCATTAATGCTGCCTAACAGCATCCATCTGTGCCACCTATCAGTACTCTTCAATTCTGCCCATCAATACTGCCTGGGTTCTGCCTATCAGTGCTCATCAATGCCCATTAGTGCAGCCTATAAGTGCCCATCAGTGCAGCCTATCAATGCTCCGCATTAAATCCTATCAGTGCTCATCAGTACCTCCCATCAGTGCCCACCAGTGCCTCCCATCGGTACCCCCTAGTGCCTTCCCAGTACCCCCTAGTGCCCCCTATCAGTGATCATCAGTAAATCCACCCTATCAGTGCACACTAGTGCCTTCTCAGTGCCCCCCCATCAGTGCCCCCTAGTGCCTTCTCAGTGCGTCCCTTCAGTGCTCATCAGTAAATTACATCAGTGCCTCTCAATGGTGCCCCCTATCAGCGTCCCTTATCAGTGGCCATCAGTGTCCTCTATCAGTGCCTTCTATCAGTGTCCCCTATCAGTGCCCGTCAGTGTCCTCTGTCTTCCCAGGACAGCACGGCTCTGAGTGGAGAGCATGTCTCTCGTAACAGCAGCACAGAAACACCGGCATTGACAGATTTATGTCCCTCTCCATCTGTCCTCTCTCACAGGGGATGACACAGGACACAGCTGATCTGCTCCCCCTTCTCCCCCTCTCTCCTGTGTGCTCCGTAGGAAACATGAGCTCATTAGCTTTCCCGTGGAGAACACAGGAGAGAGGAGGGGGGAGAAGGGGGAGCAGATCAGCTGCGTGCTGGAGGCCCCTTCAATTAAAGGCTGTGTGCTGGAGCCCCCTTCCCTCTCACCCCTTTGGAGTCAGCACAACCTTTCAGAAATGACATATGCACATAGCAGAGGAAAGAGACAGAAATCACACTTGGTGCTTTGGACTGAGACAAGTGCACACTATAGAAGGATAAGCTTTGTTCATATTTCACGTCAGAGCTTTTCAACCACTTTAACACAGCACAAATAACACAAGGCATATACAGCGACAACCTAATATGCAAACTACTGAAAACACATGCAAGGAGAAGTAACTAAACTATATACAAAGTAACAGATGCCAAGGATAGGTAAATGGGGACCAAAGCAGGTTTGTCTGGTAAGTCGGGTAACACGTGGTATACAGGTCAGGAGTGGGAAAGGCATGATACAGAGTCATTCAGGACTCCAGACATATATAAAAACACACAAATTATAGTATCTGTATATCCAAAAAAAATTCTTCTAGTTTTAGATGGTTCGGAAGGTTTTTTTTTTTTTTTGCTATGTCCTGCTTGGGCAATTTCTCTTCACTTCTTGTCTTGGAGATACAATGAGAAGTTAAATTAAATCTTCTCACACTAAGGGCAATTCCCACTTTACACCGTTGTCATCAGCAACATTTGTCCCACAGAAAAATTTCCCCCTACCTCTTGATTTAATGACTACTCAGAATTATAGCATTCCCAATTACTTCCAGTCTCGTGACTATGGTCACAGGGACAAATCGTGGGTAAAATCTCACCAGCAAGGACACAGACCGCATGAAAAAAACAAAAGACAAAAACTTGGCACAGGGTCCAACCCTTCCTTGCATATCTGCAACTTAAAGCGGAGCTTCCGCTCATTGGAACCCTCCCCCCCTCCGGCGCCACAATTGGCGCCTTTCAGGGGGGAGGGGGTGCAGGTACCTGTACAGTACAGGTATCTGCACCCACTTCCGGCATAGATATCTGCAGAATATACGCCCCTTTCCGCAGAATCTACGCCCCTTTCCGAAGGTCCCCCGCTGTCTGCTGGGAAACACACGGATCCCAGAGACAGCGGGGACCATCCTCATTGCGAAGCGCGACTCGCGCATGCGCAGTAGGGAACCGGGAAATGAAGCCGCAAGGCTCCACTTCCTGATTCCCATACCCAAGATGGCGGCGGCAGCACCCAAGAGACGATCAAGAGACCGGCTTCGGGTGCCGACATCGCGGGCGCGCTGGGTGGGTAAGTGTCCTTATTTTAAAAGTCAGCAGCTGCAGTATTTGTAGCTGCTGGCTTTTAAAAAAATACGGCAGGAACTCCCGCTTTAAAACAAAATGTTTTGCCTTTACAAACACAGCATTATATGTATTCATATATCATTTTTTGTATTTTTAATGTCTGCAGAGTTACTGAATTAGATTTTATATCAATCTACTGTATTGTGCAGCTCAGACTGGCAGAGGGACAGAGAGCTTGAGGGCATAAATGAGCAATTAGCTCACCCATGCGATCTGATTCCTGTGCGAGTCCACAGTTCGCACTGTGATCTGTGAACCAAGGGGGTGTGATTACCATTGTATTGACACCTGTAGCGGTTCGCAGTGGGAAAGATGCCTTGCGGGAACCAGCGCTGTAATCGCACTTGTTCCCGCATCGTTGCAGTGTGAACCTAGGCTAAAGGACCCTGTGTGCATATACTGATAAGATAACAGGGGAGAGTTCAGGGACGGTTGAAAAAAAATGCCCAACTGCTCCTAAACGTTCGTTTACCTGAAGTAATAAACCGTAAGTGGCAACGCATGTTTGGCATCTCTGCATTCCAGAAAAACAGGAGATTGTGTTTAGACGTTGTATCTAAGCAGCAAACATTACAAATTCTTAAGAGTAATTTCTTTAAGGTTTTTTCTCCTCAATATTTCCTATTCGAATGTCATTTTTTGAGCATGCTACCTAAGGGAATACAAACCTACCTTCAGCAAAAGGTTAAATACTTGCAATACACAAATCAGTTAAAAAAAAAAAAAAAAAATTAAAAATAGCAGTCGAATCTACACAACAAAAATCATGGAGGGGTTAAAAACATCAAGTCACAGGCCTCATGATTTCTGTACACCAGATGCATTTGACATTTTTTTTTTATCTTCCTATAAAATGATCCACTGGCCTCTGAAGACACCTGTTTTTCAAATCTTCAGGGACCCATTTAGGAAAAAATTATATTTTTTTCCCAGGGTTTACACCTCCTCCTGCCCTGGCGATCCAATTTACAATAGTCTGTCTAGACAGCGCCATTGTAAAACTGACTGACGTGTGTACATTTCTGATAAAAACGATCCAGCTGGCACTGTGCCAACCAAGTAAAGGGGAGATGTGATACTTATGTATAATTAAAAGTGACCCATTTCCTGCTTGTAATATCCACAATACAAACCTATTAAACCAGTTTCACTGCTTCAAGAAACATTGTCCTATTTTAACACAAGGCCAAAGCTTAGTTGGCACCGATAATCACAGCGTGCTGACAACACGATAAAAGCGTTAAACACCTAAATACACGATTGAAATGCATACCGGTTTATGGTTTTATGTGCCACAGGATATGCAATTCTGTGGAGCCACACATATCCCACATTGCATAGCCACAAAGGTGACACCATAGTTCCTAACCCCTCTGTCCTCCTCAAATAAATCCACATTATCACCTTTGCTGGGCGAGGAGGAAGCGGAACTAAGAAGTAGGAATTCGAAATCTAGAAGCTGTTACATCAGTAGACAGGGCAGTGTTTGAGAGGGAAACCCCCGAAAGGAGAACTCATTTTCTAGAATGTACAGTTCAAAAAAAAAACTGCCCTAACCCAAAGAAAAAAAAAATGTGGGCCTTACTACCTACCAATCTTCAAAATGTAAAGCAGAACTAAACCCATCGATTTAACAGTTGTTTCAAAAAAACTGTTGGGAATGTAACTGTCACATTGGTTGTGCTCTCAAGCAAACTGTTAGGGCCAGTTCACACCAGATGCAGTTCTGTGAGATTTTTTCTGCACTAAAAATGCATGCCGTTTTCTCCATGTATTCCAATGGCTCTAGTTCACACCATGCAGTCAGTTTTCGGTGGAGAAACTGACTGGAAACTGACTGCATGGTGTGAACTAGAGCCATTGGAATGCACGGAAAAAGCACTGCATGCATTTTGTGTAGAAAAAAAAAACGCACAGAACTGCATCTGGTGTGAACTGGCCCTTAAACCATCAAATGCCTGGTGTCATGGCTGATCACATGTGCAGCATCATGGCAGTTGCAGATGAAACAGCCAAGATGGCAACTTCTTTGTCTGAAAACTATAGGAGGATTTAGTTCTGCTCTAAATAAGTTCACCTTTTAAGAAATAAATAATAAATGCACATCTTTTAGCAGGTAAAATGTGCATTTATTTTTTTTTTTTACTTGGAGGATACACAATGACAAGAAGAGAGGATGAACTACCAAAGTGCTGAACAGCGCCATAATAGTTCATTGAAACTACAAGCCAACAGCCACAAAGGCAGTTTCCCATTCACAGAGCACTGTGAATGAATGACAGGCCAGGCAAACAGTGACAGCAGGCACACAGAGGTGGTGTAACAAGTACCAAAAGGTGAACTTATTATTTAAATCATATGTAAAGCCCGCCACACACACACACACACACACACACACACACACACACACACACATTACAATGCTATGGCAGATGTAGGCCTGCATTCACACCTGAGCAGAATGTAAGCAAAGTATGTTCCTGATTTAGGCTAGGTTCACACTGCTGCGATGCGGGAACTCTGCGAATCTACTGCGGACGCATCACATGCCTCCCAGCGGCAGTTCACACTGCCCTATGCAAACTGCTGGGAGACGAGTGTCAATTAAAAGTTAATGACACCTCCAAATCAGTTCGCATATCGCAGTGCGATCTGCAAACTCGTACAGGAATCGCATCGTATGGTGTGAACACCCATGCGATCCGATTCTGCTGCGGACCAAAAAAAGGGTCCTGTACGAGTTTGGGCCGGGTGCGTGGCGAATTCAGCCATACTATCTGTATGGCTGAAATTGCATCGCACAGAGATTGCATGTGATTTGCACTGCAGTGTGGTGCGAATCACATCCGATCTCGGACATCACAGCAGTGTGAACCTAGCCTTAGGCGGGGATTCACACCTATGCATTTTTAGTGCTTTTTTCCATTTTGCAGATTTGGACTACAGTCCATTTAACATGGTTTCCTATGGAACATGTTCTGTAGTGCAAATCTGCAAAATGCAAAAAGCACAAAAAATGCATAGGTGTGAATCCAGCCTTAAAGCATTTTTCAGGCGTTTACAATATGACAAGATTTTTTGCCCGTGTATCAAGCTTTGTGTGTTTGTTTACTGGTCTGGATCGGGAAAAGGAGAACAGTTCTGTGGGAGCAGAGAAGTTCTGCAGGTGAAAACTGCATGTACACAATTACACTGAAGTCTCTAGGGCCAGTGTACGTTTTTGAGTGTAGGGCATAGAGCAGTGTTTCTCAACTCCAGTCCTCAAGACGCCCCAACAGGTCATTTTTTCAGGATTTCCCTCAGATGAAAGGGCTGTGAAACTGATCAAATCACCTGTGCAAAATAATGGAAATGCTGAAAAAAACAGGACCTGTTGGGGTGCCTTGAGGACTAGAACTGAGAAACACTGATGTAGAGTATGGGGAGACTTACAAGGGTGAACAAGGACATGCTTGCATTGCACTGGTTAAGTCAGGGGACTTGGTAAGTAGATTTACTTACGTGATCCTACTCCCCTCTGCATTGGTAGACCGTCCCTGCAGTGTCTTCTCCTCTAAGCTCCAGTGGTTTAGGGTCCTGACATTATCAAGACCAATGAAGAGTCCATAGCCCTGCTTTGGGCATGATGGCACCAATGGACAGTTCATTGCACCATTCAGCTCACATTTGTAAATGCTGAAGACAGATCCTAATGGAGGTGCTGGCTGTCACTTTTAACAAGCTGCTAGCGGGCTTCAGCACTACTTGACACTCGTTGAAAGCCTGCTAGCAACTCGTGACAGCCATCACTTCCATTAGGATCTGCGTTCAACGTGTACAAACTGGAGCTGAAAATTACTTTAAATGCTTCAACAAAGCTTGCTTTAAGCTCTTCAAATCCTTTGGGAAAGTCTCCTGTTCACATTGCTCTTATACAAGCTGAAGACTGCGTGAAACAGGCCTTATTGCTGGCTGTGTCCCCATTAGGTAGATTTACCCCCTTTATTTGTCCTGTTTACCATTAGAGAGTGAAAATGAAAGAAAAAAACTCCAAATTATGGGTTATCACCAAACAGGAATAAAGGGATAATCTTCCAAAGTGCACACTAGCTGTGGTGACCCTGGTGACAACCAGGGATTCCCTCCCTTTGGAGGAATTTTCTCTCACTTCTGCCCTGTACACACGGTCGTACAATCCGACGACAAAATCCGTCAGATTTTTTCCGATGGATTTTGGCCCAAACTTGTCTTGCATACACATGGTCGCACAAAGTTGTCCGAAAATCTGATCGTTCAGAACAAGGCGACGTAAACCACGTACGACTGGACTATAAATAGGCCAGTAGCCAATAGCTTTCATCTCATAATTTATTCTGAGCATGCGTGGCACTTTGTCCGTCGGAACTGTCGACACACGATCTGAATTTAACCAATCGGATTTTGTGTGCCGAAAATTCCGATGGAAAAAGTCCGATGGAGCCCACACATGATCGGATTTTCCGACAACACGATCTGATCGCACATTTTCCGTCTGAAAAAACGACCGCGTGTACAGGGAATTCTTGTTTTGGCTCTGCAACAGGAAGTGAAGGGCAATCTCCCCAATGTATCACAGGTGGACCTAAAGTGCCAGGGAATATAACCCCCCCTCTATCAAAATCATAAAGTTTTGCCTTTAGTTCTACTTTAGGATACACATTGGGTATCACCATATAAAATTGAATCTATCAATGCCTACGATGATTGCGTCTTTGGAACGCAAGTGATCATCGAGAAAGGAACCTCAAAACTGGATTCTTACCAGTAGCTGGCTCAGAAAACAAACACGATGAAATACTAAATGTAGCGATGACACTTTGGACAAAGTGTCTGTCATGTGCAAATTTAGTTTTTGCCTCAGAACAGTAAAGGGGTTCTGAGGGTTAATTGTGTAGGCTTAACTTTGACATCAGTTTGGTTGGGCTGTGTTAGAGTTCTGCCTGGTTATGTGTACAGTTAGGTGCACATGACAGGCTCAGAACCAGGCCTGGTTGGACGTTTTGGGTATCAGCTTCCCCGGAGCCAATCAGTGGGTGCGCCGGGCCCCGCTGATTAGTCTGGGGAAGGGTACTTAAGATGTTGAAGTCACGTGTTCTAGTTCGTTCATGAGGCCCTAGCGGTCTGTTCCCGATTCTGGACCGGGGTAGCCCCTCGAGGGGTCCCGGTCACGGGAGCATTTGTCGCTCCGCAACATGCTTCGGTTGGCTAGCCCTAATAGACCCGCCTGGTCTGGGATAAGGATCCGTCTGAACCAGGTGGTCTGAGGTGCACTAACTGAGGGAGGATTCAAGGCGTCCGGGTGTGTTCTCGGCTTGAAGGGGCACAGCATCTCATGTAAGCGATCGGGGGAGGGCTCTTTGGAGGAGGGCCAACAAGCTGGCATCCTGAGAAGTGTCTGGTTGCTGAGTTGTGAAAGACACTGACGAATTCACCTTTTTTCCAGTACTGCCAAGGAGACAGAGAACGTTCCAGGTACTGAGGAAAAGGTTCCGGTTCAGTTCTGTTACAAGTTACTCAAGGTCAAAGATTTCACAGTTTCTGGATCAAAGTGCTGAATGCCATAATCTCTGGCTAGAGATTTATTGGCTACTCTCTGGGTAGCATTAGAGACTTTCTGATATTAGCAGTTCAAGATGCCTGAGTTTCTTCACCCTTGCCCTCTGTTCCCATACGAGACTGTGTTGTTGGATGTTACCCCTGCAAATAAAAACCTTTTCTAAAGGACTTTTATGGTGTCAGCGTCCAAAGTGTTGGGTACTAACTCTGGGAACCCCTAGACATGGAAGAACCAGCCAATCGGAGGTAACCGGTAAGCCCAAAAGTTAAGGCCGCCCTGCCAAGGGTTAAGGCCGCTACATAAACAAAACAGACTAATAGAAAGCACCTCCACTTTTTCTTTCTACGGCATATGAAGGGACATGCCATAAGGGAGTACACAGTGGTAGAGCAGGAAATGTGTACTCTACCTCTGAATGTACAGGAACAATTCCTAGTGCTGTCATCACCTATTATGCTTCAGCTAGGAGGGAGGGAAAGTACTGGGTCTAACTATGGCTGTACACGTCAGACACAGGTCAAACACTAGGAAATGATCTGACCACTGAACCATGTCTTGGCCTGCTGACAAACAGACAGACATGAATACTTACATTACATGAGCATACATATCTGTGTGTTCTGTAGATAACACTAGTCCTAGCTTTAGCTAGTGGAAACAGCTACTGGCAGGAGACATGTCAAGCAAGAAAGTCTACAGATTTCATAGGGAGCCTATAGACTTCAGTAGCCTTATTAACGGGATCAGACATCATCTATTGTCTGAAGGTATCCAAAAAAAACACCTTCAGACAACCAGGAAAATCTATCCCTGATATGAAGGGTTAGAGCCGGTTCACACAGCGGGCGATGCGAGGCGACACGACTCGCCTCGCCTCGCTCTCGCAAGTCGCCCCCGTTCTGTACAATGGAACCGTTCTGAGAGGAGCGACTCGAGTCGCTCCGACTCAGAAAAAAGGTTCCTGTACTACTTTTGGGCGACCTCGGGGCGACTTGCATTGACTTCTATACAGAAGTCATTTGCAAGTCGCCGCTGAGGTCGCGGCAGGTCGCGGCGAGGCAAGTCGGTGTCGCCTCACATCGCCCGCAGTGTGAACCGGCCCTAACTGTAGCAGCCATGACTACTTTATCTTAGAACTCCATTCTTACATATTTCTGTCTCTAGTGCTTGGTGGAAAATGGTGTTGCTCAGTCATTTTTCTCCACCCCACCACCTCTGAATTTTCATTGTAGAGCACTGAACTGCACTTGAGCTGCTGTTGTGTACTATGTGGTGCACACAACTTCCATACAGCCAGTTTCATCTGAATAAGGATCAGTAAATTTTCCATGTTTTGTCAGTAAAAAATGCTGTGGGAGGTTGGCAACCCTGCAGCTGAACTGTAAGGCATCATGCACGCTGGATGTTTTTTCTGCTGCTCCTAGGGGTGTTTGCCATTTTTTCCTGCTTCTAAAATCCCCTACATGTTAGTCTGTGTGTCCATGAACACATAGCCATTTAGAGGAGTTTATAAGAAGGGGCATTTAGAGACAGAAAAGACTACAGCCAGTGCTTCCAGGAGCAGTAGAGTTTTGGTAGAAAAAAAAATGCATCACACACCTAAACCTAAGATTAAGTATTCTGGCCAATGAAATGAATGCCCAAGCAATTGACGCTCCTAAAACGCACCTAAACACTTTATATGAGTTTACAAGAGTGTGTGTTTGTGTAATCAACTTTGCAGCAATGCAGAGCCCTGTCTAGCAAGGTAGGAGATCAGATTTTTCTCGGTGGCCTCCTCCCATACACCATCCTGTGATTGTACAGTGAAAGGAGAAGCAGCAATTTGAACTCCTCTCGCCATCACTCTGCTCTCTTCTGCTATCAGCAAGTGCTATATATTTGCACATAGTTGGTACAACCAATACATATGACAAATATGAAATGTTGGGGTAACATATACTTTAAAGCTGAAGTTTAGGCCTGGCAAATTTTACTTGGTCCAGCTTGGAACAATGTAAATATGTAGATGTCATATCTGTAGGATCCCCATGGAAGCTGGAAATCCCTCTAGTAGGCACCACTACTACAGTGATCTCCATTAGCTTCTGGGTCCCATGCTGATTGGAACAGTTCAGAGTCTACAAATCATTAGATGAAAAACAAGCTCTGGACTGCCGCACTCTTCAGAAGACCACTTTCTTTTATTGGAAAATCACAGCTCAACAAACACAGCGAACAAGGAAAAATTGCTGACGTTTCGCACTAGCTGTAGTGCTTATTCATAAACACTACAGCTAGTGCGAAACGTCAGCAATTTTTCCTTGTTCGCTGTGTTTGTTGAGCTGTGATGTGATTTTCCAATAAAAGAAAGTGGTCTTCTGAAGAGTGCGGCAGTCCAGAGCTTGTTTTTTGTCTGTTGCTAGTGGTAATAGCCAGCATCTGTGGCTTCCCAGCCGAAGAGACAGTTTACAGCCTGCATGTATGTTCCTGGAGTGGCGAGACCCCTTTTACAGATCATTACAAGTATTCTCAGGAGGACCAGTATGAGACTTTTCAAGTGTCAAAAAAAAGCACTCTGGAAAGTACTGAAAAAAAATAACACATCAAAAACACGCTAACACATATTCTAAATAGTATCAGTAACTCAGAAATAGTGGTGTGAATTAGGAGTCCCCTCCTCTTCCTCCCTATTTAATATCATAAGTGTGAAGGCAAATTCTTAAACACAAAATATGACAGTTAATGTTTAAAGTGAGTTGGCAAAAAGCCACTTTAACCTGTTCCCGACCAGCCTCCACAGTTATACTGCGGCACGTTGGCTCCCCTGGGCGAGCTGTTGTAGCTGTACGTTGGCGCTTTAAGGCCTCATGTACACTGCTGCTGGTAAACGGAGGTTTGGGAGCAGTTGGGCATTTTTTTCAGCTGCCCCTGAACTCTCCTCTATGTTATCTTATCAGTACGTGCACACAGGGTCATTTATAGTCTTTTCTACACAGCTGAGCTTAGAAGCATTTTTTGGAATACAAAAAAATGGGTTCAGAGGCATTTGAAACGCCAAATGCCTGTAACAGCTTGTAAACGCTGCTAAACACGGTAATTCGCGTTTAGCAGCATTTTGTTTACAGACGTTTATCATCTTAACAAAAAAAAAATATATATATATATTTTTTTACAAACGCTTCTAGATGCAAACGCGGCTAAAAACAAACATGGCTAAACTGACGTTTTTAGATAACGGTTTCTAGCTGTCAAGTTAAATCGTTCAGGAGAGGTTAAACAATGTCCCGTGTACATGAAGCCTAAGATGCTGTAGGAGGCATGCGCCTGCGTGTTCCTGAAGCCGATGTGAATGCCTGGCGGGTGCGATGACCGCTGGGCACCCGCGATCGCTCGTGACAGAGCAAGAACTGGGATCTGTATGTATAAACAAATCCCAGTTCTGTCAGGGAAGAGGAGATCGAGCACTTGTTCATACTAAGTATGAACACCGATTGGTCTCCTCCCCTAGTCAGTCCCAACCGCCATCCACAGTTAGAACACACCTAGGGAACACAGTTAACCCCTTGATCGGCCCCTAGTGTTAACCCCTTCCCTGCCAATGACATTCATACAGTAAAATCGGTGCATTTTTATAGCACTGATCGTGGTATAACTGTTACTGGTCCCAAAAATATGTCAAAGGTGTCCGATTTGTCCACTGCAAGATTGCAGTACCGCTAAAAACTGCAGATCGCTGCCATTACTAGTAAAAAAATAATAATAAAAATGCCATAAATCTATCCCCCAATCAATAGACGCTTATTGTGATTTTTTTTTTACCAAAAATATGTAGAAGAATATATATATTGGCCTAAACTGAGGGAAAAAAAAAATAGGGATATTTATTATAGAAAAAAAGTAAAAGATATTGGGGTTTATTTATGAAAGGCAAATCCACTTTGCAGTACAAGTGCAAACTAGAAGTACAACGTGCTCTTGAAATTGCACTGGAAGTGCAGTCGCTGTAAATCTGAGGGGTAGATCTTAAATGAGGGGAAGCTCTGCTGATTTTATTATCCAATCATGTACAACCGAAAATGCTGTTTTTTTATTTTCCTTTCCACGTCCCCCCCGGATCTACAGGCGACTGAACTTCCAAGCGCACTTTCAATGCAATTTCAAGTGCACTTGTAGTGCAAAGTGAATTTGCCTTTAGTAAATAACCCCCATTGTGTTTTCTTCAAAAGTTACGCTCTTCTATTGTTTAAAGCGCAAAAAATAAAAAATAAAACGCTGAGGTGATCAAATACCACCAAAAGAAAGCTCTATTTGTGGGGAAAAAAAGGATGTAAAATTTTGCACGGCCGTGCAATTGTCAGTTAAAGTGATGCAGTGCCGTATTGCAAAAAATGGCCTGGTCAGGAAGGGGTTAAATTCTTCTGGAGTTGAAGTGGTTAAAGAAACAACTTTCTCCAAACCGATGACCTGCAAGTTCTGGCCTGAATCCTGCTGTAATAGAAATGTCTTATGGCTGGCTGCACTGTAATGTTTAGAAATTGCTCTCCTGCAGGGACAATGTGAGGCTTTCATGGTATAACCCCAATCAGAAAGATCACAGAGCAGCTTCTGGAAATACAGAGAGCAGACAGAGGAGAATCCACTTAAAGCGGTCTGCCAGTAAACGATGATGCATTCTGCCATGAAAAGGCTCAGCAGTGACGTCCTTAAAATAGTCACTGCTTGACTTGCTTTCAGGTGAAATGGGGATGGATTTTCTTCTGTCAATACAATAAAGCTTACTTGGGCTTATGTACATAGGCAAACAGCTGTGCCTTCACAGCCACCTTCTACATCCCCCACTCTGGGGACAGTCGGTGCTGGATCAGACAATGCAAGGGCATACTGATGACTGCGCCAACCATGAGAGTGCTTGTAGTCTTCAATCTCAGTCTCTAAAGGCATATTGAATAGCTCTAGGGTGTCCGTACGATCACAATCTACAAGCGAACAGCATTCTGGCCAGCTTTAACCACTTCAGCCCCAGAAGAATTTACCCCCTTCCTGACCAGAGCACTTTTTGAGATTCGGCACTGCGTCGCTTTAACTGACAATTGCGCGGTCATGCGACATGGCTCCCAAACAAAAAACAAAATTGACATCCTTTTTTTCCCCACAAACAGAGCTTTCTTTTGGTGATATTTGATCACCCCTGCAGTTTTTATTTTTTGCTCTATAAACAAAAAAAACAAAAAAGAGCGATAATTTTGGAAAAAAAAAAAAAAAAAAAAAGCATTATTTTTTACTATAATAAATATCCACCAAAAATATATATAAAAAAACGTTTTTTTTCCCTCAGATTAGGCCGATACATATTCTTCTAAATATTTTTGGTAAAATAAATAAAAATCACAATAAGCGATTATTGATTGGTTTTCGCAAAAGTTATAGTGTTTACAAAATAGGGGATAGTTTTATGGCGTTTTTATAAAAAAAAAAAAAAAATGGCGGCGATCAGCGATTTTTATTGCAACTGCAACATTATGGAGGACACATTGGACATTTTTGACACATTTTTTGGGACAGCAATCAGTGCTTTACAAATGCACGGATTCCTGTGTAAATGACCCTGGCAGTGAAGGGGTTAACCACTAGGCAGTGGCAGTGTAGGGGTTGAGTGTGTCCTAGTGGAGTGTTTCTAACTGTGGGGGTGTGGCTGTGTATGACACGTCACTGATCTCTGCTCCAATCACACGGAGCAGAAATCAGCGACACTGTCATTAGGCAGAACAGGGAGATGCTCGTTTACATTAGCATCTCCCCGTTCTTCCTCCCCGTGAGGTGATCGCGGGTATCCCCATGACGATCGAGTCTGCGGGACCTGCCTCACAGAGCTTGCCGTGTACGCACCAGCGCCCGCTGGCCGCCTCTTAAAGGGCAACGTACAGGTACGCGATTCTGCCTGTACGGGCCCTTCTGCCGACGTATATCGGCGTGAGGCGGTCGGAAAGCGGTAAAGTAAAATTAAACTGGAGCTCTGCTTATCTGGCCCCCTCTGGCATCTTTTGGGGGGGGGGGGGCGCAGCATGTACCTGTTTTTGACAGGTACTCGTCCCCACTTCCGAGAGATCACACCGCAGCAAGATCACTCGGGAGTTCAGCCCCCTCCTCCTTCCCCCTGCTGCTGGGTCATTCAGAAAGCACAGCGCGGTAGGGAACTGGCTGCTAAGCCAAATGGCTGCAGCGGGTGGGGTGCCAACATCGCTGGATTCCCGGAAAGGCAAGTGTCCTAATATTAAAAGTCAGCAGCTACATTATAGCCCCTTTCACACTGGTGTGGTTGGTGCGCCAGCGGTAAACCACCATTATTTTTAGCAGCGATTTACCGTCAATTTCGCAGGCTATTCGGCCTCTAGCGGGGTGCTTTTACACCCTCCCGCTAGCGGCTGAGAAAGGGTTAAAACCACCGCAAAGCGCTGGTCACCAAAAAGTGTCACTTAGGGTCAGATTTGTCCGCCACAATGTCGCAGGCCTGCTAAAAATTGCAGATCGCCATTTCTAGTAAAAACAATAAAAAGTCCCTACATCTTTCCCCTATTTTGTAAATGATATAAATATATATATCCAAATTCAAAGTCAAAAGGCAAAGTTGCACCCAAAGTTGCATCAAAGTCTCAATGGAAATTATACGACTTTATAGTCACACAAGTGTGAATGGAGCCTCAACGAGATCTCTGAGGCCGCGTACACACGCGCGGACTGTTCGCCCAACTTTGTCCGTCCAACAGTTTCGGCAAACAGTCCGCTCAAACTTAGCATGGATGGACATGGCCACACACGACGGACGAACAGTTTGCTGAAACCGTGCGCGATGACGTGAACGGCACGTACGACGGGACGAAAAATACGACGTCCTATACACTGCATTATAGCTTTCGGCGTGGAAATCCTTTCTGAGCATACGCGAGACTTAGTTGGCCGAACAAGCCTACACACGAGCGAACAGTCCGCTGAAACCTTGTTTCAGCGGACAGTTTTTCGGAATTTCCGTAAGACCTTGTTCGTCCAACTGTCCGCTGAAACTGTCCGCTGAACGCCCACACACGAGCGGACTGTCCGCTGAAACACTGTTCAGCGGACAAAGTTGGGCGAACAGTCCGCGCGTGTGTACGCGGCCTCACAGGCAGAAATTTCAAGGAAGACAGGCGATTATCAGGTCTTTGTAGAAGCACAAAGTAATGGACAATAATGAAACCAAAAACACAGTGGTCAGCCAAGGAAACTTATTGCAGCAGATGACAGTAACATAATACTGTCAACCCTTTGAAATCAATAGATGTCCAGCATCATCATCTCAGACCTGGCAGCAACCAGTGGGACTCTGGTAGCTACAGTCCAGAAAAGTCTTTTTTTAGAAGTGGTCTTCAGTAGGCCTGAAGAGCAGTACAATGAGTGTCTGCAGGAGTCGGTGAAGGATGGTGGGAATTCCTTGTAAGTTTGGGAAGCATTGCTGCACATAAACAGAAAGTGTCCAATATTCCCACAGTTTGCTTGCCTTGTAGTTGCGCCTGTCTCCGATAACACAGGCAAGTTACGGAGTGGACAAATGTTGGCTTGAGAAGGTCGAGGCAGGTAGAGAGGTGGCACTGAAATGCTGGGGCTATCGTTGGTAAACCTGGCATCTGCATGTAAACATAACAGCTAATGTCACTGCATTGACAGCTGGTGTTTAAAAACAGACTGGGCCAATAGTCCTGTCGATATGCAAGTAAAGTGAACTTATCTCATGTCCTGCACAAAGCTCAATACTCAATACTTTCATATTAATGGCTGTGCCGGCTTTGGCCAACATTAGTCTTTGCATACCAGCACCGGTCTCCTCACTGAAAATAACACTCAATGAAATGGACGCCAGAGGGTTTTTTCAGTTGCCATGGTGACCAGGAATGGTCCAGCTCTGATATAGCATAATAGATTTAAGCCCGTACACACGATTGGACTTTCCGACGGCAAAGGCTTTTGGCGGAAAATCCGACCGTGTCCATCGGACAAATTGTTGTCGGACTTTCCGCCAACAAATGGCTAACATGTCTTCAAATTTTCCGCCAACAAATGGCTAACATGTCTTCAAATTTTCCGCCAACAAATGTGTTTTGTCGGATTTTCCCGATTTTACACAAGCCGACATTCTCGGTGAGGGGGATCGGGAAGTGAAGCGTTACGGCTTCACTTCCCAGTTCCATACTGGGCACGCGCAAGGTGCGAGTGTGTCCTAAATGGTCCCGCTATCTCCTGGGACCTGTGCGTTTCCCAGGAGACAGAGGGTGCAGGAAGGGACGCGATTCCCGGAAGTGGGTGCAGATACCTGTATTATACAGGTATCTGCACCCCCCCCCCCCAAATGTGCCAATTGTGACACCGGAGGGGGGGGGGGGGAATCAGATAAGTGGAACTCTGCTTTAACATTCGTGATGTGGCAAATTATGAAATCTCCAAATGCAGTGCACATTCTTTTCTTCTTTAGGCTGGGTTCACACTGCTGCGGTGTACGAGATCGGATGTGATTCGCACCGCACTGCAGTGCAAATCACATGCGATCTCTGTGTGATGTGATTTCAGCCATACATATAGTATGGCTGAATTCGCATCGCATCCGGCCCAAACTCGTACAGGACACTTTTTTTGGTCCGCAGCAGAATCGGATCGCATGGGTGCATACACCATGCGATCCGATTCCTGTTCCGAGTTTGAAGATCGCACTGCAATATGCAAACTGATTTGGAGGTGTCATTAACTTTTCACTGACACTCCCAGCAGTTCGCATAGGGCAGTGTGAACTGCCGCCGGGAGGCATGCGATGCGGGAACCCGCAGTAGATTCGCAGCGTTCCCGCATCACAGCAGTGTGAACCCAGCCTTAATGGGATAATAATGAAGCTGGTGATACTGATGGAGTTATTGCAAACAAATTTTCAAAGGCTTTTTTTTTCTGGTGATATCAAGAATATTATTATTATTATGTTTTTGTTTTGTTTTTTGTTTTTTTATTTGTGCAAGTTACCACAACACCATTATCCTGTAGTTTTTAAGATCAAAGATACAACTATGTTGGTGTCCCTTGTCAATTTTACATTGTATTTTTTTTTAATGCAGCTACCTACTCCCAAAACTGTCATTTGAAGTAAAACACATAGTCAAGTATTATTCTCCACAATTTTTTTTATTGTCCATTAAAAAAAAAAATTTGAATTAGACATGCCATCTGCCAATAGAACTTAACCAAAAAGTGCATTCTGTGCATCCAAAAATATACCAAATCAAATCATTATTCAAACAACAGATTCCGCAACATGTCTGGTTGACGAACGGCCGTTCAGAAACAAACTGAAAAGCACAAAATGAAAAGCACGAATCAACACTCAAACTTCTACTAACACAAACTTAGCAGAAGGAGCCCAAATGGTGACGCTAAAGAGCTGAAAAAACACGTAGTACGTCTAGTACGTCCCTACGTTTGTAATTGTTGGCCAACATTTGTGTGACCGTGTGTTTGCAAGACAAGTTTGGGACAACACCCTTCGGACAAAATTCCACACTTTTGTTGGCGGAAAGTCAGATCGTGTGTACGAGGCATAAAAGTTCTGTATTTGCAAATGGCATAAAGTTATGTAGAGGAATACTATAATAATACAATACTGTATAGCTCAGACTTACAAGCTGACCTTAATGCTTGTTTGACTAGGCAAATACATGTCAATTGTCAAACCAGGTTTAATGTTGATAAATACCAAGGTATGCACTTGGGGGCTAAAAATATGCATGGTTCAAGCCAAATTAAACTACGCTCTATTTTTTTTTTTTTAAGGCCCTCAGGAGGTTTATGCCATCATGTACTAGTATGCACAACATACTAACCCAGCCCTTCTCAATGTTTTCAACACAAAGGAACCCTTGATATAATTTTCTGGTCTCAGGGAACCCCTGCTAAAAATGACTATATCTACAACTCATGATACATTAGTGTGATGGTTAGTGGGAAGAATGTTCCATACGCTTGTGGACAATGGGAAGAATTACCCCCTTACAAATAGCTAAAAAGATCAATGGTGGCAGTTGGAACTTATCTGAGAGGTAATTTCTCAAGGAACCCCTAGCAACCACTGGAGGAACCCTGGTTGAGAAACTCTGTACTAACCTGTCTGTACTCGGACGTTTCCATCTTCTCCCAGTCTTCCTTCTGGGTTTGCTCCGATCGACCGCTTAAATGGCTGGGCTGTGATGACATCACTCCTGTGTATGCCCAAGGAAGTCACTTCATTACTGCACAGAGCAGAGCAGTGCTGTAAATGTAATATGAGCTGCACATGCACGGCTCAGTAAACATTACGCGCTGAAAGTCCAGTAGAGACCAATAGGGTCTCTTCTTTTATGAAAACCTGACTGTCAGTGTTTTGGTATCAAGACAACCCTAATTATTATGTATATTCCTTGCTAATTTTATCAAGTTTTTATGGGTCTTAAAGTTCCACTTTAAGACTTCTTAAGCTACATTTTCTGGAAAAAAAATAGAGTGCTTTTGAAAAAACTGATGGATTGGATTATGAATATCAGACAGGACAGAAGTAGATACCACTAGACTGTCTGCATGACATGTATACCACATAGTTCTTATCTTTACGACATACAGCAGTAACATGGACATTTTCCACCATTATTACAAAGATCATAACATTTGCACAGGCCTCAGTTATTTCACAAGTAAGGCAGAGGTTTACCAAGTTGTTCCTCCAAACAGGTTTGAGTTGTTTAGAAACATTTGTGGTATTAGAGTCCTCATATGCCCTGGCTTTGGACTTCTGCCAAGTCTTCTAATTTCTGAGTATAAAAACAGACTATCCCCACAGGTTTGTAAATTCAAGAAAGCAAAGAGCAATATAAAAACTTCCAACACTAATAGCAACCATTCAGAATTCATCTTCCGCTGATCTGACTACAGAAAGCTGTAAATCACATTGGGGGGGGCATTCATCAAAACTGGAGCAGCTGTGCATAGTAACCAATCAGAGGTTGTTCAGTTATGTTTTGAAAATGAAAGCTAAATACTGATTGGTTGCCATGCACAACTGCTCCAGATTCTGGCTACTCCCTTTTGACAAATCCCCCCTCATTGTGTTTTACAGGTGACTTATTGCACATTACTGCTCCCTCTGGAATGCTTTGCAAAATATAAGACCTCCAGCCAAGGTGAAGAAGTAGGCAGATGACATCATGATTGCATGACATTAGGATCTCTGCCTCGTCTTAGAGAAAGCCTGGTATTTTGAAAAAAAATAAGACTTCTCGCGAGTGGTGGAGATGCGGGGCAAGTGGCGCTTATTAGTTCGTACACAGAGGGCAAGTCACTGGAGCACATGCTGAAAGAGGACGCAGCTTACAGTATGCCTAGGCGAATAAATTACAGCTTCACAATCGGCAACACAGAAGTGGCGTCTGGATAATCTGTTTGAGCCAAGCTGGTCCAAAGTCGGTGTTTAAGCCCAGGTTCACACTGAGATGCGGGAATGAAGCTGAACTTGCACGATTTCACTCCCGCATGTCAGTCCCATTTCGGCAGCAATTCCAGAGATATCTGTGCCGGTTTCTGCACAGATGCCAATGTAAATCGCAGGCCGAAATCACAAAAAGTATGCAGAAACTACTTTTTGAAAACGGTGCAGCGCCGCAGATGTGGCGTCGCACCAATTAGGACAGTGCCATTGACGGCAATTGCCACAGATTTGAAATGTCAAATTGCATGTCAAAATGCCCCAGTGTGAACCAGGGCTCAACAAATCACATTCCTGGAGTTCTTCAAGGCCTCATTCACACAGCCAATGACACACACACAAATATATACATTTTAAACCACCAGAGGAAGTTTCTGAAAGCATATAAATGCATGTACAATTACATGTAATTCTTGCCCCCATGCTGCCAAACAAACCTATAGATAAAGGAGAAAAAGGAGAGAAAGGGGCGCCTCTGGGTGCAGATTTTTTTAAAAGGTTTTATTTTCAGTGTAAAAAACATAAAATTTTGCACTCACATTTAGTAGGCAAAAAGTAAGCATTAAACACCAGGGGTCATCTGGTATATCTGATTTTTGGGACGTCAGCCAGTGGTCCGGTCCACATCTGTCATCTCATCGCGTTGTTCCTGTTCCTCTCACATGCTGTCCACTGCAGGTGTTTTGTATGAAGCAGCCGGCTTGTGGTGGACACGAGATGTGCGGTCTTCAAAACGAGGCTTGGGAGGCAGAGACGACCAGGGCGCGGGGCTATGACGTCAGCGGGTATGCGACGCGTTTCTTGAGCGTGCGGGTCGAGATTGTCGGACGACCGCGCTCTTTCATCAGGCAGAATCAGAAAACTTTTCTGATTCTGCCTGATGAAAGAGCGCGGTCGTCCGACAATCTCGACCCGCACGCTCAAGAAACGCGTCGCATACCCGCTGACGTCATAGCCCCGCGCCCTGGTCGTCTCTGCCTCCCAAGCCTCGTTTTGAAGGCCGCACATCTCGTGACCACCACAAGCCGGCTGCTTCATACAAAACACCTGCAGTGGACAGCATGTGAGAGGAACAGGAACAACGCGATGAGATGACAGATGTGGACCGGACCACTGGCTGACGTCCCAAAAATCAGATATACCAGATGACCCCTGGTGTTTAATGCTTACTTTTTGCCTACTAAATGTGAGTGCAAAATTTTATGTTTTTTACACTGAAAATAAAACCTTTTAAAAAAATCTGCACCCAGAGGCGCCCCTTTCTCTCCTTTTTCTCCTTTATCTACAGCAATCCAGGAGCTCAAGTTTCAGCTCTTTTAAGGTGGCAGCCCTGCATGCGGATCCATTCCCCCCTTCCCCATCCCTTTTCCCCTCCCCCTCTCCATGAACTAAAGAACATTTATTCCCTCCTTTTTTTGGTCTGGACAAAGTAGTGCATTCCCTGCACTCACCATATGTAACCTTATAGACTCCCTTTTTTTCAAGTGGGAACCTAATATCTTTGATTTGCGCCAAATACTTGTCTTATGCCAAACAAACCTACACTGTCTCTCTTATTAATACCTTGTCATCCAGTCCCCATCAGCTCTTCTCTACCTTCAATTCTGCTTTGTCCCTCTACCCACTAACTCACTCACTGCCCAAGAGATTGGCAATCACTTCAAAGACAAGATTGATGCAATACGTTAGGACACCACCACTGTGCATACATCTTCCCCACTTTTTGAAACAGAGGTTACAAAACTTCTCAGATGCCCACCTAACCAATTGTCCCCTTGATCCTGTTGCCTCGCAACTACTACAGTCACCCTCCTATTGTAGCCTATGCTCCCTCACATCTTTAATCTCTCCCTCTCTACTGGCACCTTCCCCTCCCCTCTAAAGCATGCACATATCAGTCCCATACTTAAAATGCCCTCACTGTACCCCACCAATCTGAATATTTTAAAACCCATCTCTTTGCTCCCATTCACCTCTAAATTTCTAGAAATCTTAGTCTACAACCGTCTTCACTCCTACCTCAATAACCTACTTGATCCCCACAGTCTTGCTTTCGCTTGCAGCAATACGCAAAAACTGCCTTACTAAAACTCACTAACGATTTTCTAACTGCTAAAACCAATGGCCACTAATCCATACTCCTACTGCTTAACCTCTCTGCGGCCTTTGATACTACTAACCAGCCGTTCCTTCTCATACTCTGTTCCCTTGGCATCAAAGATTTGGTTCTATCCCGGTTTTCTCCCATCTATTACATCGCTCCTTCTGTGTTACCTACAAATCTGTCTCCTCCTCTCCATTTCTTCTTTCTGTAGAGGTAACCCAAGGCTCTGTTCTTGGATCCCTTCGCTTCTCTATCTACACCTCCTCCCTTGGTCACTTGATAACCTCCCATGGCTTCCAATACCATCTCTACTTCATAACACATAAATCTATCTCCCTACTCCTCACCTAACTACTTCAGTCTCCTCTCATATTACTAACTGACATATCAGCATGGATGTCGCACCACTTCCTTAAATCTCTCTAAAACCAAGCTAATATTCCCCCCTGCATGACTTTCCCATCAAGGTCAATAATGCAACCATCATTCCCTCCCCTCATGTCAGGGTACTAGGTCTAATCCTAGACTCTGACCTGTCCTTCCAGCCCCAAATCTAAATTGATGTCAAAAGCTTGTAGACTTTACCTCCGTAACATCTCTAAAACTCGTCCCGTCTTAATTAATGAAACCGCCAAGCTACTTATTCACTCCCTTGTTATTCCAACTCCTTCCTCATAGGTCTACCTCTCCATAGGCTATCCCCTCTTCAGTCCATCATGAATGCTGCTGCCAGACTCCTTTACCTTACCAACCACTCAGTGTCTTCCATTCCTTTCCACCAATCCCTACACTAGCTTCCTATCCCCTAGCGAATTAAATTCAAAATATTAACTAAAACATTCACAATTCTGCCCCAAGGTATATCACCAATCTTATCTTCAAATATCACCCAAACTGTCATTTCTGGTCCACTCAAGACCTTCTGCTCTCAAGCTCCCTCGCCTCCTCCTCCCACGCTCATCTCCAGGACTTCTCTAGGGCCTATCCAATCCTCTGTAAGTCTCTACCTGGATTTGTCTGGCTATCTCCTACTCTGACAGCCTTCAGGCAATCCCTGAAAACCCATCTTTTCAGGAAAGCATACCTCCAACAAATATCTTATCACTTCCATCAGCCAATTTCCCAGATTGTAGGCTCTTCTGAGCAGGGCCCTCCTAACCCTCTTGTATTTTATTGTATTGTAAGTGTATAGTCTCCCTTTTACATTGTAAAGTGCTGCGTAAACCGTTGGCGCTATATAAATCCTATATATTATCATCATTAATAATGTCATGATTTTAAAATATATAATGCACATTGAGCATTTACGTGTATTCAGGTGCACTCGGTTTAATAGTATTTTAAAAAAAATTGAATACCGTGAATCCATTATTAGATACGCTGAACATATGTAAACGTATGCAAACTTAAGATGCTAGGGAAAAGTCTGTGTGAAAGATCTCAACACATGTAAACCAATATATATGTAAATGCATGTAAACACAAAAAATAAACATCATCATTTCCAAGCACCTTCTCTATCTTCCCTATATTGTAACAAATGGATATGTCAGTTTAGAAGAACTCCATCATAGGCCCCTTTCACACTTGTACGACTTGTGCTACAATTTGGGACTGCAAAGTCGTATGACAAGTCATTCCCCATGCTTTCCAATGACTACCATTCATATTAGTATGACTTCTAAGTAGTCTCTGCACTACTTTGGTCCGACATCGATGTCAGTTGAGGTCCATAGACCTCAAGTTTCCCTGAAATCACAGCAAAATCACAGTGAAGACGCAGTAGTGTGAAAGGGGCCATAGGTCTCATTTCACTATGTGTAGAATCATTGCCTAGAAAACACACGTAGCCAGTGCATTGTCAGGACACCGCACCTGCATATTTTTACTAGGTAAGACAGCCCTGGAGGTAACACGATTTAAAAATATATATATATTATCCCAGAGGCAGGGTCCTACCCAGAGTTCAGAGGTGCCCCAAGCCAGAGGCCTTAGTCAGAGAGAGTCTAGGAGAGACGAAATAGCTGGGAGCTGTAAAGGAAAGAAACAGCTGCAAGAGGTAAAGCATTTGTGTCCCAGCACTGGGGATGGGTGCTAGGCGGTCTGAAACCAAGGCCCGAGGGCCACAGGGCTGATAAAGAGTGCCAGGAGGCTTAAATATTGTTTTGTCGTATCGATAGTGCGAACCCCCTGCGTGGCCCACAGGTGACCAGAACTACTATTTCAATTGGAAGGTCTCCCCTCTATTACTTTTCTGGGAACAACCCAAAATATGGAATTTTCTTTCACTTTCAATGATAATGGTAAACAAGTCAAATAAAGGAAGGTGAATTTCCAGAACAGGACCACAGACAGCAATACAAACTAACAATGCTCTAATCCCTTGCTCTCTATCTAAAACATAAAAAAAAAAAAAAATGCTTTGCCCTTAGTTATACTTTAATGCAGGAAATACATTAAACGCGAAGCTCCATCCAAAAGGGGAAGCACCGCATATCTGCCCCCCTCCCTCCTCTGCAACATATGGAACCTTACAGGGGGAGCGGGTACCTCCTTCCTCCGCAGCTGGGCCAAAGTGCAGCATGCTTCGCACATGCGCAATAGGGAGTTGGCTGTGTAGCCTCAAGGCTTCACTGCCGGTTTCCTTTAGCCAAGATGGCAGTGGAAGCACCCGAGAGCCGATTGAAAAATCAGGACAATGCTGGATTCTTGGACAGGTAAGAGACCCAATATTAAGGCTGGGTTCACCCCAGTGAAAATTGGATGTAGGTTTCTCTGCATCTAATTCGCAGGAGATTGTGACCGTCTCTTCATTGAGCCGGTGCACACATCTCCGGAGCGGCTCCGGTGCGAATTGCACAGGAGCCCTGTGCGTCTTCTAGTCCGTTTCAGGTCTGAATTCAACCAAAAGGTCAGGCTAAAATCGGACCTGAAACGGTGAACAGAGACGCACCTGACCCCTGCTATTAACTGCTCTGTTAGGGCCGGTTCACACAGCGAGGCGCGGCGAGGCGTCTCCGACTTGCCTCGCCGCGACCTGCGGGGACCTCAGCGGCGACTTGCAGAGGACTTCTGTATAGAAGTCAATGCAAGTCGCCCCCGAAGTCGCCCCGAAGTAGTACAGGAACCTTTTTTCTGAGTCGGAGCGACTCGAGTCGGTCCTCTCAGAACGGTTCCATTGTACAGAACGGGGGCAACTTGCGGGAGCGAGGCGAGGCGAGCCGTGTCGCCTCGCATCGCCTCGCTGTGTGAACCGGCCCTTACTCAGTGTGAACGCAGCCTAAAAGTCAGCAGCTACAGTATTTGTAGCGGCTGACTTTCATTTTTTTTCCTGAAGGAGCCTCTTTAAAGGTAAAAAATATTTAGGCTTTACAACCACTTTAAGATCAAGTCAGCTAGCTCCATTTTATCCATTCCAACAGGTTCCCTCAAAAGCTGGCCATTGATGGCTAGAGTTTTAGGTAAAAATTCCTAGAAAAAGAATGTTCTAAGAAAGTTCATTTGTTTTCAAATCATTAGTGGGTCAAATCAGCATTCGTTTTTTGACCAACGAGAAAATTCAAAGAAGCAGGGTGGCGAGTTTTTCTTGAATGAAAGAAAGTCCATTCATTCCCATATCAAAATGTTAAAAGCAAACAAAATCTTTTGAAGGACATTTTTAAATGTTCTGAGAATGTTCGTACCATTTTCATTTAAAAATTCTATCAGTCTATGGCCAGTTTAAGGCCGCGTACACACGGGCGGACTGTTCGCCCAACCTTGTCCGCTGAACAGTGTTTGGGCGGACAGTCCGCTCGTGTGTGGGCTTTCAGCGGACAGTTTCAGCGGACAGTTGGACGGACAAAGTCTTTCGGAAATTCCGAAAAACTGTCCGCTGAAACTGTGTTTGAGCGAACAGTCCACCCGTGTGTGGGCCTGTCCGCTGTACTTTCGAAATGAGCGGACTGTTCCCGCTCGGAAAGTCCGCCCATTTCGAGCGCGTGTACAGGTAGGCGGGGCCCGCGAAGGAGACGTCGCGGGCTCCGCCGCCTGGAATGGGCTTAAAGGGGAACCCCAACGCCGAAAAAAATCGGCGTGGGGGTTCCCCCAAAGTCCACACCAGACCCTTGTCCGAGCACGCTACCCGGCCGGCCAGGAAAGGGGGGCGAGCGAGCGCGCCCCCCCTCCTGAGCCGTACCAGGCCGCGTGCCCTCAACATGGGGGGTGCCTTGGGGAAGGGGGGGCCGCGCGGCCCCCCCCCACCCCAAAGCACCTTGTCCCCATGTTGATGAGGACAAGGGCCTCTTCCCGACAACCCTGGCCGTTGGTTGTCGGGGTCTGCGGGCGGGGGGCTTATCGGAATCCGGGAGCCCCCTTTAAGAAGGGGGCCCCCGGATACCGGCCCCCCACCCTATGTGAATGAGTATGGGGTACAATGTACCCCTACCCATTCACCTGTGAAATAAAGTACAAAAAAAAACACAACACAGGGAAAAAATATTTTATTGCACAGCTCCGGGGGTCTTCCGTCTTCGGGGGTCTTCTCGCCGGACTCCTCCGCTATCTGTGTGTAGCTCTTTTACTAGCGGAGGAGTCCGGCTTTCTTCCTCCCCGCCGCCGGCCTCTTCTCCCGACTTCGGGGGTCTTGTCCCCCTCTTCGGTTCTTCTGCCGGGCCACCGCGCCTTCTTCTAGCTCTTTTACAGGCGGTGGCCCGGTCTTCTGTCGCCGCTGCCTTCCGTTCTTCTGTCGCCGCCTTCGGTTCTTCTGCCGGGCCACCGCGCCTTCTTGTAGCTCTTTTACAGGCGGTGGCCCGGTCTTCTGTCGCCGCTGTCGTCGCCGCCGCCGCCTTCCGTTCTTGTTCTTCTTCTTGTTCTTCTTCTTCTTCTCCTGGAGATGTTGACTCGACGAGCTCTCCGGCCGGAATGCCAGAGCCGCGCTGTGCGGTCACTTATATAGTGACAATGGGGCGGTGTCACATGGTATATGTCACATGGGTTGGTCACATGGTGACCCCGCCCCCTTACAATGTCATAGTCCCCATGTGACATCAACCCATGTGACCAACCCATGTGACATATACCATGTGACACCGCCCCATTGTCACTATATAAGTGACCGCACAGCGCGGCTCTGGCATTCCGGCCGGAGGGAGCGACGTGTCAACATCGCCTGGAGAAGAAGAAGAAGAACAAGAAGAAGAACAAGAACGGAAGGCGGCGGCGGCGACGACAGCGGCGACAGAAGACCGGGCCACCGCCTGTAAAAGAGCTACAAGAAGGCGCGGTGGCCCGGCAGAAGAACCGAAGGCGGCGACAGAAGAACGGAAGGCAGCGGCGACAGAAGACCGGGCCACCGCCTGTAAAAGAGCTACAAGAAGGCGCGGTGGCCCGGCAGAAGAACCGAAGAGGGGGACAAGACCCCCGAAGTCGGGAGAAGAGGCCGGCGGCGGGGAGGAAGAAAGCCGGACTCCTCCGCTAGTAAAAGAGCTACACACAGATAGCGGAGGAGTCCGGCGAGAAGACCCCCGAAGACGGAAGACCCCCGGAGCTGTGCAATAAAATATTTTTTCCCTGTGTTGTGTTTTTTTTTGTACTTTATTTCACAGGTGAATGGGTAGGGGTACATTGTACCCCATACTCATTCACATAGGGTGGGGGGCCGGTATCCGGGGGCCCCCTTCTTAAAGGGGGCTCCCGGATTCCGATAAGCCCCCCGCCCGCAGACCCCGACAACCAACGGCCAGGGTTGTCGGGAAGAGGCCCTTGTCCTCATCAACATGGGGATAAGGTGCTTTGGGGTGGGGGGGCCGCGCGGCCCCCCCTTCCCCAAGGCACCCCCCCATGTTGAGGGCACGCGGCCTGGTACGGCTCAGGAGGGGGGGCGCGCTCACTCGCCCCCCTTTCCTGGCCGGCCGGGTAGCGTGCTCGGACAAGGGTCTGGTGTGGACTTTGGGGGAACCCCCACGCCGATTTTTTTCGGCGTTGGGGTTCCCCTTTAAGCCCATTCCAGGCGGCGGAGCCCGCAAAGTCTCCTTCGCGGGCCCCGCCTACCTGTACACGCGCTCGAAATGGGCGGATTTGCCTCCTCCTTACGCGGGCGAGTCCGTTCATTTCAAAAGTTGAGCGAACTGTTTGCCCAACCTTGTTCGTCAAACAGTCCGCTCGTGTGTGGGCAAGTCCGCTCATGCAAATTTTGAGCGGACTGTTTGCCGAAACTGTTTGACGAACAAGGTTGGGCAAACAGTCCGCGCGTGTGTACGCGGCCTAAGACTCCTTTCACACGGGCACCGCCCTCAGTTATATCTCAGAAGGGGATCCTAACCTGTTCAGAATTGAAACAATTGTCACATCTATGTCTGTTTCATCGTGTAATGGAGGAAAAACAGACCTACGTAATAATCCTTAGAGGAGAATCCAGGTCCGCTTTAAAATCATTATACTGGAGTTATATTGTGCCAAAAGTTTGCGCAGAGCTTTACAACATGAGGGTAGACAGTACAGTTACAATACAATTCAATACAGGAGGAATCAGAGGGCCCTGTGTGTTACAATCTAAGAGGAAGGGTCAAGTGATACAACTGTGTGGAGTGAGCAAATAAAAAGTACAGTTGTTAGGTGGTGGCAGGATAGGCTTCTCTGAAGAGATGAATTTTCAGGGATAGTCTGAAAGTGTACAGAGTAGGAGTCAAACAGAGTGGGGTAGGGAGTTCCACAGCATAGAACAGGCTCGGAAAAGTCCTGGAGGTGAGAATGAAAGGAGGTGACGAGGGAGCTAGAGAGTAGGAGGTCTTGGGAGGAATGAAGAGAACAAATTTGGTTTGTATTTTGAGACTAGGTTGGTGATGTAGTTGGGGGCCGAGTTGAGTTATGGATGGCTTTGTAAGTTGTTGTTAGTAGTTTTAATTGAATTTGTTGAATAAGCAGAAGCCAGTGGAGGGATTGGCAGAGAGAGGTAGTAAACACTGAGCGGATGGCAAGATCTGGCAGCAGCATTTATGATGGACTGAAGAACAGAATAAAAAATGGCTATGAACAGAATAAAAAAAATACTCAAAACATCCATTTCGGAAAATGCCCAAAACGACACTTTATGGGTATATAAATGGATCATAGTGTTTGTTTTTTTAGACACGCACACACAGTTTAGGCTAGCACGGTGTGAACAGGTATTTCAGTATCAAAGGTATTTTGATGAAGGGCCGTTTTTTCATGAGACAGGAAAGAAAGGGATTCTCTGTGAGTTGAGCCATGGATCATCTCACCTTTCGCTTGCTGCTAACAAGCTGTTAGAAGAACAAGAAGGGTGCATTGTGCAGGAGGAACTTCTGTTATCTTTTATATCTATGCTAAATCCTAAGCAAACACTGACACAAAGGAAACAAATGCACTGTATGAACTCACTTACACCCCTGGCAGGACTCCAGAATTAGTCCTGAGCACCGATAATGCTGTGCTCTGCACTCCCACATATCACATACACACCAACCTGTAATTCTTCTCCACCTTCCGCATCCTAAAACAGGTCAGAAAATAGTGGAATCTCAGCACTTCAGATAATATCAACGAAGTTTCAAGCTGCTCTGACATTCCAGCTTTTGGCAGTGCAGGGGTCATGCAGAGCCTGCTTAATCATTTTCCTGAGACCCACTGCTGCCGTATACTGCCACCAAGAAGATGAATTGGAAGATGCGGCTGTATGCAGATATGCACTGGGGATTGGATAAAAGCCCACTATCTAGGTTTGGAGCGTACAGCCACAAAATACAAATTTATCTCTGTGGTCAGAGGTGGCTAGTGAAGTTTTAGGATGGGGGGGGCGCCAGACCCTGCCCTCCCTTTTTGGCCCCTCCCACTTGGCAAAAATGGGCATGGTTTCAGCAGAATAGTGGGCATGGCTTAAAGGGTGTGGTTAGTGTCTGAGATGAACAAGTGATGGAGGGAGAGGGAGGGAGAGAGGAAGAGACAGCAGGCCCAGATCCTACACAACAATAGAAATATGTGTATTCTAGAACATTTCGCAATCAGCAGATAAAAATAATCCAAACACCTGGTGTTAGCACTTCAATCATTCCGGCACCATGGTTGTTATGGTGTCAGGATGATTGAAGCGTATTATTTCTATTATTGCATTGTCATATACAATGAAATCATTCAACTCACCATAATGCAGAATTAGTGAGAGCCCTGAGTGTGACACCTGCCACGTCACCTGCCACCAGGTGCCCCCAGCAGAGTCCCTCCTTACATCAGGTTCCCCCAGCGGAGTCCCTCCTTACATCAGGTTCCCCCAGCGGAGCCCCTCCTTACATCAGGTGCCCCCAGCAGAGCCCCTCCTTACATCAGTATCCCCATCAGCAGAGTCCCTCCTTACATCTGTATCCCCATCAACACAGCAGAGTCCTCCTTACATCTGTGTCCCCGGCAGTACAGCCCCCCTTCATGCTGCGTCTGTCTCTCCCCTTCAGCTGCAGCTAGTTCCTGTCTTTCTCCATGTGTTCAGTCCACTAAACACAAGGGGATTAGGTGGCGGTCATCATTTTTTAGTCTGCCGGAAGTGACTTTGTTCTCACACCGAGAACAAAGCACCCGGCTGTAGTGATATACTACGGGCGCTGGGCGGATGCTGCTCAGCACAATGGACTGCACCACAAAGCAGCTCCAAACCCCAATGAAGCGCCTCGTCTGCAATCTCGTGATTGCATAGACTTGCCGCTTCCCAAAGTGCACTGTGCCCGGCGCGCAAACACAGTGGACTTACGTTTTCTTTTGTTTGTTTTTTTAAGAGGGCCGCATTTTTTTTTTTGTTTTTTTTGACTGCCCAGGGGTGGGGGGCGGGCCACCACTGTAGCAGTTAAATTAGACAGGTCCTGCACACTGTACAGCCCCTGTACGTCTATTGCATGTGATTCGCACAGCATTGCACATCACATGCAATGTCTACGCAATGCGAATTTCAACCATACAAACTGTATAACTGAGTTAGCATCGTATTCGGACCAAACTTGTGCAGGACCCTCTTTTTGGTCCGCACCAGAATCGGATTGCATGGGTGTTCCCACCCATGCCATTCAATACTGCAAATGGCGCTGCGTTTTGCAAACTGATTGTGAGGTGTCATTAATCCATACATTCCACAATCAGTTCGCATTAACAGGTTTCCGATTTAGCTGCGGTGCGAATTTGCAGCAAATTTGCACCGCATCTAGTGTGAACTGACCCTAAATGAGAATATTGTGAACAGTACGTTTTGCTTTGTGTAGATTAACCACTTGCCTACTAGGCACCTTAACCCCTTTCTGCCCAGGCCAAATTTTCGGCTTTCAGAGCTGTCACACTGAGTGACAATTGCGCGGTCATGCAACACTGTATCCAAATAACATTTTGATTCTTTTAGTGCCATTTAATCATCACAGTTTTTTTTCCTAAACTAAAAAAAAAGACAAAAAAATTTGGGGGGGGTGTATAGTTTTTCATAGTTTGTTATAAAAGTTTTCAAACAGGTACATTTTCTCCTTCACCGATGAGCGCTGACGAGGCTGCACTGGTGGGCACCGATGAGGCGGCACTGGTGGGCAGCACTGATGAGACTGCATTGCTAATCAGGACACTGATAATCTTTGTGCACTATATAAACAAGTTACCTCCAAAGATAGTCTGAATTGATAGGGTTTCACTTTCAAATCATAGTCTTGCTTACGCCGAAATGTACCTGCAGTGCAATACTTCTGGCGCGGATCGCTATGTGGTGTCTGTGATTATCCCTGTCCTGAAATACATATGAAGGTTTCCAAGTCCTGGGAAAATGTAAGAGCTTCACTATCCATCCCATATCATCCAATATTTAAAATGTTTGATCATGTTTCATGCTGAATCCTTATTGCGTGTGAATCAAACAAATAAAAACACATGACTTGACCGATTGAAAAATAAATACTCCAAATGTTCAACTTACTGAGACTAGGCATTCACGTACACCAATTCAACCAAATTGCATGTGAGTGCAACATCAATGAAACGCAAAAAAAGTCAACAACCGTGAGATGCAACTCTCTCGAGGGATTGAACATTGTAAATCCCTTAGCACCTCGAAGAAACTCGATTTCGCAAGTCAAAGACAATGAATATCAACCCAGGCTGTAAGCTACTCTCCAATTTATCCTACCATTTAAACCTTCCATAAATAGGAAATATATTTCTTTATGCTTATTTAAACACAAGTTTAAAAGTTTTTTTTTTTTTTTGCTGAACTCCAGGCAACAATAAAACGTAAATGGTGCATTGTGCATCCACTCCTCAGTCTTAATTCCAAACACCTCTTCCTAAAGCCTGGCACACACTGGCGGAATATTGGCCAGTTCAACAGAAACCAGCCAGCCAATCAGCGTGTGTGTTCTGGGGGGAGGGGGGGTATGGGGTGCAGCCTCCCTATTAGAACACAATAGCTCAGCAGTGAGATCAGTGGAACTAACAATCCATAGTTAGTACAGCAAGCTCCTCAGTTTTTTTTCTGTTCAGTCAGCTGAGTTGTGTGTACCAGACTTAAAGTGGTTCTAAAAAGGCTGGAGGCTTTATTTCTTCTTTTTTTTTATCTTAATGTATAAAATCTTCAGCCCCCCCTCCCCCCTGCGATGTTGCACAAGAACCTCGGCTGTCCGGGACTCTCCCTCCTGATTGGCCGAGACACAGCAGTGGGTGCCATTGGCTCCTGTTGCTGTCAAAGTGTGTGAGCCAATGAGGAGACCGAGGGGGTGGGGCTGAGCCATGGCTTTGTGTGTATATATACACATAATATTATATATATATATATATATATATATATATATATATATATATATATATATATATATATCTATATCTATATCTATATCTATATCTATATCTATATCTATATCTATATCTATATCTATATCTATATCTATATCTATATACACACATACATACATACACACACACACACACACTTAAAAATCTCCATAAGCGATGCTTTAAAAATTTCTACAGGTTACCAGTTTAGAGTTACAGAGGCGGTCTAGTGCTAGAATTATTGCTGTCACTCAGATTTTTATAATGTCCAGTGTGCACGAGGCCTTAAAAGCAAAAGATCAAAAAATAAATAAAATGTACCCTTTGCTTTAAGAAAGCAAAAAAAAAAAAAAAAAAAAAACCATGTTACATGCCTCAAGAACTGGAAGTGACGTCAACGTCACTCCGGTCCTCCAAGGGCATAGAGATGAGCGGTGGCCATCTTGCCATCACTTATCACTATGCAAAAACCCTGCCAACGCGAGTTGGTTCCCAGGCTCAATCACATTGACTCGGTGGTCGGTAACGTTAACCACCGGGGGCACCTCTCCTGATGCTTCTAAAAGTGATCCCGTGACAAGTACGCTACTGGGATCACTTTTATCAGAAAACCGGCCACCCAAGGGAACGAAGGATACCAGGGTTATGGCATCTAGCTGCAGTCATGCAGTCATGATGTACATTCCCAGTTAGGTGGTCAGCAAGTGGTTTATGTCACTTTAAGCCATCTTGCAGTGTAAGGGTCACCCAAAAAAGAGCAGGCGTTGAAGTGAATGAGCTGCCCTATGTGTGAAATGTGTGTAAATCACGCTTTGAAAATCGCAAGTGGGAACAAGCGTTTATTCGCATACACACACACACATTTACTACACAGCCCATCTTGCCATTTTTACTGAGGAATTTTCTGTCAGAAATATCTGATGTGCACACATCAGTACCATGTGCAAATACCCTTACGGAGATCTGTACCATGGCAGACAGACTTGTTCTCAGTGGAATACAAGTGAGGTGATCACCACATTCTTATGCCATGTACACACGATCGGACATTCCAACAACCAAATCCATAGAGTTTTTCTGACGGTTGTTGGCTCAAACTTGTCTTGCATACACACGGTCACACAAAGTTGGTCGGAAATTGCGATCAAGAAGAATCAAGGACGCAGTGACGTACAACACGTACGACGAGCCAAGAAAAATTAAGTTCAATAGCCAGTGCGGCTCTTCTGCCTGATTCCGAGCATGCGTGGAACTTTGTGTGTCGGAATTGTGTACACACGATCGGAATTTCCGACAACAGATTTTGTTGTCAGGAAATTTGTGATCCAGATCTCAAATTTTGTGTGACGGAAATTCCGATGGAAAATGTCCGATGGAGCCGACACATGGTCGGAATTTCCGACAAAATCTCCCATCAAACAGTTTCCGTCGGAAAGTCAGACCGTGTGTACCGGGCATTAGTCTATTGACTCTTCCTCCAGCTTTCCAACTGAAAATCAGTACCCTGGCGCAGACAGGGAACAGAAAAAAAAAAAAGACAGCAGGAGCCTGACATTGCATCTACGATCCACTGATCAAGGGTGCAATGCTTTGCATACTCCTGTGAAAAAAAGAAATGCAATTTTTTTTTCCTGCCAAAATATCTACACATATTTTTTAACAGTGGACTTAGCCTTTATCTTAATTTTCTTTTTCATACTCATGTTCACTAAATTAGTCAAAATGTTCAACACAAAGGCATTTTCAAATCGCATGCATTTCAAGAATATGTAAACCTAACATTTAATATTTCTGGCACATAGCAGAAATATTAAATGTTAGGTTTACATATTCTTGAAACTACCATGTACTTGTATTAAAAAATATGCCATTTTCTCTGTATTGCTTCCTTTGTGTGAAATTTGCTTCCTGCCAGTCCCTCTGCTTTCCTATTTTAAGAACTGACCGCACTATTCATGAAAGCACAGTGTGGTCAATTCTCTAGCTGTACTTAGCCTGCTCTCCTCTAAAGGACCAGACTTGTTCTGACACCCCTCACACAGCCTTTCACGGGAGAGCCCAGTGCACAGCTTTTTCTCCTCCCCCAGCTCTCTATGCAGCGGAGAATGGGGGGGGGGGGTGTTATCTTATGTGTATACACACATTTTGCCTTTCATTTCTATTTTAAACTGAATGGGTTGTTTTACAAGATGAAGGTTTACATATACTTTAATAAATGGATGCCAACTCTAACTCAGTAAACGGAACCACTCAATAAACCAATATTAAGTTATTAGAAAACAGTATTCACCTATTCCCGCTGATCTGGTAGTCCTTGACAGCAAACTCTTTGATTTCAACACTACCTTATTAGATTTGTAGTACAAGTTCAGACAAATTCCGGTCACCATGGTGACTGAGAAGCTCGACCTGGTAATTGAGTACCGTCCTCCTTGCTCACCACTAATATTTAGCTTTAACTAGCACTTCACGCTCTGTGTGAAGGGAAGCTATGTTAACATTGCCTTGCAGTAATTCACATTAGATTTGTCTTGCATCATCTAAAAAGGCAAGAAAGGGTATGAGTCTATGGAATTGCACTAGGTGCATCAAACATTAGATATAAAATGATAAAGCCAAGTTCAATATCCGTGTTTTGCAGACTCCACTGACCTGCATAGACAACACAGCCAAAAGGCTGTGTGGCTTATCTCACTACTCTCACGCAAATACAATCATGGGGCAACTGCCAGGCATTGCCTGTTGCCCCACCCTGGTCTGTCTCATTCAAATCCTGCTGCACCCTCGCCTAGAATTCACAGGTGTCAATCTCATGCGTTCCCCAGATGTGCCCTAATGGTGGAATATTATAACTGCCCTTGAGTGTTCCCCAAGAGGGCATCCATGCCTTCTAGTGGTTTTAGGTTTCTCATGCCTACTGGTTAATTCTTACCTCTAGTTCTATAAAAGGAAGTGCTCAACTCCGGCCTGACCAAGTATCTCCCTCTGAGACCGTTTGCTAGGCTCCTGTTCAGTGACCTCACTCAGGATTTCCTGTTCCAGTATCTGATAACCGTTGATGACTCAGCTTACCTCTTACCACAATTGCTGTTAGCTGCCCACCCAGACCCCTGTCTGGTTTTTAGATGATCCATTTTTGCCATCAGTCCTGCCAACATGCCTGTCTAGACCACAATCTTGTCTGTCAGTTCTGCAACTCGTTTCACTGTTGTCAGCTGTTGCCAGACCGGGTGAATCCATCAGCCTCAACCTGGGATCTGTCCTTTCAGTGCCTACACTCATCTGATGACGGAATAGTACAAAACTACAATGACACGTACATAGGTAATTTTGTAATAGGAGTCACCATTAGCTACCCGACCTATTTTGGGGCTATAAAACTACTCCTGTATATGCTAGGTCCCTCAAATTCAGAATTGTACCATGCACGCACAGCTAATCAACCTTCTTAGCCCCTGTACACAGGGTCGGAGATTTCGACAACCAAATCCGTTGGATTTTGTCCTTCGGATCTTGTCCGAAACTGTTGCATACACACGGTCGGACAAAGTTGTCGAAAAATCCGATCTTTCAGAACGTGATGACGTAATTTCGTTACGATGGGACTACATTCAGGCTAGTAGCCAATAGCTTTGATGTAGGAATTTGATCTGAGCATGGGCAAGGGCACTTGGTCCGATCAAGATTCTCTACACACGATCGAAGTATGTCCGATCGGACCAGTTTGTCGGAAAATATTTCCAACAAGTTGGAAAATTGGGTCCGACGGATATTCCGACGGAATCAGTCCGATGCATACCACACACAGTCGGATTATCCGACAACACGGTCCGATAGGACACATTCCGACGGATTCTCAGACCGTGTGTACAAGGGCTTAGTGTCCCCAGCCTCACCTATAATACCTTCATTCATCCAAGAGAAAGGCTTTTTTTTTGTAACTTTTGTACATTCTTGTCAACCCTGGCTAGACGAATTACTAAGCAATCACCCTAGTTGTTCAGATTACAAAACATGACTTTTATGTGTCATGGGAGTATCCAGGGGAGGAAAACATGGCACAATCCAATACCCAATACAGGTCAACCCAAGTTATTTGAAGCAAACCCCTCATTTTAAAGTTCCCCAGGGTACAGGGAAATTTTATGGAAATATATAGTAAATGTATTTGCAGTAACATTAAAACAAAACAATAGAAAAAGCATGGCAAGTTTTTTTTTATACTAGGGCTGACAAAAGGGTTACTTTATCGTATATGTTGACATTTTTCAAATTTTCATCTTAGAACATATTTATGGAGCATCCTTTTCTATTTCCTATTAGTATTTAAAAGACTCTCACTGTGATGGAGGTGGGGGTTGTTTAAAGGTATGAAGTGCAGTAACCTAGGAGGAGTTTGCACAACCCACAGTAGCTTTCTAAACCTTTTAGTCATGGGCCGATTCCCAGCTGTTTGGTTATTGTCAATAGTGTGACAACCTGATTGGCCAATAGGAATGTGCAGGTGGTAGGCATGGGTTGGGAGAATGGCAAAGGTTTAGCACGGACAAGAAATTCCCAATTTTTCATTTGTCACATTGCCTATTCTAGGTTTGGGTGGCCACTGTGCGTTTGGGCAGGCCCTGGCCACCAGTACGCCTAGGACAGAGGTCTCCAAACTGTTGCTCTTTGCTTCTCTTTATCTGCCCCTTGGAGCACTATTCCTCCCAAGGACGGGACACAATTCCTCCCACTGACACCAACAATGGGGTACTATTCCTCCCAATGATATCAGAAACGGGGAACCAATTCCCCTACTGACAGCAATTATGGGGCACTATTCTTCCCACTGACACCAATGTAGTTTCTTTTTTTACTCCACTGACCACAAAACCTATGGCATAGTTTACTCCCACCAATGCCAGGGCATTTTCTACTCCCACTGACCACAGTCTGCCCCCCCCCCTCCCAAAAGTTTGAAGGGCAGTAAACTGGCCCTTTATTTATTTTATTGGAGACCTCTGGCCTAGGATTTAGCAGATCTCTACACTACAATTCAATTTAGCCTAAATAGTCATAGTTGTGTACAAAATATGATCTCTGAAACCTTAATCACGACTGCATCCGAATGATTTTCTACTCATCTCAGCTAATTTTTAATATGCTTTTTGTTGATACTGGGGGGTGCTGAAGGGGTCACCCATGGCTGGATTTTTGGTGGATTCAGCAAAAATTGGCTAAAATTTGAGCCATGTATGGTTAAGCTTACCTGTTCCTTTCATTGTTTCCTATCAAGCCTATATCTGGAATCTCATTCTTCCACTGCTAAAAACAAAAATATACCCGTTTTGACTAAAACCAATGAAAATAGATTAAAACACAAAGATATGCAGGTGTATAGGTAAAATGAATTTGTAAATCAAAAGTCGTTTCAAACATGTTTCACAAATATGCATTGGATGATCCTGGCAACAGCATCTTAGTGCTTTCGCCAAACCGTGGGTGTGATGTGACTCATCCAGTGCAGAACAGCTGTCAGTACCCTCTGAAATTCTTTTCCCAGGTTCAAGCTGTGTCATACAACAGGTTGGAGCCTTGATGGAACAGGAGTATTGCCAGCATGCACAATGAGATCCTTTGCCAAGAAGGTAGTTTGTCAAACACCACCATTTCCCATCTGTACACGACAGGAGACAAAGCTGGAAAGGTTTGTGTCCACCTGATTCTATCTTCTTACATATTTCCACAATATGTCACAATGAGTCAGAAATTGGGATAAAATCGGGCTATGAACAAAGCTATGAGTTGGTCTATATATGGAGGAAAGCCAAACTTCTAAGAGGGGGGCTGGATTTTTTTGAAAATGCAACACAGGCCAGAGGCAAGGACATCGATTTCAGGAGAAATGGCAGTTTGCCCTTGTTTTGTCAGTATATTACATCTGTTATTAAAATCTTCACTGGGAAGTTAGTTATTGGGAAATGAGCATTTCAACACAGCAGAATAAACATATTAAAGTGCTTGTAAACCCATATACCCAGTGAAGTGACTGGTCTCAGGCGATACAAAAAAAATGGAACAAATGCTCCTACATAAGTTGTACCCGTTTATCTGCAACCATCCCTACCCTACAGCTATTCATAGTCTAGAATTTATAAAGCTTGTCTGAGCCGTAAGAAAAAAAAGGAGCGGAGATCTGAAGTTAAACTGAAGTTTAAAGTGGGGAGAGCTCTGAGAGCTGATTGGAAGGAAGAAACCCCCCACCTTTTTTCACACAGCTCACAGGAACAGAGATGAGACTGTCAATCAGCTGAAGATCCCTCCCCTGTCACCATTTTTCTCTTAGTGTCAGGAAAACTTGTCAGAAGCGATTCATGCTGATAGCAGAGGAACGAAGCAGTAGACAGAAATGACACATAGTGCTCTTAACAGTACACACTATAGAGGGATGCGTTTTGTTCATATTACATGTGTAATGTTTACAACCACTTTAATTTACCACTTCAGCACTTGAAGGATTTATCTTCTTAAAGACCAGGCAACATTTAGCGATACAGCACTGCGTCGCTTTAACTGACAATTGCATGGGGGTGCGACATTGTACCCAAACAAAATTTATGTTTTTTTTCCCTTACAAATAGAGCTTTCTTTTGGTGGTATTTGATCACCTCTATGGTTTGTATTTTTTGCGCTATAAAACAAAACAAAAACAAAAAAAAATGACAATTTTGAAAAAACAAAAACATTTTTTACTTTCCGCTATAATACATATCCAAAAAAAATAATATTATATATATATATATATATATATATATAAAACACAAAATGTATTCATCAGTTTAGGCCAATATATCTTTTGCTATATATATTTTTTTTAGCAAAAAACGCAAAAAGGGTACATTGATTGGTTTGCGCAAAAGTTATAGCGTTTACAAAATAAGGGAAAGAAAGATTTAGGGACTTTTTAATTTTTTTTTATTGTTTTTACTAGTAATGGTGGCAATCTGCGATTTTTAGCGGGGCTGCAAATAAAAATGCACAAATAACTGTATAAATGGCACTGGCAGGGAAGGGGTTAACACTAGGGGGGCAATCAAGGGGTTAAGTGTGTCCTTGGGAGGTGTTTCTAACTGTCAGGGGGACGAACTGACTGGGAATACAGAGAGATCGCTGTTCCTGATCACTAGGAACAGCTGATCTCTCCTCCCTTGTCAGAACGGGGATCCGCCTTGTTTACACTGACAGATCCCCATTCTGCCTCTTTCCTCGCAGCACACGGCGTGTCCACAACAGCTAGTGCACGGACCCTTGTATATGGGTGGTGTTTGAGGTGTGTGGAACTGTGTGACCACAAAATTGTGGTTATAGGGGACAACACAAAAAAAGTAGCCCAAATGTCAAAAACATTTCAGGGCTGAGTCACACCTAAGCGATCTATTGCAGTATGTGGGGAATGTTATGCGTTAAAGTGGAAGTTTAGGAATGATTTTTATAGCATAGTTAGAATGGACCAATGTAAGTAAGTATGCTTGCCTCATACCAGGCCAATCCCAGGAAAAGCTGCAAATCACTGTAGTAGTTGGCACTACTACAGTGATAGCAGCAGTCTTCGGCGTCTAGTGTCAAGTGGCTGCCAGGGAAGGGTCGCTTACAAGGCATTGCCACTATTCAGAGAAAACCTTGTATTTTTTCAGTGAATGCAAAGTGTTCTCCGATTTGATGAGGTGGAGAGGCAGGGCGGTGACATCCAAAATGTACAGTTAAACAACACACCACAACAACACACAGTATTCGCACTGCGGTATGCTGTGGTGCTTTGGTCTCTACTGTATAAAGTATTAGAGTGCCATTCACATCGAATGGGACCACAGCAAGCAGCATATAGAGCAGTGATGGTGAACCTTGGCACCCCAGATGTTTTGGAACTACATTTCCCATGATGCTCACCTACACTGCAGTGTATTTGAGCATAAGAAATGTAGTTCCAAAACATCTGGGGTGCCAAGGTTCGCTTAATATAAAATGTGCGTTTCATGCCGTGTACACACAACCGGACTTTCCAGTAGAGGTCTGATGGTCTTCCCGACGGACTTTTGGCCCGAGTTCCGATGGACTTCCGAATGAACGGACTTGCCCACACACAAACGGACTAAGTCCATTCGTTTTGAACGGGAAGACGGGACAAAAAAAAGGAAGTTCAATAGCCAGTCTTCCCCTGCGTCGCATTTGGTCCGTCGGACCAGCGTACAGATGAACGGTTTTCCCGACAGGAATGGAGTCCGTCAGATTGGAAACATGTTCTATTTCTAGGACCGTCTGATTTTTTAAATGAAAAACGATCAGATTAGACCTCACACGATCGGATTGTCCGATGGACGGATTCCGTCTGACCTAGTCTGCCGGAAAGTCCGGTCGTCTGTACGCGGCATTAGTGTGCTTTTCCGCAAGACACAAGTGTGAATGGGCCCTCAGAAAGATGTAGTGCCGATTTTCAATACATTAGCTACCATATTTATGGAAGCACCGCTGCTTGTTCTTTTGAAAAACAGACTTACTGGCTGGATCACTAGATAAAAATAGAAGAAAGAAAACCTAAAAAAGAAAAACAAAATACAGCCATCACATCTAAGAAGTGATGAGCTGCAATATAATAAAATGTTTGCTTTGTGCTTTATTTCTGCTTTAAAGTGACCAGGGGCTCAAGTAATGTCCAGTAATGAACAGGTTAAAATTGTAGCATCCTCAGAATTGAATGTCCTTGCTCAGTCACTGGGGAAATCCTCCTTGCTTTTAGCCAGATCATTTTTATAGTCTCCTCTACAGACAGTGTCAGTTTCTGCTTCAGTGACTCCATGTAAGGGTACAAGAAGTGACAGCGCTAACATCCGCCTTTCAAAAGTCCTAACACATCTCCCTTTGGGGAGCTGACCTCCTGATCCTTGCTTTTTTTTCTCTTTTTTGTTTCAAACATCTAATGTTGAAATCAATTAATTAAAAAGTTTTAGCTCAATATTCCCTGTATAACGAATGCATCCAGCATCAAGGTACCATGACCATAGTGCCAAGATATTGCTAGGATTTTGTTTAAATATGGCAACTTCCATGAATGACCTCCACAGCATAAAAGGAAGAACTCCAGACAAACACACATTTGAAAAACGTGGTTAGTAATTTCCCATGCCAATCGATTTGCAGTAGTGGTACTGCCAGTTTTATGGTTATCACAGCTCTAGCACACTGCACAGCCAGGAAGAGCCCTCTGCTTTGTCTAGATCAGTGGTTCTCAAGTACCCCCAACAGGCCATGTTTTGAAAACTTCTTAGATAAAATGGCCGTCCAAAATACCAAGCCATTGCCATTTAAAGCACCTGTGCAAAATAAAGGAAAGCCTGCAAACATGGCCTGTTGGGGGTAACTTGAGGACAGGGTTGAGAACCATTGGTCTAGATCACTCTCTGCTCACAGATACACAGTAAGTGAATGCCGATTTATTAAATCAGTAGAGACTCTCCACCCCAAGCCTGAAACTGGACAGAAGTGCCATTGTCAGGCTAGAGGAAGAAAGGTGACCGAGTTGTATTGCTGAAATAAGTGTCTCACCTGCCTGGCTGCACTCTGGAAGTCAATGAAGGCCAGCCATAGATGATAAGATTCTCCCCTCAACACAATCCCTCCCGCGGAGCTATTGTGTTCTTTGGGTGGGGGGTTGGGAGTGTTGAGCTGTCCCTGCTGGGAGAACACAGTGAACACATGAGGTCCCCCCCAAACCAGACCCTTATTAGAGTATGCAACCCAACAGGCCAGGAAAGGGTGTAGATGAGCGTACACACCATGTACCCACGTTGATAAGGACAAGGGCCTAATCACTACAACCCGAGGGATGACTTTTTGGAATCTGGAAGCCCTCTTTAAAAAGGGGGCCTCAGACACCACTGCGGGCGGCATTCATTGTAATCGATGAGGAATATACATCGGGGACATTTTTTTTGATAAGGGACTTGTCAAAAAAACTGTAGTTTTTACTTACACTTGTAATTTTTTTTGGTGAATAAGTAGGGCTACTATGTACTCCATACTCATTTACATGGGGGGACTAAATCTGGGGCCCCCCCTTGTAAAAATGGGGCTTCCAAATTCCAATAAGTTCCCCCATGCACCCTCACAACCACCTGGCCAGGATTGTGGGGAAGAGGACATTGTTCTCATCGACACAGGGACAAGATGCCAGGGGGCGCACTCGTACTTACCTTTCCTGGCCTGTCAGGCTACATGCTCAGATAAGGGTCTGGTATGGATTTTAGGAGGGGGACCTCACTCCTTTTTTCACTTTTATTTTTGTCTTGAGGTCCCCCCCCCCCTAAAATCCATACCAGACCCACCTATTTTGTTTGTACGGTTGGCTCTTATTTACATTCTGCTGTCAATGGGAATCCCTGCTCGTCAGCACAAGTCACTAGTTGTTAAGGACGTGGCAGGTCCTGGCTCCTAAACAACCAACTATTCACTGGTTGAGGAGTGTTCTGGCAGCTCAGACAGTGCGAAAGGCAAGTATTCCTTATTTATTTTGCAGGTCCAATTTTTTTTCAAAGTCAGAAGAAGTCATGCCAGGGTCACTAGATCTTGGCAAATTTCCTTTTACCTACCAACATTATTCTACGTAATCTTTATTTCCTACATCTAGTTTCAAAAAAAATTCACAAAAACAAAATTTTATCTGGATCCATATCCAGATCGTTTTAGACACTCGTATTTAATCCTCAAAGGCTTTAACCAGTGTATTTCTTTGTGTTTTGACTGGTGGGTGGCAAAATATTACTAACAGTTTAAATAATTTTTCTATAATCAAGAGACAGATTTCAGCAGCCATAGGGTCTCATAAGAGTAGTATATTCTACCATGCTGGGATTTCTTTGATTAATGCTACAGATCAACATTTTAATAGCCTGCTAATTATACAAATGAGAGCCTCCTAAAACAACTCTCTAATCTTTGTGGTATAAGCTCATGTATGACCAACATAATCCCACCATGCCATTAGTCATGACACCATTATTGAAGAAAGATTAGCACAAAAACACGCAACAACATAGGCTGGAAATGATGGCAGAATCTTAGAGGATTTAAATTCATACACCCCAGGCATCTACCACAATATAGATATCTTTTAATATAAAATGATGAGGGGCTAAAGAGTTAACCGCCTCCTCAAAAAACCTAGGTCTACATCTCGTTATTGATTTATATTCTCATGCGCCTTAGGTTCATTTATACAATTTCACTTTCATATAAAAAGTATAGTGCATTTGCAGAGAGCACATCTTTTCAGATACTATTGCACGATTTACCTTTGATTTTTGATTTGGCATTTACATGTTACGCGCTTCGCCCTTCAATTGTCTGGTATTTAATTAAATGCAGAAATGCCAATGCAAAATGTTTTCTTCAGCTGCAGCAATACCTGCATGAAATTCATGTCTCTTAAGCCCCGTACACACGAGCGGACTTTTCAACATCCAAAGTCTGACGGAATGATTCCGGCAGACTATTCGATCGTGTGTGGGCTGCAACAGACTTTTGATTCGCAAAAGTCTGACAGACTTTAGAAATGGAACATGCTTCAAATTTTTCCGCCAGAACTCTGCCGGACCCAGTTTCTACCGAAAAATTCGCTCGTGTGTATGCTATTCCGACGGACTAAAACCGACGCTAGGGCAGCTATTGGCTACTGGCTATGAACTTCCTTATTCGAGTCCAGTCGTACGTCATCACGTTCGAATCCGTCTGAGTTTGGTGTGATTGTGTGTGGCCAAGTCCGCTCATTTGGAAAGTCCGTCAGAACTCTGTCAGAACTCCGGCAGAACTCCTTCGAAAGTCTGTCGGACATAAGTCTGGTCGTGTGTACGCGGCATTACTTTTATTTTCTATCCAACACTCTTAAAGTGGCACTGAATCCCGGTTTAGAAAAAATAAAATAAAAAATAATTTCAAATATCTATTCTTAAAACTAGAATTATAGGCAAAATTGTGTTTTCTTTCATCTTGAATGGAGTAAAGGAGGGTTAGAAAACCCTGTAAGGTACGATTTTGCCACCCATGTTGCATTGCAGAGATTTAACTTTGCTTCCTCTCCGAAAACAGGAAGTGAGAGGAAATCCCTAGTTCCTGTTAGAGGGTGGCTACGTTCGTTCTCCATTGTTCCACTGTATGTAAAATTCAATTCAAAATAGACTAGGGATTATGGACTATGAGAATTGAAAAGTTCATAGAGGTGCACGTGGCCCCAGCTAACGTTTATAGCTAAAGGTTTTTAATGCATGTAGACAGGTGCTGGTTTCTGCTTTGCAGTGCTATACAATAGTCAGCCCTCAAATTTTCCACTAGCCTACTGGTAAATGGGGACTGGCGAGGGACTGGGCTGCCTGGGAGCGGGGGGGGGCACCATGTCCTGCAATGGTGCTCCTGGCCCCTCCCTCCTGCTGGGTACCCCCACAGCAAGCAGCTTGCACTGGGGCACCCGAGTAGATTTGCTCCTGAGCCGCAGTTCTGTGGGTCCATTCACACACTGAGCCGTGGCTTGGCTCCATCCCCTCCATCTCCTGTTTGGCTCACTGCCTGTGATTGACAGCAGCCGGAGCAGTTTGGCTTTTGGCAGCAGCGGGAGCATATCAGGAGTGCTAGCCCCCAGAGAGCCAGAGGTTCTCGTGGACATTGCTGGATCGAGAGGGGGTTCAGAAAAGTATTAGGGGGGCTGCCACACACAGGTTTTTTTACCTTCATGAATAAAATGAATGAAGGAAAAAAAACATTGTGCCCTAACAACCACTTTAACTCTATATGCTCTTCTGCTCCTCCACTTTATATACTGTACTGTTTTGTATACTGTTCTCTGGTATTACTTGAGGGTGAAATTCCTCTGCCAGCTCTATGTATTTTATACGTTTGTCTACATATTTCTGCATAATTTGTTCTAGTGGTAAAGATATAATTGAATGTCATTTTTATTGCTAATTTAAAGTTAATCTTTTTTTTATATTTTGATAAGGTGTTCCAGAATGAAGAAGCGCTTCTCACTAATCAGCGTGGTCATTCCATTTTGATCATGATGGTGTATATTCACTCTGGGGCTTTGTGGTGTATGGTCTGTAACACAGGCAGCACTGCGGATCACAACCTCTATGTGCAGTGGGGTCCTTTTCGTGGAAAAAAATAAAAATGTACATTTACCGTTTAATGGGTAAAGTAAATTCTGTGCAAAACTGACAGAACATACTGTATGTTTTCCTTTTATCTGTTGCCCAACTACGTATCTATATAGTCATATGTAGGTTGCGTAGTGCTGGCTTTCTACGTTTTTCAAGCTAGCTCCTCATTGTGGGTGAGATTTGTCCAGGCCTCATTCAGTACCATTTAGTCTGCCTTGGCACCGATATGTGTGACATATTACTGTGCTCACCCCGACTTTCTCTTCTGACCAGCTAGGATTGGTAAATGTGAAACTCTGCAGGAGGGAAGGTGAAGTTATATACATTGCGTAAGCTGCATGAAACAGAATGCAAGGAGCCCAAGCAATAAATGGGGCAAAGGTTCCACAGAGATGACCAAGAACATCTTATGCTGGAAGAAATGTGCAGATGTTCTGTTGTCTGCTTACCTAAATAACATATCACTACAAATAGAACTGGATAGGCAAACTTATTCCAATTAGGTAAAGTATTTTAAATTTAAAGTTTACATAAAATGCTGCAAATACATTTTTGTCTTCCATGTTTTTTTTTTTAAGGTATTTTGGAAGAATGTATTTTTTTTTTTGTTAATCAGCCCAACTTTCTAACAGGGAATGCTCCCCTTGTACACACGGTCAGACATTCCGACGGAAAATGTCAGATCGGACTGCGTTGTCAGATAATCCAAACGTGTGTGGGCTCCATCGGAGCTGGATATAACGTTTTCCGACAACATGATCCAATCGGACTTTGTCTGATCGTTTGTAGAGAATTCTGACAAAATGCCACGCATGCTCAGATCAAATTACAAGACCGAAGCTATTGGCTACTTGCCTCAACGTAGTCCCGTCGTAACAAACGAACGTCATCACGTTCTGAACGATCTGATTTTCTGACAACTTTGACCATGTGTATGCAACACCAGTTTCGGACAAAATCCAACGGATTTTGTGGTCAGAATGTCCGACCATGTGTACAAGGGCTTAAAGGATAAGTGTGCTTCTGAAGAGGTTACAGATGTTAGTGACTTTTTAACAAAATTTCTATGCATCACATTTTACATCTAAAAATATTTTTAGTAGGGCTGTCCTGCATGTACTATATCTCTGACCATGGCTCCTGGTGATGCTCACACACCTTACTCCAGTCCCCAATTCAAAAATAGGGACACTAGCTCTTTAATTATTAGGTCCCTGTATCACCCAACCTTATTAAGAAAGCAAAAGGGATGCAAGGAGTACTCGTTGTGAATAGCATCCATCAGGAACGCCGAAGCCACATTCCTCCCTCCCACATGTAGATCAACAAGTGGATGCAGAGAAGTCACAACAGAACAGGAGACAAAATTAGCAAGCCAGAAATGGTAGTAAATACAGACCAGGCCTTAATAAAATAGCATACGATTATGGGTTTCCTGAAAACCGTTAACAATTTCAAAGCCTGTAACCTTTTTCAAAAATGTACTTATCTCATAAAAACATTTATTCATGCATTGAAGGCTTTGCATCAGCCATATGCATATTAAACATATTTCCCTACTTTTTGAGTTAAGAAAAGTGTGATTGGTTACTAGGCAGCGGGGCAGTCCCAGCAGCCAATCTTCTGCCTTTCACTTTAAAAGTCCCGCCCTTTGTCCGGATCATGCTTTGCGTTTTGTGTGATTAGGATAGCAGACCCTTAAAAATCTCCATAAGCAATGTTTAAAAATGTCTACTGGTTATCAGGTTTGAGTTACAGAGGAGGTCTAGCTCCAACTATCAGGGCAATACCTCACATGTGGTTTTAACACAGTTTTCATATGCGGGAACGACTTACGTATGTGTTCGCTTCTGTGCGCAAGCTTGGCTGGACAGGGGGACATTAAAAAAATTGTTTTTTCTTATTTTACTTCATTTTTACACTGACCTTTTTAAAAAAAAATGGGGGGGGGGGGGGGGGGGAGGGTCACATCTCTTGTAATAGAAAAAAAAAAAAGAATGACAAGACCTCTTAAAATGTGAGATCTGGGGTCTAAAAGACCCCAGATCTCACATATACACTTAAATGCAATAAAAAAAATCCCCTTTAAGACCATTGGGCGGAGGTGACATTTGACATGTTATGGAGCCAAGTGGGGGCCATCTTTCCCTCCCTTGGCTACAGTACTGTCAGTGGAGAGGACACGATCGTCTCCACCGCAACCAACCGCTCTGGTAAGCGGTGGAGACTATCGCAGTGCAGCAGGAGGCCCCAATAATAGTGATCTTGCGGCGAATCGCTGCAGTTTTATCCTAAAGAGGACGTCAAAGTACCGACGTACAGCTACAGCTGTTTGTGGTTTAAAAAAAAACATGAAGCTCACAATATTAACACAGCATAGTGTCTTCTGGCCCCCTTCACATCACCCCCACTGTAGTGTCCTTTGCCCTTCTCCCACCCCCCCATAACAGTGTCCCCTTCCGCCATGAGGTGTCCTCTGCCCCCCCCCCCCACCATCATATAACCCCCCTTCCCCATTGTAGTGTCCTCTGCCCCTCCCCCTATAGGAGTGTCCTGTGCCCCCAAAACAGTGTCCTCTGTCCACCCTTCACATCACCTACCCCCACATTGTACTGTCCTCTGTACCCCCATAGCAGTAGCCTCTGTCCCCTGCAGCCCCCCCACTGTAGTGTGAGATTGGCGGGTATCACAGTACTGGATGAAGGTGGGAGCAGGAGCTAACTTTTCACATTACCAGGCTGGCGATTGCTTGATAGGATCACCCAGCAATCAATCACTTACTGTTTATTGTGACAAGTTATCTCCAGCAGCTTCTGCTCCAGCCCCCATACAGCCCTAAGGTGCCAGCCGCTCTGCAATGAAGGAAGAGAGCAGCGAAGGCTTAGGGGGAGGACTGGAAATACAGGGCTGCCTGTGATCTGTCCGTCGGCTGCCTGGGACCCCCATTCTAGCTAGTGTCAGGGGCAGGAGCGCACTCGGCACACTGCAACTCTGCAAGTCTACGGCAGAGACTGTAACCAATGTGAGTCGGCCTCACTTTGCCCTAGCCTTGCCCGTGGCCCCCAGGAAACGCTGGGCAAATACAGTGTGCCCTATAGCAAGTCCAAGCATGTTTAAATGGTATCCAGGAGGAGCATATTGGCAGAGACTGCAGCGAGTTTCTGACCGTTACAAATATTTTAAAGATTGTGAATATCGACCCTAATAATCGGCCGCTCTGACCCCTAAGATGATGGGTTTCAACTTCTAACCTAATCTACCAAAAATGTCTATTGGAATGTGTCTAGTGGCTAAAAATAAGCATGCTCACAATTCTGTGGTCGGACAAGTTTATAATTAGACACATCATGGTTCCCACCATGGCCTGGGATGCCAGTAACAGGTTTCTGATTTTCAAAAAAAAAAAAAAAAAACGTTACCAATTTCCAACAGTGCTGGAAGACAACTAATTATGAAAGCAGCTGCACCACATTTTTCATTTTTTTTAAATAAATGGCATCCACATTATCAGTAGACCTTGGACAATAGATAATCATCTGTGACAGTGCTGAGGAGTACAGCATGTTCAGCTAAATATCATCAACAGATATAAAAGCCAGATATGGACACAGGCTACATATAAAAATAAGAAGTTAATCAGAATAGTGCAGCTTCCTTTTCACTGAACCACTTACAGACCGTAAAGGATTTGTGCCCTTAATGACCAGGCCGTTTTTTGTGATATGGCACAGAAATCGCTTTAACTGGCAAATACGCAAAAATGTATGTCCTTTTTCTCCCACAAATAGAGCATTCTTGTGGTGGTATTTGAACACCTCTGCGGTTTTTATTTATTGCACTGTAAACAAAAAAAAATGAGCGACAATTTTGAAAAAAAAAAAAAACACAACACACCACACAATATTTTGTTCTTTTTGCTTTAATATCCCATAAAATTATTTCTTAGGCCAATATGTATTCTTCTACAAAATTAATAATAAATCGCAATAAGCGGTTATTAATTGGTTTGCACAAAAGTTATAGCGTCAATAGGGGATCAATTTATTATTATTTATTTTTTACTCGAAATGGAGGCAATCTGCAATTTTGAGTGGGACTGTAACAAACAGATCGGACACTTGACACTTTTGTGGGACCATTGACATTTATACAGCGATAAAAATAGCCACTGATTACTGTATAAAGGTCACTGTCAGGGAAGGGGTTAAGACTAGGAGGCGATCAAGGGGTTAAGTGTTTCCCAGGGAGGTGTTTCTAACTGTAGGGGGAGTGTATTGACTGGAGGAGGAGAGAGAACACTGTTCCTGATCACTAGGAACAGCAGTTCTCTCTACTACCGCAGAATGGGGATCTGTTCGTTTACATACACAGATCCTCGTTCAGGGTTTCTGTGGAGTGATCGGACAGGACACACGCGCATTGGCTCCAGTGGCGCACACAAGCCTATCGCTTACAGCGGCCGACCTGCACCTACGGAGATTCGCACAGCGGTGCCAACCTGCCGCAGTATAATGATGGTGGCTGGTCGGCAAGTGGTTAAAGTTATAGTAAAATATTTATTTCTACATTATATTTCAATTATTTGGAGCCTAATCCCATTAACCTGCATGATCTTGAATTTTCTAAACTTACTTTTTGACCAAACCAATACATTTGAGTCTTTGAATTCTGTTACATGTATTCAATATTCCCTGTAGGTCACCGCTGTGTTACACATTTCACAGAGCCTGCCCTCTGAACTACAGAGGTGCTGAGAGAAGGAGTTTCAGGAGGTGGAGTCTGTAGAGGAATCACTGCATTCAGGCAGCAAGGTACCATGGGATATGTAGTCCCTGGAAATTGGAAGTAAACAGCAGGGAATCCAGAACATTTTGGAAAGATGGTCAACAGACAGGCAGAACTCACAACATGAAAGGAGATTTTTTCCAGTAAGCTTATACTGGAAGGTCAAATATAACTATTGTTTGTATTGATAGTTATTGCAATGCTGATGTTATAACATGAAAGTGTAGTGTATGCAATGCGCATACTGTAGAAATTCCATTAACTCCCTCCCGCCGCCTGTATAGTAAAATCCTGACGGCCGGGATCCCCTCTCATTCTGGGGCAACGTCATACAACGTCGCTCCAGTGTCACCGTGGTCCCTAGGACACGGCGCGACCCCGATCTGGGTAAAGATCGATGACGTGGCTATTTAGCCATGTGATCAGCTGATCACATGTAAACACAGAAGTGCCATTTTTCGGCTCTCCTTGCCTCACACTGGCAGTGTAAGACGAGGAGAGCCGATCAGTGGCATCTCCTCGCAGAAGAGACTGTACAGGTAGTCAGGGCACTGATCATCAGTGCCCCGATTATCAATGTAGCCCCAGCAGTGCCAATCAGTGCCCATCAGCGATGCCAGTCAGTGTTGCCTGTCAGTGTCCATCAGTGCGGCATATTAGTGTCACCTTATCAGTGCCCATAAGTGCTGCCTCATCAGAGCACATCAGTGAAAGAGGAAAAATTATTTATTTACAAAATTTACTGACAGAAAATAAGAACTTTAAAAAAAAAAAAAAAAAAAAAAATAAAAATTTCAGGTATTTTTCTCATTTATCAAAAAATAAAAAACCCAGCTGTGATTAAATACCACCAAAAGAAAACTATTTATGGGGGGGAAAAAAATTATAAAAATTTAATTTGAGTACAGCGTAGCGTGACTGCGCACATGTTAAAGTGTGACAGCGCTGAAAGCTGAAAATTGGACTGGGCAGGAAGGGGGTGAAAGTGCCCAGTATTGAAGCAGTTAAAAAGCATTACAGAACATTCTTGTAAAGTAAACCATATATTAACTAGATTCGATTCAGCTTCCAAACCACCTATGTTAATGGATTTTTTTGTATTTGCATGACATTAACACATCTTCCAGGAACCCAGCCACATAAAACAATTCATTAGAAGGATAAAAAGATCACATGTTCATATCAATGGTCTATTAATTCAGGGCTATATAAATATCCTCAGAGCTGAGAAATACTGAAAGCAGATCTTTGTAACAACAGAGCGTACTGAGAGCTCATTATAGCTTCCAAGTAATTGCGTAACTTTATGGCTCGGCATGTATGATATTACTATAATAAACATTTACATTTTGTCATTTATTTGGACAAATGGTGAACCCCTATCCACACTACCTAATGCATCAAAACGGAGGTCTGAATGCGAAGCCCATTATTTTCTAAGCTTCCACTTAGGCTGCTGGCCTAAAAAAGTCATGTGTCAGCATTGCAATATTTTAAGAGTCTGAATGCACAACAATCAACGCGATTGACAAAGATATGCAATTCAGAGAGCATGAGACTGAAGGCCACACTCACCTCAAATAAACCTTTTACCCAGATACTAGCAAATAAAGATTGAATTTTGGCAAAATTTTGGCTGCGGCACCTTTTATTGGTTTATATATCTCAAAACATTACAATTTTATTGTAAATAATAACTTTCAGCATAACTTTAATGAAAACAAAATATTATTAAACACATGCCGACCGGGCCATAGCCGAAAGACGGCTGCAGCACAGTCGGCTTATTCTGGGAGGGCGTCCATGGACGTCTTCTCAGAATCTTGCTCCCGCGAGCCCCCTGGGGCACGCACCCAGGAATATCCGTGACTGCCGGGTCCGCATCACGGATCACGGTAAATGGCCGCTGATAGTAGCCGTTTACCGTGTGATCGCTCCGTCAAATGACGGAACGATCACTTGTAAACAATCCAGAGTCACGTATGGTTCCTCTCTCCCCTCTGTACCGATCGGTACAGGGAGAGGGGAGAGATGAGATGCAGCAGAGTTGTGGGCTCGATGTGCACTGCCCACAGCGCTGATCTTTGCCCATTCTTGCACTCATCCAGCCATCCATCCATGCTCAGCCATCCATGCTCAGCAATACTCATCCATTCATCCATCCATACTCAGCAATACTCACCCACCCATCCATGCTCAGCAATACTCACCCATCCATCCATGCTCAGCAATACTCACCCACCCATCCATGCTCAGCAATACTCACCCACCCATCCATGCTCAGCAATACTCACCCACCCATCCATGCTCAGCAATACTCACCCACCCATCCATGCTCACCAATACTCACCCATCCATCCATGCTCACCAATACTCACCCACCCATCCATGCTCACCAATACTCACCCATCCATCCATGCTCACCAATACTCACCCACCCATCCATGCTCAGCAATACTCACCCACCCATCCATGCTCAGCAATACTCACCCATCCATCCATGCTCAGCATTACTCATCCATCCATGCTCAACATTACTCATCCATCCATCCATCCACGCTCAGCATTACTCATCCATCCATCCACGCTCAGCATTACTCATCCATCCATCCACGCTCAGCATTACTCATCCATCCATCCACGCTCAGCATTACTCATCCATCCATCCACGCTCAGCAATACTCATCCATCCATCCACGCTCAGCCATACTCATCCATCCATCCACGCTCAGCAATACTCATCCATCCATCCACGCTCAGCCATACTCATCCATCCATCCATGCTCAGCCATACTCATCCATCCATCCATGCTCAGCCATACTCATCCATCCATCCATGCTCAGCCATACTCATCCATCCATCCATGCTCAGCCATACTCATCCATCCATCCATGCTCAGCCATACTCATCCATCCATCCATGCTTAGCCATAGCCGACCCAGCCATCCCATCCACACTCAGCCATACCCACCCAGCCATACTAAGCCACCCCACCCATCCCCATCCATAGCTCATCCATGCCACAACAGTCCCTCAAAGTGTAATAGGTAGTCAAATTAGATTTGACATTTATGCCCCTAGAACACCTGAAGGTGCTCCCTGTACGTTGGGCCTCTGTATGTGGCCAGGCTGTTTAAAAGTCTCACACGTGGTATCGCCATACTCAGGAGGAGTAGCAGACAATGTTTTGGGGTGTCATTTTTGCCATGTACATGCTATGTGTTAGAAATATTGTATAAATGGACAACTTTGTGTAAAAAAATTAGTTTTCATTTTCATTCCACATTTTCCAAAATCTTGTAGCAAAACAAACAAATAAAAAAAATAAAAGACATGTTTAAAGACTCGATATGCCTCATAGATTATATGTTGGGGCATTTTCTTTCCATAATGGGGTCATTTTTGTGGGTGTTTTTTATTGTCCTGGTGCTCCAGGGCCTTCAAAAGTGTAAGATGTAGTCAAGAAATGAGATGTGTCATTTATGCTCCAAGAACGCCTGATGGTGCTCCCTGAATGTTGGGCCTCTGTATGTGGCCACACTGTGTAAAAGTCTCACACATGTGGTATCTCCATACTCAGGAGGAGTAGTAGAATGTATTTTAGGGTGCAATATAACAATTTTGTGCAAAAAAAGAAAAATAATATCTTGATTTTGCAAAGAATTGTGGGAAAAAATTACAACTTCAAAAAACTCACCATGCCTCTTACTAAATACCTTTGAATGTCTACTTTCCAAAAAGGAGTCATTTGGGGGGGTATTTGTACTGGCCTGGCTTGTTAGGGTCTCAAGAAATGAGCTAGGCCGTCAGTACTTCAGGTGTGATCAATTTTCACAGACTGGCACCATAGCTTGTGGACGCTATAACTTTCACAAAGACCAAATAATATACACCGTTTTGGATTATTTTTACCAAAGATATGCAGCAGTATAAAATGTGGCCAAAATTTATGAAGAAAAATTACTAAAATTTGCTAAATTTTATAATAGAAACAAGGAAAAATTTATTTTTATTGTCAGTCTTTTTTCATTTATAGCGCAAAAAATAAAAAACCCAGCAATGATTAAATACCACCAAAAGAAAGCTCTGTGTGAAAAAGAGGACAACAATTTCATATGGGTACAGTGTTGCATGAATGAGTAATTGTCAAAGTGTGAGAGCACCGAAAGCTGAAAATTGGTCTGGTTAGGAAGGGGGTTTAAGTGCCCCATGGTCAAGTGGTTAAACTGCCCCATACCACATACAAAAACGTCCCCCCTAGATATTCAGGATGACCCGACCACATAAATAGTGCCTGCGACTGAGGAGGGAGGAAGTTCTTGTGCTTCTGCTCCGGTCCTGGGGGGAAAGGAATAAGCCCCACAGCAACAGCCCTTAAATAACCCATCCCTGTTTCCAAAGAATTCCAATGATTCCCATTGGAAACTGGAATCTTCATTCCCCATTCTTAAAAGTGAGAGTAACCCTAAATAACTAACCTGCATATTATACATATAAACATTTCCTAGCCAAACATAAGGTGCGGTTGGCGATAGTCTCAAGCCGGTGGGCCCCTAATTGTGCCCCCCTCCCCTTTTCATTCTATTCCAAAGTACATAAAATACTGTCACTATATTTACAACTTGTCTGAACATGTGGAAAGATAGGCAAGACCCATGTGTCAAGTGGATTTTATCTAGTCAAATCTGAATTCTGCATCGGCATAATGAAAAAGGCACTGATATATTTCAGAAGGCGGGGGTAGATAATCTCAATAAACACAAGTGCTAGTGTAAGAAGATTGATATGCAAAGTGCTTCGTATCAGATGTCAAGAGAGGCAGACACAACTAGATATACATTCCAATGGAAGCTTGGGAAATATTTAACCCTAGGCCCGCTGGAGGAAGTATTCTGCTTTACACGCTTCTGCATGACTTTCAGTCCGTGTCTGCAGTCAAGTTCAGATTTCAGGTTAACATGTCTAAAATACAAGTGAAAAGTCGTTTGCTTTTGATGGCCTTTGTCAAAAGCAAACATGCCAAGAGAACTATCACAAGCATTCCAGAAGCACAGCTGGAATGTTGAATAAGTTAGGTCCATAATGGCCTTGATCATAATCTCCTTCATTGTAAAGTAAAATATGGATGCCATGGGCAACACAAAAGTGCAATTTTTACAAATAAAATAACCGAATAACTAGATCAATTAATATACTTATTTTACAAATGCAATCCTAGGTGCCTTGCCAGCCGTACAAAAAGTTGGCCCACTGGCATGTCAACTTTGGCAAACTTTTTACCAGTGTTGGGGGCTTTTTCCATATATCAGGCCATGTAATAAATAGCCACTTCAGTTTAGAATAGTAAAATATCTATACTTGCTGCGTATCTATACTTCCGAGAAAGCAGGGTGTGGGCAAACGCGGCATAGAAATTGTAGGAGAAAGAGCAGAACATGCAAGCAGTAAAGGAGACACAAGGCGGTAAGGTACTGTGCTTCCTTTATAATCGCAGTGCGATCTGCAAACCCGGACAGGAATCGGATCGCATGGTGTGAACACCCATGCAATCCGATTCTGCTGCGGACCAAAAAACCGAATGCGATGCGAATTCAGCCATACTATCTGTATGGCTGAAATCGCATTGCACAGAGATCGCATGTGATTTGCACTGAAGTGTGGTGCAAATCACATCCGATCTCGTACATCGCAGCAGTGTGAACCTAGCTTAAGAGTAGTATTTTTCCAAATTACCATCGATGTAAGGAGGCATTCTTCCTCCCACTGACCACTAATGCAGGGGGGCCAAAAAAGGATGTCTTGAGTGTCAGCTACTCCAGGGATGCACATTCCTTATTTTGTGTTATACCTACAACACTAAAGTACTGTAACCTGTCAAGCAGATGTTCCCACAAGGCCTAAATTCATTCAAGGGTTCCCATGGGGTAAAAGGCTGCCCTAGACTAAGAAGAGAGGAATTGTCTTGGGCAACACGTAAAATACACCGACAATAAGGATAGCTGATGAGCAGAAAAAGGCGGGCAGATCACAAGTAAATGATCACTAATATAGATAAAGTACCTATTTGAGTAATAAAACTTTTTTTTTATTATTATAAAAAAATATTTAAAAAAATCAATAAATAGAGAAGAGGGCAACGTAAAACTAGTGCAATGTTTGACACGGTTTTTGATAAACAAATGCATCAATATCTGGTTTGATGGATGTATTGGCGATTCTCAAGGTGCTCATCTGATATTTGTTGGTTATAATTTTGCCCTTCGCTAAGGGTTTGACACCTAAAATATCCATATTTACTCACCCAACGAATAAAATTCAAAGTACTAACAATAATTTACAAAGCCATCCATAACTCTGCCCCCAGCTACATCACTGACCTAGTCCCAAAATACCAACCAAACCGCCCTCTTCGGTCATCTCAAGACCTCCTGCTCTCTAGCTCCCTTGTCACCACCTCCCATGCTCGCCTCCAGGATTTCTCCAGAGCTTCTCCCATCCTTTGGAACTCCCTACCCCAATCTCTCAGACTGTCCCCTAATCTATCCATCTTTAGGCGATCCCTGAAAACCCTTCTCTTCAAAGAAGCCTATCCTGCTTCTAACTAACACTGTTTTACTTCCTCCATCAGCTCATCCCCCGCAGCTATTACCTTTTGTATCAATTGCCCCTTCCTTTTTAGATTGTAAGCAGGGCCCTCTGATTCCTCTTGTACCAAATACCAAATTGTAATGTAAATGTAATGTCTGCCCTCATGTTGTAAAGCACTGAGCAAACTGTTGGTGCTATATAAAACCTGTATTATTATAATAATAATAATAATAATAATATTCATGGTCTGAAGTAACTATTGGTACATTGAATAAAAGGGAATGGCCAATCAGTAGAAATCTTCCATGCAACCATTTTTTCGAGGGAGTTATAAACCAACCTGAAAAGACAGAGCCGCCATTGGTAATCTAGTCCTTTTAAACATGTATACAGGAGAGTAGTTCAGAACTCATTAGATTTTAGCTTGCTCCAGGGTCCATGACTCAGTGTCTGGTAAACCTGGGATCAGGATAACAAACCAGGAGCCTGAGGAGTTACAGCAAAGCTATGCTTTTCTTTAAGTCTCCAGACAGCAATAAAAAGCTGACAGAGGTTCAGTTTCTCTAACCAAAACCTAGGAAAAAAATCTTGGCTGGATTTGGGCTTTAACAAAGCAAAAATGATGGTCATCTCTACAAAAAAAAGACAACCTTGCCATTAACATGATACTAAACACACACTGTTTAATAGGGGTGCAACGGATCAAAAAACTCACAGATCAGATCATTCCTCGGATCAGAGTCACGGATCGGATCCTTTTTCGGATCAGCAAATAATAATTGAATTTGCAAAAACCTGTGAAAATGCCACCACAATATAGTCCCCACTGCAATATACATCTCCCCCACTGTAATATTGGCTGAGCATGGATGGGTATTGGCAGGGTATTGGCAGAGTAAGTATTGGCAGGGTAAGTATTGACAGGGTATGTGCTGCAGAGTATTGGCAGGGTAATTATTGCAGGGTATTGCTGGGATGGCTGTGGCTGCCATCAGATTTCTCCCCTCCACTGTACAGATCATTACAGAGAGGGGAAGAGAGGAACCGGCGTCATCATGACGCCGGTTTGTTTACAGGTGATTGCTCCGTCATTTGGCGGAGCGATCACATTGTAAACGCCGATGGGTGTACCAAGATGGCCGCCGCTCCGGAACTAGGCCGAAGCCACGGCCTTTCCTAAGGCCGAGACCGTGGAGCGCTCCGCGGATTGTGGCGTGTCCCGTTCGGATCTGTGTCGATCCGTTGCACCCTTACTGTTTAACCACTTCAGCCCCAGAAGATTTTACCCCGTTCCTGACATGAAACACTTTTTACAATTTGGCACTGCGTTGATTTAACTGACAATTACCGTATATACTCGAGTATAAGCCGAGATTTTCAGCCTCTTTTTTGAGGCTGAAAGTGCCCCCCTCGGCTTATACTCGAGTCATCGCTGTCTGCCCGCTCGATCAGCGTGTCGAGCAGACAGACAGCGGCCATTCTATGATTCAAAAGCCGCGCCTCCGGCTCCGCCTTCGCCTGTGATAGGCGGAACACTGAATTTCCCAGCAGCCTGTGTTCCGCCTATCACGGGCATCGTCTCATCCTCGTACTACGGACGAGGATGATACGACGTCCGTGATAGGCGGAACACAGGCTGCTGGGAAATTCAGTGTTCCGCCTATCACAGGCGAAGGAGGAGGCGCGGCTTTTGAATTTTACAATGGCCGCCGACGAAGAGGGCACGGGACGGAGGCAAGGCAAGGCACGGCACGGCACGGGACGGGACGGGACGGGACGGGACGAAGGCAAGGCAAGGCACGACACGGGACGGAGGCTCGGGACAAAGGCTCGGGACACAGGTAGGCTGGACACACACACACACACACACACACACACACACACACACACACATACACGGATGGAGACACACACACACACGGATGGATGGATGGATGGAGACACACACACACACAGGGATGGATGGATACACACACACACAGGGATGGATGGATGGAGACACACACACACAGGGATGGATGGATGGATGGATGGAGACACACACACACACACAGGGATGGATGGATGGATGGATGGAGACACACACACACAGGGATGGATGGATGGATGGACACACACACACACAGGGATGGATGGATGGATGGACACACACACACACAGGGATGGATGGACGGACACACAGGGATGGACGGACACACAGGGATGGACGGACACACACACAGGGATGGACGGACACACACACAGGGATGGACAGGCATGTCTCACCCTCGGCTTATACACGAGTCAATAAGTTTGCCAGTTTTTTTGGGGGTAAATTGGGGGCCTCGGCTTATATTCGGGTCGGCCTATACTCGAGTATATACGGTACGCGGCTGTTCGACACTGTACCTAAAACGGAATTAGCTCTATTTGTGGGGAGAAAAAAAAGATGCATTCTTTTTATGGTATTTGATCATCTCTGCAGTTTTTATTTTTTGCGCTATAAAAACCAAAAATAGAAGAAGAAGAAGAAGGGCGACACAAAAAAAAAAAAAAAAAAAAATGTATATAATATAATATAGATAAATAATAAAAAAAAATTGGGGATATTTATTATAGCAAAAAAGATATATATAAAATAATATATATCTTTTTTGCTATAATAAATATCCCCAATTTTTTTTTTTATTATTTAAAACACACCACACATTTCTTCATCAGTTTAGGCCAATATATATCCTTCTACGTGTTTTTGGTAAAAATCTCAATAAGCGTATATTGATTGGTTTGCGCAAAAGTTATAGCATCTGCAAACTAGGAGAAAGATTTATGGCATTTTTATGTTTTTTTTTACTAGTAATGGCAGTGATCTGCAGTTTTTAACAGTACTGCAACATTGCGATGGACAGGTCGGAGACTTTTGACACTTTTTTTGAGACCATTGGCATTTATACAGCAATCAGGGCTATAAAAATACGCTGATTACTGTGTAAATGTCACTGGCAGGGAAGGGGTTAACACTAGGGGGCAATCAAGAGGTTAATTGTGCGTTTCCCTCAGTGTGTTCTAACTGTATAGGGATAGGATTGACTAGGAGAGGAGCCATATCGTTTTTCCTACTTAGTAGGAACAAAGATATGGCTCCTTTCCTCTGACCGCACAGGGATTTGTGTGTTTACACACACTCGCACAACTCGCCATGCTATTGCACGTGCATGCGAATGCACATGGCCAGCGGTGATCGTGCCCGCCAGGCGTGTGCCCTCTGTTGGCCCAAATTGGGTAGGACGTTCTGCTGCAGTATACCTGCGTGACATGGTCGGGAACTGGTTAATTTACATTGTCCCTCCTATTTCTGCATGTGGATGATGATAGCACTAATTATTTTAATAAAAAAATAAATAAATAAATAAATAAATAAATAATAAAACCACACAAACACATACACACACACAAAATCAGTTTGTCTAATATTTTATATTAATTTACAATAAAATTAGAATTAAAGTGGTTGTAAACCCTTACAACCAACTTTGACCTACAGGTAAGCCTAGATTAAGGCTTACCTGTAGGTACAAAAAATATCTCCTAAACCTACACGGTTTAGGAGATATTTGCCTGAGCGCGCCGCTGTAAACGGTGATATGCCACTATTGGCGGCTCCTGTGCGCGTGCGTGACGTCATCGCGGCTTCGCCGAATGACAGCGGCGGAGCAGCGAGACTCACTGAGAAGATGGAGGCTCCGGACTACAGGGGACAGCGGTGACTTTGCTGGCTCCTGTGTCACGTAAGGGACACATAATGGGCTACTATGCGATGAATGAATGAATGAATGAAATACTTGTATAGCGCACAATGCGAACTGAATCGCCTCTAGGATGCATAGTAGTCCATTATGCTTTACCTTTGCAGGGAATCAAAAGAGGAAGTAAACCCATCAGGGTTTACTTCCTCTTTAAGTAAAAATCAGGGGTCGTCTTATATGCCAGTATATGAATGTCAGCCCGCTGGATGTGCATTAATGTCCGCGCTGAGCCAATCACGGCGATCGATGTATTCTATTAATGAATACAAAGCCTGCTCGGATTGGCAGAGGTTGTAATATCATCAGACAGTTGGAAGGGGGTCGTCTTGTATGACAAGTATATTTCAAAAGCAACGTTTTAGCTGGAAAATTAAGGGGATTGCCTTTTATGCCAGCAAATATGGTACAGAGTAAAAATATAATCCATAAATGGTTATAAATTGTCATACAAATATATACAGTGTTTGAAATCAAATCTATTATTATTTTGTGGAAATAACACATGTGGGCAGATTTCTGCCAGTCACATGCTGTTACGCCCCTCCTGCCTGTGTTTTAGACTAAGATGGAAGTGAAGCCTCCATCAATCTACATGTAATATCCCACCCCTATTATGTTTAGCTGGTTAGTGGGCATGGAGGAGGAGGGACGGAGGGCTGTCATTTACCACTGTGTATACGCCCGCATGTGTGACTCTATAGTCACATGGGCTACTCAGATGTGATAGGGAGAAAATTCTCAGCATAGAAACTCACTGAAAACTGAGCATGTGCAGAGTTGCCATCACAGCTGCAAAATCCTTAGCTGAATTAGGGACATGAACAGAAGGTGGAGAAAGAGCAGCAGGATCAGTTTTTTTTTCGCACAAAATAAATACACAAAATAAATCCCAAACTGACGGAATACAGCATGCATTCCACCCTTTATTGATAGTTTTTTTATAATGTGGGTTTAGTGACACTTTACCCACTTCAGCCCTGGATCATTTGGCTGGCCAAAGACCAGAGCACTTTTTGCGATTGAGCAATGCGTCGCTTTAACTGACAATTTCGCGGTCGTGCGACATGGCTCCCAAACAAAATTGTCTTTTTTTCCCCACAAATAGAGCTTTCTTTGGGTGGTATTTGCTCACCTCTGCAGTTTTAAATTTTTTGCGCTATAAACAAAAAAAAGCAACGATTTTGAAAAAAAAAAAAAAAGCTTTTAATATACCCCAAAAATATATTAAAAAAACAAAACAAAAAAAAAACGTTTTTTTTTTTTCCTCAGTTCATACATATTCTAAAAAAATTTTTATACCAAAATCACAATAACCGTTTATTGATTGGTTTGCGCAAAAAGTTATAGCGTCTACAAAATAGGGGATCGTTTTATGGCATTTTTATCATGACTGCGACATTATGGTGGACACATCGCACACTTTTGCCGTGATTTTGGGACCATTCGCATTTATACAGGGATCAGTGCAATTAAAAATGCATTGATTACTGTGTAAATGTGACTCGCAGTGAAGGAGTTAACCACTAGGTGGTGCTGTAGGGGTTCCTAGGGAGCGATTCCAACTGTGGGAGGAGAGGGGCTGTGTGCGACACGTCACTGATCACCGCTCCAGATTACAGTTAGCTGTGATCAGTGTCATTAGGCAGAATGGGGAGATGCTTGTTTACATTTGCATCCCCTTGTTCTTCCTCACCGTGAGATGATCGCGGGTATCCCCACGGATAATCTAGTCCGCGGGACCCGCTATCACGGTCGCGGAGCGCCCGCAGGCCGCCTCTTAAAGGGCCATGTACAGGTATGTTAATCTGCCTGTACGCGCCCTTCTGTTGCAGCATATATGTGTGAGGCGGTCAGGAAGTGGTTATCGTTCTATATATATATAGTGAGATCTTCAAATAGAACACAGACCCAGATGTGACACTAGGCCTGCTAGTATCCAAATACATCCTCTTTGTATGCGACAGCTCAGCAATGTCTTACTGCACAAGGTCCATTTGACCTGATTTCAGTATGTCACCATGTGACATTTTTCTCTATTGTCATGGCACTGTGGGCAGATGTTTTCACACCAAAAGGCAGTTGCAGCCTTAAGCACGATCTGAAAAAGTCAAATTACTTTTCCACAAAAATGCTGACAGCTCATCTTTAAAATGCAGGTTACTCAGATAGCATCTTTTGGCAGTTGTCCTTGCTGCTCAAGAGTAAGGATTCATATGTACACTGGATGAATTCCCAGCAAGGTAAGTCTTTATTCCATTAAACAGAAAATGGTACAGCGTGTCTCTTGTGTAATCAAAAATCTAACCTGTTAATTAACAAAGCACTTGTGTTCCCGAACAGGGACAGCATGACGGGAGGACATGGCTTACGGTGGTTAAAGAAAATCTATTATGAAAATTTCCATTTTGTTTCACACAGATGGTAATTTCAATAAAACTATATCGTTTTTCCATCAGTGAAATAGAACACCACATGTGGTGGCATTCAAACAGACACTTGGGCCTGTTAATCATTAGGCCTTGCGTAAAAGAAAGTGCGTTACCTATGGCAACCAGATCACAGTTATTATAATACAGAATTTAAACTGGGCCAACAGTTAGCGCAGCCCTTTACAAAATAAAATAACAGTACATTTACAATATGATCCAATGCAAATGTTTATAATAAAATAAAAAAGTTATGTTTGCAAAGAAAGAAAAAAAAAAAACACCCTCTTTGTGATAAGATTTCCCTTCTGTAAATTATTTTTAATATTGCAGTACACCACAATACATACCCTGTTTCCCCTAAAATAAGACCTAGCGTGAGTGTCGGTGATGGCTGCAATATAAGCCCTACCCCCCAAATAAACCCCACCCCATTTCCCCAAAAATAAGCCCTACCCTGAGAATAAGACATAGAAGGACTTTAACTAGGGCTTATTTGGGGGGTAGGGCTTATATTGCAGCCATCGTCGACAATCACGCTAGGTCTTATTTTAGGGGAAACAGGGTAGCTTCCCTCCTATAGTGTGCTGCAGCACAGGTACATGGTCCACTATGATTGTTGGTTGGAATGCCATTCCATTTCATGGCACTGCTATGCACTGAGGATCCCTTAATATCAAACACTGACCCAGGGCAATATATCCACTTAGATTGTAAGCTTTAACGAGTAGGGCTCTCTCATTCCTACTGTTTTAAAGCGTATTGTAGTTGTACTGTCTACCCCCCAAGTTGTAAAGCACCACGTAAACTGTCGGCGCTATATAAATCCTGCACACATTACTGCAACACACAGGTCTGAATGGACCCTGGTAGGCAACGCACCTATGCTGCAAAGCACCACAAAGTACAAGCTATGCGTTGTGGTGCAAAACTTCCTATTCACGTCTATTTTATCGCATCCTAAAGTTGTGCTGTCGGCACATTGAAAAAGCCTTAAAAAAGTAGGACTATAGGTTAAACATTCCCCCCCCCCCCCCGCCAATTTGGATAGAGTGAGGGAGGGTCATGACACCTGTCAGTTTATTTTTTTTGCCGTCTGTGCCCAATTAGGGAGATTTCCCTTCACTTCCCGTCCCAAAGCCAAAACAGGAAGTGAGAGGAAATTCCTGAAAATGAAAGGAATAGCTTGGTGACTCCCAGGTCACCAGAACTTGTGTCCCCAATGGAAGATTTCCTCTGGGGACATGTGGCATTTTCTTTTACTTTCACCATCAATGATAATGGTAAAACAGGACAAATAGAGGAAGTGAATCTCCCTAATGGCAACACAGCAATAAACACCGACATGTTCTCATCGCTCTCCACTCTATACAAAAAAAGTTTTGCCTTTAGTTTTTACTTTTAAGTGGTTGAAAACCCTTACATATACCCAGTGAAATGACAGGTCCCAGGTGATACACAAAGATGAAACAAATCCTCCTACATAAAGCTGTACCTGTTTACCTGCAGCCTCTTTACATCTGTTTAAAGTGCTGAATTTAAAAGCTTGTCTGAGAATTCAGGAAAAAAAAAAAAAAGGGAAGAAGAGGTTGGAGCGCTGAAGTTACACTCTGTTCAATTGTCAGAAGTGACTCAGACAACAAAAGTTGTAGTTAGTGCTCTTAATTGAGACAAGTACACATTATAGAGGGGTATGCTTTGTTCATAAGTCATGTCTGATCTCTCACATCATAGGATAGAGATATTATATATATATATATATATATATATATATATATATATATATATATATATATATATACACATATATACATATACACACACAATTTAGCACACACCCTAGAGCAGTGATGGCGAACCTCGCCACTCCAGAAGTTTTGAAACTACATTTCCCATGATGCTCAACTGCACTGCAGAGTGCTTGAGCATTAGGGGAAATGTAGTTCCAAAACATCAGGGGTGCCAAGATTTGCCATCACTGCCCTAGAGAATAAAATAGAGATTGTTGTCAATACTTTGTGTGTGTGTGTGTGTGTGTGTGTGTGTGTGTGTGTGTGTGTGTATATATATATATTTTATTTTATTTTTTTTGGGGGGGGGGGGGTCTAAGTAATTTTCTAGCAAAAACAAAATTGATTTTAACTTGTAAACAACAAGTGTTAGAAACCGGTACATTTCTTTGGCCTGTAGCCACATCGTGGGTCTGTTGAAAATGAATTGGCAACTCATCACAGCAATCACCAAAACTGTACACATAGGTGTAAACAGGCCCTTAAAGATACTACTAGTGGCTTATTTCTAGTCCCATATATCCATAGCCCCTCTATGTAGTCATCTATCAGGAATTTCAATGCTGAGCAAACAACTTGAAGTGACATCAGTGTGGATAGCTCGCCATCACAAATAGTTCTTCCAGTAATTTTCACACACTACAAAGGGATAGTCTTTAACACTTGATATTCCCTACACTAGTAAATGCAAGTTCAGTAATGCATATAAACAGAACAATCTGCTTAGCCAATAGATGGTTAAAAAGCACACATAAAAGTTGACCCTTGCATAGATGTGCGCAGCCTGTTGCATTAGGCTCCATGCACACTGAAGCTGATAAACTGCAGTTTATTGGCGTTTGGGCGTTTTTTGTAAAAGCCCATAAACTCCACTCTATGTTAGCCTATGTGTTCATGCACACATGGACGTTTTTCAGCTTTAATGAGCAGTGGAGTTTATGGGCTTTTTTCTGAACGCCAGAAATTCGCGTTCAAAGTGCCGTTTTTCAGCGGCAAAAAACGACAAACGCTCATTAACGCTCGTTCATTAGTGTTCGGCATTCTATTTTTCAATGCATTGTGGGATTTTTGGAGTGTCCTCTGTGTATTTTTATAAAAAACGCCCATTAACGCTAACGCTGTAAAACGCTCATTAACGCTCATTAACGCTAGTATAAAACGCTGTTAAAAGCAGGTTTTTCAACCAGCGTTTTCTGCCAGCAATCTGGCGTCCAGAAATAGCTTTTTTGAGCTTCAGTGTGCATGGAGCCTTAGGGTTTGCACTCCAAAGCTCAAACACATCTGTGCAATTGTGCATATATACTGACGTGTCAGTAGAGCAGTGGACAGTGTCAGTAGGGCACAGAACGGTGTTGGTAGTTTTTATTTTTGTTATTTAATTTTTTACAATTTTACTTCATACATTATTTTTCACAATTTTATTTAGGAGCCCCATAAGGGGACTTTAGTGAAATCAGGAGTTTAAACAGGGGGAATCTGCACTACACAGGGTGATTAGGGTGTGCCCAGGCACACCAGGCACACCTATGAGCCCTTGTACACAATCACAAGACTGCTGAATTGATATCAATGCTGTAGGCATTCAGAACATTTGGCCATGGAGACAACCAAGATTTCTGATGTACGTGGGTCATGCAGATCAGAGTCAATCTCCAATATGCCTTTATATTACATTGAGGTACATTTACGTTACAATGTAAACCAACATAAATTCCTTACACAAGATAATCCTAATACCCAGTTGTGTTTGGGCTTTCACTGAGCAATGTGGATTACAGTATTAATCATGAACACAACTCCAAATTCATTGCAAACATTTGTGTTCTCCAAGTATACTTTATACCAGGGGTCTCCAACTGGCGGCCCTCCAGCTGTTGCAGAACTACAAGTCCCATCATGCCTCTGCCTATGAGAGTCATGCTTGTAACTGTGAGCCTTGCAATGCCTCATAGGAATTGTAGTTCTGCAGCCAGGGGGCCACCAGTTTGAAACCCCTGCTTTACACCAATATGATAACTATTCTCCAAATTTAAAAGGGTCACAAGCAAAATCATAAAAAAATTATATTTTACATGCATTCGTAACAGTTGAATATATATTACATACACTTTGTTTAGACACAATTACGAAAAACTACCTTTACTTAACATATAAATACAATACACAGAACTGTGACATGTCCCCACTGTATGTAAAGAGATGCAGCCCTCCAATCATGCTGGAAGTAGTCCAGTAGTTGCCAACTGTCCCCTAGTTCCAACGACAGTCATAAATCTTAAAGCTGGCCATTCACCAACATCCATATTAAAAACAGCATGGATGGTTGAATCTTCAGCACCGGTGTTCTGTCAAATTAGCCAACTCGTCAGAAGCTCAAACCATGTCACTTCCGGTTTCTTTAAACCAGGGATATGCAATTAGCAGACCTCCAGCTGTTGCAAAACTACAAGTCCCATCATGCCTCTGCACCTGGGTGTCATGCTTGTGGCTGTCACAGTCTTGCTATTCCTCATGGGACTTGTAGTTCTGCAATGGCTGGAGGTCCGCTAATTGCATATCCCTGCTTTAAACCATCAGTAATTGGAGATTTTGACTAATTGCTGTTTGGATACAACACCGGCAACCTAGTACAGTCTGGTACAGGAAGTTTTAGCGTTTTGACATAACAACAGCTAATGAAGGCAAAGTTGTCACCGCCTCGGGGCAGCCATTTTGTTGGCTAATATCGAAGAGTAACAATATCCATAGCCCCTCTATGTAGTCATCTATCAGGAATTTTGGTAAGTGGACCTGTCAGCACCACTTGAGTTGTCAAGTTGTTTTTTTTTCAGTTGACTTGTTGAAGTTGCTGGGTGGATAATATCGTGCACCGGACTGTATTTAGTTGCTGGTGTTGTGTCCAAACAGCAATTCCTCAAAATCTGCAATTACTGATGGTTTAAAGAAACTGAAAGAGAAGTAGGTTGAGTTTTTGCAGAGTTGGCCATTTTGACAGAACATCAGTTATTGTATTCTGACAAACAACACAGCGTCATCAGAATACCAGAATAATGCCTGTTCTGATTGGATGCAGCTGTTGTGCGGCTGAGATTTTTCCACCCAGCAACTTCAACAAAAGTCAACTGAAAAAAACAACTTGACAACTCGAGTGGTGCTGACGGGTCATCTTACCAAACAAATTTCATCCAATTTAGCAGGAATCGACCAAAATTCGCTCTCTGTATGGCCAGCTTAAGGATATAGTCACACCAGCTTCCTGCGATTTGGTTATTTTAGCGCAACAGAAATTATCTGTGACGTATAAACAAACGATATGCTTTCTAAAACCAAAGTTCTTCATCATTTATATGCATTTGCCTTTACATTTAGAGTAGCTAATCTGACCCTGGACACACAAAATTCTTCATATTCTAAAACACAACTAAACTGAACGCACCGAATCGCAGGTAAGTGTGAATTACATCAGTTAAATGTTATTATGTTTTTATATGCATTTAGAAATGTCCTATAAATACAATTAAACACATACAGTATAATAACAGGTTTGAGGAATGGGGCCTTCGCTATCCCAAAAATAGTTTTTCAGCTCTGACCAAATAAAATTATAAAATGCCACTTTTCTACATTTAGACTGTAATTCACATTTTTATTAAAGAACCACAAATAAAAAAACAAAGACAAAACCAAAGAGAAAAACCATTGGAATGCTAGAACCAGTAATTCGCGTATATATATCTGTTCTAGGGCCCTTCAATCACACCTAACTTCCTGAGATGGGGCAGCAGAAAGCTCATAGGCAAATAACATGGCACCAGTTACAGAATTAATATGCAAAAAAAAAAAAAAGTTGGTTAAACCCACAAGTACTTTTTTTTTTTTTTAAGCATTACTTTCTTTAAAATCGCTTGTCAAAAAAAAAAAAAAAAACAATGCTATAATTTGGAGAGTTTGGTGGTCAGCAGATTCCTGCGGCTTGCGGCACACTTGTGTGAAATCAGTTGCAACTGCTCGGCCTAGTTTCATTCTGAACTGGTTATCTGTCCCTAGTCACGGGTAACCGCTGGGATGTGGAGATACATAGGAACAGCAATGGAAAGCCCCAAATCCTGTCAGCCTGCTATTGCTTTGAACAGGCTAAGCAACCACAAGAATCTCATGGTCCTAATCATAAAAGTGTGAATGAGACCCAATGGGGGATGTACAACTGGGAAGGAACGAGGGGCAACTGGGATGAAGACAGGGACAACCGAGAAGGAATGGGGGGCAACTGGGATGGAGACAGGGACAACCAAGAACTACAGAAGAAACAAGGGACAACTGAAAAGAAACAAGACACAACTGAGAATCTGAGAAAGGAGGGAGCGAGGGACAACCTGAGAAGGTACGAGGGACAACCTGAGAAGGAACACTCTGAGAAGGAACACGGGACAAAAAGAACACCAACCAAGAAGGAACAGGGAGCAACTGAGAATCTGATAAGGAGCGAGGGACAACTGAGAATCTAAGAAGGAGCGTGGGACAACTGAGATGACAAGAACGCCAACCAAGAAGGAACAGGGGGCAACTGAGAATCTGAGAAGGAGCAAGGGGCAACAGACGAAAAGAACGCCAACCAAGAAGGAACAGGGGGCAACTGAGAATCTGAGAAGGAGCGAGGGACAACTGAGAATCTAAGAAGGAGCAAGGGACAACTGAGAATCTGAGAAGGAGCGTGGGACAACTGAGATGACAAGAACGCCAACCAAGAAGGAACAGGGGGCAACTGAGAATCTGAGAAGGAGCGAGGGGCAACAGACGAGAAGAACGCCAACCAAGAAGGAACAGGGGGCAACTGAGAATCTGAGAAGGAGCGATGGGCAACAGACGAAAAGAACACCAACCAAGAAGAAACAGGGGGCAACTGAGAATCTGAGAAGGAGCGAGGGACAACAGACGAAAAGAACGCCAATCAAGAAGGAACAGGGGGCAACTGAGAATCTGAGAAGGAGCGAGGGGCAACAGACGAAAAGAACGCCAACCAAGAAGGAACAGGGGGCAACTGGGATGGAGACAGGGACAACTAAGAACTCAGAAGAAACAAGGGACAACTGAAAAGAAACAAGACACAACTGAGAATCTGAGAAAGGAGGGAGCGAGGGACAACCTGAGAAGGTACGAGGGACAACCTGAGAAGGAACACCCTGAGAAGGAACACAGGACAACATGAGAAGGAACACGGGACAAAAAGAACACCAACCAAGAAGGAACAGGGAGCAACTGAGAATCTGATAAAGGAGCGAGGGACAACTGAGAATCTAAGAAGGAGCGAGGGACAACTAAGAATCTAAGAAGGAGCGTGGGACAACTAAGAATCTAAGAAGGAGCGTGGGACAACTAAGAATCTAAGAAGGAGCGTGGGACAACTGAGATGACAAGAACGCCAACCAAGAAGGAACAGGGGGCAACTGAGAATCTGAGAAGGAGCGAGGGGCAACAGACGAAAGGAACGCCAACCAAGAAGGAACAGGGGGCAACTGAGAATCTGAGAAGGAGCGAGGGGCAACAGACGAAAAGAACGCCAACCAAGAAGGAACAGGGGGCAACTGAGAATCTGAGAAGGAGCGAGGGGCAACAGGCGAGAAGAACGCCAACCAAGAAGGAACAGGGGGCAACTGAGAATCTGAGAAGGAGCGAGGGGCAACAGACGAAAAGAACACCAACCAAGAAGAAACAGGGGGCAACTGAGAATCTGAGAAGGAGCGAGGGACAACAGACGAAAAGAACGCCAATCAAGAAGGAACAGGGGGCAACTGAGAATCTGAGAAGGAGCGAGGGGCAACAGACGAAAAGAACGCCAACCAAGAAGGAACAGGGGGCAACTGGGATGGAGACAGGGACAACTAAGAACTCAGAAGAAACAAGGGACAACTGAAAAGAAACAAGACACAACTGAGAATCTGAGAAAGGAGGGAGCGAGGGACAACCTGAGAAGGTACGAGGGACAACCTGAGAAGGAACACCCTGAGAAGGAACACAGGACAACATGAGAAGGAACACGGGACAAAAAGAACACCAACCAAGAAGGAACAGGGAGCAACTGAGAATCTGATAAAGGAGCGAGGGACAACTGAGAATCTAAGAAGGAGCGAGGGACAACTAAGAATCTAAGAAGGAGCGTGGGACAACTAAGAATCTAAGAAGGAGCGTGGGACAACTAAGATGACAAGAACGCCAACCAAGAAGGAACAGGGGGCAACTGAGAATCTGAGAAGGAGCGAGGGGCAACAGACGAAAGGAACGCCAACCAAGAAGGAACAGGGGGCAACTGAGAATCTGAGAAGGAGCGAGGGGCAACAGACGAAAAGAACGCCAACCAAGAAGGAACAGGGGGCAACTGAGAATCTGAGAAGGAGCGAGGGGCAACAGGCGAGAAGAACGCCAACCAAGAAGGAACAGGGGGCAACTGAGAATCTGAGAAGGAGCGAGGGGCAACAGACGAGAAGAACGCCAACCAAGAAGGAACAGGGGGCAACTGAGAATCTGAGAAGGAGCAAGGGGCAACAGACGAAAAGAACACCAACCAAGAAGGAACAGGGGGCAACTGAGAATCTGAGAAGGAGCGAGGGACAACTGAGAAGGAACTAGGGAGAACCAGAAGGAACTAGGAACCAAGCCCAGAGAAGGAATGAGGGCCAACCAAGAAGGAACAAGAGACAACTGAGAAGGAAAGTCCCTTGTGGGAGGTATGTGAAAAGAGAGTGAGCTGCAAAGTGCTGTCTCAGCATAGCAGTGGCATGCTGGGAGGTGTAGTGGTGAAGTTAGGGCAGGCTGTGTGTACACTAGGCCTGGTGTCATTGCTGTGTGTAGAAGGAAGCTGTGTCACCCAGCTGACAAAGTTGCTGTTTCTTGGCAGCTCTGTGCCCCCCGGAGCCGCATTGCTCTGTGCTCCTCATGACTGATCTCAGCCCCTTCTACAGGAATAATAATAATAATAATGATAATAATAATGATGACGACGATGATCGGAGGGTTTGAGCCTGCAGGCCACTCATGGGGAGAAGTTGTAATGTGCGCAGCAGCCAAGACTTTCCCGGCAAATGGAGAGAGCACAGGGAGGGGAGAGCGGCCCCAAATCCGGCCACAACTCCACCAATCGTGACTTGTCACCGATCCGTCCTCCGATGTGTGCCCGGCACCCCTCCCCCTCTCCCGGCGTGCACTGATCGCCCGGAGTGCCGCACACATCATCATCATCACATTTCCTGATGCAGAGCAGAAAAATAAAACATGAAGGCGATGATCCGGCAGCCATAGGATCCCGGTGTCAGCTGCAGTCTTACCTCCAGATCCATCATGGCTGTGGCCAGCCCCGTGTGATCCCAGTGATCTCCGGACACACACACTGTAGATCCACCCCAGTCCCGGCTCTATAAATCCAGCGATCCCTATTCTCCTCCCCGGAAAGGATCCGTCTAGAGAAGATGTCTGTCTGGAGCGGCTCCCCTCTGCTCTGCACGGCTTTGGAGAGCAGCAAGTTTGTGATTGTGCTTTGCTTGGCTCCTTCTGTGTCTGTGATTCTGCAAGAGATTGATGGCACCGATCCAGCCAAGGCTTACACCAAACAAATAGCTTTCACATTTCTCCCTGGGCTTTCCTTAAAGGGACCTGCTCCCTTTTCTTCTTCCTCACTTCTCTCATGGTGTACAGCACTGATCACACAAAGATCACACACAGATCACACACTGATTACACAAAATGATCACTCACAGATCACCAACTGATCACTCACAGATCACACACTGATTACACAAAATGATCACTCACAGAGCACCAACTGATCACTCACAGATCACACACTGATCACTCACAGATCACACACTGATCACTCACAGAGCACCCACTGATCACTCACAGAGCACCCACTGATCACTCACAGAGCACCCACTGATCACTCACAGATCACACACTGATCACTCACAGATCACACACTGATCACTCACAGAGCACCCACTGATCACTCACAGAGCACCCACTGATCACTCACAGAGCACCAACTGATCACTCACAGATCACACACTGATCACTCACAGAGCACCCACTGATCACTCACAGAGCACCCACTGATCACTCACAGATCACACACTGATCACTCACAGAGCACCCACTGATCACTCACAGATCACACACTGATCACTCACAGATCACACACTGATCACTCACAGATCACCCACTGATCACTCACAGAGCACCCACTGATCACTCACAGATCACACACTGATCACTCACAGAGCACCCACTGATCACTCACAGATCACACACTGATCACTCACAGATCACACACTGATCACTCACAGATCACACACTGATCACTCACAGAGCACCCACTGATCACTCACAGATCACCAACTGATCACTCACAGAGCACCCACTGATCACTCACAGAGCACCCACTGATCACTCACAGAGCACCCACTGATCACTCACAGAGCACCCACTGATCACAGACAGATCACACACTGATCACCAACGGATTGCATATTGATCACCCACTGATCACCGCAGATCACACACTGATCACCCACGGATCACACACTGATCACCCACGGATGGCCCACTGATCACCCACAGATCCCCTTCTGCCTGCAAACTTTCATTCTACAATCTCATCCCCATTTCACATCATACAATCTCATCTCCATTTCACACCATACGCTACACAATCTCATCGCTATTTCACACCAGACACCATACAATCTTATCCCCGTTTCACACCAGACACCATACAATCTCATCCCCGTTTCACACCACACATCATACAATCTCATCCCCGTTTCACACCACACATCATACAATCTCATCCCCGTTTCACACCACACATCATACAATCTCATCCCCGTTTCACACCACACATCATACAATCTCATCCCCGTTTCACACCACACATCATACAATCTCATCCCCATTTCACACCACACATCAGAACTTGTTTTACTTTTTCCCCAGCAGTTCCGGTCTTATTCCCACCATGATGAGTGTGTTAAAGCTCATTCACACCAAACCCACCCCCCCACCCATGTAAAAACGCATACGCACTGGTGTGCAGGGGCAGTGCGATGCGTTGATACAATGCATCACAATGCATTAATATTGCAGCTGTGCATAGTAACCAATCAGCTTCCAACTTCCGGTTGTTCAATAAAGCTTTTACAATAAAACCTGGAAGCTGATTGGTTACTATGCACAGCTGCACCAGATTCTGTTTGCTCCAGTCTTAGTAAATCTCCCTCAGTGTTTACTTTTATTTTAGGCCCTTTGGTCCCTTTCAAACGGAGCGGATCCGTTCAAGCGGATCTGACTGCTCAGCGAGGGGATCTCTCCATTGAGCAGTCGGGTGACAGGTCCATGTCATGGATGCAAACAGACTGCATGTCTGTTACCATTCGAATCCGCCGAATGAATGGTGAACATATCCCCATACCTCTGTCCTTAGCAAGCCAGATTGGATTGGATGTGGGAGGGTGTCAGCGGGACACGTCCGCTGACATCTGTCGCCCCATTGAGAACAATGGCTGGTCCGCCTAAAAAAAAAATAGGAGGACCCAATCGGTCCACTGGTGTTTAAGGGGCCTTTCAGATGTGCTTTCTGATCAGGTCCACCTGTCAATTTTTCAGGCAGACTTGATCAAGAATGCAGCCTTATGGAAAGTAAACAGACTTGTGTCTGTCATCACTCGCTTACGGGCAAGTCCATCCAGATCCAGAAAAAAAATGGAAAAGGTCTTAAATGTGAGGAATCTGTAGTAGCCTGATGTAAACAGTCACCAGAGTCCAATTACAGCTGGTTGCCCATAGAGCTATCACGGGTCTGTCCGTGTCCATCAGGACGGGCACAGGTATGAAAACACTTACATCTGTCCTGTTTTGCTCTGAATCAGCAAGGGATCCATTCAGATACCCTGCTGACCGGAGCAGACCCTGCTCTGCGTGAAAGAGTCTTTATATTAATTAGGGGTCATTTACATTTGTGATGGGGGAAGACCCCACAGATGATCCACACTTCTACTACACCTCAACTGCTCCCCCATTTATTATAGAGGCAGCAGCCTGGGGTGTACACATCCCACAACCGCAATCCTTTGCTTCACAACCACAACAGGAAATATAGCCCCCATCGCATTCTGTGGGCAGTATCGCCTGCCAAGTAGAACCCATTAAAGTGAAATTGCCAACGCTGCAACCACTCTGCATGGTTGCAATGCAGTTGTTCAATATTTAGGGGCTTAAAGCGCAGGTTCACACAAAAATTGAACCTCCGCTTTTCGGATCCCCCCCCCAGTTTCACATTTGGCACCTTTCAGGGGAGAGGGGGGTGCAGATACCTGTCTAATGCCCTGTACACACGGTCTGACTTTCCGACATGTGCGATCGGATCGTGTTGTTGGAAAATCTGATCGTGTGTGGGCTCCATCTGACTTTTTCCATCGGAATTTCCGACACACGAAGTTTGAGAGCAGGATCTAAAATTTTCCGACAACAAAATCCGATCGTTTAAATTCCAATGGTGTGTAGACAATTCCAACAGACAAAGTGCCAGGCATGCTCAGAATAAATTAAGAGACCACAGCTATTGGCTCCTGGCCCGTTTATAGTCCAGATGTACGTGTTGTACGTCACCTCATTAAGAACGATCGGATTTTACGACAATTTTGTCTGACCGTGTGTATGCAAGACAAGTTTGGCACAAAATCCGTCAGAAAAAATCTGATGGATTTTGTTGTCGGAATGTCCGGCCGTGTGTACAAGGCATAAGACAGGTATTTGCACCCACTTCTGGGCATAGACTGGGAGTCTATGCCTCTTCCTGTCCTGCCGCGCTGTCTGCTGGGACACACATGGATCCCAGAGACAGCAGGGACCATTTGGGTTGCTCTGCGCAACTTGCGCATGAGCAGTAGGGAACCGGGAAGTGAAGCCGCAAGGCTTCATTTCCTGATTTCCTTACCGAAGATGGCGGCGGCAGCATCCGAGGACCAAGGGACGGTTCGGCCTCGGGTGCCGACATCGCTAGACCCTGGGAAAGGTGAGTGTCCTTATTTTAAAAGTCAGCAACTGCAGTATTTGTAGCTGCTGACTTTAAAAAAAAAAACATTTTCGTGGGACTCCCGCTTTAAAGCAAATGGTGAACAGGCAATGCAACGTCTCCTTACCGCCTGTCCAGAGCTCACTGAAGAGCAATCCAAACACAGATCACAATTCAGAGAGAAAAGCAGGTGTACACAAGGTCTTAAAGTGTGAAAAAAATTTAAATTTATGTCTATGCATTTGTGTCCGTGCAACCACTGCACCCCAATAGACATGAATTGTACTACCTGTATACAGATGCATGAAGTATTCTGAATGGGAAAAGACGGCCCCTCACATGGGTATCCAGATAGACATGAGGCCTTAGGCCTGATCTACACCTATGCTTTTTTGGTGCTTTTTGCATTTTGCAGATTTGCACTACAGTCCATTTAACGTGGTTTCCTGTGTTCCATAGGAAACCACGTTAAATGGACTGTAGTGCAAATCTGCAAAATGCACGTTCTGTAGTGCAAAATGCAAAAAGCACTAAAAAATGCATAGGTGTGAATCCAGCCTTTTTTTAGACATACTGTATATGAATGCATGGAATTATTTTTCAATGGCGTCATCCACACTGTGCATTTATCTACATTTAGGTGTGGTCACTTTAGCGAAAATAGAATCCAGTGTATCCAGGATCAAGTTTAGATACTCTAAATGGGGCTAAATATATGTAAACGAGTGTGAACATGGCCAAAAGTATTGCAGACATATTTAAATTAAGGAAAAAGTGATCTGGGAGGGGGAAAAAAATTATATATACTTCTGAGATGACTAATTGCAGGAGTGCCAATGTGGTATGATGCCTAATTGCAGGAGTGCCAATGTGAATGATGCCTAAATATGTATTTATTGATTACAGGTATTTATGTAGTGCAGAGAATTCATGCAGTGTTTTACATATCATTACTTCATATCAGTCCCTGTCCTCAAGGAGCTTGCAATCTAAAGACTCATGTAGGCTGCAAAGTCAGCCAGACTGGGGAGTACACATGCCCTGACAAAACTGATATGTCACATTTTGTGGGCAGTGCGAATTACGACCTGTTCAGGTAAATGAGGCTGCGCCACCCTGCAAAACCATGTAATGCATGTGGTTGTGGTGCAACATTCACAGGGTTAATCAGGCAGTGAGTAGGTGATATATTGCCTCCTTACCACCTGTCAAACGCTTCTGAAAAACGATCCACCACACATTTCTTTTCTGAGGTGCAACAATGAAAAGTGGGCACATCACAGTACCCACTATATGGGATTGTGGCGGCCACAGCTATATAAAAAAATAAATTCTTATTTTGAATGTCACGAGTATTTTAGGCGGGAAACACGAGTCCTTCTGGAAGCTTCTCCACACGTGTAATGGAGGCTATAGAAGGACTCCACACGAAGGCTCCCATCACATTTGACCTGGATCGGCTTGGCGAGCTCCCCTCTCTCCCACCCTGTCGCAGTACCTCTTATGTGGTTTTGTCACCCTTGAATCAAGGGAAGACTTCTGCTTGAATTAATTATTTGATGTTATGCGCTCAAGTTCTATGACTGATACACACACATATATTTTTTTTTTTTTTTATGTATATTTTGTAGCTTTAAAGATTTATTTATTTATGAATTTAATAAAATTTACTTGCCTCAGCTTGTATACCAATAAAGGTGCTGCGGCCAATTTTAGTACCAAAATCTTTGTACGATGGTTTATTTCTTCAGGTTTTATTATTTTATTTGGGTTAAAGCGATTGTAAACCCAGTCTAGCAAGTTTCTTTTAAATTAATCCATGCAGCCTGCAGTTTTATGTTCTCTGTGTCTATGTCTTCTTACCTGCTTGTTTTTTGTGTAATTCGTAGTTTTCTTTTTCATGACATCACTGGCGCATGTGCTTTCGTCCCCATTTTTCCAACAAGCTTTTCATGCCAGAAAAAAGGCTGTGTATATGCCGGGGCTGTGTCATTTCCCTAGGTCGATGTCAGCCCCAAGATCCCACAACACTTCTCCGTTCCCCATTCATGATGTTGTGGTGGTCATGGAGGAGGCCATAGCACCCATTTGCTTCAAGCTATTCCAGGAAACGTGTGCAATGGGAATATTCTACTTAAACCTAGCGCAAGGGCCGTACCTCACATGTAGAGATGAGCTTGGGTTTCCTCTGAACTCATCTTCAAACTTCAAACCCATGCTCTTCTTTTTACTTCAATGAACTGTTGTTGAACTTGTTTATATTAGATCTTCAGTATCAAACATGGTGTGGCCTGCTCTCTCCTGTTTATGCAGCCTGTGTGGAGTACGTGTTTCTAGTAAAAGACTTGCTTGTAGTTATGCATAAAAACATGTCAAAAATGCACAAAAACAAATTAGCTGCTTAATTGCCTTTGGGGGTCAATGCACTAAAACACTTACAACATACATTATATTATTGTAATCCTGTAGAGGGAGGCATTATATTGTGCTCTGTGAGGGAGATGTATTTAGAATTTGCCAGATACAGTCAATTTGGGAGCTATTAAACAAGGAAAACACTTAGCGCTCGTATTTGGGGAAGAGACCCTGGGAATATGGAGGAACCACAGGACAAAGTTGATTCCAGTGTGGGGCTTTTCACCCTTGCAGGGGTACATCTCTTTGGTGAGGGGGAACATGCTTGAAAATTCACCAATTTTTACTTATCACAGTATTCACTCAAGCACCAGTCACTTTTTTGAAGATCACTTATGTGAATTTATGAACTGTGATTTTATTTTTTGTTGAAATTGTTTTATTTGTATTTCACATTTGCCTGTTTTATATTGAACATTTTATTTCAGGATGCAGTTATTAATTTGTTGTTTTGCACTACTAGCACTTTGAGCACTTTATTCATTTTTATCTCTTGTCAGTAATTGATGCTATTAGATACCAGGGTTGTGTCTGAACACCTTATACACCTATTCATTAATGTGTCTTTTGTGATTTAAAGAGACAGTACACAATTTATTTTACTCAATTTATTTCATTTTTCATATCGCACAACAAGAACACAGCAGCTCCACTTCACCCCCTTATTTTCTTATTACTCTCCACTGATCTCACATTTGTGGGTTTAGCTGGGCTGGGCAGCAGCTATTTCATCACCTTAGCGCGGGACACGTACATTATGTGCTTAAGGCCCAATTCACACCTATGCAGGCTGCAGTTTGTGTTTTTCAATACACTTTTTTGATCCATTGAAGTCTATGGAACCAAAAAACAGAAAAAAATCCCTGGCCCTTTCCATAAAATGCACGGATGTGAACTACAGCCATAGGAAACCATGTTAATGGACTGTAGTTTGTTTCTGCAAAACTAAAAACACCCAAAAAAAATGCATAGGTGTGAACCGGGCCTAAGGCCATATTCATAAGGGATGATTAGCCCTGGTGCACGAGGCTCTGGCATTTAGGCGTGGGTGGAAGGCACAGGTGTCCAGCACCACCAACGGCAGCCTGTCATACTTTGTGAGAGAGTGATAGCTACTACAGATGGACGGTGCACCAAATGGTACTAATGTTTAGTGAAGTATTCGCCCAGGGATGAATGTCTGGAACACAAGAAGTCTGCATTCCGGGCATTCATCTCAGGGCACATACTGTACTAAACACAAGTAACGCTCAGTGCATCATCCAGTTACAGTAATTGTTAACCTCTCGTAGAGTCCTACAGTCTTCTGGCAGTGGGGCTGCATGGTGCACCTGTACCTTCCACCTGCACCTAAATACAAGAGCCTCATGCACCAGAGCTAATCACCAAGTGTGGAAGAGGCATAAAGGTTCATAATTTCTCTATTCTGTGTGGAAAGATAACTTTGGCTAATTTATAAAAAAGATTACCTCACATTATCAACACAAATAAACCCACAAATAAAAAAAATGTGTGTGATAGTTTACCAATCCTTGGATGTAGGGTTTTCTTTTCACCTGGTCCACCGGCCAGTAACACACGTCCTGTACTGGGGTGTCTTCTCAATCAATGGAAGCAGCAACACTGAACTTCCCCTATTAGGCCACTTTCACACTGTGCCACCTATAGCGGCAGTGGTAAAACACCACTATTTTTAGCACTGTTTTACCGTCTGATTTGTAACGCTTTTCGGCCGCTAGCATGGTGCTTTTTTTGTGCCGCCCATAGCGTCAGCAGTAAAATGCCGCTATTTTTAGTGCCGTTTCACCATCGGATTTGCGGCACCCTTGGGCTTTCACAATGGAGCAGCTGTGTGAGGGCGGATTGCAGGCGCTATTTTTAATGCTAAAACACCCTCAGTGTGAAAGGGGTCTAATAAACAAAGGGGACTGTTCATAATATAGCTGCACAAAAGTATTTTCTGTGTATAATAACTTTTTTTTTTGGGGGGGGGGGGGGCTTTTAAGTATATTCGAGCGCTTTATTGATTTATTTATTAATTTTGCATTCATAGACTGTAGATTGGGCAATACTATGCAGTATTGGGTTTTTACTTTATGTATTTATCTTATTTATTTATGTAATTCACTTAGAGTGTTCCACTTTGATAATTTTTTATTTCTTCACATATATGGCTGAATATGTACATACTATTGGGATATTTTATGTATGTATTTTTTATTATTATTTTTTATGTATTTTATTTAGAGCTCTGCACTTTAATTATCTAATTTAATTATCTATCTACTTATCCCCCCCCCCCCATTATTGACTTACCATGCCTTATTCTGCTCTGTGTCTGTGTGGAGACGGCCATCTTGGTAGAGGTAGGACTTTGCTTCCTCATGTCAGATTCTCCAGCGAGGAGAACGGCAGGCAGCACATCCTTGACATTACCAAATCTCACTCCAAATCTCCTAAAACTAGTAGACAGAGGCAACAATGCCTTATTTCTCACACTGCACACATGTATGAGACTGTAGACACGTGAGTGCCTAGGCACCCTCACATACCAGGAAGTGTGCTGCTATTTATAAGAGGAAATCAAGACAATAGGTGAATTACTGCTCAAGCACAATTAACATTTCAAAATTTTCCCTATAAATAGCACTTTTTACCTTTTTTGAGCTCAGATCTATTTAAAAGAGACGTGTTGGGATGTTTTTTTATTTTATAATCATACTTACCTAGGTGAATGCAGCATAGGTCTGATGCTACATCTATCCCCCGGTGCCTCTAATGCCATGTAGACACGGCCAGACTTTGACAGCAAAGGTCTGACGGAACGAATCCATCGGACAATTCAACCATGTGTGTGCTTCATCGGACCTTTGCTGTCAAAAAATCAGACGGACTTTAGATTTAGAACATGTTTCAAACTTTTCCGATGGACTCTAATCCGGTCGAAAAATCTGTTCGTCTGTATGCTAGTCCGACGGACGAAAACCGCCGCTAGAGCAACTATTGGCTACTGACTATTAACTTCCTTATTCTAGTCCGGTCGTACATCATCACGGTCGAATCCGTCGGACTTTGGTGTGATTGTGTGTGGCCAAGTCCGTTCGTTCGGAAAGTCCATCGGAACTCCGCCGAAAGTCCGCCGGGAAGACCGTCGGGCCTAGTCTGCCAGAAAGTTCGGTCGCGTGTACACGGCATAAGCCCTTGTACACATGGTCGGAGATTCCGATGGAATGTGTCCGATCGGACCGTATTGTCGGATAATCCGACTGTGTGTGGTCTCCATCAGACTGTTTCCGTCGGAATATCCGACGGACCAAGTTTTCCAACTTGTCTATAAAATTTTCCGACAACATGCTCCAATCGGACATACTCCGATCATGTGTAGCCTACTCCGACGGACAAAATGCCACGCATGCTCAGATCAAATTCCTAGACCAAAGCTATTGGCTACTAGCCTGAACGTAGTCCCGTCATAACGAAATAACGTCATCACGTTATGTACAATCGGATTTTCTGACAACTTTGTCCAACCGTGTGTATGCAACAGTTTCGGACAAAATCCGTCGGACAAAATCCAATGGATTTGGTTGTCAGAATGTCCGACCGTGTGTACAAGGGCTAAGACTGAGAAAGGAGAGATCAAACACTACAGATCACTCAGTCCTCAGGGCTCCCCGAGCAGACAGTGGGCACACTTCAGGCCGCTGTCTGCTGAAAACGGGTCACAGGAGTGCAGAACGAACTGCACTCTCCATAGGAGATGTACAACCAAACACGCTTTTAGGCTATATTCTCATCTATACACCAGCAGTTGATGTATTTTTGCAGTGCATCTTCCAGTACAATTTTCATTGGCGGTTTTAAAGCGTTTTTTAATGTGTCTTGCATTTTTTTGGAACGTTGCTAGGGGGAGATGTCTGTAGTCATGCAGGAAAATGCACCAAAAAAGGCATTGCAGGAAACTTGGTTACTGCGTTTCTGTGGATCTGCAAACGCACTAAATAACGCATAGATGTGAACCTAGCCTTTAGGGAGTATTCAACTGGCAAAATGAATGCTTTTAGCTACTTAAAAATTATATTTCTTGTAGTTCCCTTTAAAAAAGAGAATTTGCTGCACTGCATAATGTTTCAAATTCGTCTGCAGGCAATATTTGTTTTTAAACTGCAGCACTGACCTGTGTTTATCCTGGATGTGTTAAATGGGGCGGATAAAAAGAGTAAAATTGATCTTTTAAAAAAGCGTCTAGCTTGGCTGCAGTTAAGAGTTAAATGAAGTGGAGCCCTGTTCTAGTGTTAGCGAGAGGGTGGGATTTTGGTGTAAGGCCAAGTTCTACGTCAGAACTTCCTCATGTGACTTTCCTAAAGTCCAGCCTCAGCCATGTCACTGAAGCCTTTCACACACACACAGCAATGTCAATATTACCTCTGATCGCTTACTTTTGTTACAGTTGTAACTTAGTCATTTTTTTATAGCTGAATTAATTCAGTGCTTTGCTTGCCGCCACCACTAGAGTGAATCTGTCATAACGTAAACATGTAATACTGACATAAACTCCGACACCTACAGGAAATCTTTTTCTTTAGCCAGCTTTCACACCTGTGAAGAGCGTATTCCCGGTGATTTTGAAGCATTTTTTTTTCTTAAATCCTGATTTTAGAAGCATTTCAACACATTTAGCAAGCTTCCAGTGATTTTATAGAGTTATTTCACCTTTACCAAAAAACTGCCGATGCAGATAAGGGGCACCTAAAGATAAAAACAAGCTGTGCAGCTTTGGGCACAGTTAAATAATGCCCTCATTATAGGTGTAGGCTAATTATGTACTTCCTGAAGCCTGGCCTAAAAACACCAAGAGATGGCATCATCCGATCCTGCCTCATTGCTAGGATGTTGCTAGCCGCTTCAGACCCCCAGCATGGACTCTATTTCCCATGTTACAGTAGCTCTGTGACCTCAGCAAAGTGTGGGGGGGGGGGGTTTAGAGCTCGTTCCTGTGATGTTGAGCGGGAACAGTTGGAGCTTAACCACTTTCCTACTGGGCACTTAAACCCCCCTATTGCCCTAACCAATTTTCAGCTTTCAGTGCTCTTCCACTTTGAATGACAATTACTCAGCCATGTAATACTGTACCCAAATTAATTTTTTGGCCTTTTTTTCATACAAATAGAGCTTTCTTTTGGTGGTATTTGATCACCTTTGGGTCTTCTATCTTTTGCGCTATAAATGAAAAAAAAGACTGACATTTTCTTCGTTTCTGTGATAAAACTCTGCAAATTATTAATTTTTCTTTATACATTTTGGCCACACTTTATATTGCTACATATCTTTGGTAAAAAATAACCCAAATTAGTGGATATTATTTGATCTTTGTGAAAGCTGTGGTGCAAATCATAAAATATTGATCACATCTGATGTACTGGTGGCCCATCTCATTTCTTGTGACCCGAACAAGCCAGGAAAGTACAAATACCCCTCAAATGACCCCTTTTTGGAAAGTATATTTAGTAAGATGCATGGTGAGGTTTTTGATGTTGTCATTTTTTTCCCCCCACAATTCTTTGCAAAATTAAGATTTTTTTTTCTCCACAAAATTGTCATTGTAATAGGTTTCTCTCACATGGCATGTGTATTCCACAAATGACACCCCAAAATACATTCTGCTACTCCTTCTAAGTATGGCAATACAACATGTGTGTGATTTTTCACAGTGTTCTAGAAGAATAAATTACAGATCTAACTTGTTGACTACCTATTACATTTTTGAAGGCCCTGGAGCACCAGGACAATGACACGTGACACTGATATGGCACTGATGACAGATGGCATTGATACGTGGCACTGATGACAGATGGCACTAATACGTGGCGCTGATGGCAGATAGCACTAATTCGTGGCACTGATGTGGCACTGATGACAGATGGCACTGATAGGTACTGTGTGCACTGTTTGTTACTCATGCTGCAGCACAGAAGCTCTCCCTCCTCACACGCGGTCTCTGTGTGAGGAGGGAGAGCCAGCAATGAGAGATGATCTTATATGTTTACATTTGAGACCATCTCTCATTGGACACATCAATCGAGTGCTAAATAGCCGCTGTGGCCATTTAGCACGATCTGTGATTGGCTGTGTCCAAGGGACATGGCCAACACAGATTTTCCCCAATGCGCGACCGCGGCGGCGTGCAGGGAATAAGTAAACAGGGGGACATCCAGGGACGCCCTCCTGGCAATTAAGAGCTGCACTGTAGCCATATTTTGGCTATAGCGCGGGCGCCGGGTGGTTAAATTGATTGTAACCCTTTCATGCCTAAGCCTATTTCTGACATTTGTTGTTTACACAAGTTAAAATACGTATTTTTTGCTAGAAAATTACTTAGAACCCCCAAACATTTTATATATATATATATATATATATATATATATATATATATATATATATATATATATATATATATATATATATATATATATTAGAAGAGAATCTAGAGAATAAAATGGCGATCGTTGCAGTATTTTATGTCACACTGTATTTGCGCAGTGGTCTTTCAAACGGGGGAAAAAAAGACACTTTCATGAATTAAAAAAAAAAACGAAACAGTAAAGTTAGCTAAATTTTTTTGTATAATGTGAAACATGATGTTACTCCAAGTAAATAGATACCTAATATGTCACACTTTGAAATTGCGCACACTCGTGTAATGGCGACAAACTACGGTACCAAAAAATCTCCATAGGCGACATTTAAAAAAATAATAATTACGGTTACCAGGTTAGAGTTACAGAAGAGGTCTAGTGCTAGAATTATTGCTCTTGCTCTGAGGATCACAGCAATACCTCACATGTGTGATTTGAACACCGTTTGCATATGTGTGACTTACATGTGCATTTTCTTTGCTGTGCAAGCTCGTGGGGATGGGGGCGCTTAAAAAAAAACATTTTTTCTTATTTACTTTATTTATTTAAAAATTTTTGGTCACTTTTTTTGCTGTCACAAGGGATGTAAACATGTAAAACATCCCTTGTGACAGTAATAGGTGGTGACAGGTACTCTTTATGGAGGGATCGGGGGTCTGAAAGACCCTAAATCTCTCCTTTGCACTTCAAAGTATTCAGATCGCCAAAAAATGCAATTTTGAACACTGTAATTTTTTAAAATTCACTGCCATCAGCAGCCGAGTAAACTGGAAGTGATGTCTTCAGGAAGTACTTAACCGCTTCACTACCGAACACTTTTCCCTCTTCCTGCCCAGGACAATTTTCAGCTTTCAGCGCTGTCGTATTTTGAATGACAATTGCGCAGTCATGCAACACTGTACCCAAACTAAATTTTTATAATTTTCTTCCCACAAATAGAGCTTTCTTTTGGTGGTATTTGATCACCTCTGCGGTTTTTTGCACTAAACAAAATTTTGGAAAAAACAACAACAACTGATGGGCACTGATTGATGGCACTGAGAGGCAGCACTGAGTGGCACTGATAGGTGGCACAGATAGGCAGCACTGATGGGAGCAGATAGGTGGCACTGGATAGGCAGCATTTATGAGGCGTTACTGACAGGCATAAATGAGTGGCATCTGAAGGGCACCGACAGGCATTACTGATGGGGCACTGCCACTTTTATGGGCACTGATTGACACTGTGGGCACTGATTGCCAATTTTATGGGCACTGGCAGGCGTTCTTTCTGGGGCACAGCCTGGCAGGTGATGGGCCCGTATTGGCAGCTGATTGGCACATCTGATGGGGGCTGCACTGATAATCAATGTGCCAATCGACTCTCCCTGTCAGCGTGAAACAAGGAAAACCGATTACCGGCACTTCCTGGTTCCTGTGATGAGCTGATCACGTGGTAAAAAGCTTCTGTCAGAGGCTCCATACCACGATCGGAGTTGCGGTGTGTCAGACTGACACACAGCACCCAATGATCACCACTCTGCGTGCCAACTTGTTATCCTGATCTCGTTATATGACGTCCGATCAGGATAGCTAAACCACTTTGCCGCCATCATATTGCTATATGGCCAGTGGCAGAGTGGTTGTAAAAGGCTGAAGGTTTTTTACGTTTATGCATTCTATGTAAAAATCCTTATGTGTGCAGTGCTACTGCGCAGTCCCTACCCATTGGCTAAGACAGCAGCTGGGGCCTAGTGGCTCCCACTGCTGTCAATCTTCTCATCCTTTTTGGCTAAAATCATGTGTAGTATCTGTTCTTATCAGTTGCTAAGAGGAGGCGCTGTGCTACTGCCCCAACTATGGTGGAGGTTGGGGTGGCAGCTTTGCAAATCCTCTGGTGTAATGGTACCTAAAAGGTTAGTATTGGGTCGAACCAAACCCGGAGCTTCCTAACAAACTTGGAGGTCGGCAGTAGGTTCTCCCGAGAAAGCCGAGAGGGTACCCCTGGTGAGGATGGAGAGGCACTGGGTCTGGCGGAAGGGTCCCAAAGAAAGCCTGTGGTGTATGTGCCCCTGTAGTGGCACGTAAAAATGGTCATCTAGATGTGGTCCTAATAAAAGTAAGGAGAAGTAACAAAATAAATAAATAAAAATGGGGTGGAAGGGGGCATGGGGTAGGGGATAAGGGGTAACAAAGGTAGCGAGCATCCAGAATGATAATTGTTACATCTTGATCTTGTTTTCATACAGAAAAGGATGTTTTGGGAGTATTCACCTAGACCAGTGATGGCAAACCTTGGCACCCCAGATGTTTTGGAACTACATTTCCCATGATGCTCATGCTCTCTGCAGTGTAGTTGAGCATCATGGGAAATGTAGTTCCAAAACATCTGGGGTGCCAAGGTTTGCCATCACTGACCTAGACTCTGTAGCTTTGATTTTCCTTCTTCCGTAGATAAAATAGGAGCATAAATGCTAAGTTCACCTTTACCAGAAAATAGCCCATGCAATGAGCGGGCCCCAGTAGATGTTACAAAACTGTGACCAATAGGGTCTCTTTTGTTATAAATATCCTACTTATAAGCAATTTTTTTAAATATAATTTTTAGGCTTAATTCCACGTTTAATTTTAATAATTTACATACACTTCAAAATAAACCCATCAGTTCTGTACACTAAAATCTAAACTCTCTCCAGGGCTGAATACAAGCACCTGCTGTGCCTAAGCATGCATTTGAAAGTTTTGGCATGCCCCAGAAGCCCAAACCTCTAATATGTAAATTCTGAACCTGTCTAAAGCCCTGTACACACGGGCTGAATGTCGGGAGACATTGGCCGGTTGGATAAAAACCGTCCGACATTTGGCCCGTGTGTATGTCAGTCGGTCCAACAGAAGCTGGTCATTTAATGGGCTTCTGTCAGACGAGCATGCTGGAAAACCAGCAGCCGACCGGCTACTGATCAGCCGTTTCGTTTAGACGTTTTTCATTTTAACGGAAATTTTTTTTATTTTTTAAAACGCTTCTAGACGGCTAAACAAGACTAAATGGAATGATTTTATACGTTGGTTTCTAGATGTCAAGTTAAATTGTTCAGGAGAGGTTAAACAACACCCCTTTTACATGAAGCCTTATGGTTCCACAGTTTTTATTTATACATTATTCAACAAAAAGGTAACACAACTATTTATTGCATTATTGCGACAACAGCTTTTACATCTAAACATGCATTCCTATCGCATTTGTTATTAACAATATAAAGATCTTGACACAGAAAATGTTTGCACTGTTAGATATGTGTTTATTAACCTTGCAGCACCATATTTCAATAAAAATGTATGCACATTTTAAACCATGGCTTATTCTGTAAGCTTACAAAGGTCATTCAAGGTTGTAGAACCTAGCTCTGTCCCGCTAACATTGACACCCTATGTATTCTTGGCTTGCAAGGTTACTGTTCTGCTATTTGATCCCGTAGTGTATAAAAATCCATAGAATGCAAATAATGATTGTTATCCCGCCTGCTCTGTCTGAGCCGCCTGATAACTGCCTGTATTAGTGCGCTGTATAGACTTCTGTGGGCTTTTTGCCAGTAGCTCAGGGACTAATGTACCAGCAACCCACAGAAGTCTATACAGCTCACCAGTGCAGACACTGTACTGTGCTCAGCCGGATCAGAGAAAGACGATTTAAAAAAAGACCTGCTGGGCTGTTACAAGCTTGCTATTGCAAACGCTCATCTGATCCAAGGTCTGCATTTTTATTTGTTCTGAGTGCTGGGGAAGATAAGGTGACTTTAGAGATTTCAGTTCCAATTTAAAGTTGAACTCCAGGCAAACAGCTAAATACGCAGATTAAATATTGTACAAAAGAACGGTTTTATCTGCCACCTTGTATTTCTGTGCATCATCTAGTCCTGAGATTTACAGCTCTGCCACACAGCAGAGACCTATCTAGCAGGGGAGGGGACCTGATTATTCCTTGCTGCAGTTTCACTTTCACCCACAGGCAGGGCTTTTTTTTCTCAAACAATAGGTGCTGGAACTTAACCATAACCCTCCAAGACCCCTCTTAAAGGGGTCTCAAAGGGGCATTAAATACCAGGATTGCATTACATATAGAGTGCAGAGTTCAGGGGGGTTACACACAGAGTGCAGTGCTGTCACTTGTAAACACAAAAACCGGACTTCTGTGTTTACAAGTGATTGTGGTGAGCAGGCCCCTCCCCAAGGGTCTGAGCCAGCGGTGGTGGAACTGAGTTCCACCAAGTTCCCCCTGAAAAAAAGCCCTGCCCACAGGTCTTCTCCCCACCCCCACCACCATCCTGTGACTGAACAATAAAAGCAGCCCACTGATGAACTAATCTCTCCATTTCTCTGCCCTCTTCTGCTATGCTCCTTACACTGCAGTATACTTAATTGGCTGGCTGTTTTTGTTGCTTCTCCCTCTCACGTTTGATTAGTACTTACATTGCTTGCATTTAAAATACATGTAGTGATGTCAAAAGAAAGAGTACTCTGCTCCAAGCTCCTTAACCACTTGCCCGCTGGGCACTTAAACCCCCTTCCTAACCAGACCAATTTTCAGCTTTTGGTGTTCTCACATTTTAAATGACAGTCAGTCATGCAACTCTGTACCTATATGATTTTTTTTTCCTTTTTTCACACAAATAGAGCTTTCTTTTGGTGTATTTAATCACAGCTGGGTTTTTTATTTTTTGCTCTATAAAAGAAAAAAGACAGAAAAATTCTGTAAAAATATGCATTTTTCTTTTGTTTCTGTTATAAAATTGTGCAAATTAGTAATTTTTCTTCATAAATTTTGGCCAAAATGTATACTGCTACATATCTTTGGTAAAAATAACCCAAATCGGTTATTATTTGGTCGTTGTAAAAATTATAGAGTCCAAAAGCTATGGTGCAAATCACTGAAAATTGATCACACCTGAAGTACTGGTGGCCTATCTAATTTCTTGAGACCCTAGAAAACCAGGAAAGTACAAATACCCCCCAAATGACTCATTTTTGTAAAGTAGGCATTCCAAGGTGTTTAGTAAGAGGCATGATGAAGTTGTAATTTTTTCCCACAATTCTTTGCAAAATGAAGATTTATTTTCTTTTTTTTCACAAAATTGTTATATTAGCAGGTTATTTCTCACACACAGCATATGCATAGCACAAATTACACCCCAAAACACATTGTACTATTCCTCCTGAATATAGCGATACCCCATGTGTGAGACTTTTACACAGCCTGGCCATATATACAGAGGCCCAACATGCAGGGAGCACCATCATGGGTTCTAGGAGCACAAAATTACACATATCATTTCTTGACTACCTCTTTCACTTTTGAAGGCTCTGGCGCACCAGGACAATGGAAACACCCCAAAAATGACCCCGTTTTGGAAAGAAAACACCCCAAAGTATAATCTATGAGTCATAATGAGTCTTTTAAACCTGTCATTTTTTTCTACAAGTTTTTGGAAAGTGTAAAGAAAATGAAAACGCATTTTTTTAAAAAGTTGTCCATTTATACAATATTTCTAACATAGAACATGTGCATATCAAAAATTACACCCCAAAATAGATTTTCCTACTCCTCCTGAGTATGGCGATACCACACGTGGGAGACTTTTACAAAGCCTGGCCATATACAGAGATCTAAGATGCAGGGAGCACCGTCAGGTGTTCTAGACACATACATTTTAAATCTAATTTGACTATTACACTTTTGTGAGGCACTGTAGTGGCATGCATGTGCCATGGATGAGAACTGATGTGGCATGGATGAGAATGAATGGATGAGTGGATGGGGATGGCTGAGTTTGGATGGGATGACTGTGCATGAATGAGTATGGCTGGGTACGGCTGGGTATGGCTGGGTATGGCTGAGTATGGCGTTTCTCATGAGAGTGCAGGCCCAATTTAAATCAGCAGCTCCTTCGGGGATCAGTGCCACAGATGGATCAGTATTGCTGAGTATGGATGGATGGCTGAGCATGCATGAGTATTGCTGATTAGGGATGGATGGCTGAACATGGATGAATGAATATTGCTGAGCATGGATGGATGGATGAGGCTGCAATGGGCACACATCAGCGCTGTGGCCACTACAGATCCAGCCCACAGTGCTGCTTCACCTGATCTCTCCCTTCTCCGCTCACACTGTACCAATCGGTACAGAGAGGGGAGAGAGGAACCGGGCATAACGCCATTTTTTTTGACAAGTGATTGCTTCATGATTTGACGGGCGATCACATGGTAAATGCCTGCTGTCAGCAGCCATTTACCTTGATCCGTGATCACAGATACTCATGTCTGCACGCCCTTGGGAGGTCATCATAGTGCGCCCTCCCAGAGTTATCGAGCCGCACTGAAGCCGTCAATTGGCTATGGTGTGGTCATTAAGTGGTTAAAACTGCCTCTCAAGATGTCCACTGCTCCGGTAGAAGGTCTCAGGAAATAGTCTAACTTGGTATGTGTAGTAAAGTTGGAAAAGGAGGCCGCACTCCACCGAGTTCCCCACTAGTAAGTTTATTGTATGCAGCTGGCTGTTGACACAGTCCCCACCCTTAGGCCACAGCCCTCCTAGGGCTTAATCATAGACCTCTAGACAGTCAGCTACACATGATAAACGAACCATTGGGATTTACAAGCAGTGTGGCCTCATTTTTCGATTTATGCTATATATTTTATCATGTACTACTGATTACAGAGCCACATTCACCTGTGTCTTTTATATCTGCCTAAAGTTCAGCTAAACCTACATCATAAAAACTCTCAAAAATGCTGTATTACAAGCTGTCCATCTCACCATGAGATTCGTTTTCTGTATTCTGCAAATAAAACTGGTTGATCCTGCTATTCTCTATCTCCACCTTCTGTTCATGTCCCAAATTATCTAGGGATTTTGTAGAGCAGTATTAGCAGCTCTACACGTGCTCAGTTTTCAGTGAGTCTCTATGTAGAGCATTTCCTCTCTATTACATCTGAGCAGCCCATGTGACTATAGAGTCACACATGTGGGTATTTACACAGTGGTAATTGACAGCTCACTCCCTCCCTCCCTCCTCCTCCATGCCCACTAACCAGCTAAACACAATGGGAGTGGGATATTACATGTAGATTAATGGAGGCTTCACCCCCTATTATTCTAAGACACATGCTGGAGGGACGCGACACAGCGCGTGACTGGCAGAAATCCATTCACACCATGCTATTGCAAGATTTAATTTTAAATTGTTATATTTGTATGACAATTTAAAACAGTTTATTGATATTAAATATTTATTTTTACTCTGTATTCCAAAGGTTGTTTTTTTTTTTTTTTTGTTCAACATTTCACCAGTAGCAGAGGTCTAGAAGCTCCTCCTGCTTATGATTACCTGTGAACAGCTGTATATCGATTAGGAAAAAATAAAATAATTACAGTGCCATCATCAATATACAGAAATAGAAGGGATGTAAATTAAACAGTGTGTGCTTAGTACCATTTTAAGCTATTTTTTATACTGTAATTGTTGTATAGCTACATAAAAAGATATACAAATATATAAAATAGAATAGAACACATCTTCATCATATTGCTAGTGCTAAATGCAAATGCCTTATATCTCACTTAAAGTGATGCTAAAGTCTCAGTTTTTTTCATTTGAAAATAACAAACTTGTAATACTTTCCTCCTCTGTGCAGTGGTTTTGCACAGAGCAGCCCAGATCCTCCTCTTCTCAGGTCCCTCTTCAGTGTTTCTGGCCCTTCCCCCTATCAAGTGCCCCCACAGCAAGCAGCTTGCTATGGGGGGCACCCTAGCCAAGTCGCTGCTCTGTGTGTCCATTCAGACATGGAGCGGCTGCCCGCCTCTGCCCCTTTTCTCTCCTTATTGACTCAGTGACTTTGATTGACAGCAGAAGGAGCCAATGCCACTGCGGGTGGCTGTCTCAGCCAATCAGGAGGGAGAGTCTCTTGTGCAACATCGATGGATCAAGATGGGATCAGGTAAGTATTAGGAGGGCTAAGGGGAGCTGGTGCACACAGAAGGCTTTTTTTTATCTTAATGCATAGAATGCATCATGAAGATAAAATACCTTCTGCCTTTACAACCACTTTAACCTTTCCATGTGCAGGGGTAATCAAAAGACAAAACCAAACCAAATTTTCAAGCTCTGGTTTAAATACTTGGGGGGGGGGTGGGGGGGACAAAACAATTTTCACTTTGATTTTTTTAGCATATATACTGTAAAGGCTTCATTTGGTGATTTGTTTGTAAAAAATAACCTGAATCTGTATTTTATGTTCAACGAAGAATGCAACACAGGCATGCTAATAAAATACAGCTATAGTTTATAGAATATGTAATGTATTATGTATAATATTATCCAAAAGATTTTTTATAAATATTTTTTGTCTTTACAAATTCCAAATATAGGGATCCCAAAGATGTGAAATTTTCAATATACATAAATTTGCCTATGCAAATACTGACCATTATTAGGTCAGTGTTTGCATATGATTTAAGGTAGCTTTAGCAGCAGATCAAAGAAGTGGGTGGCAAGGTAGGGGCAGGGAAATTACAGAGAAAACTGTATAGTGTCGGGCATAGTTTGCTTCTCATAACCTGAATACAGTTTTACATGAAAGAAACCTTGCATTGCTGTAACAAAAGACCTAGCTGAAATTACTAGTTGTGGTTGGTTTAAAATTGCAGTATTTAGTTATTCAGCAGTTCTCGTAACCATTTAATCCTTTTCATGCTATGATTTTTTTTTCTGCAACCTTTCACAAGATTAGTTGTCTTGTGCATATTTTGGCTTGAATACAGCACAAATAAATAGCTTATCTGTACTCTGCAAGACTTTAGACTAAATTTCTGCTGTGAAATCAACAATATAACATTTGTCTTATAAAGTATACAGTAAGATCTTGGCTTATAGATTTAAATAAATTAATAGTTAAAGCATAAAGCATAAATGCCAAAAATCGAATATATTGCAGCCTACCAGACTAGATAAGGTGACTGCATTGGATATCTTTTTTAAGGTTGACAGGTAAAGTGAATAACATTGATTATCTAATTACAATGGCATCTGAAAGTGCTAATGGTCATAGTCATAATGGTCAATCAAGTCATAATGGTCATAATGTTATGGTTGATTGGTGTAAGGTTAAGCATGTAGCGCTACCCGATAGGGAGCTGCTTGGTAATTTACGCTCTCTGTACTGCGCCAAGAACAACCTCAGCCCCTGGCTGAGTGAAAGTTCTTAAAAGTGACTTAAGGACTTAAAGGTGACTGACAGTTGATGCCAGATACCACAGCATATCTTCAGAGGTGAATAAGCAAAGGTCTCTTTTTAGCAGCTATTTGGCTTCAATCACACCGAATGCGGCTTTGAAATCGTGTTATTTGACTTGAAATCGCACGATATCTAAGGATATATTAGGCAGCAAGTGAACATGTTGTCCCTGAAGTTGATATTTTGAAAGCAATCTACAATGGACACATGAGCTTCAGAACTGGACTACAGGAGCAATGGAAGAAGGCGGGCTGGCCTGATGAAATCAAGAACAGTGTGAAGAATAAAACAATAAGTTTGAGGTGTTGACCAATCTCAGTCCTATTAGGTATTTGTGGTATGTACTGGAAAACAGTTCGATCTTTGGAGGCCCCACCTTTCAACTTACAGGACTTAAAGGTGACTGACAGTTGATGCCAGCTTCCACAGCATATCTTCAGAGGTCTAATGGAGTTCATGCTTCGACGGGTTATGGTGGATGGTCATAATGGTCATGTTATGGTTGATTGGTGTCAGGTTCAGCATGTAGCGCTAGCTAGGGAGCTGCTTGGTAATGTAGGTTCTCTGTGCTGCGCCGTGACTCCAAGAACAACCTCAGTCCCTGGCTGAGTGAAAGTTACTGTATGCACCTATGGCAACACAAGTGTGGATAACTTTAACTCAACTGTGAATTAGTATCAGGAAACAGACACAAGACCATTTAGTGGTAAATGAACGTAATGTATTGATATGGGTTAGAGTAAAGGGTAATTTCGGCATAAATGAGCATAAAGAAGGTAGGTTCAGACACAGTCTGCTAGACAGTATAATTACTATGCCAAGGTAACTTAGTCTAGTGCCCACTTTATAAGAATGGCTAGGATATGGTGCAAAGTCTCCTGAGAGGTACCTCTTGGCATAGACAATAAGCAATTGTCTCTTTTTAGCAGCTGTTAGGCTTCAGTCACACCGAATGCAGCTTTGAAATCATGTGATTTGACTTGAAATCGCATGATATCTAAGATGCATGTCAGTGCGACTTCAGATGTGACTTGAAAGACATCTGTGCAACTTCATGCACAGATGTCTATGCAAGTTGCACCTGAATTTGCAAAAATAAATAGTGCAATAAGTACTTTCAAAATCGGTGCAAATTCGATGTAGTTGGAGCCGCACCAATTTGACCACCTACATTGCTAACAATAGGGTGCGACTTTTCATGTGATTTGAAATGAGGGGGGCTAACGGGGCAGTCTTAAGTCCTAGATATCTGGCCCACTAGTGTTGAGGCTCATTGTACCATTGGTGCACATGAGAATAGTCCCAGTCAAGCCTACAGGCAGCAATAAGTCTACTAGTTGGTTGTATGGTCAGTTCCTAAATGGCTCAGTATCTCTAGCAGCCAATAGTAAATCCCCAAATCCCCACTAGAGAAGCTCACCAGTCCCAGCGCTATTGCAGCTCATCAACCAGGCACACACAGCGATTAGTCCACTCTCTTTTCTGCACCCAAGTAAGTCTGGCTGTTGATGCCCCTAAACACAGCACTCTACATCCTGCTCAACCCGCCAACATGCAGCAGTGATGGTGCACACTGAAAAGCAATGTGCACTCTCCAGTTTCCCTCATGGCAAGAGGAAGCTGTGTCCTGTACAGCTTGAGAAAATGCAGCTCTTTCCCCAACTTATGGCAATCTACCTCTGGGAAATGCAGTTCAAAAGCTCTTGATTACAGTAGAGTCTATCTCCTCTGGAGTACAGATCCCACAGTGCAGTGCTGCCTGACTCTATTGTCACTCTAATCTATTTTCCAGTCTATTGAACTCTTCCTGCTAAGCAACTCCTTCCTCTTGCTCACATAGCTGTTAACCAGTTCAGCACCTCAGGGCAACAGCTACAATGAGCAGCTGCAGCCAGTGTTTCTCTCACTATCCATTAACCAAGCGCCTGGCTACAAACATGCTAAGGCCCCTTTCATACCAGTGGACCGATTGGCTCCCCCTGTCCATTTTTCAGGTGGATCCGATCAGACCACCCATTGTCCTCTGTTAAGCGTCAGATGTCAGCGGATCCAGGCCAGGCATCCGATTCAACAAAATCCACTGAAAACAGATGTATGGCGATACCTTCTCCATCCGTCCAGCAGGTCAGATCCGATGACAATCGAATGGAAACGGACATGCAGTCCATTTCCATCCGACCGCCCCATAGAGGAGAGATGGCTCTGTCCATGTTCAGTCTGCATAGCGGAGCAGACAGGGACCTGTCATCCGCCTGCTCAGTGGGGATCAGTGGTCTTCCGCTGAGCAGGCCGATTAAACTTAGACAGATCGGCCCCGTCTGAAAGGGAACTTTGTATAAGGTTTTACTTACTGAGTCCTTTTCTTATTAATATTAATAATAATATACTATGACAATAAATATTATTCAGAAATAAATGAATGTATTTTTTTAATAAAAATATTGTTTTCTCTTTTTTCATTCTGTTTTGCATTTCAGTGTCGCTGTTTTCTGCAGCTACTCACAGGCACTCTCTGTCTGAATGCATTTGCTCCAGCATTGACTGGCCTTCATTGTTCAGAACCAGATTCCCGATAGTGACAAGTTACAGTGAACCATGCCTACATAACATATGACATTGTGACAATGTATGAGCACTACTGTAAGACAGTTGTCACTCCAGAACAAGAAGTGCCCGAACAAGGATCTTCATGGCATGTATTATTTTAATGAAAGCTTATTATTTAAAAAGATTGAAAATAACTTTTAAAATGAGCTGAACATTTAGCATGTTAAGGTCATTCTAAAAGGTCTTTTTCATTTCCATATAAAAGGTCTTTTTATTCTTTAACCCCTTCACAACAGAGGATAAAACAAGTCTTAAAGTGATTGTAAAGGCAGAAGGTTTTTTTTTATCTTAATGCTTTATATGTGCAGCAGCTCCTCTCAGCCCCCTAATACTTACCAGAGCCCCATCTAGACCGAGTGATGTTGTAAGTATGCCTCAGCTGCCCGAATGTCCTCATTGGCTGAGACAGCAGATATTGGCTCCCGCTGCTGTCAATCAAAGTCAGGACCGGGCCACGGATCTGTGTCTCAGCTGGTTTTGTCTTTCAGAGAGAGGGGGCTAGAGAGAGAGAGGGGGTGGGTGAAATAGAGAGGGGTGAGAGGGGAGATTGGGGATGAGAGAGAGGGGTGTGAGTGAGAGAGAGGGGAGATTGGGGATGAGAGAGAGGGGGGATTGGGGATGAGAGAGAGGGAATTGAGCATAAGACAGAGAAGGGTGATGAGAGAGGGGGGCCGGGGATGAGAGAGAGGGGGGATTGGGGACGAGAGAGAGAGGGGATTGGGTTTGAGACAGATAGGGAGTTTGGGGATGAGAGAGGGGGGATTGGGGACGAGATAGGGGGGTTGGGGATGAGAGAGAGGGGATTGGTGATGAGAGAGAGAGGGGGGTTTGGGGATGAGAGAGAGAGGGGGGGTTGGGGATGGGAGAGGGGAGGTGAGAGAGGGAGGTTGGGGGTGAGAGAGAGAAAGGGAGAGGTGGGTTGGGGATGAGAGAGAGGGGATTGGGGATGATAGAGAGGGGGGATTAGGGATTATAGAGAGGGGGGATTGGGGATAGGAGAGGGGATTGGTGATTAGAGAGGGGGGATTGTGGATGAGAAAGAGGGGATTGGGGATGAGAGAGAGAGGGGGGATTGAGAATGAGAGAGGGGTGAGAAGGGAGGATGAGAGAGACGGGGCCTTAGTCCTGGCTGCAGTCCCTTCTGTGTACCCCCTGTCACAGTCTGTGCATTGGTGTGTATGATGCCTGGTACCTCCTTCCATAGGATGTTTACGCTGGCCAGCAGCATTCAGGGCCCTTCTCCTTCTGGGTGGTGAGCATGCTCCTTCCAGCAGATACTTTCTAGACCACGGACTGTACCGGGTAGCACTAGCAGTCCCTGGCTGCATGCACCCTGCGTCAGTCCCGGGGGGGGGGGGGGGTGATCCACCTGTCCTCTGGGCCACTGTCAGAGCTTGAAGAGGCGGGGAGAGCAGGGTAGCAGTCCCTGGCTGCATGCACTTCCCGCCAGTCCTTGGGGGGGATCCGCCTGTCTTCCGGGCTGCTGCCAGAGCTTAGAGAGCAGGGAAGCAGTCCCTGCCTGCATGCCCCATCCTGCCGGTCAGCTGAGAGGCCACGTAATAAGTTTGAAGGCAAGGAAGCGCCAATCCCCCCTCCAAAATAGCTAGTTGTAACGTGTCTTTTGCTATTCTCACCACCCCTCCCCCCAAATAAATTTAATAAGAATTGTGTCAATTTCTTTAAATTTGTTTTTAGGCATGTATATTGGGGAGTTACTCAGAATATATAGGAAGCGTGGTACAAAGATCATTTAAAAAATATTTATTCTACCCAGCAGCGCCAGTGGAAGTTTAGTCCAGGTCGTATTCCTCATTCTACTAATGAGTGGATCTAAATTAATTTTAATGTATGAGGAGATAGGCCGCTCTATCTCAATGCCTAGATAATGAAAGGTATGTACAATTTGTAATGTACAGGAGGGTGGTAGTGTAATTGGGGTGGATTGGTCCAGCATAAACAACAGGGATTTGTCCCAGTTTAACTGGAAGCAAGAAAAGTGCCCAAAGCACTGGATAATATCCAGTAGAGTAGGGAGTGACGAATGGGGGTCTGCAAATTTATCAACATGTCCTCAGCTTATAAGGATACCTTTTCTTCCAGACCCCAGTTGTCAGTCCCATGACTTCCCACTATATCCGATAAGCGCTGCCAGTGTAGGGGCGTTGAATATAATCGTAGCATCGATGCATCAGGATTCAGGTATCCATGATGCGGCATCGATGCTATGACCGGCATAATCGATTGGCAGGTGATGTCATGCCGACTTGCCCCTCCCCTCCTGGGAGAGCGCACCAACATACTGTACAAGTTTAAAAAATAAATGTGTCTTAACGAATCCCCTCATATAATACATTAAGTGCCCCCCTGTTCAAGTGTACATAACTTTTAAAAAATATGTAGCGATATAAAGCATATTTCAGAATGTTCCTCGGCTCTCATGTGACTGCCCGGCGCACAGTTCTCCTCCCTCCATCTAACAGCTACAGTGGGCAGGGCTGAGAAACCTCTGCTGATGTGAGCCGAGAGGAGAGAAGAGAGCAGCAAGGGGCCAGCCGGGTCTGAGTTACATGTGAGCCGAGGAACAGTCTGAAATATGCAGTATTTATATAGCTACATATTTTTTAAAAGGTGTTTACAGTAGGGCACTTAATGTACATGTTTAATGTTTAACAGGAGTAAGCAGAACACATATAAGTGTGCTCTGCTTACAACTTGTAATGACCACGTGGGAGAGTTCAGCACCGTCTTTCCCCGTTCACACATATGTGAAACTCTATATTAACTCCTAGAGTGCTGGAATGTGCAACAGGGAAGAGCTGAACTCTCAGCACTGAGAGATCTGTGAAGTAGTTTACTGTATTCTGTTTGTCAATAGCAAATTCCATCACTTCTATCCTCCCAGCAGCAGTTTATTTTTCTACTATGTGAATGTCTGTACCCTGAGTGCCAGTGTCACTGATCCCACTATACCTCTGCCTCTGATCCCATCCATCCCTCTGCCTATGATCCCATCTATCTATCCCTCTGCCTCTGATCCCATCCATCCATCCCTCTGCCTCTGATCTCATTCATCCCTCTGCCTCTGATCCCACCATCCGTCTGCCTGATCCCATCTATCCCTCTGCCTCTGATCCCATCCATCCCTCTGCCTCTGATCCCATTCATCCCTCTGCCTCTGATCCCATCCATACTCCCTCTGCCTCTGATACTACCATCCATCTGCTTGATCCCATCTATCCCTCTGCCTCTGATCCTAACATCAATAGCAGATTCCATCACTTCTGTCTTCCCGGCAGCAGCTTGTTTTTCTACTATGTGAATGCCTGTACACTGAGTGCCAGTGTCACTGATCCCACTATCCCTCTGCCTCTGATCCCTTCCATTCCTCTGCCTCTGATCCCTTCCATCCCTCTGCCTCTGATCCCATCCATTCCTCTGCCACTTATCACATCCATTCCTCTGCCACCGATCACATCCATACCTCTGCCACTGATCCCATCCATCCATCCCTCTGCCTCTGATCCCATCTATCCCTCTGCCTCTGATCCCATCCATCCCTCTGATCCCATCCATCCATGCCTCTGCCTCTGAATTCACCATCCGTCTGCCTGATCCCATCTATCCCTCTACCTCTGATGCCATCCATCCCTCTGTCTCTGATCCCATCCATCCCTTTGCCTCTGATCCCATCCATCCATCCTTCTACCTCTGATCCCATCCATCCCCCTGCCTCTGATCCCATCCATCCATCCCTCTGCCTCCGATCCCATCCATCCCTCTGCCTCTTATCCCATCCATCCATCCCTCTGATCCCATCCATCCCTCTGCCTCTGATCCCACCATCCGTCTGCCTGATCCCATCTATCCCTCTACCTCTGATGCCATCCATCCCTCTGTCTCTGATCCCATCCATCCCTTTGCCTCTGATCCCATCCATCCATCCCTCTTCCTCTGATCCCATCCATCCCTCTGCCTCTGATACCACCATCTGTCTGCCTGATCCCATCTATCCCTCTACCTCTGATGCCATCCATCCCTCTGTCTCTGATCCCATCCATCCCTCTGCCTCTGATCCCATCCATCCATCCTTCTGCCTCTGATCCCATCCATCCCCCTGCCTCTGATCCCATCCATCCATCCCTCTGCCTCTGATGCCATCATCCGTCTGCCTCATCCCATCTATCCTACTGCCTCTGATCCCACCATCTGCCTGCCTGATCCCATCTATCCTTCTGCCTCTGATCCCAACATCCCTCTGCCTCTGATCCCAACATCCCTCTGATCCCAACATCCCTCTGCCTCTGATCCCAACATCCCTCTGCCTCTGATCCCAACATCCCTCTGATGCTGATCCGAACATCCCTCTGCCACTGATCCCAACATCACCCTGCCACTGATCCCAACATCCCTCTGATCCCAACATCCCTCTGTCTCTGATCTTAACATCTCTCTACCACTGGAGAAAAATTTAGTTTTTCTGACTGCTTGAATCTTCGGATAAAAAGTTTTTAACCATGCACTGTAATCGTGATGCATCGTGGAATCGAATCAAATTGAATCGTGGACAGGATGATCGTAAGCAAATCGAATTGTAAGACTAGTGAAGATGCACGACCCTATGCCAGTAGCTCTATCGCCATTGTAAATAGTAGTGGCAATAGAGGACACCCCTGTCTGATGCCCCTGCCTATCATGAAGGGATCAGAGAGAGTTGTATTTACTCTCAATCCAGCTGTAGGTTTGTAATGTAGTAACTGAACCCATTTTATAAATGTGTCACCGAATCTGAATTTCGCTAAAACATCCATTAGACGTGGCCATTCAACCGAGTCAAAGGCCTTATGAGCATCGAGGGCTAGAACAGCCCTGGAGCCCATTGTATCATGGGTGGCCTGCATGTTGGTAAAGAGTCGCCGTAAATTAATTGAAGTAGATCTTTCAGGGATAAATCCTGTGTGATCCGTTCCAATGACAGTAGTAATGACTGTATTTACTCTCTGGGCACGTCATTTGGCTAGAATTTTTATATCTGAGTTAACTAGGGATATTGGTTGGTAAGATTCACAGAGAGATGGTTCTTGTGAGGTTTGGGGATAAGGACAGCAGTCCTATCCTCTGGGCATAACTGTATACCCTGAGGAGATGTGGAATCAGTAACTCTCTATATTGCATATACCATTCTATAGGGAATCCATCCAACCCTGGCGTCTTATTTCTAATGAAGGACTGGATGGCTTCTCCTATTTCCTCGTTGGTTAGGGGGGCATCTAGCAATGAGACCTGGGAATCTAGTCATTGAAAGTGGAATATCCTGCAAATAGTCGTCTAATTCCACAATAGTGTAATGGGCCCTAGTGGAATATAGAGTGGAGTAGAATGTAACAAAAGCTTCTACTACCTCCTTTGTCTGTTCCACGATTATGCTCTCCTAGTTCAGAATTCTAGGGATGTTGCATGGCTGGTAGTCTGGTCTAGACAGGTAGGCTAGCAGGCAGCTATTTTTGTCTCCAGATTCGAACAGTTGCTGATTTTGATATAGCAGTTTTTTCTGGATTTGTTCGAGTAATATCATGTCTAGTTCCCTGGCCTTGTATTGCCAGGTAGAGTGTTGTTCAGGCATAGGACACGTGGCGGAGTAAGCCACCTCCACCACTCGCAGCTCCCTCTCCGCGTCCACCAGCATGGAATGAGAGGCCTTGCAGGCTTGTCCTATGGCCGCAGCAAACGAGCCACGCATGGTAGCCTTGAAGGCATCCCAGACCACAAGGATGGGTGCACTGTGTGTATTGGTGGCCCAATAGGCGTTCAGATCAGCCGTTTCCCGATCTGTGACAGCCTTGTCCGCCAGTCACTGCAGGCTCAGCCACCACATCTGAAAGGAGGGTGACACTCCCAAAGCTAGGTCCACCAACAGTATCAATACATAATAGTATACCATGGGAGTCAGATTGACAGGAATATTCCCTCCCATCTGCATATTTCCATCTCTAGATTCTATCTGTCATATTGGGTCAGATAAGTGCTTAAGGGAGTGGGGGGTATAGAAGAGCATCAAAATCTGTCAAGAGAGTTGTCAAGGACCATGTAATAATCTCCAGCTATCAACAAAGGGCCTTCTGCAATTTCCAGGATGGAAGTGAAATACACAATCAAAGAATTGTTTAATAAAGGGTGGTGGGGCATACAGGCTAGTCACTGTGTATGGTTTACCAAAGAGTTCCAACACCAAAATTACGTAGCAGCCACTGGGATCCAGCTTAATATGCTTAATAGTAATATGAGCTGATTTAGCTATGAGGATAGATGTGCCTTCGGGAGTATGTGGAGTATAGGGCATAGGCTATTTTCGCCCTCTTTAGCGCCATTACTCTGGAGCCAAGTAGGTGGGTTTCCTGGAGAAGGATCACATGCGGATTGTGTCATGCCAGGTACTCAAACATCAATGAAGGTTTAACCTTGGAGTTAAGCTCCATAACATTCCATGAAATTATTTATAGTTTAGACACGTTGTGAAAAGTGAATTCAAAAGCTCCAATTAAAGCGGTTGTATAGTGTTTTTTTAAATTTTTACCTACAGATAAGCCTATAATAAGGCTTACCTGTAGGTAAAAAAAATATCTCCTAAACCTGTATGGTTTAGGAGATATTCCCCTCGCAATGCGCCGCTGACTGCAGCGGCGCATGCGCACGGGGGATTTTCGACTGAAAGAACGGCAGACGCCGGACTTTGCCAGAAAGAAATCTCCCGTGCGCATGCGTGGGAGTGACGATATTGTTGCTGCGGCCACTCACACCGCCGGTGCCGCGAAACCCGGTAGACACGCCAAGGGAGCATGTCAGCTCCCTCGCTGTGGATCGTCTGAGATATCGAGGCCTTTCATAAGTATTTCATAATGAGCTAGTAGCATACTAGCTCATTATGTCTTTTGCCTTGCAGGTCTGAAAAAAAAAATTTCAGCGGGTTTACTACCGCTTTAATGTAAATCTGGGGCATCATTTTAGTCAAACCAGACCAAGCAACTGTTATAGTGTTGATTAATATCTGGCTGCATACTGAGTTATCATAGCCATGATAACATTTACCAATAATGTGGATAAAAATAAATGTTTATAAGTTTAAAGATTATTGCTATGAAATGAATTACCACCAGGGAAAGTCTATAGATTTTAATTTTATCTGAGCCTGCCAGTGGCAGCGATGATGCACTTGTAACCTGGACTGTAACTGATAACTTCTGTGGAACTTCTGTAGTGTGGACAGGGTCAAACTGTATATTCATTAATGCAGGAGTGCAGCAGCCATCTTTAGGAGACCACTTTGTAATGCTCGTCTATGGAGTATCTCCAATGCAGGGGACAGCCATCTTGGCTGGGTCTAAATAGAACCTGGAGGATAGTGGTTGGCTGATGCAACAGAGCAAGGCGAAATGTGGTCTACAGGCTGTTAAGAGGAAAGGAGAGAGGAGAGTCTTAAAGCTGGAGAGGTGTGGGGAAAAGAATCAGCTCCTGGCTGAATGGAACTCTGCCATAGCTGGCCACAATTGGGAAAGGCTGCTCATTGCACAGTTCAAGGTGTGAGTTGGATGCCTGGTGTGACTAGTGTAGTAGAGAGCACTTTTATCCCTTGGAAGAAAGGAGAAGAGGGACTGTTTCAGCAGGATTGAAAAAGGAAAATAACAGTAACTTCTATCCCTGTCTGATTTTAAGTTGACTTCTACTGAATCAGAGCACATGTCCAGGGACCCAGAAGAGGGTGCCCTGGGTCTGGCAAGAGACTAACATCACAAGTTAATCTGTTCTGGGAACCTTTGTGCTTTCTTCAAGGTCCCCAACTTGGCCAGCTAACATTTTTTTTATTCAACATTCACTGGCTAGTATGACTGTTATAGCAAGTTAGGACTGTCTTTAAATATTGTTAGTCAGAACACTGCACATGCTTAACCACATCTGAGAGTAACAGTATTGTCTTACTAGTTGTTTGCATAAGTGCAATTGCTCATCCTCTCTTTTTTTAGGCTATACTTAGTCTAATAAATTATTTAAAATACCTCAAGGAGTCACATATACGGGCTACCTTGTTATAATAACTAGAGGGTTCACCTCCCATGGACTTAAAGTACACTGCTCAGGCAGGTGAATAGATCTCTTTTTCTTATCTTATGTTGTTTGTTGTTATGTTAAGAGACCAAACTATGATTCTCTTGTGACTATACATACTGTACAAAATGTATAATGAGCATATTGTTCTATACCGAAAACTTTAATAAATACCATTAAAACATAAAATACCTCAAGGTGTGTCAGTAAGTGCTGGGTGAGCGAGATGTGTCATCTTCAGGTGTGCAGAAAAATCGCACAACAATTCAGCAGCTTCTCTAGGGGTAGCAGTACACACTGCTCCTAAATTCAGACCAGAGCTCCTAATCTAATGTTAGGTGGGCCAGCTTGCATTATTTTGCTTACTTTCTGCCTTTAACAGAGTGTCGGTTTCCAACAAAAGAAGATTTTAACATGTAGTTGATGAATAGTTGAAAATAGACTTCAGTCAAATTTAAATAATGGAATTAAAATGATCCTGGCAGCCTTAAAATAGCAGCAGGAAAGAGGAAGACAGGTGAGTAAATGCTAGACAAAACACAATTTTACTTTAAGTTTTATTAAAGGAAAAATAATAAACATAGAAGATCCTGGGAGCTGCACATTTGAACAAAACCCGCTGTGTGTGAACAAGTGGCGGTGTCAGCGTGGACCCCTGCCTGGCCATGCCCTCAATGCATTTCACGTAGCCCACTGGATCCTACTTATGGAGATCCCATGAGTAAGCTCCAGTGGGTGGAGTGAAACATGTTGGGGCGTGGCCTGGTGGGGGTCCAGGCTGAGACTGCTACTTGTTCACACACAGCGAGTCATGTTCTGATATTCGGCTTCCGGATCTTCTGCTCTTATCTGTCATTATCTGGAGCATTGGCAGGCTTCATCCCAGCCAGCACTCAGCAGCAGGCACAGGACTATGCTTCTTAGCAGCTTGAGTAGCTCACATACATACCATGGGTTCAAAATAATAAATGTGTTATACTTACTTGAGCGGTCCCGAACCTCCTCTTCTGGAGTCCTCCTCTGGCACTCTCAGTTCCTCCTTTTCTGTGTCCACCCCTAGCAAGCACTTGCTATTGGCTCGCTCCCTAGCCAGGCTCTGTGTGTCCATAGACACACACAGCGTGACTCTGCCCCACCCCTGGCTCCCCCCTCACAGAATTTGATTGACAACACCATGGGCCAATGGCCTGTGAGGAGAGAGAAAGCAGGGACACTGCCCTCTGAGCTGATACTGAAAGTTTTTTTTTACCTTGATGCACGAAATCCATTAAAGTACAAATCAACATTTTTAACTTCCTTTCTTCTTCTTTTTTTTTTTTTTTTACAAATAATGCTTGTTTGTGTGTTTAATGTTGAATCTAAAGGAGGTCAGAGTGGCACACATTTTAGTACAATTGTTACACAAAATATTGTTTCAAAATATATTTTTTCTGTAAAACAAAAAATTGGAAGCCAAAGAACTTTTTCATTACTGTTAAAATTAATTTTCATCAGCACAACACTAACAGGATCTGCTTACTTATCAAGTCAATCACCAGGTGTAAATATTACTGAGACACATGAATAGTCCCGTTGTTTAACCCACAGATGTTGAATGCATATGAAAGGTTTCTATTTAGCGTTGAGTCTGACTCAAATTAAACATGAAAAAAGTATTTTCAGTAAAATGATCACATTCCTCAGGACTTAGGGTTCATATAATATATAAACAGAACACAGATTAGGCTTTATGTATCTATCGATCCATGCACTATATCATTTTAATATAGTAAGGTTAAATAGAACTTCACTGGAGTACACAGGAAATTTTACAATGCGGACTGCTTTTCTGCTAACAAATTTCCAAGATGGGTTTTTGTGCTCACTTAATGTTGTGTCTCCAGGGCAGGGAGAGAGGGTAATTCTTTCTAGAAGGCAATATACACCTGAGCTACCTGTTTTACCAAGCCTCCCTAATTCAAATACTAGAACAAAGATTTTAGCTGGACTTAAAGTGAAGTTCCACCGAAAAAAAAAGTCAGCAGTTACATATATGCTTTTAAAATAAGGACATTTACCTGTCCAGTCCGAAGCCGACCTGTCCCTCGGCTCCCGGGTGCAGGCGTCGACATCTTCAGTAAGAGAATCAGGAAGTGAAGCCTTACGGCTTCATAGCCTGGTTCCCTACTGTGCATGTGTGAGTTGCGCTGCGCGTCCTGACTGGTCCCTGCTGTCTTCTGGGACCTGTTTGTCTCCCAGAAGATAGCAGAGGGGGCGAAGGTGGGGTTGGACATGGTGTAGATCGACGTGGATTCTGCAGCTATCTGTTGCTGGAAGTGGGAGAAAATACCTGTATTAGACATCTATCAGCCCCCCCTCCCCCCTGAAAGGTGCCAAATATGACACTAGGGGGAGGGGGAATGGATAAGCCGAAGTTCCATTTTTGGGTGGAACTCCACTTTAAAGATAAATTTGTCACAAACCTTGATAATACAAACTATGACATAATAAACTGTAAATGAAATGATATACAAATCTCATCTTTTTCTATAATTGAGATTGGGTACACTTCCTCTAACCTGCCAAGCCTCTTTATTTGTCACCAAGGTCACTCATAACAATAAGCAACCTATTGGGAGACAAGACTATGGAAGGAGTAATACCAAGTTTTTTACAGCAATATTAGGATCTGTATATAAAATCTGCCTGTATTTCTAGATACACTGATAATTTTGACTTACATTTTTTACCTAGGGCACCCTTTATATATACAGTCCATCAGAACATAGTCAGTTTGAATTGACAGGTTTGTAACTATATTCTTTAGCCAGTGATATTGTATCCAGTCTGGCTTGGCTTGATTTGAGTGGAAAGGTTTCTCAACTGAATAAATACAAATGTTGGTACAGAATTTAAACAAATGTGCTTTTGCAAATAAATTAAAACTTTAAACAACTAATCTAGTCAAACAACAATTGGAAATTGGCTAGTAGCGGTTAGTCATGTTGTAATATTAAAGACAGTTTGAAGCTTCTCCAACCCAAATTGTTCATGTCTATTGAGTGTCAGGGAGATACCTCAGTCCACAAATTTTGCATTGACACCTCAATCCGAACACCATGGAATATTTAGAAATTGACTGTTGAAGAACAGGATGGGCGGTGTTAATTCCTCAATATACATAGCCATGAAAAATGTAAGAATTAACGCCTGTGCAATATTCCTAAAACTATATATATATATATATATATATATATATATATATATATATATATATATATATATATATATATATATCCCAAAACCCATAGAATTCTAACCTGCAAGGTTAATCAGCAAAAGGTTAACCCACCCCCTCTTGCACTTACCTATTTGTCTATCACTATGACTGGTGGTGTCACTTACCAATTACCAGTAAAAAGTAGGAGCAGTGCCAGATTTAGACTTTGGGGGCCTGGGGCACTTTAAGTTTGGGAGCCCTTCAACGAGGAAATTAAAATAATTGCAAACGACCACCTTGTAAAAAAAGAAATGAAAGGCAAAACGTTGTATAGATATATAAAAAAAAATTATCAATACCTTTTTTCCCTTTTTTATAAATGATCACATTCCTTCTGTTCTCAGCTGCATAAGAGCTGGAGGGAGTAGAAGCAGCTGCAAACTGAACTTCCCAGTGAATGGCTGTGCAGCTGAGGCATGTCGGGGCAAGTCTGATCATTGGAAGAGAGTTCCCAGCATAGCTAGAGAAGTTTACCGCGTTGTGCTCTCCTGCTTAGTGTAGTCAGTGTTTAATAGGAAAGCATGGGGATTAACAGGAACACCAGGGATTTCACACAAAGTAAGCAATACAAGGAGATCAGGATGCTTTCTAATACAAGTACATGGTACAGCAGGCACATATGAGGAATATGAAGTGTTGCGGTATTAAACGCTTTAAATTATATGACACTTGCAATGTAATTATGATTTACCAGGGCACTGCATTCATATATGGTTTCCCACAGAACATGGAAATGCAACTATTTTATTAAATATAAACTGCCAAATACCTTTTCTCATCAGCAGTATATAGCAGTCTTGTGACTTCTATCAGGGCTTGGTGAAGCTTGTAGGAGGAGTTTTTATATTGCACTGAGCTGTCCTATGAGGCTACAGGGCTCCTGACTCTCTGTCTGGACAGTGCTGATTGTCCCTGTGCTGATCATATGCACTCTCCCAAGGAAAAAAAAACCTCTCTACCAATATACACCAAACTGAGCATATGCAGCCTGACTCCAAAGGCTCTGTCTTATCCAGACTTGTCCAGGGGGGCGGTGCAGAGAAGGGAGGATCTGTGCATACAAGATCAAGCAATCTTTTTACACAATGTAGAGGATTAACCCCTTAGGTTCCACAGTGAGTATAACAAGCATGCTTTACTGCATATACTGACTGATTTTACGGTTGTGGGTTTACACTTTAACAGGTGGCATTAAGGCTTGATTTTTAGTTTAGACTAGGATGTTCACATTACCTGACAGGGAATAAAAATACCACTTTATTTTTGGGCAACAAATTAGTAATTGATTCCTTTTTTAAAATTGCATATCCAATATGTTGTTGTTTTTATGAAGGAATGATAGTTATATATTTCATATAAATAACAAAATGCCATATAACATATTATATAAATTACATATACAAGCATTGTACCGGTAAGTACTTTAGGCAATGATGAGGTTATTCTGGATATAATACCCAGCATTATTTATTTCTAATTTTCTAGTTTAGCTGTTAGAATCAATCAATGTGTAGTTTGTGGCCTTCTGCTCCAAGATGACACATTTCGCTGGTGACCTTTCATGTCATTGGTTTAGGCATTACACATTACTTTTCTATCTTAGCACAAGATAGGCTTGGAAACAGCATGATGTAAAAAAAAAAAAGAAAAAAAAAAAAAAAAAACAGATGTCTCACAAAGTACTGTACTCCTATCTGATAAAACAGATTGAGAAAGATAAAAGGAGCAGTTTTACTGACACTTAGTAACCTGTTAATGCTCTGATCTCTTGTCTGTTTTAGTAATTGAAGATGGGCTCAGTTTTAATTAAGAGGCTGGATAATATTTAAAAAGGGAGAACGGCTGGGAATGCAAAAGACAGCTAACACTTTCATTTCCATTTTGTCCATTAACCAACAACACCTTCAACAAAAATTGTCTGATCCTTCTACTGCATGATTCTAATGACATTTTACAGTTTCACAAAAATCAGTGTAGAAATGAGCAACCTTTGCTTCATTGCTTGTTTTTGCTTTGGTTCATGTTGACTCAGCTATAGGATGCTAATAAAAAGGTGACTTAATAGAGGAAGAAAGAATCACAATTTTCCACATGAAAATTGAAGTTCCAGGAACGCCATAAATATTGTGTTTACAGAAGACAGTAGCAAAATCTCTAGCTGCAATTTGAGGAGAAGCTTTTGGGGGTCTACCCCCTTATTTTTGTTGAAGCAGTACAGATACATAAAGGTTTTCAAAAAATGTTAAAGCCTAAGTTTATTAAAAACTTAAAAGAAAATCACACCACAAGGGATAGCACTTACAGTCAGTGCAAATTATCCCTTGGGCTCCTTGCTGCAGTTTTAGTTAACAGATCTTTGATTCCCCCTACCCCCCGCAGCCGTATTCCTCCAGTGCTGTGGGGGGTTATTACGAGGTCCTGTCATAGGCATTTGTCAAGAGTGGCAGCTATGCCCTCCCTTTCTGCCCCCATCCGCCAGTCATAGAAGCTGAACACTGCAGCCAGCAGTGCAGGGGACACTTCACATTGATTGTATGTACTGTCTCTGATTTTGTTCTGATTTTTTTTAGGCTCAGTTTACACTAGTGCGATTTGAGATGCGACTTGAGTTACACAGACCTTTGCATTATTAATTGCATTACCTTTACATCAATGCAACGCAACACGGTGCAATTTAAAAAAAAAGGTCCTGTACTATTATGGTGAGTTTCCAGCGCACATTTGGCTCCATAGAATATGCAATCCCATAGTTCGGAAGGGGGAATCGTTTGATATAATTTTTGTTCAGCTTGTACGCTAAAAAAAAAAAAAAGTTAAGTGTATGGCCAGCTTTAGTCAAATAAAAAGAGTGGGTTTTGGAATTAAGGTAGGGGGGAAGAGTCAAGGAGCTAAGAATAGTCATAAAACGGTTTGATAGAGATTGTCCAAGGCAAAAGTGCCTAATACAATTTCTGATGTAGCGCCCTTCCCTGAAAGGTAGGCTAAATTTAGTTTTTGTCTTCACTGTACTTAGTGAAGTGGTGATCTTTTTTTTTGTCTGCTTTTGGTTGCTTCTGCCTGCCTATGGAAGAATCATCCAGAACAAAGAGTGGGAGAATAAACCAATGATTTATGAATATTTATCAGACCCCAGCCAATCACTGGGGAGGAGGTGCCCAGATGATGGCTGAGGGGGGATTAATGTTTGGGAGGGCTGGGCAGAGTGTTCTTCCTCTGCTAGTGGGGTTCTATTCTGGAAAATAACTAGTGTGGGACAAAAGTTGCTGCAGTCTGGGACTCAACAGGCGTTGGGCTGGGGACCTGGAGAAGATTGCTAAAGGGATTTTTTCTGAAGTCCTGATTTGGAGAAAGAGTGTGGTGTGGAAGCAGACAGCTGCTGTGACATTGTGAGTAAGACCTGGCTTTGTGACTTTCATGTGTTCCTGCTACTATAAGGATGTGTGCTAAGAAGTTTAACCTCCTGTTGATTTCTGATATAATTTAGGAGTATCCTGCACCCATAGACACCCTTAGACATCCTGCACAAAAGACATCCCCTAGATTTAGCCTGTGTTGTCGTGCGTATGGAACTGTGTCTGTGGCTGGCAGCCTCTGTACTAGCAAGGGAGTCAGTGGCCCCTTCAAGGGACATGTAACCTCCATACCTTTCCATCTAACCATAACAGTTTTCTAACCTTATTTGCTTTATTGTTGGGTCAGTACAAGTTTGAGAGAGTGCTTCACTTTTTTTATAATCACATTTGACATGAATACTAATAGGAGAATGGGCCTCAAGGCATGATTACGGTAGCCAGAAAATGTTACATTACTTTAAAAGCTATGAAGATTATTTCTGTATGTCATATGAACAAGGTGCAAATTTACAGAATTGCGATACAATTTGCTAGACAGTATGTGGTTCAGAAATATTTTTATAAAATCTGGTTAAAATTTCAAAAACAATTTGGGAAAGAGAGATCTCAATGAAAACATGGAACATCTAGAACAGTGGTCTTCAAACTATGGCCCACGGGCTAGATGCTTCCCTCTTGCTTGCCTTTATCCAGCCCTTGAGGCATTATTCCTGCCACTGACACCAACAATGGGGCACTATTCTTTCCACTGACACCAAAGATGGGGCAGAATTCTTTCCACTGACAACAAAAATGGGGCACTATTCCTCCCACTGACACCAACTATTTCTGCCCCTAATACCAAAGATCGGGCATTTACCTCCACTGGGCACAGTCTGGCCCTTTCTTTGGAGACCCCTGTTCTAGAACAAAGACTGAAAACATTAGAAGTTATACTATCAAGCAGAGACCCCTGTTCTAGAACAAAGACTGAGAACGTTAGAAGTTATACTATTAAGCAGACTTGGTTACAAAGATTACAGGTATCTGTAGCCTAATGGGGTAAATGGCAACACATTTGCAATCATATGGCTTATTACAATTAGCACATTAGCACTTATTTTGCACTTCTTTATTAAATAAGCCAATGAGAGTTGAGGGATGGGGACATTTGCTAACAGAGTAAGATATCTATATAACACATCTGGCTGCTTAAAGCATTTGTGAAGGTTTTTTTTTTAAAACAGAAAGAAGTACCGTATTTATCGGCGTATAACACGCGCCGGCGTTTAACACGCACCCCAAGTTTAGGAGGGAATTTTATGGAAACTTGTCAGTGTCATTTGCAGCCTTGTCATGCAGCCTGTCCATCATTACAGCCTATCCATCATTGCAACCTTGTCATGCAGCCTGTCCGTCATTGCAGCCTTGTCATGCAGCCTTGTCATGCAGTTTGTCCGTCATTGTAGCCTTGTGCATCAGTGATGTCAGCTTATGTTTTTAAAAATGGTGCCGCCGAGATGTCCTGTGTATCTCTGCGGTGCCCGGAAGTTCTTGACGGCTTTCGGCCACCTCGGCCCTTCTCGGCGGCTTTAGGCCGCCTCGGCCGTACTCGGCGGCATTCGAGCGCTCTCGGACCTTCTCGGCTGAGAGAAGGGCCGAAGGCAGCTTAAAAGCCGCCCAGGGCCCAAAAATCGCGCGGAAATCGTGGAGGATCGGCGTATAACGCGCACCCGCGATTTTCCCCTGATTTTAAGGGGAAAAAGTGCGTGTTATACGCCGATAAATACAGTATATTAAACAAAGCATAAAGGAAGGTTGTACAATTCCAGAATGAACATGTAAAGCAAAAGGGACATTTAGATATTTTCATCTTAATACATTACAGGCCTTTTCCCTAACTGAGAACATGGTACCCTGATACATGTCCACAATTACAACTCCAATACCAGTGACAACAAGCAGAGTGGGTTAATAATAATAACTATATTTCAGAAGGCCTCTGTACAGGGCAGCGCTAATAAACTGATTAAACTGGTTATAGAAGTCTGTTCATTACCAGTTCCAAGGGACTGGGACCTGGGGTGTCTAGCCAGGGGGACTAGCACTTCTTAAATTTGCCGGAACATCCCCTGTGCTGATAAATGTATTTTTTAAGCCTTGGTGTATCCCCTACGCTACTCACCCAATCCAAAAGTATAGGAGGTTCCGTAGATTTCCAGTTTCTGTATGATATTTCTGTTATTGCCATTTGTCTAGGATAACAGACCAGGTTTGCATGATAACTGAAATACACAGGTGATATAATTTGCTGCTCAATTTGCAGTATTCTAGTCTGCATCTCCCCAAGGTTATACTTAAAATGTGGTTTGTTGGTGGGTCCTGAGGACAAGAGTTGAGGAGTTGGTCTCATTCTTCTACACCACTGGTATAGAAGAATGAAACCACGGGGATCCAGAGCCCTGACCTTTAAAGACATGCTGCAATTGTATATATATATATAGTTTATATACGGTATGTATATATATGTATATATATATATATATATATATATATATATATATATATATATATATATGTATGTATATATATATATATATATATATATATATATATATATATATTTATCAGTCTATCATTACTTCCCTGATCTTAGCCCCTCTGCATCGCACGCCAGTCACAATGCAGCGGCTGGTGTGAATAAGCCCTCTGCCATCACATCTAAGGACCGGCAAACTGCAATATATTATATTTTTGTTTGTGGGTTTAGGTATACTTTAAATTTGTGCAGTCCCACTTCTATAAAGCAGAAGACTAAATTGATTTATCAAACTGCAATCTCGATATGAAATCTTTCTTATAAAACACAATTCTGTTTTTTATTTTACATTGCCTTGTTGAGCAGCAAAGGTGATAAATCTCCTCTTTGTGTTTTTGTGTTTTTATGGCCATCAACGGTCTAGCCAAACATTTGAGTAGTTTTTTGGGTTTATATTACAAGCTACTGAGCATTAAATTGCTACATGTGAGAAATATATTAGTATATCCCCACCCTCCCCAGTATACCTGATTACGAAATAATATCAGCCAAACCCGAGGAGCTTCATTTGACCTTTAACTCTTGTGAAAAAGCATTTCCCAGCATATTAAGCAAATAAATAAATAAATAAATAACAGCATGAATAAATAACAGATTTTTCTGGAATCTTTTCCCTGTCAATTCTTTTTTACTTGCGCCACTGATTATGGCTTCTCTCTATGTCTTGAAAATGAAATGTGACTTAATTAATAAGACAGCATAGTTAACCAAGACCATTAATACGTCTTATACTCCACAAGGTTCTTTGTGCAATTAATTAGAATTGTGCTACACTTTGTTCCCATTCCTTATGATTGTCAAGAACTGAACAATACATGGATAAACCTAAACTGCTTAATTACTAATACATGTGTAATTCACAATGTTAATGCAAAACTACCTGCTTTAATTAAGTAAATATACAATATATGTAATATAATAAAAATAATCACCCCAACAGTCTTTACCGTTTGGGCTGCCAGTTTAAAAAGAGCTCTTGGCATATATCATTTCTATCCTAGGTCCATTAGAGATTATCTAGCTTTGCTCAGCCATAAATAGAAATACAATGTCTGTACTGCTCCTTCCAGTTCTATTCATAATTAATTAGACTGTGAGAGAAAGAGAAGGAGAAAAAAAACATAATTATAATCTTGAAGTGAGAACATTCATTATCATGCTAATGTACACCGTGGAATGGTTCCGCTATTGCTCCAATTATTCTGTAGTGATGTGTGTCATTCTTACATCAGACCTAGTTTGTGAAGTTCTTAAAGAGGTGTTGCTACTAATATTTAATACTGTTTGCTGCATTTAATACAATTACACTTTGCAGTACTTACTCATTAGGTCATAGCTTATTATGATTTATTACTGCAGAGTCTTTACTCTAACCTAAATGATCATTTGATTGCAAAATGCATACCATATGGTCAAATACAAGGAAAGTTTCAAGGTCAGATACAGATACATTTCCTGTCTGAATACCACCCATTAAAGACAGTCTAACAAGATAGAGAGAAGAGAACCCATATCAACTGTTCTTGAGCAGCTGATTCCTTTAAAACTGCTAACTGCTATGCAATGTGAGAGGATAGGGCTACAAGCTGAAAACTTTAGAAATTTAGGGGTCTTCCCATTTTACTTATTATCCAATTCTGTGCAAAGAGAAAAAAATCAGCACAGTCCTTCAAAAATATGAAGAATAATTGAGTTTCTAAAGCCAAAACTTTTTTTTTGTTCTATAGTAAGGAACCTCTCTATTTGTCCTGGTGACCTTTGACAACCAATAGAAAGTGATGGACATTCATAATTTTACAGTTGTCATCAGAGCAGAAAATAGGAAATCCTGCAATGCGGACACCTGGTCAGATGACAACTCACTTGGTTCCACATATTTTCTGTTGTGTATCCAAAACAGTAAATTCATGTAAATCCATCAGACTGCAAAAAAAAAAACACTGTCTTCCCTACACTATCTAAAATTTTTGATTATAAATATACACTTTAAGTGGTATGACAGTTGATAAGTATAATCTCTGCATAGTTCTGTGTCTAAGATATAGGCTGATATTGTATTCAGTGAAATCTGTAAAACTATCCAGTTCTAGGTTTCATCCACTTTTACATGCATGGTGTTCATATTGACATACTGACTCAAGTTTATAGCAAGATGGCTCTATAAAACAGCTTCCTTGGCATTTGTTCATACTGTTGGAGGTTGCTGATTTCATGGGTTCTCTCCCCCTTTCAAGTCTCCAAAGGCTAGATTTACACTGTTGGGAAGCAGTAACACACATGTGTTTAATGTGTTAAGATAGCAAATTTTTTAGAATAGACTGCCCAACATTCCAACAAAGGTGCACGCACTATAGTGCACTATCATGCAGTCTGTGCGCTGCAACGCAGGTTGGGAAGTTAATATAAATTAATGGCAAAGCAGCGTGCCAACTAGGGTTGCCCCCTCGTCCCTTTAAACCCGAACACATATAAATTACACAGGTTCTGAGGCTAATTTAATGCAGATAAGGCACTAAGTGAGTTTAATTACAACCTTAATCAGCCACAGAAACTGTGTAATTATTAAGTGTCTGGGTTTAAAGGGATGAGATGGCAACCCTAGCACCAACTCACCAAATGCCACTTGTGCTAACTCTTGTGTTGCCACAGCTCAGCATTATCAATCTAGCCTCAAGCTTTATGCTTTGAGGAGTGCCATTCCCATCAAGTCACAACCATTTTTACTACTTTTATTAGTGAATACAAAGAAGAGACTCTTGACATAGTTTTTTTTTTTTATTATTATTACCAGATAGCTAAGAAGCCAAAAGAAGAATGTAGACTTGGCTTCTGGACCCAAGCGTAGAATCATTTAATGCTGAGAACAAACTTTTAATAGTGTTAAGAGCAGCAGCACATTGCAAACCCAGCAGCTTCAATCAAACTGACATGGCTGGCTTGGGATTAGTACAGGCTATCTTCAGCTTGTGCCAGGTAATTAAGCTGATGTCAGGTTGAGGTTTCGGCAAGGTTAATTATATATCACACAATACTTGGCAAATAGACATTGAAATAATTTTCTTTTAAATTGTTTTTGTTTAGTTTAGAAATATAGTTTACTTGTTCAGAATGCACCGTACAGATCCATAGAGCTTGCATATTTTTATGGACTAGTAAAGCTTTCAAATACTTAGATATATGATAGTTAAAGTATCTTAAATGCAAAACATTTTATTTATGTTTGCAAGAACAGGGGATGGTTAAAAACCTGGTAATTTTTTATTTAAATTTTTTTGTCTTTGAGTACTATAGTTGAGGTTTCTCTTCTCTTGTCCTGCAGACACAACAGGAACTGATAGGAATTAAGGATGCCACAGTGGTGTAGTGGTTAGCGCTTTCACCTAGCAGTAAAAAGGTTTGCTGGTTTGAATCCCAACCATGACACTACCTGCCTGGAGTTTGCATGCTGTCCCTGTGCCTGCATGGGTTTCCTCCCACACTCCAAAGACATGCTCTTAGGTTAATTGGATCCTGTCTAAATTGGCCCTAGTATGTATATGTATGAATGTGAGTTATAATAATAATTTCCTCATAGTCAGTTGTCACTTGCAATGAAAGTGTCCCCAATAGAAAAGTACCCCTATATTCCTGTATAGCTTGTAACCTCCACTTCCAGCAGTTTTGTTGAAGCTGCAGGGGCTATAAGAAAGTTCTAGATGTGGAAAGTTTGGGGACCCAAAATATACATTTCACAGCTCACTTATCCACAGTATAGTCAGGGGTATAGAGAAGAATCTTTATTCCCGCTAGTACAAGGAGAGCGACGCTACACTCCAGTCAGAAGAAAGCTGCAGCCCCTAGTGGTCAGTCTGCTTTAATTAATGGGAGGACCAAGCTTCAACACAGTGTCCTCACTTGTACGGGCCAACTAAACCTTCCTCACAGAGTACATTAGCATACCTTTGAAACTCTATAGGCAATATATAGGTAAACCGTTCATTTAAAGAAAGATATGAAGACTCAGTCCTGCATAGTGGTTTTCAAATACATTTTACTGAATGTAAATTTCCATCTTACAATTCTTTAACATGGCAATAGTGCACAAACAGTTTTCACAGTGCAGAAAATTACCACCCCCTAATAGGCAGCAAAAATTAGGCTTCCTATGACATGGGTATTTCACCTACAATTCCTAAGCCTGGAGCAGCAAGAGGAAAACTGTGATAACTACATCTGGTTATTTTACCTAAGTCTATACCTCAGAGTATATATATATATATATATATATATATCCAAAACAAATAAAACAAACAAAAATCGCATTAGATATAATTGTATTCATCAATTAATATTTAGTTGGTAATTCCAGTAAGAATTAACTTGTTATGTGGATATATAAAAGTTACAGTCCAGTCACTGTTATAAATTAAGCATCGAATTATATACAGAAGACACAGCCTGCCCCAGGCTCAGGTGCAATTCACAGTTTAACAGTAACAAAATTGAACATCATTTTCTTAGCAGACATTTATACTTCCCCAGCAGTCGCTTAGTTAAACCTCTTTCTCTGTCTGCTAAGTATTCACCACTGCCCAGTTCAGTAGCCATATATACCCTAAGGCTGGTTTCACACCTATGCATATTTAGTGTAATAGACGCATGAGTGCTGCCAGAATTGCTGCAGAGGTTGAAGGGGTGGGGATCAGCCTGTCAGTGCTCAGATCATATGCCGCACACTGCATCAAATTGGTCTACATGGCTGCCATCCCAGAAGGAAGCCTCTTCTAAAGATGATGCACAAGAAAGCATGCAAACAGTTTGCTGAACACAAGCAGACTAAGAACATGGATGACTGGAACCATGCCCTGTGATCTGATGAGACAAAGATAAACTTATTTGGTTCAGATGGTGTCAAGCGTGTGTGGAGGTAACCAGATGAGAATTACAAAGACAAGTGTTTCTTGCCTACAGTCAAGCATGATGGTGGAAGTGCCATGGTGTGGGGCTGGAGTGCTGCCGGCACTGGGGAGCTATGGTTCATTGAAGAAACCATGAATGCCAACATGTACTGTGACATGCTAGAGCAGTATTCCAACATGATAACGACCCCAAACATACCTCCAAGACGACCACTGCCTTGCTAAAGAAGCTGAGGGTAAAGGTAATGGACTAGCCAAACATGTCTCCAGACCTAAACCCTATTGAGCATCTGTGGGGCACCCTCAAATGGAAGGTGGAGGAGCGCAAGGTCTCTAACATCCACCAGCTATATGATGTTGTCATGGAGGAGTGGAAGAGGACCCCATTGGCAACCTGTGAAGCTCTGGTGAACTCCATGCCCAAGAGGGTTAATGCAGTGCTGGAAAATAATGGTGGCCACAGAAAATATTGACACTTTGGGCCCAATTTGGACATTTTCACTTAGGGGTGTACTCACTTTTGTTGCCAGAGGTTTAAACATTAATGGCTGTGTGTTGTTTTTTTGAGGAGACAGCAAATTTACACTGTTATACAAGCTGTATACTCATTACTTTACATTGTAGCAAAGTGTCATTTATTCAGGGTTGTCACATGAAAAGATATAATAAAATATTTACAAAAACGTGAGGGATGTGCTCACTTTTGTGAGATACTGTACTTATGTTACCTCTCCCCCTCCAGCAGCCATATATTTACTACTACCCCCACCCAGCATCGATGTACTGTATATATTACCTCTCCCCCTCAAGCAGCAAAATATATACACTATACCCAGTACCATATGTATATTTATTTATATTTATTCATAAATCAAAATGTTGAGCTTTGCATCCCACCAAGTAACTTAGAATGGCCCAAAGCATGTACATTTGGCAGGAAGAACAAAGTTTGGTTCCCAACAATGTAATTTTGAACCATGCTTTATCAAACAAGTCATAAATGTTAGTCCATGTATTTTGGATCTGTTTGCCATGTGTTCACAGATGTCTTGTCTATTGAGACATATGCATGGTGACGCAGCACATGAAAGAAAACCTGTACTGAAAGAAATGTGTATTCTTCCATTTCTGACCTTCTAAAAACTGCCCCAGCTGTCTCCTAAAGGGGTTTTAAAGTCGGAAGGTTTTTTTATCTTAATGCATTCTATTGCATTAAGATAGAGAAGAGGAGGATCGGGCTGCTCTGTGTAAAAACCACTACACAGAGCCGATAAGTATGACATGTTTGTTATTTTTTACAAAAAAACAAAACAAATCAAGACTTTACAATCATTTTAAGCTAAGTACACGCAATCAGAAAATCGTACAAAAAATACCACTTTCGAATCGATCGTACAATAATCTGATCATTAGTACACAGATTTCATCTGAAACCAGAGCATATGATTTTCATTTAAACAGTACAGTTTTCGGTAAATACAGTACAAATACTTTACATTACATCATGCCCCAATTTTTATTCTGTTGTATGAGAATTTTTGTAACTTTAGTAACCTCATATTTGATATGAAGACTAGCATGCAAAAAAACCCCCAAAAAAACAAACAATTATTCCTCCTGTAATCTCATTGTGTGTACAAGGCTTAGCTCTTTCACACTTGCATTAAAAATAGGCAGTTGGTTCACAGTTTTAACGCTTCCCAAATGCCTATCAATGCCACACATAATTGTTACAATGGGAAGCAGATAGAGGTGTTCACACTGCAACGTTAGCATTACTTTGTGTTGCTGCAAGGCAAAAATAACACTGCCTGCAAAGTTTGGCAGGAGTTGACACTTTGCAAATGCCTCCATTCACTTCTATTGAAATGTACCATACCTGCACCTAAGGCTGGCTTCACGCCAGTGTGAATTGGATGCAGCGTTTTCCCGCATCCAATTCGTATGTCAGGAGATTGTGCCCGGTTCTCTATGGAGCTGGTTCAAAGTTGAAAGTACAAACATGCATGCTTGGAATCAATGCTCACTAAACACGAAATTAGCAGAAAGTGCCCAAAGGGTGGCGCTCAAGATCTGAAATTGCTCGTAGTAAGTCACTATATTTATGTTTGTTGGCCAACAATTGTGTACCGTTAGAATGGAAGACAAGTTCCTGGCACACGCCCTTAGAACAAAAATCAGACGCTCGGTTGGTCAACAATCGGATTGTGTGTACGAGGCTTTAGTCTCTCTGAATCACTGACCTGGAAAAATTATGCATCTGGGGAAGTCAGAACACCTGATCTGCATTTATGCCCCCGGACAGGCTCTCAAACTTATTAAAGCCATTGGATTATCAAGACAATCAAGCAAGTAGCATTTTCAGAAGAATGCATTGAATCTTTATTATGTGTACAGACATATAAACAAATGGGACTGTTTTAGAAGCTTTTCAATGTAATATGTTTACAAAAAATGCAAAGATGCCAATGAAATGCATATCCTAAAAGAACCACGCTTAATATTTTGAAAAGGGTGAAAATGTACAATCAATGATTGGGTTGAACAATGACTGTATGTATTCTGTAATTGTTGCAATTTCTATTTTCTTCTTAAGAAAATCCTGCACTTTCAGAATTTTCTCATCCTGTTTATTCCTTATCCTTGACAGTGCACACCTGTAGGTTCTTTCTTCTATTTGTGCTGCCATATGTGGTCTTACATCTGCAATAACCTTGATAACCAATGATTTGCTGTGGAAAATCTCCTGATGGTAGCTATGAGAGTTATTATTATAGAATTTGTGCAAGGCATGGATGGGGGAGGGGGGGATATGCAACACAACCCTGGATCTGCAATGCAAGGGTGGGTAAATAGCACTGTCACTGACCAGCATTAAAAAAGGGTGTATTGCTCTGTCACTGACACCAATGTTGAGGGTTATCATTGCGGTCACTGACACCAGTGCTGGGGGTTATTATTGCAGACACTGACACTATTGCTGGAGATTGTGTCCACTAAACCATTATCCGGGGGTATGTTTTGGTCATTGACACTAAATCTTAAGGTTATTATTGTTGCTACTGACACCAGTGCTGCTGGTTATTATTGCGTCACTGACATTAACACCTTCTCGGCTGGCCTATAGCAGAGTGATGGCCGGTCAGGTGCTTTCTCCTTCTGAGTGGAGGTCATATGATGTTCTCTCAGAAGGTGCAGCACAACCAGACACAGCCGATGACTGATCAGTGTACCGGCTTGCTTCCGGTACCATGTGACATCTATGACCAATCACAGCAGATCACATGACAGTTGTAAACAATGGATGGCTTATTTTCATGCCATCCATTGTGTACAATTGTGTTGCTGGATGTGATTGGTCAATATGATCATATGGTACAGACCGCGCCAATCACATGCAAGGAAAATAAAAAAAAAAGAATTTTTGCTTGTGCGTTATCAGATGATGGAAGTCAGCAGAGCTTCTGCTCATTTAGTAAGATCTGGAGCAAATGCTCTTTAAGTGTGCAACTGCATTTTGCAAACTGCACGTGCAATAGATCTTGGCACTCTCTGGCCTTTGTAAGTATGACAGTTGTTTACAGACTTTGTTGACTGGTTTTCAGCTCCCTGATACCTGTGTTCCTGTGTGCTTGTTGATTCTGGATTTCCTGTTACCGACCCGGCCTGCTTCTGGACTTCCCCTTGCTTCTCTTCTGGCTCTGATCTCGGATTGTTCCATGGACCTGTTCCCAATTACCTCCTGTGTATGACCCTGGCCTGCCTCTGACTACGCTCCTGTCTACTCCACTGCTTGACCAATGTGCTCTGACTTTGACTTCCATTCCTGACCACATCTCCTGCCTGCTGTGAACTGCCTGCACTTCCCAGTCATCCTGCATCAGCTGTATCCAGTGCCCGGTTCAACCTGAAGAGGCATCACTACTGAAGATCCATGTGACTACCATACAGCTGGCAATCCGTGCTTCTGTGGGTCCACATCTACTGTCACCATCTCCAGGGGTGTTGTGCACTCAGCCGCAAGGGGAAGCCTTCTTATCATCTTGGTCTCAAGACCAGGTATGTGGCAGGGTCCCAACGATAGCCGGCAAAAGAACATCCTAAAGGACTCCTATATTAATTATTCAGCAAGTCCCCTTGTTCCATTGTCCCCTCCTCTACCATCCTCCTTTTTTCTTTTGGACAATGCATACCCAGTCGGTCTAGGACTAGCATTGCTGCTATAAATGCGCTCAGTATTATTCCAGCACTTTGTAGATTAAACTTTACTACTGATCTTTGCTGCACTTCAGGTGGCCTTGCTACTATTTATGTTGATTTGAACACCGAATGTCAACTTATGCCTAGTCATTACTAATCACTCTAATTAGTGTTATTACCATTGTTGATCCATTTTATGCTTGCCTTGTTAGCAATCATAACGGGTGACAATATATTAAGTTTGCCTTTACTACCTGCTTTGGTGCCCATTTTCTTTTATATAATGCTTCTACTGGTTACTAAGTATTACTATCACTGCATTCTACGCACACTCCAGATTTCTTCCCATAAGTAGTCATTGGTGCCATAGATCTTTCAGAACACATACAGCATCTACTCCCCTGTATGTGCCTGTGAGAACATTTCCCCTTTACTTCCTGTCCTGGTGACCATGGAGGAAGATGGGAATCTCACTTTTCGAGCTGTCCTGTCCTCTTGATCACACAGGAAATCCTCACCAATGGGAGCACAGATAGCAATAAAAACCTTACAGAGGTTAAACTAGGGTTGCCACCTTTTCTTCAAGTCAAACCCGAACACTTCGTCATCACACAGCAATTTTTTTTACATAGTATGCATAGATAAACAATGCATAGATGTTGCTATTAAATAACATTTCTAATAATATGCAGTTAATCACAAGAGTCCCCCTTTACATCAGAGTCCACAGAGTTCCCCTTATACATCTGAATCTGCAGAGCTCCCCTTTTACATCTGAACTCGCAGAGTTCCTTTTCCCTGTAAGGGGGGACTCTGCAGACTCTGATGTAAGGGAGTACTCTGGGGACTTTAACATAAGGGATACTCTGGTGTATGAAGAGGACTCTGATGTAAATGGGAGCACTCTGGCCTCTGGTGTAAAGGGGAGCTCTGATGTAATGAGTGCTCTAAGAACCCTGATTTACCTTAGCGTACTAACTTAGAGGCTGGAGAGAGAAGGTGGGAGACTTAGTCCGGTCTGAATAATGTGTCCGGGTCTCAGACAGTCTGAAATCCAAACTTATGATTCCAAACCCGAACTGTCTTGGTGAATCCCGAACAGGTTGCAACCCTAGGTTAAACCCTTCGAATATGGAATGAAAACGTTTTGCCTGGAGTTCCATTTACCATAAAGTAAATGCAAGATATTTTTCTTTAGACCAATTTTATATTAGCACATTATCACCATAAAAAGAAATATACTCTAATTATGGGGCCTATTTATAGATCAGAAAAATACTTTCCCCAATGAAATGACAGTATTGTCACTCTATACATTACCAGGAAGTACCTAAACAAGTACTTTTGTTGCAGGATCATCGAGTATTATTCTAACGAAAGCCGCAAAAACACTGAAAATCACTTTCAAAATGTTAGAGCTAACTTCAGTGATTGTCGTTTATAAACACATTAAATAATTTTACCAGCAGGAAATTATTTCAGCACCTTAGTCTAACTGTTTATACTATTTTGTTAGTATGAAAAAGTAATACTTAGAGGAAAGCCGGTTGCAGATGAAAAAAAAAATGCAGCTAGAGAGGAATTTATTTTACAAAGAATTTCAGATATGCAGGTTACAGCTGCCAGGAAATCATTAACCCTTGGCAATCTTTGAAGGGCTGCTGCACTTTGTTTCAATAATACATTGAAATGGAGAGCTCTTTTTACAGTGTGTGATTGTACTGTATGTGTGTGTGCATATATATATATATATATATATATATATATATATACACTAGGTTATTATTATTATTATTATTATTTTTTTAATGCTATCAGTGTAATATAAATTACTTCATCACTAGGGTTAAAGATTGCAATGGTTCTGTGCATAGTTTGTAAGAAATATGTACTGTATATGGGGACATATTTTTGCACTACATAAGCAATTTGTGCTTCCTGCTTTGTAGTCATGCTAATTGATTATTCTTTACTGTTCCTATTAAAGGCAATGCAAGTCTATCAGTCTTCTCAGACTAGTTAAAGACAACAAATTATATAACACAGTTTCTAAAATGTTATAGCAACAGTTCCTGTTGACATTTTTATTTTGTTTTGTTGGATTTTGTGCATATATATACAGTACATTGGAAGTCTAAAGCTGCCATTGGGTGATTTTGGACTTCTGGTGTGTCCCTGAATCTTTTTATGGGATAGGGGCATCCCTCCAAGGCATACAGACAACATGTGCATCCCACTTAGATAAGGCGGCCCTTCGCATTGGTTTACAGATAGGTACGCCAGTGTAAATGAGGCCTTAATATCCATATTGCTATATATGTCCCAAGATGAGAGACTAGAGTTAGGGACTACAATTTGCAGAGGTGGCAGTGTTTCTTAACCTATATTTGCAGATGTAAACAAAAAAACAGTTATTTTCACTTCAAAGTTAAAATCCATATTTACCTCAGACAGTTTCTCTTCAGGGCCTATTCACAAAAATACACTGGGGGTAATTAACAAAACTAGAAAAGGCAAAATCTGGTGCAACTCTGCATAGGAACCAATCAGCTTGCTGGTTGTATTGCCAAAGCTTAACTGGACAAGCTAGAGAAAAAAAATTGAACAAACTAGCGTTAGACCCTGATTGGATACCATGCACAGCTGCACCAGTCTTAGTTAATCCCCCCACTGTGATAATATGCACACGATGAGCATCATTGGCATGAGGTGCTATTCATTCTGAATGCCCCCCTATGTACCTTCACAGTACACCTGCATTGCAGTCAAGTGTACCACAGTAAGGCTGAATTCACACTTATGCATTTTTAGTGCTTTTTGCATTTTGCAGATTTGCACTACAGAACGTGTTCCATAGGAAACCATGTTAAATGGACTGCAGTGCAAATCTGCAAAATGCAAAAAGCACTAAAACTGCATAGGTGTAAATCGAGCCTAACTAAGCCAGGATAGCAGGATTCTATATTTAAGATACCTGATATCCTATATAGAAAATCAACTATAGGGAGCCTTCCATCTCAGATGAGTTTCATGATCAATCTGAAATCATATTAGGTGCCACAAATAAATAAAATAATCTCAAAATTCTAGAGAAAATCTAAGTTCCCCAAACTTCCTATATTCCAAATGACTATGACCTGCTTTCATAAATAAAAAATAAAAACATAATATGAAGACCATAAACAAGGCTTTTGCCCTGATTCCTCTAACAAGAGGAATAATTCTCTCCATTTATCTTCTATGGATTTTAAAAATAAACATTACCACTATAAGAAATTGCAGGCCGTAAGCTGTATTACGTAACATTACTTGGAAAATATGACCTAAATGAAACTGCATCAAACTGAGACATTTTAAAATAAACATGTAATGAAGATACTATCAGTGAAAACAATATGTCAAAATGGTCAATAGATCCAAAGGTATAGGAAGAAAGATTAATCATATTGTGACTTTTCTTCGAAAATCTAGGGTGTCCCCATCCCTCCCCACTGCCTGTCCCTACCTGTTGGCTGTTCAGTGGAATATTATTCTCAATAACATATTTCATATCATATGTTCAATTTAAATTGCTTAAGTGTGTGACAGTAGTTAACCACTAACTAAAGACTCGTGGGAACTGAAAGTGCACATGCTGCTCCCCCAAGAAGAAGAATGAGGAAGAGCAACATAATAATGTTTTGTGTGGATTCTACTATCAATGTCAGTGTGGATGTGAGAGTGAGAGGTTGCATGTAGGGCATGCTCTGACCTTTCCATCCTGCACTGGCTAACTCCCTGGATGATATGTCTTGAGTTTCTGTGAGGCAGACAGCAGCTGTATTGCATATTCACATTGAACTGCTTGCCGATTGCTGGCCCCTTCTGATTATGGATGCTGGATCCCTGTATTTCCCCATGTATTTCCACTTGCTTTGAGAGAGACTGCATTATAGCCTACACCAGCAGCAAAACTGATATACCTGCAACTGAGCTGTTACCCGCCATGTCCACGCTGCTGTTGGCACCAACCGGCATTGTTTGGGCTTGACTCTTGGCTGAGATATGACCCCCTCTTGCTCTCTGCTCCTTGCGCTGGCAATGCTTGCAGGAGTTGGATCGGTCCCGGTCCTCGTGGCAGCGGGATTCTCAGAGGATAGTGGGAGTGGGCGGTGTTTGCAGAGTGCCCTGGCCTTGGGAGGGCTTTGGGAGGCCTTCGCGGGACCCGGGGAGAGAGGCTGATGTCTGTACCGGCTTCAGCCTAAGGACACAGCGGGGATCGGCCATACTCGGCAGGAATTGTCAGAACTCGGCAGAAGCCGGAATAAGTCAGTACAAATCAGAGGAAATTGGCTAATTTCGATAGCAGGTGCAGGTAATTACAATAAACTGTGATTAAAGAAAAAAAAAATTGGGGAAAACTGTAATTTAAAGAAGCAGAAAGAACATATACAAAAACAAAATAAAATCAACTAGGTAAAAAAACAATTAAGAGGGGGATAACAGGAAGAAAGAGGAGGAATGGAGAAAAGGGGCGGTAATAAACCGGGAAAATTATGGAAAGAGTGGTCTTTAAAAGCTGATGCCTCTATGCAAGATGATCGCTGATTTCCTCAACAAATACAAAGTGGTAAATCCACAAAAGAGAAGGCTAAAGAAGCCGCAGCTGCAAAACTTCCAAAATTTGCATTGCCATTAAAAGACAGGGAACATAAAGTGTCACAACACATTTCTAGTGAAGAATTGGAAGTCTCTTGCACTAAAGTTACTGTGCACGAACACTTAGATAGAAAAGACAAATGAAGTGGAAGAAATGGATAAAAGTGTAAAATTACACACTGATAATCTGCCAAGTGACACGCAAATAACACAAATAATACCACTAGAGCCTACACTATTAGATGTGTTAAAAGCGACACATCAATGGCAGAGTTCCATAGGTAATTTGACAAGACAAGTGCAGAAGCTCAAAGAAGAATTCATTTTTTTTATGCCAAGACATTCAGAAAATACGGGAAAGAACATCTGTTTTGGAAAATCATGTAAAAGAAATAGAGGATTCAACACTGCCATTGGGCAAAGATATTAAAGAAGCAAGGAAAAAATCTGATTCAAATGCTCAAAGAATATTTTTCTATGTCTTTCTCGGTCAAAAGAGCACATCGAGTACCAAGTAGGCCATTACCTGCAGGAGCCCCTCCACGGCCATTCCTAATATGACTTCTTAATCAACGAGACAGAGACCATATTCTTAGAAGAGCCAGAGTTTTGAAGGAAATCATGTTTAATGGAACTAAATGTATGTTTTTTCCGGATTTTTCTCCTGAAGTTCAAAAACAGCGGCCTAACTTTCAAGTTGTAAAAAAGAGGCTGCAGACCCTGCAGCTGTATTATTCAATGCAATATACTGCTAATTTAAGAATAGAGGCAAATGAGGCTTTTTATTTTTTTGACAAGCCGCAGACAGCTGTTGAATGGCTGGATGGGCACTATGGATAGAGCTGCGGCAAGGAGTATTTTGGGAGGGGGAGGACAGGAGGTAAGGAAGTTTTTTTTTGCATAATATTAATTCATGTTGCATTCCAATACAAATATCGAATACAACAGTACAAAATGCGTGCTACGAAATGTAAGATTTTTGTCGTACGATTCTGGAAAACCTTCCTGTTTGCATATTTAAATCCATTCTTCAATCCATTATGAATGCCGCTGCCAGACTCATCCACCTTACCAATCGCTCGGTGTCTGCTACTCCTCTCTGTCAATCCCTCCACTGGCTTCCGCTCAACCAAAGAATTAAATTCAAAATACTAACAATTAGTGATGGACGAACGTTTCGCCCGGCGGTCGTTTCGCGGCGAATTTCCGACTTTCGCCGTCCGCGGGTTCGAACGCCTTTTTCCGTCGTTCGCCCCGGCGGACTTACGTGTTTAATGTATACAAGAACTTTAACCTTTCGTGACACGTTTATCATGTGTTACAGGACAACCAATTGAGACATGACAGCTCATGGACACTTGGACATTCCCCCTAACCTATAAATACACCCGATCCGGTGGCCATTTTACATTCTTTCTTCTGTCACTGTAGGGAAAGGATCCTGTGTGGAGTAGGGACAGAGAAAACGCTAGCTATTTGGTACACAAAAGTTCTTTTCAGGACTGGTATAGGTGTTAGGTCAGCAGCCTGAGTTTCTTTTGTCAGTTTAGATAAAGGGACAGAGCGCTGTATGCTGCTATTTTAGGGACAGCTCAGCCAGATTAGTCTTTCTTCATCATCATCATCATCATCATCATTAGCTGTTACTATCAGGTCCACAAAAGAGCTATTCCAGCTAATCGTTCCAGCCTACTCTTTTTTGCCAATTTGTATAGGGACAGGCAGGAAGCAGTGTGTCAGGCAGTGAGGATAATTTTAAAGACTTGCTGTTACTATTAGTTCCACAAAGGTTCTTTTCAGGACTGGTATCAGTGGTACGGTAATAGGCTTGTACACGTATAATATTCTTTCTTCCAAATATAGAAAGAATATTATACTTGACTGCTGCCCTTCTGCTGCAGTCTGCTAATCATTCACAACTCACTTGTTCCACAAAGCTCTTTATCAGGACTGGTAACTTGGTCTGTCTAGGGTGCTACGGTACATAGGCTTGGGTGCGGTACAGTCTGCTGTTCTGTAAGGACCGCTATCGGTCCACAATACATAGGGTTGCCGTGCACTACTGCTGACCGCTGCCCTATACTGCAGCAGTCCTTCAGCGGTATAGGGACTGACGCACAGTCTGCTAAACACTAATACACAACCTGCTTGGTCCACAAAAGTTCTTATAAGGACTGGTAACTTGGTATAGGGTGCTACGGTACATAGGCCTGAGTGCGTTACAGTCTGCTGTTCTGTAAGGACCGCTATCGGTCCACAATACATAGGGTTGACGTGCACTACTGCTGACCGCTGCCCTATACTGCAGCAGTCCTTCAGCGGTATAGGGACTGACGCACAGTCTGCTAAACACTAACACACAACCTGCTTGGTCCACAAAAGTTCTTATAAGGACTGGTAACTTGGTATAGGGTGCTACGGTACATAGGCCTGAGTGCAGTACAGTCTGCTGTTCTGTAAGGACCGCTATCGGTCCACAATACATAGGGTTGCCGTGCACTACTGCTGACCGCTGCCCTATACTGCAGCAGTCCTTCATTGGTATAGGGACTGACGTACAGTCTGCTAATCACTAACACACAACCTGCTTGGTCCACAAAAGTTCTTATAAGGACTGGTAACTTGGTATAGGGTGCTACGGTACATAGGCCTGAGTGCGTTACAGTCTGCTGTTCTGTAAGGACCGCTATCGGTCCACAATACATAGGGTTGACGTGCACTACTGCTGACCGCTGCCCTATACTGCAGCAGTCCTTCAGCGGTATAGGGACTGACGCACAGTCTGCTAAACACTAACACACAACCTGCTTGGTCCACAAAAGTTTTTATAAGGACTGGTAACTTGGTATAGGGTGCTACGGTACATAGGCCTGAGTGCAGTACAGTCTGCTGTTCTGTAAGGACTGCTATCGGTCCACAATACATAGGGTTGCCGTGCACTACTGCTGACCGCTGCCCTATACTGCAGCAGTCCTTCAGCGGTATAGGGACTGACGCACAGTCTGCTAAACACTAATACACAACCTGCTTGGTCCACAAAAGTTCTTATAAGGACTGGTAACTTGGTATAGGGTGCTACGGTACATAGGCCTGAGTGCAGTACAGTCTGCTGTTCTGTAAGGACCGCTATCGGTCCACAATACATAGGGTTGCCGTGCACTACTGCTGACCGCTGCCCTATACTGCAGCAGTCCTTCATTGGTATAGGGACTGACGTACAGTCTGCTAATCACTAACACACAACCTGCTTGGTCCACAAAAGTTCTTATAAGGACTGGTAACTTGGTATAGGGTGCTACGGTACATAGGCCTGAGTGCAGTACAGTCTGCTGTTCTGTAAGGACCGCTATCGGTCCACAATACATAGGGTTGACGTGCACTACTGCTGACCGCTGCCCTATACTGCAGCAGTCCTTCAGCGGTATAGGGACTGACGCACAGTCTGCTAAACACTAACACACAACCTGCTTGGTCCACAAAAGTTTTTATAAGGACTGGTAACTTGGTATAGGGTGCTACGGTACATAGGCCTGAGTGCGTTACAGTCTGCTGTTCTGTAAGGACCGCTATCGGTCCACAATACATAGGGTTGCCGTGCACTACTGCTGACCGCTGCCCTATACTGCAGCAGTCCTTCAGCGGTATAGGGACTGACGCACAGTCTGCTAAACACTAACACACAACCTGCTTGGTCCACAAAAGTTTTTATAAGGACTGGTAACTTGGTATAGGGTGCTACGGTACATAGGCCTGAGTGCAGTACAGTCTGCTGTTCTGTAAGGACTGCTATCGGTCCACAATACATAGGGTTGCCGTGCACTACTGCTGACCGCTGCCCTATACTGCAGCAGTCCTTCAGCGGTATAGGGACTGACGCACAGTCTGCTAAACACTAATACACAACCTGCTTGGTCCACAAAAGTTCTTATAAGGACTGGTAACTTGGTATAGGGTGCTACGGTACATAGGCCTGAGTGCAGTACAGTCTGCTGTTCTGTAAGGACCGCTATCGGTCCACAATACATAGGGTTGCCGTGCACTACTGCTGACCGCTGCCCTATACTGCAGCAGTCCTTCAGCGGTATAGGGACTGACGCACAGTCTGCTAAACACTAACACACAACCTGCTTGGTCCACAAAAGTTTTTATAAGGACTGGTAACTTGGTATAGGGTGCTACGGTACATAGGCCTGAGTGCAGTACAGTCTGCTGTTCTGTAAGGACCGCTATCGGTCCACAATACATAGGGTTGACGTGCACTACTGCTGACCGCTGCCCTATACTGCAGCAGTCCTTCAGCGGTATAGGGACTAAGAGTTTTGTCACAGGGTGATTTAAAAAATGACAGGCAGAGGAAGAGGCAGGCCCTTCCGCAGGGGTGGTAGGGGTAGGGCAGGAGCAACAGCCTTGAGCCAAAGTGGGAAGTTGCAGAAGGTGCGTTCAATTACTTTAAAGGACGCACCAGACTTGGTTGAGTGGCTCACTCAGCCTTATTCTTCTGCACCCTCCTCATCCTCTCGATCTGCACCCTCTTCTTCACTCTCTGCTATGTGCACCCCCAAAGACACTACCACCAACAACACCACCACCACCACATACCTTCCGCTTGAGTGCAAATGGGGGCCTTCATGCTCCAGTGTTTTAATAGGGACCCCCGTATAAAAAGCATGAGGGTCAAGGACCAGTACTGGGTGGCAACGTACTTAGATCCCCGGTACAAACACAAAATGGCGGAAATGTTACCGCCGTCGCAGAGGGCTGTCAGAATGCAGCACTTCCAGGCCTTGCTTCGAGAAATGCTGCATTCTGCTTTTGCGTGCGCTGGCAGAGGAGCAATTCCCACTCCCAGAGAAGGATTTGCGGGTACCAATCCAACAGCGCCTGCAAGAAGAGGCCGGTTTGAAGATGTGTTGGTGACTTCGGATATGAGGTCATTCTTTCAGCCGACCCATCGACAGGTGTCATCCGGATCCAGCATCAGGGAACGCCTAGACCGTCAGGTGTCCGACTACATTGGGTTAACGGCCGATGTGGACGCTCTGAGGAGTGATGAACCCCTAGACTACTGGGTGGGCAGGCTTGACCTCTGGCCAGAGCTTGCCCAATTTGCAATCGAACTGTTGGCTTGCCCCTCATCCAGTGTCCTGTCCGAAAGGACGTTCAGCGCAGCAGGGGGGATTGTGACCGATAAGCGTACTCGCCTAGCTCACGACAGTGTTAACTACCTCACATTTCTAAAAATGAATGAGGCATGGATCTCGGAGGAATTCAACACATGTGATCAGTAGACCATGTATATGTCTATAAACAATTTTTGGAATCAAGCACACAGACCTTCTTAATTCATTTGGCTCACTTCCCTGACCCAAAAAAGCACACCGTACTATATGCCCCTACCCTCCTCTTTGAAGAGGTTGAGCGGTGTCATATTTCTACTGGGGCTGCTTATTATGAGGGGTTCCCACCATCCCTGTGCTGTGCTGACTTCCTCCTGGGGGTTCTTATTATGAGGGGATCACACCATCCCTGTGCTGTGCTGACTTCCTCCTGGGGCTGCTTACGGTGCTGCTGTCAGCGCTGTATGTCACGGAGCTGCTGTCAGCGCTGTATGTCACGGAGCTGCTGTCAGCGCTGTATGTCACGGAGCTGCTGTCAGCGCTGTATGTCACGGAGCTGCTGTCAGCGCTGTATGTCACGGAGCTGCTGTCAGCGCTGTATGTCACGGAGCTGCTGTCAGCGCTGTATGTCACGGAGCTGCTGTCAGCGCTGTATGTCACGGAGCTGCTGTCAGCGCTGTATGTCACGGTGCTGCTGTCAGCGCTGTATGTCACGGAGCTGCTGTCAGCGCTGTATGTCACGGAGCTGCTGTCAGTGCTGTATGTCACGGAGCTGCTGTCAGCGCTGTATGTCACGGAGCTGCTGTCAGCGCTGTATGTCACGGAGCTGCTGTCAGCGCTGTATGTCACGGTGCTGCTGTCAGCGCTGTATGTCACGGAGCTGCTGTCAGCGCTGTATGTCACGGAGCTGCTGTCAGCGCTGTATGTCACGGAGCTGCTGTCAGCGCTGTATGTCACGGAGCTGCTGTCAGCGCTGTATGTCACGGAGCTGCTGTCAGCGCTGTATGTCACGGTGCTGATGTCAGTGCTCTGTATTACGGTGCTGCTGTCAGTGCTCTGTATCTCCTGCACCCTCTTGTTTGCCTACCCTGGTCCCTGACCTTCCCTCTCCTCCATTGCCTTCATTAGCTCCATAGTCCTGAATTGTCAGAACAATTTCCCAAATAAAAAAAAAATGCTTGTAGTTATCGATCCCAAATTCACCTCATACATGTATTATGCTATTGTCCAGGTGGTGGGACTACGTGCTACCCCCTAATAATTACCCCGTGGCCGCAAATTCGACCTAAAGGTTTGCGAAATTCGCCTCCCATTGAAGTCAATGGAGCCCGCGGCGAACGGTCGTTTTCGCGAACGTTTGTGTCCGTTCGCGTTTCGCGTTCGCGAAACGTCCCGTCGGAAGTTCGTCCATCACTACTAACAATTACATACAAAGCCATCCACAACTCTGCCCCCAGCTACATCACTAGCTTAGTCTCTAAATACCAACCTTCTCGTCCTCTTCGTTCCTCTCAAGACCTCCTGCTCTCTAGCTCCCTCATCACCTCCTCCCATACTCGTCTCCAGGACTTTTCCAAAGCCTCCCCAATCCTATGGAATGCCTTACCCCAATCTGTCCGCTTATCTCCTACTTTATTAGCTTTTAGACGATCCCTGAAAACACTTCTCTTCAGAGAAGCCTACCCCACCAACACCTAATTGTATTTTCATTTTCTCCATCAGCTCATCCCCCACAGTTATTACCTTTTGTTTCAACTTGACCCTCCCTTCTAGATTGTAAGCTCTAACGAGCAGGGCCCTCTGATCCCTCCTGTATTGATTTGTATTGTAAGTGTACTGTCTGCCCTCATATTGTAAAGCGCTGCGCAAACTGTTGGCGCTATATAAATCCTAAATAATAATAATAATAATAATATTTACATATCGGAAATGATAACAAATACGTGTGACCTCAGTGTCTGCCACGTCTTTTGGCTATCAGTGTTATTTAAAAATGCAATGATTACTGTGTAAATGTCACTGGCAGGGAAGGGGTTAACACTAGGGGCGATCAAGGGGATAAATGTGTTCCCTAGGTGTTTTTCTTTCTGTGAGGGCATGGGACTGACTAGGAGGAGCCAGATTGTTGCTCCTACTTAGTAGTAACAAACGATCTGTCTCTCCTCCCCTGTCAGAACAGGGATTTGTGTGTTTACACACACAATCCCCATTCTGGCTATCGTGCCTGCGATCACGGGTGGCTGGTGGCAATTGCAGTGGCAAGCAGCAGGCACGCGCACCTGCTATGGCTCTTAAAGGAGCCCTGTACATATACGGCGATTTGTGCAGGAGAGCCATCCTACTGCCATATAGGTACAGGAGCTGGTCAGCAAGTCGTTAAAGAATAGTTGGTAGTTATGGCAGTGGCCTTCCATTGTGTTCCTATCCCGAGCACAGAAATCTTCTAGTGTACAGCACTACTTTAGTCTATGGGAAATTATTGAGAAAGCGTGGCCAGTTCTGGGGAAAATGTCTGCTTCCAGTATGTACACCATTGGAGGCGGAAATGGCACAGAGAGATAAGCAAGTTCTGAGGTTATTGATGTTGGGGGTTCTGAGGCTAGTGATGTTGGGGGTTCTAGGTTAGATTTTTTTATGGGGCTTAGAGGGGCTGGGGAAGTTAATAGAAAAATAGTAATTCATTCTAATAGTAATTTATATAATGGCTATCCCTGTTAGGGTGTGCATATTGCAAAGTCTTTATATTGATTTTAATCCTGGCTCCTGGCTGCATAAAAACCTTGGTTTGGATTCCTTTTAATTGCCAGACAGTCACATCTTAGCATTACTTCTCTCTTATTTGCTTAAAACTCATCTTTCTTTGAAAAGTAGCAGTGTTGCAATCAGGGCCGCCATTAGGGGGGTACAGCCGTCACAACTGTAAGGGGCCCTAAGAATGCAGGACGGGTGAAGGGGATCCGTGCTGTGCATTACAGAAATGATCTCACAGCTTCTGCTGTTCTTGTCTCATTGAGCTGAGACATCAAGCTCTTTACTGCCACCTCTGGCTACTATGTGTATGTGCACCCCTCGTGTGATCTGTACGCGCAGCAACATATCAGCTTTGTGAAAACGAGCTGGGACCAGGTAGGAAGATCTTCTTTACAAGTAAGGGCTATGAGGGAAATGGAGGGGGGCTGTTTCTGTACAGGGAGGGGTCAGAGCCTTGTCTGTTAACAGATTTATGTATGTGAGGGGCTGGCATATACAGGTGTGTGTGGGGGGGGGGGGGGACTGGCATATATACAGGTGTGGTGGGGCTGCCATATATGCAGGTGGGGGGTGGGGCTGACATATATACAGGTGTGTGGGGGGGCTGACATATATACAGGTGTGAGGGGGGCTGATATATACAGGTGTGAGGGGGGCTGATATATACAGGTGTGTGTGGGCGGCTGATATATACAGGTGTGAGGGGGGCTGATATATACAGGTGTGAGGGGGGCTGATATATACAGGTGTGTGTGGGGGGCTGACATATATACAGGTGTGAGGGGGGCTGATATATACAGGTGTGAGGGGGGATGATATATACAGGTGTGTGTGGGGAGGCTGACATATATATATATATATATATATATATATATATATATATATAGGTGTGTGGGGGGGCTGACATATGTACAGGCATGAGGGGGCTGACATATATACAGGATTGAGGGGGGCTGAGTGCGTAGAGGTGAGATGGCTGGTGTTTGGATTCGGAAGGATGGCCTGTGGGCAAGCCCTGGGGAATGTTTGTGGTCAGGCGTGTGGGAGGGGGGTCCCAAGCCTAAAGCTGTGTAAGGGGCCCGAAAATTTCTGATGGCTGCCCTGGTTGCAATGAACAGATAGAAAAGCATGTTGCAGCTGAAAGAAGTCTGGCAGCAAATGGCCTTTTTACAATTTCTCCTCCTCCTTGAATTTACAGGCCTGTTGAACTCGGTCACCCTTCACAAAGCCTCAGGTTACAGCTCTCTGCATGTGTCTGCTAGTTTGATTAATCAGATTCTAGGATGTGGAAGCAATGTTATCTTCGAAGAATAATAGATGACCTGTTACCTAGCTGGTTCAGCTTGATTTCAGTCACTTAACTGCTGAGCCATAATATAGGCAGGAGTCATTTGGCAAAAAAATGTACTGTTGTTATCTTCATAGAATAATAGTTGACCTGTTACCTAGATGCCTCAGCTTGATTCCAGCTACATGAGTGCTAAGTCATTATAGCAGGAATCATTGACACTTCTCATACATAGAAATTTTTTTTAATATAAAAAAAGACAAAAAAAAAATTAAAACCAACAACTAGTGACTGTCATTTACTGTATAATAGTTACTGGGCATGCATGCATGTATACTTCACTTTACTGACTACTTGGTCCACTTCTGGATCGGCATATTGGGAGTCTATAAGCATGGGTAATTTCACATAGTAAGGGCTGGGTCACATTTTCTGCGTGTTAAAACATGCCGTTTTACCATGCAGGAAGTATCAGTTCTGGCCAGCATTTTGGTCAGTGGTGCCTTGCATTTTTAACCACTTGCCGCCCGCCCTATTACAAATTGACGGCGGCAAAGTGGTTTCATTATCCTAACCGGACGTCATATGACGTGATTAGGATAATGAGCCGCTGCGCGCCCCCGGGGGCGCGCATCGCGGCGATCGTTGTTGCGGGGTGTCAGTCTGACACCCGGCAACTACGATCTCAGTAAAGAGTCTCCGACGGAGACTCTTTACCATGTGATCAGCCGTGTCCAATCACGGCTGATCACAGTGTAAATGGGAAGAGCCGGTGATCGGCTTTCCCTCACTCGCGTCTGTCAGACGCGAGTAGAGCTGACAGGGGGGGTCTGTGCTGATCGATTATCAGCACAGCCCCCCCGAGGATGCCCACACTGGACCACCAGGGACACCACTAGACCACCAGGGAAAAGGTAATAAAAATCCATAATCCTCCCTAGACCACCAGGGTGCCAGTCAGCACAATGGGTGCCAATCAGTGCCCATAATGGATGCCAATCAGTGGCCACAATGGGCATCACTGATTGGCATGCATTATTGTTTGGCACTGATTGGCATCCATTACTATAACACCGATGCCGCCTATGAGTGCCCACCTGTGCCGCCTATGAGTGCCCACCTGTGCCGCCTGAGTGCCCACCTGTGCTGCCTATGAGTGCCCACCTGTGCCGCCTATCCATGCCCACCTGTGCCGCCTATCCATGCCCACCTGTGCCGCCTATCTATGCCCACCTGTGCCGCCTATCTATGCCCACCTGTGCCGCCTATCCATGCCCACCTGTGCCGCCTATCCATGCCCATCCGTGCCGCCCATCCGTGCCAGCTATCAGTGCCAATTTGTGCCACCTATCAGTGTCCGTCCGTGTCGCCCATCCGTGTCGCCCATCCGTGTCGCCCATCCGTGTCGCCCATCAGTGCCGCCTATCAGTGCCACTTCATTGGTGCCACATTGGTGCCCATCAGTGCCGCCTTATCAGTGCCCATCAGTGTAGCCCCATCAGTGCCCATCAGTGAAGGAGAAAACGTACTTATTTACAAAGTTTTGAAACTGAAACAAAAAAAAAACATTTTTTTTTCAAAATTTTCGGTATTTTTTTATTTGTAGCGCAAAAAATAAAAACCGTAGAGGTGATCAAATACCACCAAAAGAAATCTCTATTTGTGGGAAAAAAATGATAAAAATTTCATTTGGGTACAGTGTAGCATGACCGCGCAATTGTCATTCAAAGTGCGACAGCGCTGAAAGCTCAAAATTGGTCTGGGCAGGAAGGTGTTTAAGTGCCCTGTATTGAAGTGGTTAAAGCACAAAGCACTATTTACATTTTTTTTTTTTTACTTTATTGAAATGTCACTGTGTGAAATGTTATTCATTTTTATGCACTGCAGCCCAGTTGTGGTGTGTAGAAATGCATGAAGAAAAAAAGCCGAGCTGCAGTGCCAGGTGGAAAGTTGCAGACATGTTGCAGATTTCTGCACAACAGCTCACCTGTGCATTCAAGTGTGAACAGGGCAAAGAAAACACAATCATCTAGTGCAGAAAAATGCAGGTCTCTGTGAACAAGCACTAAGCCTCCTTGATGAACAGACCACATATCAAGCCCCTGTTTTTTTTTGCATAAAAGTGTTTTTTTCTAAAAAACAAATCCTGGGAACCAAAGCAGAAGGCAAATGTAACTATTTCATCAGCTGCACCGTTGTAACCTTTAGCCTGCATTCACACCTGAGTGTTTTCAGCTCGTAAAACGCTGGTAAAGCTCTCATCTCAAAAGTCACAAAATGCCCAACAAGCAAAATCCCATTCATTTAAATGGCCCCTGTTCACATCTGAGCGTTCTGTCGCCTGAAACAAAATGCTTGAAGCTCAAAAAAGTACATGAGCTTCTTTTTAGGCAGATTACAGGCGTTTTACTGCTCAAAACGCCTGTATTATTATTATTATTATACAGGATTTATATAGCGCCGACAGTTTACGCAGCGCTTTACAACATTAGGGCAGACATTACAATACAATACAATTCAAGACAGTGGGATTCAGAGGGTCCTGCTCGTTAGAGCTTACAATCTAGGAGGCCTGTACTGCTCAAAATGCCTGTACAAAAATGCCCCAAAAAATGCCAGAAAAACCACCCCGAAAAACAGCCCCAAAAAATGCTTGAAAACTATACACTCGGGTGTGAATGCAGCCTTATGAGCAAGTTTTGGCTTAAGACCTATTGATTTTGCAATAATCTTGTAATTGCATGAGGCATATCTAAACCTCAACATTTTTAATTTTTTTTAGTTTGATAGTTGCGAGGCTCTGTCACGGTGGAAATGGTGAGGAAAAGGACACAGGGTTTGCACGTTTGCTGAGTGCAGTACTATGGAATGTTACCTTTGAGTGGAGGCAGATTTCTCCAGATTTTGGTATTTCTGGATGAGACTCTATAGTTTGAAGATTTCAAAGTGCATTCTGAGGGAAGAAATCTGAAACCTGTTGTCTGGATTTTTGGCGTGTGCATGGACAAACATAAAGGAATAACATTGAGAAATAAGAGTGGGGTTCTCTTTCTGGAGGCATCAAGCCTCAAATGGAGTCAGATCCTGCTGAAGGCAGACCTTTGTACAGGGTGAATTGAGAAACCCATGAAGTTTTACCTCGAAGTGAGAACAATAGAGGACTTCAACTGTTTGTTGTGAAAATCACTTGCAACAGGTTACATATTGCCCTGGGTCCATGTGAGGTATTGTGAACAAAACATTCCTGGAGGAAACATTGGTATCCTAATTATTTGGGTTAGAGGACTTGGGATCCATCTAGTGATACCCACAGTTTGGCATCCTAATAAAAAGTCCAATCCAATAAAAGGATCAAGAGGGCCAGCTTATGGTGATGCTCCCCTTTTTCCACTCCCAGATGTCAGGATTGGAATGAATTGCCAATGTGCCATGTACTCAATGAGCATCCCTGGTATATCTCATTGTGGATCTGAACAAAGAGAAGGTTTTTCATGTAGATCCAGCCCATGGCACAGTCATGGAGGTGCCATGGCGATCTAGAATTTTTAGTTGTAAAAGTGTAGGCAATAAAAACCCCAATACAAATGATCAAATGCTTTCTCAGTGCCAATGGATAACAAGCACAAAGGTATTTTTTGACTGGAAGTATTGTATAATGTATTAGCTATTGCTATAATAATTTTTTTGTGTTGTCTTAGGCTTTGAGAAACCCTTCAAGTATATTATTGAATAAATGTATAACTGTGATCTATTGGCAATCAATAAGGCAAATATTTTCAAGTCTATATTAAGTAAAGATATGGGGGGGTGGAAAGCTTGTGCACTGGGTCAGACCTTTTTGGCTATATCATCAGTATTTTAAAGAAAATTGTCTGTTTCTATCCCATTATGTTATTCAAAATGTATTTATCAAAAAAAAAAAAAAAAGCAACTATGATCCGAACAAATAAAAATGAAAGTGAAAAGTAACCATATGTACAATCATATGTATATAGTTCTGCATATTACTGTTTGCATTTCCTGAGATTCTGCAACTACCAACAAGGCTTTCTTTTTCTTTTGCCATAATGCATTTTTCTTTCCAGTCTGCTTAGCAATAACCACCCAGTGACTGGACACTGAAAGGAGAAGAAGCCAACTGATAAACTAATTGCTGTCTCCTCCTATTAGCATGCTCCTAAATGAACTACAGCCCAGCCGATTAGATGCTTGTTATGCTTCTCCCTCCCCTTCTCTGAGGTCTGCTGTAAAGTAGACTGCAAGAAGTTGATACCAAGTCTAATTCAGGTACAGTAGTACCTTGGATTATGAGAATAATCCGTTCCAGAAGCATGCTTGTAATCCAAAGCACTCGTATATCAAAGCGAGTTTCCCCATAGGAATCAATGGAACCTTAGATTAATTGTTCCAGTGTCAATGCTAGCGTATGCATTACCGCGTGTGGCCAGAGGTGGGGTCGCGCCCTAAACACAAGGAGACGCTAAGGGGCCACTTGGAGACGATCAGAGACACTTGGGAACGGAGCGTCTCCAAGAGTCTTAAGCCTCATACACACGATAGGACTTTGTACAAACTTTCCCTTGGATTTTTGTACAAAGGGCGTCGGCCCGGAACTTGTATTGCATACACACGGCAGGACTTTTTCAGCCAACTTTCACCAAATCATGGGGTTTTTCTGCTCTTTACCGCCACCTTTGGTCAACTTCTGTATTGTTGTGTGATCTTTTGCATTGGTTCTGAGCATGCCTGTTTGTACTTTGTACAAAAGTCCTATGGTTTTCTGTACACACGATCAGACTATGCTCCATCGGACTTTTGTTGCCAGAAAGTTTGTCCGTTCGCACAGCCAACAAAAGTCCGATGAAAACCAAAAAAGTTTGTCCGATGGAGCGTACACACGGCCGGATGTTGCTCCAAAACAGCTAATTTGCATGTTTGTTGTCAAAAAGTCTGATCGTGTGTATGGGCCTTTAGAGTGTCTCCGAGCATCACCATTGCCGCCGCACCTCTGGCCACATACTTTACTGCACACCCCATAGACAAGAATCCTGCTCGTCTTGCAAGACAATTCTCGCAAATCGAGTCAGGATTTAAAAAAAAAAAAAAAACAGCTTGTTTTGCAAAATGCTCATAAACCGCATTGCTCCCAATCCGAGGTTTTACTGTACTTACACTGCTTCATTAAAAAATTAATTTAAAGCAGTGGTAAAGTTATTTTTTCCCCCTAATTAAAAAGAAGAAAAGTTTTTTTACTTACTTGTTCTGTGCTATTGTATTGCACAGAGTGACTCCTTACTTCGTTTTCTGGGGTCTTCTGCTGGCACTCGCTACTCCCCTTATGCTCTGTGTCCCCCATAGCAAGCGGCTTGCTACGGGGGCACACACTTGGCCGCATTCCCGAGCCAGTCTGTGTACGTCCATAGACACACACAGTGTGGCTCAGCAAAACCCCTGCTCCCTACTCACTTGATTTGACATGATTTGAGGTCACTCCTGCTCTCACAGGACTGACCACAATCTGTCCTGTAAGTGCAGGGATAGAGAGCAGTGCTATATTGTTACATCGAGAAAGGACTCAGGTAAGTGTTTGGTGGGTGGGAAAGGAGCAGGTAGTGGGACATATTTTACCTTAATGCACGGAATACATTAGGGTAAAACATGATTTGACTTTATAACCACGTTATAATGTATTGCAGAGCTGCATTAATTTGCGTCTTTCACATCTGCCTGAATTTCTGCTTTAAACTAGGAAAAAAAGTACCAATTACATTCTAGGAAAAGAAATGCCCAGAAATGCCTTCTTCAGCAGAGTGATTTAAAAATCAGTATATTTCCCTCATACACTGTATTGAAAATTTATAGAATACCTGCAAACAATAAGGAAATTGTGGTAAAGTGCAAAGCCAGAATATTCCTTTGCAAAAAAATAAATAAAAAATACCCCTGACAATTGGCAATTTTTTTTAGAGGTTATTTATTCCATTATGGGTTATTTTCAGATAATTTTATTTATGTGGCTGCATGTGATACAAAATGTTTCAGAGACAGGCTCCTTATCTAATGCATAATGTATTTATTCATTTAAATTCAAACTTGAATAACTCTCAATCCTCTCAAATGGTGCTGTCAAAATCATAATGTTTTGTTATAAACCTCGATAAAAGAACAGGCAGCAAGCAATCAGAAATGTTGGGCATGCATAACCTAAAATCAAACACAGTTTACTACAGAAAATACATGCAATAATAGGCAAATTGTAGCCAGTATTCAAAATTCTACTCATAGAGCAGAATTGTTAAAAAAAAATGTTTAGAAATATCTAGACAGAGAAATATTTATTACCACAAAAAGTGTCAACCCTACAAAATTTTAATTAGGACCCTTTCTAATTCACACAAGCATCATCCCCACTTATTATTACATTTGGATAGAGCATGTCAAAAGTGGGACAATCTCAGAATTCAGGACTGTTGAGTGTTATAGATAAAATCTTTTGTCCAGAGCACAGGAGCCAAATCACATTTATTTCTTGCATTAGATTTGTAGCGTGGTGGGTTCCTTTACCCCAGAACAATTGATTCAGTTATCCACCACCAGTCCACAAATAGAACTCTGTCAGTCCATAATAGTATGTCTTTATGCTTCTTGTGGCATCATGCAGGCTGTTATACAATATACAGTATGTGTATAGTAGACTACAAGCAGCCCTCTGGTGGAGATAACAGTTATGGCAAGCTTGCTGTTGTGCTGCTGTATATTAAATATTGACCGGTGTTGGCTACTCTTCTTTTACAAAAAAGAATATGAAGAGTCTTCCGATGGTCTAGGAAAGTGTTTCTGAACCTTTTTTCAGCCAAGTCACCCTTTAAAAATTATGGACAACCTCGAGTCACCCTTTAAAAATGATGGACCGTCTTAAGGCACCCCTTTCTAAAATGTAAGTGCTATTCTAATAGTTTTACATAAAGCAGCAACATCTACAAGTCCAAGTAGGACACCAAACGTTTGAGGTGATTTATTCTGCTAAAGCAAATACACTTTTTCAAACTGGTTTTGACTAGTATTCCAATGTTTCTCTTCTCCCTCAGTTTTTCTCCATCACTCAGCTAATGTGACCCAAACCCTGATGGAGAAGGGGAGGGTCAAACAAGGATGTTATGCAGGCAGCTGATGAACCGATGATGCCATTAAGTGTTAGGTTGCCAACAGCTAGAAGGTTGTAATGGTGCACAATGAAAACCTATAACTAAAGCTGCGTAAACACGATTGGATTTTCCGATGGGAATTGCGTGATGACAGGCTGTTTTCGGAAAATCCAACAGTTTGTACACTCCATCAGACAATTGTTGGCCAAATTTCCCTGGACAAATGTTGGATGGCAGGCTTTAAAATTTTCCGTGGGCAATTGTCTGTTGTCGTATTTTCCGAGCATGTGTACACAAGTCCATCGGACAAAAGTCCAATGTACAAACATGCATGCTCGGAAACAAGGACGAGCTTGAAGCTGTCGGTCTTGTTCATAATGGAGAATTAACATTCATGACGCGGCAAATTATGAAATCTCGAAATGCAGTGCACATTCTCTTCTTTTTTTTTTATTTCTCTTTATTGAAAATTTATTCCATGGCAGTACAAAACAGGGCCATTGGGGCATACCCCGGGCCAACCAGTGCACATAGTCATGTGCATAACATAGTACAACTAATGCCGCGTACACACGATCAAACAATCGGGTGGAAAAGTCCGGCAAACTCAAGTCTGCGAGACAATCCCCCCGTGTGTAGCCTCCGGCGGACTTTTTTTACCCAAAAGTACGGCGGACTTAGAAAGTAGTTTTGCACTCCAATCTTCCCACCGGACTTGCATTTCGGCGGACAATCCGGCCGTGCGTATGCCAGCCCGCCGTACTTTTGAAATGAACGGACTTTTCCCGCCTGGAGAAAAGTCCACTCATTTTGAGCATGTCTCCAGGTAGGCGGGCCCGCAAAGGATGCGTCGCTGGCCCCGCCACCTGGTATGGACTTAAAGGGGAACCCCAACGTCGAAAAAATCGGCGTGGGGGTCCTCCCCAGGTCCACATCAGACCCTTGTCCGAGCACGCTACCCGGCCGGCCAGGAAAGGGGGGGACGAGCGAGCGCCCCCCCTCCTGAGCCGTACCAGGCCACGTGCCCTCAACATGGGGGGGTGCCTTGGGGAAGGGGGGGCCACGCGGCCCCCACACCCCAAAGCACCTTGTCCCCATGTTGATGAGCCGGGCTCCACCGCTAGCAAAAGAGCTAGAAGAAGATAGCGGAGGAGTCCGGCGAGAAGACCCCCGAAGACGGAAGACCCCCGGAGCTGTGCAATAAACTATTTTAACCCTTGTGTGTTGTGTTTTTTTTTACTTTTTTTTACAGGTGAATGAGTAGGGGTACATTGTACCCCATACTCATTCACATAGGGTGGGGGGCCGGTATCCGGGGGCCCCCTTATTAAAGGGGGCTCCCGGATTCCGATAAGCCCCCCGCCCGCAGACCCCGAGAACCAATGGCCAGGGTTGTCGGCAAGAGGCCCTTGTCCTCATCAACATGGGGACAAGGTGCTTTGGGGTGGGGGGGCCGCGTGGCCCCCCTTCCCCAAGGCACCCCCATGTTGAGGACACGCAGCCTGGTATGGCTCAGGAGGGGGGGCGCTCGCTCGTCCCCCCCTTTCCTGGCCGGCCGGGTAGCGTGCTCGGACAAGGGTCTGATGTGGGTACAAAAAGTGTTGCGCTAGAAAACATGTACAATGTGAAAGTGTACTAATAGTGACTAAATGTCTTACCCATTCAAATTTTTAAAAATAATAAACATCTGAAACAATACCTAATACAAAGTAACTATGAAAAAATAAGTATAAACAGAAGAAAGTCCCTTTCTAGAAGATCAAAATTGTGCTCGCCCTTGGTGCAAACATGGAGAGATGGAAATATTCATTCAGTCCATAGACTGTTTGATCAAAAAATACCCTGGTGCTGACATCGCCACACACAGAAGAAGGATGTAAGCTTACCGACTCCAAATGACCCCGGCGAGCATACGCTCCAAGGGTCAAATACGCTTTTCTGTCATACAGGTAAGAAATCCTCAGGTCATAGAAGATGAGCACTCAATGATGAAGGTCACTCCACACTTGTTCAAACTGAATTGGACACGGAGCCAATGCTCACGGAAAAGATCACACTCCCCTCAAGGAACCATGCGGAATAAGAAGATTGGGCCAAATAGCGTAATTCGGTACAGTAAACAAATTTATTAAAAATTAAATCACACTTATATTTAAGCAGTGAATTAAGCGCTTCTCAGATAAAAAGGCAGCAGTAGAGTCCTCCTGGCGTGTTTCGTCTCCTTGGACATCGTCTGGGGTGTCACTCTACTGCTGCACCACTTACTTTTATAATCTAATGATTGAAATCCCCCTCCCAGTGTCACTGCAAGACACTTCCGGTTTCGGTCCCAAAATGGCCGCCCTGCGTGTGTTTCAAGCCTCTTTCTCAACTACAGGATGTAAACAAACCAAAATTGGCAGAGATCTGCTTTTAAACCGAAAACATAAAAAGAGGAGGCCGTTGATAATTGAATGACACATATTCTGTGGGAATTATATGGCGCCGTTCCTCCCATAAATGGTTTATTAACTTGTCTCACAAGGTAAAAAACGGCACAGATTAAATTGCTATTAGTATAATAACCCGGAAGTGACGCGGGCAAAGGCTTGTCATCACTTCCGCTTGGTGTGTTCCTGGAATGCAAGGGTCTGATGTGGACCTGGGGGGACCCCCACGCCGATTTTTTTCGGCGTTGGGGTTCCCCTTTAAGTCCATACCAGGTGCTTTTGAAATGAACGGACTCGCCCACACATGCGATCGTTTGCGCGCATTCCCTGTTCCTTCCGTGGCCACCAAGGGGGGTGAACAGCCATTGGCTATGGCTGTTTACCACGTGATCGGCCGTGATGAAGTCACGGCCGATTACAGATGGTTCCACCCCCACTGTGCACGGCTCATACGTGCGATCGCGAGCGCGCTGTACGTGCACGTCGGTGGCGGTGTGTTCCCAGGAACACTGCTCGTCACCGACGCTGGTAAACAGCCATTGGCTGGCTGTTTACCCACGTGATCGGCTGTAATCCTTTCACAGCCTATCACTAAATGTAAATAAATCGCGGTAACGAGATGTTACCAGGTTCTCCTCACACACCGATCGTGTGTGAGGAGGAGATTACGGTAACATCTCATTACCACTTACAGTACACACCAATCACACTGATTGCCCCCCCCCAATTAAGAGGACCTGTCATTACCCATCATAGTATCTGTCACTCACAGTCCATCAAGGTACCTGTCACAGTCCATCAGAGCACCTGTCACAGTCCATCAGAGCACCCAAGTACCTGAGTACCTGTCACAGTCCATCAAAGTACCTGAGTACATGCCCCAGTCCATCAGAGTACCCGAGTACCTGTCCCAGTCCATTAGAGTACCGAGTACCTGTCCCAGTCCATCAGAGTACCCGAGTACCTGTCCCAGTCCATCAGAGTACCCGAGTACCTGTCCCAGTCCATCAGAGTACCCGAGTACCTGTCTCAGTCCATCTCAGTACCGGAGTAACTGTCCAAGTCCATCTGAGTACCCGAGTACCTGTCACAGTTCATCTGAGTATCTGTCAAAGTCCATATGAGTACCTGTCACAGTCCATCTGAGTACCTCAGTACCTGTCACAGTTCATCTGAGTACCTGTCACAGTCCATATGAGTACCTGAGTACCTATCACCACCCTTCAGAGTACCCAAATACTAGTCACCAGGCCATCAGAGTACCCAAGTACCTGTCACCAGGCCATCAGAGCACTCAAGTACCTGTCACCAGGCCACCAGAGTACCCGAGTACCTGTCCCCAGCCCATCAGAGTACCCGAGTACCTGTCACAGGCCATCAGAGTACCCGAGTACCTATCTGCAGCATATCAGGGTACCCGAGTATTTGCAGCCCAGGCCTCATAGAATATACGTTGGGGTGTTTGCTTTACAAAATGGGGTCATTTTGTGGGTAATTCCATTATCCTGGTGCTTCAAAAGTGTGACAGGTAGGAATGAAATGAGATGTGTAATTTATGCTCCTAGAACGCTTGAAGGTTCTACTTCAATGTTCGGCCTCTCTATGTGGCCAGGCTGTGTAAAAGTCTCACACATGTGGTGTCGCCATACTCGGGAAGAGTAGCAGAATGTGTTTTGGGGTGTATTTTTGGCTATATACATGCTATGTGTTGGAAATATTTTATAAATGGACAACTTTGTGTAAAAAAAAAATAAAAATAAAAAAATAAAAATGCGTTTTCATTTTTTTTCCACATTTTTCAAAAACTTCTGGAAAAAAATGAACCGTTCAAAAGACTAATTTTGCCTCATAGATTATATGTTGGGGTGCTTGATTTCCAAAATGGGGTAATTGTGTGGGCAATTCAATTGTCCTGGTGCTCCAGGGCCTTCAAAAGTGTAATAAGTGGTTGTGAAATGAGATGTGTCATTTTTGCTCGTAGAATGGCTGAAGGTGCTACTTCAATGTTGGGCCTCTGTATGTGGCCAGGCTGTGTAAAAGTCTCACACATGTGGTATCGCCATACTCGAGAAGAGAAGCAGAATGTATTTTGGGGTGTAATTTGTTGTATGCATATGCTGTGTGTGAGAAATAACCTGATAATATGACAATTTTGTAAAATAATTAATAAAAAAATAAAACAAATCTTCATATTGCAAAGAATTGTGGGAAAAAATGACAACTTAAAAAAACTCACCATGCTACTTACTTAATACCTTGGAATGTCTACTTTTTAAAAGGGGGTCATTTGGGGGTTATTTGTACTTTCCTGACTTGTTAGTGTCTCAAGAAATGAGATACACCTGATGTACTGAAGGCCTGATCAGATGTGATCAATTTTCAGTGATTGGCACCATAGTTTGTAGACTCTATAACTTTCACAAAGACCAAATAATATACACTAATTTGGGTTATTTTTACCAAAGATATGTAGCAGTATAAATTTTGGCCACAATTTATGAAGAAAAATGACTAATTAGCAAAATTTTATGACAGAAACAAAGAAAAAGGAATTTTTTTCACAAAATTTACGTTTTTTTTAATTTATAGCACAAAAAATAAAAATAAAACACTAGTGATTAAATACCACTAAATGAAAGCTCTATTTATGTGGAAAAAAGGACGCAAGTTTCATATGGGTACAGTGTTGCATGACTGAGTAATTGTCATTCAAACTGTGAGAGCACTGAAAGCGGAAAATTGGTCTGGACAGGAAGGGGGTGTAACTAAAAAGGCAACCTTATCCACACGCTGACTTGTATACAATTTTTGGGAAATGTTTAGGCATTTTGCCAAGGTACCCCTGAAGAAACCTCAAGGCCCCCCAGGTTGCCCGGGTACCCTGGTTGAAAAAGGCTGCTCTAGGAGACCTGCACGTGATTGACTCCGGTGCATTTGATGAGGCAAGAGATCGCCTTGAACAGGTAGCCCGTTAGTGTAGAGGTGCTTAAACGGTGCCAACTGATTTCTCAAACTCATTGGGGGGATTCATGACAGAAAATAAAGACTTTCCTCTAGATTCAGTCAAAATTTCCAAAATCATTATTGCAGTCTTACGTTGCTGATAAAATTTGAAAATGTAAGTACACCAGCCCTTTGGCTATAACATGGCAATATTTACTTCTTGTTTGCCTGACACATAGGGGTTGATTTATGAAAGGCAAATAGTCTGTGCACTACAAGTGCAGTTGCTCTAGATCTGAGTGGAATATGCAAGAAAAATTTAAAACTGTACTTTTGCTTACACATAATTGGATGACAGAAATCAGCAGAACTTTCCTCATTTCAGAGCTTTCCCTCAGATCTAGAGCAACTGCACCTGCAGTACACTTCCAAGTGCACTTCTAGTGTACACTATATTTACCTTAGTAAATCAACCTCATAGTGTTGCTTTGCTAAAGGCAAATAACTGTTCACTTTACAAAGGAAGTTGCATTCCTTTGGATGATGAAAGTCAGCAGAGGACGACCTCATTTACTAAGATCTGGGGCAAATTTCCTTGTAAAGTCCTTCTCATGCAAAATGAACCAACTGTAAGCCTTTAGTAAATCAATGCCATAATGGAAAAAAGAGGGATCACTCTTCTTATGCCAGATACTATACCAGAGTATACCAGCTACCATGGAAATTATGAACCAAACTTCAATAAATATTATAATTTATTGCCGCAGCTGTTATGTGTGTTCCCACACCAAAAAATTCTATAAAAATAAATAAAACGCAAACTCATCACAATCAAACAAAATGAAACCATATACATAGCATATAAATCTCTTCCAAAAAATCTGTATAACTAAAAAAATATTATCTGAATATCTTCCATCACAAAATATAAAGTGCCAAGTTCAAAATACAGTGTAACATCCACTTATATGCAAATGATAATGAATAGTGAAAAAAGCATACATACGACCACTCCTGTTACCGGAGGCAAGTTTGGAAAGGATGAAGTTCTGAAGGAGTACCAGCGCAGATGTTTCATTGGCCAGGGATAGTGAAGTGGTGGGAAAGCTTAAGTAGAGACTCATCCAGGAAGGCAACGGGTAGCTGTGGGTAAAGCTTAAAGGAGTATGGCAGGCAGCTATAAGCTTGAAGATAAAGTACAGCGGTTAGCTGTAAGTGCAGCTCGGGAGAATCCAACGGGTGGCTGAGAGTCCAAGAAGTCTAGTGAGAGACTGTGAGCTGAACATAAAGATCTACAGTAGGATACTGTCAGTTAAACTACAAGGTCTACAATGGGTTACTTTGAGTTAAACTGGAAGATCTACAGTAGGATACTGTAAGAGAATGTGTTGCCATAGAAGACAGTGGTTGCTACAAGATACAGATTGCTGCATTCAGCTTAAAGGTCCTCGTTCTGTATTGCTGTCTGCCTAGTTAAATTTTTGTCTGCGGAGTTTGTCTTAATTGCTAGAGGGTGTCCTGTGCCCTAAACCCCCTCTCCCCAACATTCCTTTTAAGAGAAATAAAACACTCTTTGTTAATTTTTTACAAAAAGTGACTGGCACCCAATCGTTTCACCTTGCACCACACCCACTTTGCCTAGTAACCTGCACCCTGAGGAGGAATGTCAGTTCCCCCTGGCTCTGGGGGTCACCATCAGGCCCTTGGAAGTTGGGGAGACCACTACAAGTATCTCTCAAAAGTGAGTATACACCTTACATTTTTGTAAATTTGCTGTTCCCTCAAAATAACTCAACACACAGCCATTAATACGGCTGGCAACAAAACCGCTGGCAGCAAAAGTAAGTACACCTTTAAGTGTTTATTTTTGCACGGACTTTATATTTTACTAATTTTTTTTTTGTTTTATTGTTTAAACACATATGTTTTTGTAAGACTGGTATGTGCTACTGTGAATTATTTGTTAGTATGACACTTACATTATCACTGTTTTATCATTTATTTTTATTGCTTATATCAGAGTTGGCTTGGCAGAGGTCAATAAGTTGAATAGTTTTTATTTAAATACATATATATTTGTATTTCATTTGTTGCTCTGTCTTGTTGGTAATACCTATTTTGTACATGCAGCAGAAGAATGACCTAGATGATGGGACAAGGTTGTCAGTAACACTAGATGCACCCCCATTTGTGGAAGTGAAAATGACAGTATTGGCTGGATATGTGTCAGTGAAGAAGGAAGGAGTGGTTGGGAAATCCCCTTATAGTGTGTGACACAATATTGTGAGAAATAGACTTCTATAAAATGGGAGACGATCTGCGTTTTGAATGGCCAAGGCCATGCTGTAGGCTTGGTGTGGAGTTTATTTTGGACTGGTCACATCAGCGGTTGTTAGGAAGAGTAGTGCTTATGTGTTGTGCCAATCGTAGCCACGGCATAATGTTTGGAAAGTGTTGAGTGAGACAAGGCCCAAAGTAGGATTCCCTTGATGGTGAACTGTAAGTGTATTGGTTCAGGCAAGTCAGTTTGCTGAAAACCCATTCCCCATGTGAAGAGCATTATTAGACCCCACCCAGAGGCGTAGCTTGAAGCTTGTGGCCCCTAATGCAAAAATTGACCTCCAACGTGCGTGCAGATACATCCACCGCACGCCAAGATACTCAAAGTGGCTTAAGAGGTTTGAGTTCCCAGAGTGCCTCTTTACATCAGAGGACAGGGACCCCTGGCAGGTCACTTGGCAGAGCTCCTCTCCCATCCCAGCACTGCACACAGCTCCCCCCCCCCCCACACACTACACAGGGCTGAAATCACATTCTTTTACACACAGTCTGTCAGTCTTCACAGGGTGTATCTGGCTTTTATGTTGCCCTTCTGACCTGTGAAATTCTCTGGTTGGAATGGTAGTGTAGTTGCAGTAGGCAGATACACCCTGTGCAGATCAAGGCTAACTTAACTGTCTGTGTTGTAAAGGAATGTGATTTCAACCCTGTGGAGGAAAAACAGTATAGAGTGCTGTAATGGGAAAGGAGCTCAGCAGCTGGGCATTGCATGCAGGATGTAGGGGGTGGTCAGGGGGCTTTGGGGGGGGGCAACTTAGGTCTGGGAGGGCAAAGCCACATGACATAAAATCTGGAGCCTGCAGCCCTTCAAGGGATCCCAGAGGAGGTGATAAGGGATTTGTTTTAGCAATTTCTGAAGGTTTCTCTGTCAGTGTTGGCAGGTGTTGGGGGAAGCTCACCTCCTGGAGGTGTGTGTCTTTTTCCCAGTTGTCAGGGAAGTGGGATAAGTAGACATCCCCGGGTAGGGGGGGTACAGAGAATCCCAGATGGTGACTAGGAGACACTGAGCAGTACCATACCTCAGTGACATCAGTCCCATTGTGGCTACAGGACGGCACTCTCCTCTTGCCTCGCTGAGCAAGGTTTTTGGAGATACTTTTATAACCCTTTCCAGCTTTATGCAAGTCAACAATTCTTAATTGTAGGTCTTCTGAGAGCTCTTTTGTGCGAGGCATCATTCACATCAGGCAATGCTTCTTCTGGAAAGCAAACCCAGAACTGGTGTGTGTGTTTTTTTTTATAGGGCAGGGCAGCTGTAACCAATACCTCCAATCTCATCTCATTGATTGGACTCCAGTTGGCTGAAACCTCACTCCAATTAGCTCTTGAAGATCTCGTTAGTCTAGGGGTTCACATACTTTTTTCCACCTGCACTGTGAATGCTTACATGGTGTGTTCAATAAAAACATTGTAACTTTTAATTCTTTGTGTGTTATTAGTTTAACCACTTTCAGACCGGACCAATTTGCTGGTCAAAGACCAGACCACTTTTTGCGATTCGGCACTGCGTCGCTTTAACTGACAATTGCGCGGTCGTGCGACGTGGCTCCCAAACAAAATTGACGTCCTTTTTTTCCCACAAATAGAGCTTTCTTTTGGTGGTATTTGATCACCCCTGCGGTTTTTATTTTTTGCGCTATAAACAAAAATAGAGCGACAATTTTGAAAAAAACGCATTATTTTTTACTTTTTGTTATAATAAATATCCCCCAAAAATATATAAAAAAACATTTTTTTCCCTCAGTTTAGGCCGATACGTATTCTTCTACATATTTTTGGTAAAAAAAATCGCAATAAGCGATTATTGATTGGTTTGCGCAAAAGTTATAGCATTTACAAAATAGGGATAGTTTTATAGCATTTTTATTAATAATTTTTTATTATTTTTTTTTTTACTAGTAATGGCGGCGATCTGCGATTTTTATTGTGACTGCGACATTGTGGGGGACCCATCGGACATTTTTGACACATTTTTGGGACCATTGTCATTTATACAGTAATCACTGCTATATAAATGCAGTGATTCCTGTGTAAATGACACTGGCAGTGAAAGGGTTAACCAGTGGGTGGCAGTGTAGGGGTTAAGTGTTCCTAGGGGTGTGTTACTAACTGTGGGGGGGTTGGGCTTTCATTTAGTGTACACTGATCTCTGCTCCAATCACATAGAGCAGAGATCAGCGTCACTAGTTGCTAGGCAGAATGGAAAAATGTTGTTTACACAGCATTTCCTCCATTCGGCCGCTCCGTGAGACGATCGCGGGGATGCCCGCGGCAATCGAGTCCGCGGGTCCCGCGACTGGACTCACGGGGTCCCGACCAGCGTGGGAGCGCGCCGCCGGCGGTGCGCAGGGCAGGGCGGCATCGAATATTGGACGTACCTGTACGCCAATATGCCTGCCCGTGCCATTCTGTCGACGTACATGCGCTGGTCGGGAAGTGGTTAAGCAGACTGTAATTGTCTATTGTTGTGACTTAGATGAAGATCAGATCACATTTTATGACTAATTTGTGCAGAAATCCATATCATTCCAAAAGGGTTCACATACTTTTTTTTGCAACTGTAACAGGCTATAGATGTGTATAACAATCTCTGGTGTTATTTCGGGCACTAGAACATCATTTTTTGTTACTGATCCTTATTTTTCATCCCACGTCTTACATTGTTATTATACATGAATTATAGCGCCAACAGTTTGCTCAGCCCTTTACAAAATGAAGGCAGATATTACAGTTATAATACAATTTGGTACAAGAGGAATCAGAGCATGAAAAGATCTGCCTCTGATCTGCTCCGTTCTAGTCAGAAAACAACCTGGATTTGACAGTATCAATATCCCAAACAGGCTGTGGTAATGGAATAAAAATGGACAATGGTTTCAGTGGTGATTTTGCTAATGTAGCATGGCCCCCTTGGGAACTGTTTGGATTTACCTGCTCATCTGCACCACCATGACCCTGTGAACATTCCAACCCACCTGACACTCTGGGTTCAGATATCTTTGCACCACTTTAAAGTAATAAGTCAACAACTCAGTGAATTTATATTCTATTAACGTTTACTGGAATGACTCAAAGAAGATCTTGTTGCACAGAGGAGGTAATAAATCAACTGAACTTTGGATAACATTCCTAGCTCAGTAGAATTCCTCTTCAATAATACTAGTTAAGACAATTTGGCAGCAACAGTATATTATATACTAGGGATGAGCCGAGCACCCCCATTTCGATTTTTAGGCACAAAATGTGTGTGAACACTGTTAAAGTCTATGGGACACAAACATGAAAAATCAAAAGTGCTTGTTTTAAAGGCTTGTATGCAAGTTATTGCCATAAAAAATGTATGGGTACCTGGGTGCAAAATTTTTTTTAAAAACGGGCGGTTTTTCAGGAGCAGTGATTTTAATAATACTTAAAGTGAAACAATAAATGAAATATCCCTTTAAATATTGTGCCTGGAGGGCCCCCTTAGTCTGCCTGTAATGTAGTGCATCTTTCCCACGTTCATAACAGTCCCGCAGCAAAATGACATTTCTAAAGGAAAAAATGTCATTTAAAATGATCCCGGCAATATACATAAAAAACATTGAGAAAAACGGCGTAGGTTCCCCCCCCCCCCCCCCCCCGAGTCCATTATCAGGCCCTTCGGGTCTGAACCTCTCCGCCTTCAACCTCTCACACGTTGGAAGAACCTATGCAGCTTGGACGTACTCACCTCACTCCCGAGGAACATACCTGACGCATGGGATTGGGCTTGTGCCTTCAGTGTGGTGATAAAAGACATCTTTTGAACTCCTGTCCAGTCCGTCTGGGAAACTCCAGGGTCTAGGTCACTCGGAGGGAGGTGATCTAGACCGATCCTTTAATTTTGTCGTTTTCCCTAGTTTCACTCTTCCTGTGGCTATCCACTGGGCTCAAAATGCCTATCAATTCTCTGCATAAGTGGACTCTGGTGCTGCCGGGAATTTCATTGAACAATCTTTAGCTTCCCATTCGGGCGTTGTCTTTGTTGCCTTGGCTATACCCATTTCTTTGACTGCAGTAGATGGCTCCTTCTTGCCTATGAGTCCCATCCGGTTTAAAATCCCTCCTATTGTCTTACGCATTGGGGTTTTGTATGCTGAGGAGATCTCTTTTCTAATTCTGCCTGAATCCTCCAGTCCCATCATCCTGGGCCTTCCATGGTTGCAGAAACACTCCCCACATCTTGACTGGAATTCTGGACAAGTATTGGCTTGGGGTTTTCCGTGTCAGCAACAATGTATTTCCAAGGTGCTACCTCCTTCCATTCTTCTGGCTGAGACGTCCACTACTCCCTTGTTGCCTTCCCAGTATCAGTCTTTCCGAGATGTTTTCTGCAAAAAGTCAGCTGATCGCCTTCCTCCTCACAGAGACTATGACTGTTCGTCCTTGTACACACGGTCGGACATCCTGACAACCAAATCCATAGGATTTTGTCCGACGGATTTTGTCCGAAACTGTTGCATACACACGGTCGGACCAAGTTGCCGGAATTTGCGGTTGCCAAGAACGCGGTGATGTAAGCCGTGTACGGCAGGACTAGAAAAGGGAAGTTCAGCACCACGTCCGGCACCCTTTGGGCTCCTTCTGCTGATCTCGTGTTAGTAGAAGTTTGGTGAGAGACGATTCGCGCTTTTCAGATTAGTGATTCAGATCGCTACTGTTCTTCGGTTTGTGCTTGTGTGTGCGTATCTGATAATCAGTGCGTGCAGTCAGTAAGTATTTGTTTCTCATTGTGGACTATATCTTGGTATAGTACGCTTTGAAAGGCATTTCTTATTGTCTGCTTGCTTCTGCTATTCAGGTCGTTCTTTCTGGCCTTGCTGTTTATCGGTGCTTTCTGTTGTCCGTTCTGACGAGCGGACCGTTTTGAAACCATGTTTCGTCTACGTACTCATCGTAGAGTTTGTGCTGTGCAGGGGCTTCATTTTGGGGTTGTTACTTTGACTCAAACCCGGTCCATGAACAGGGAGGGGAGGCGTTTGTGGACCAAGAATTGGTTGCGCCAGCGTGACCAGTTCTCGCACATGCCTTTGCTCCGTGAGATCCGGGAGAATAATCCTGATGATTTCAGGAATTATCTCCGGATGACGGACCCCGTTTTTCACAGTCTGCTGGCTTTGCTGACCCCTTATATCACCAGGCAGGATACCTGCATGCGGCAAGCCATCACTCCGGAGCAGAGGCTTATCGCCACGTTGCGCTACTTGGCGACAGGGAGAAGCCTTCAGGACCTAAAGTTCCCTACAGGCATCTCCCCCCAGGCTCTGGGGATCATTATTCCAGAGACCTGTTCTGCCATCATTCAGGTCCTGCAGAAGGACTATATGAAGGTCAGTTTTCTCCTTTAACATTACATTCTATGTATTTCATGATTGCTAATGTCTTGCATTTCTTTCCTCATTCCCTAATTACCATCATTGCAATATGCTCTAATTCATATCCTCTGCCCCTTTGCCCTCAGGCATATTTGCCTCACTAACTTCACCACCATGCTCTTCTTGGCCCATAAAACTATAGTCTAGTCACTTACCAATGTCTTTTGTCAGCTCCATAGTATTATTTTCCCCTAAACACCCCCTATAATGTCTACAAATGTGATGTGTGTGCTTACAGAGTGAAATTTTTTGAATTTTTGGGGTTGTGCCAAACTCATTAGGAACCCCCCGCCCCCCAACTGCTAGCTCAGCTGATAGCAATCCTCTATCTGATGACTTTACCAAACCCAAAACACACTATACCTACCTTTTTGATGATCACATTTATGGATGAATTCACCTAAGCATGTAGTGCAAGGGCCTGCCTCAATAAATACTTTCAAATGCTATTTTTTTTTTAACATATTAATTATCTGGATATGTAATAGCAGAATGTCAAAATGTGCTTCCATTTTGTTTTCTTTTTGGGATTATGACACTTCTTACCTGTCCGGTGGGCTGCCAATAGTGTAACTAAGGAGGGGCTTCCCAAAGTATCACACATTATTTAGGCATTCAGCTCTCAATCAAGTGGAGAGGGTTACCTGTCCAAAACATCCCCCCTCATTTTTTAGCAAGGGCCCATCAGATGGGGGGGGGGAAGGGTGGGGGGGGGGTGATGACTCTCATAAGGGGACCTTATACTTTAGGCTTTAAATACTCAGTTCCCAAAATGTTATACTAATTTTGACCAAAAATGTTGGTGTCTAATCTGCTTGCAATGTTGATTTGTCAAATTACTAATGTGTTTTACTACACAGTGTCCTTCAACGCCACAGGAATGGCAGACTGTGGCCTCCCACTTTGCCAGTCATTGGGACTTTCCCAATTGTGGAGGAGCTATAGATGGGAAGCACGTCCGCATCATCCCACCAACCAACTCGGGGTCGTACTATTTTAACTACAAGGGGTTTAATAGTATCGTAATGTTGGCTGTGGTGTCTGCGACATATGAGTTTTTGTATGTGGACGTGGGGCAAAATGGACGAATGTCGGATGGTGGAGCCTTCGCACGGACGGAGTTCTACTGGCGTCTCCAGAGTGGCAGTCTGGGCTTGCCACCCCCAGAGGAGAATCAGGAAGGACTCCCGTTCGTCTTTGTCGCGGATGAGGCGTTTGCCCTGGCGAACCATCTGATGCGGCTTTTTCCGATGAGGACCCTCACCCCAGAGCAGAGGATTTTTAATTTCTGCCTGTCCAGAGCCCGAAGAGTGGTGGAGAACACTTTTGGTATACTGGCCAGCCGGTTCCGCCTTTTTCTTACGCCTATTCACATGGCGGAATACAAATTGAATCACATAGTGCTGGCATGCTGTGTTCTGCACAATTTTATGAAAAAAGTTTCTGTGAACTATGCGGTCTCAGTTGGCCAACAAGAAGCAGACTTGCTGGAAAATGAAGATAACCTCACGGGCCTTGAACCTGCTCATTCTGGCTTGCCCCCCCAAAGCGCCCGTGAGGTTAGAACCCGATACATGGACTACTTTGTGAGTAGGGGGGCCATTTATATGCCAGACAATGTCTGAGCGGCATTTTAAGAATACATTTTTCTCTGAAACTCCTTCATTTACTGCTTGGCTTGGTTTTAGGTGTCTCCTAGGTATATTTATGTTTTTTCAATTTGTGCCTTTTTCAACAACAGTGCAAACCCAAGTTCAGAGCGAGATGAGGGGACAGTCTCTTCTTCAGATAATCTTATTATGGTGTGGGTCTGCTACACACACACCTTTTTTTTGGTAACTAATGTATGTAGTGCATTACTGACCAAAATCGTGCTCATTTTCAGCACCATGGCAGGAAAATGGCATGATTGTCCAAATTTACACCTCACTGTGGGTGTTTTTTACTAAAGGCACATCCACTATGCACTACAAGTGCACTGCAAAAGTACACCTGAAACTGCACTTGGAGTGCAAAGTGGAGTTTCCTTTAGTAAATCACACTCCTTCTCAGCACAAACTAAAATTTTACTCCAAATACATTTTTGGCGCAATGAAAAAGGAAGCCACACATTGTTGATAATTAAACTTTTTAATCCAAGCACATTCACATGTGCGTTTAGAAAAGGTTTTTACAACAAACCAAGAAATTGTGTGTATCAACAACAGAGTTTCTGTAAAATTTGATTTACTTGGTGTTTTTGTGTAAACAGGCATGTATCAAAGCGTAAAATACAGAACACAGGAACTTACAAAGTTCAACTTTGAAAAGTGAAGACAATATCAGACATGAGTATGTACAAACTGGGCTGATATTGCCTTCATCACATGGGGTGTCACCCCTGGAAAATCCAAATTTGGAAGATGCACACAGTGTGTCAACATGTGCTATCTCCCATCATGGGGGATCAATGTACATGCTTTGGGGCTGCAACCCCTTCATCTCAGCCACTTTCCACAAAACGCGTACATTGATCCCCCATGATGGGATATAGCGCATGTTTACACACTCTGTGCATCTTCCAAATATGTAATTTCGAATAATACAAAAGTTGTGTTTTAAAATAGCAAAACTAAAACCCTATCTAGTTTTTCTTTTTCACACTCTCCCCAAAACATCAATGATGTTCTTCATTTTATTTTTAACATCATTGATGTTTTGCTATATATTTTCCAAATCCCGATTGCACCCCATTATCTCCCCAATCAGGATCTGGGCACTTTCACTCGTAAAACGGGAATCTTCTTCCACATCACCTACAAAACAAAGCAAAAAAACACACCATGTAATAAAAATATGGTGACATACATTGATGAGCTTACCGGAAGCTGTGTTCTCCGACACTCACCTGTTGTGGTGACAATTTGCCCAACCTCAACGATCTCTCCTTCCTCCTCCTGCTCCTCTGTTTCTGGTTTTCGAAGTTACCCTTCATTGGGAGGGGTGTGGTCCCTGGTGTCCTCATACTTGCCGAGTCTTCTCTTCCCTATGAGAATGTAAAAATAAAAAAATTAGCACACAGAGGGCAGAAATAGGAATATGAAACATTGCTTGGAAGTGTTGTACAATTGTTTTTTGGCCGAGTTCCAAGGTGAGAACATTAGTGTGGACACTTTGTTAAGCTGGAATACTTACCTGCAGAACGATGTTTCTTACGAACGAATGAAACCATGAACTTGAAAGTGGCCATTTTAAAATGCACAACATGAAATCAAAGCACATGGAGCAGTATGCAAGCAAGAATAAACATATGAACACACGACAACTACTTACTTTTTTTAAGAACATGCTTGATCCTTATGTACTGCATGTGCTCCCTCAGTTTCAGGTCTGACCAGCGTTTTCTCAGTTGATTCTTGGATCGGCGTACCCCAAAATTCTTCTGAAGACTCTTCACAACTTTAGTCATGATCTTGGCCTTTCTGATATTTGGGTTTGGGTAAGGTCCATACTTTCCATCATAGTCGGTCCTGTTCAATATGTCCACCATCTCCAACATCTCTCCAAAAGACACATTTGAGGCCTTAAATCTTCTCTTCCTGGATCGGGACGTTTCAGGCTCCGGGCTTTCCCCACCCTCCTCCTCGTTAGTGGAACTGTGATTGCGCACCTGCGTTCTCTCCGCCATGTGCTCTTCCCACTGCGCCGAAAGCGAAGGGGCGGGGAATAGTCTAGAAAGAACGTCAGGGGCAGGCGGAGTTTCACGCATGCGCACTGTATATAAAAAGCAACACGCGTGTATCGTCCGTACGATCTGGGAAGAGAGTGAGGCGCGGACGCAACGATCGTGCAAACGAAGGTAAATTTTTTAACTTGGTGCATCACTAGACTAGACTGTTTCTATCTAGGCCAATTTTGGGACAAGATTAGGAGGGTTTTTAATGGCATTATTAGTATTTGAGGGTTTGTCTTGTGTTATGTCTTGCAGACAATATGGATCCATTCCAAAGCCCCAATTTTATGGGGCTATTCCTCCAAATGTACAAGGAGATGCCCTGCCTGTGGCAGATCCACAACGAGTTTTACTACGACATAACAAAGAGGAACGCAGCGCTGGAGAAATTTCTTTCTTTGGTGCGGATCATGGTCCCCACGGCAGACATGGCCTATATCAGTGATGGAGAACCTTGGCACCCCAGATGTTTTCAAACTACATTTCCCATGATGCTGTTGCACTCTTCAGTGTGGTTGAGCATCATGGGAAATGTAGTTCCAAAACATCTGGGGGGCCAAGGTTTGCCATCACTGGCCTATATGAATATGAAAATTGTGGCCATGAAGATTACATATCTCAGGGAGAGAAAGAAGCACCTGGAGTCCTTGAGATCAGGAGATCCAGATGCCATTTATTACCTCAGGATGGTTTACTTTGAGAGGCTGCATTTTCTGGTAGACCAGGGAGTACCCAGGCCACCACTCAGGCCACCACTCTCCAGTCTTCCTTCAAGGCATCCTCCACCCTCAGCTGAGGCTTCCAACGTCCAACCTGGGCCTTCCAGGCAGCAACATGTGGTGGGGCCCAGCTTGAGACAGGTATTGCATTGTTGAACATATTTCTTGTGTTACATTTATTGATGTTAACTAGATGTTCTTATTGATCAGTAAGTTGTGATTTAACAAAGTGGTTTACATATCAAGAGACAGTAGTGACCAAAAATGATTGGGACGGGAACGAAAAATGCTGGGCTCAGAATGATAGTCTGTTCTATTTGGTAACATTCAATTTGCAAAAGCCAGGAGCACAAAATGGTGTGACTGATGAGCAAAAAACTAAAACTATTTCCCCTTTTCATACACAGGAAGACCTCAGTTGGGGGGAGGCTGTGGCAAGTGGCAGCCAGGAGGTCGACCAACGCCCTCCTCCTCCTGCCCCAAATACAGGAGCCCAGCCACAGCCTCGAAGGTTTCCTGGAGGGAAGTGCCTAAGGAAGACGAGAGAGTGATGGCCTGGGTTCAGTCTGGTCTGCCAGAAGATGCAGCCTCTTGAAGAACCACATCCTGGGGACATAAAGGCCACCAATTTTTATTATTCTAATTTGTTCATGTCTGCCCTGGGGTCCAAAGGCTGCACCAAAGTAACAAGTTTCTCCAGCGCTGCATTCCTCTTTTTATTTTATTGCGACCAAAATAACGTTTTTTTTGGTTTGATGAAATACTTGTGTATGTGTTTTCCTTCCAAAAGGCCAGTTTATTTGTGAGCAGGCAGGTACATTTCAAAAATACAAAGTGAAATGAATAACAAGGGGTACCAACACTAAACAACCTCCTGTAGATTAAAAACGAAAAACCAAAGATAAAAAATACAATAATGTTGTTGTGGTAAGTTTACACACAAAAAACACCCCCAAAAAAAGGAGAAATTAGCAAACTGTCTTTAAAGGAGAGTTTTAGGAAATAAAAAAAAAAGCATCCATAAAAGAATAAACAAAATCTAAAATTGTGTAGATGTGACGCAAACAAAAATTGTATTGCCGAAATGGTTAAAAAAGAGTCATGAAATACGTTTGGGAGAAGTGTGTGTGACTATGAGCATCAAAAGAAGTTCCTTCTTGCAGCATTGTAAAGAACAAGAGAATGCGCTTCATGAAAGAATTTTTTACATTGCAGCGTGACGTATGTGCTATATCACTTACGAGCAGTAGTTTTACCTGAACGAGCGCTTCCGTGTCAGAATTTGAATGTGAGCATGCGTGGCACTTTGTCCGTCGGAGTAGGCTACACATGATCGGAGTATGTCCGGTCGGAGCAGTTTGTCTGAAAATATTTCCAGCAAGTTGAAAAATTTGGTCCGACGGAAACAGTCCGATGCATACCACACACAGTCGGAATATCCGACAAAACGGTCCGATAGGACACATTCCGACAGAATCTCCGACCGTGTGTACAAGGGCTTCCATTGATCTGTTACCTGGGACCTCTCCTCCCCGAGGCCGAGTCTACCCTCTGTCTGTCCCTGAAACACAAGCCATATCTGAATACATTCGGGAAAACCTGCAAACGGGTTTCATCAAGAAATCAAACTCACCTGCTGGAACCGGGTTCTTGTATCGAAAAAAATATGTTTTACTACATCTATGCATTGACTACAGGGGTCTTAACGCCATCACTGTGAAGAACCGATACCCTCTTCCTTTAATTTGGGAACTCTTTGAGAGACTGCAAGGTTCTCATGTTTTTACCAAACTGGAACTTAGAGGGGCCTACAATTTAACCCCTTTACGACTGGCGCATGCCGATTTACGTCCATTTTTTGAAGAGGGATATCTCAGTAACGGCAGCAGCTGCTGCCACAACCGAGATATCCATCTCTTCAGGCGCTGGTCTTGTGTGCGATAATGGTCATCTCTGCGGCGGGTTCACCGCGAGATCACCGCTATCGGTGGTGGGAGAGGTACCACCCCCCCTCCCACCGCTCTCCCGTGCCCTTCGCTGCTTACCGGAGCCGTCGGTAGCGGTGGAGGCGATCGGGTCCTTTCCTGTCCTGGGTATAGAGACGAGTGAGGCTAAGATGGCCCCCACACGTCTCTATACCATAGGAGGGCGGAAGTGTTTTTTTTCCAAAAAAAAAGTGCACTTGTAAGACCGCAAATACGGTGTGCAAAAAAGTATTGCAATGACCGCCATTTTATTCTCTAGGGTGTTAGAAAAAAACAATATATAATGTTTGGGGGTTCTAAGTAATTTTCTAGCAAACAAAAATGTTTTAAACATGTAAACACCTAGTCTGAAAAAGAGGCCTGGTCCTTAAGTGGTTAATAAGAATCCGGAAAGGAAACGAATCGAAGACCGCTTTTAACACCAGGGACAGACATTATGAATATCTTGTGATGCCCTTTGGCTTATGCAATGCCCCAGCGGTCTTCCAAAATTTGGTTAATAAGATCTTCCGCGACCTTCTGTATGTCTGTGTTAATAGATATCTGGATGATATTCTTATCTTCTCACCAGACTTATGTACCCATCTTCTTCATGTGAAAGCTGTGCTACAGTGTCTACGGGACAATTGTCTATATGCAAAATTGGAGAAATGTCTATTTGAACAAACTCAAGTTCCATTTCTGGGCTACATAATCTCATCACAGGGCCTCCTCATGGACCCAGCCAAACTTCGGACCATCTTTGATTGGCCCCAGCCCTCTGGTCTTAAAGCCACCTAACGCTTTTTGGGCTTCACCAATTACTGTTGTCAGTTCATTCGTATCTTCTCTACCTTGGTGGCCCCTATTACATCTCTCACTCGCAAGGGGGTCAATGCCCAGATCTCGTCCCCTGAAGTCATTGATGCTTTTCTCAAACTCAGGGCAGCCTTCCTCTCTGCCCCAATTCTCCTACATCCAGACATTACAAACCCTTTTCTTTGGAGGTTGTTGCCTCTTCAGTAGGAGTTGGTGCTGTCGTACTCCATACTCAGAAGGGCAAGTCTCTGCCTTGTGGATTATTTTCCAAGAAGTTTTCTGATGCGGAGAAGTACTATACCATTGGGGACCATGAGCTACTCGCTATTAAACTAGCGCTTCAAGAATGGCAACATCTTCTAGAGGGTTCGCCCCATTGTATTACCATCTATACTGATCATAAAAATCTGTAGTATTTACAAACCGCAAAACGCTTGAACCCACGTCAAGCTCGCTAGGCCCTCTTTTTTGCCTGCTTCAACTTTAATATTACTTTTTGTCCAGGTACCAAAAACCTTTGAGCCAATGCCTTGTCCAGGTCGCTTGATGTCAACGATTCTGAGAATCACCTAGATCCTGGTCCGATCATCCCTCCGCATCGTATTCTAGCCACTACTCACCTCCGGTCTATGCATACTCCTCCAGGTAAAACTTTTGTAGTTCCCGCACTTCATCCCAAACTCCTTGCTTGGGCACATGACTCCAAGTTCTCTGGACATCCTGGCATACCTCGTACTTGTGATCTTCTCCAGCATCATTACTGGTGGCCTTCTCTTCAAAAGGATGTCAAGGAATCCATTCCAAACCGTTGTACAGATTGTGTACTATCCAAATCTTACACGTCTGCCCCTGCTGGGTTGCTTTTGCCCTTACCAGTTCCTGATATACCTTGGCGTTGTATTTCCATGGATTTCATCTCAGATCTGCCCCCCCTCAACAAGTTCTACAGTCATCTGGGTAGTGGTGGATCAGTTCTCCAAAATGTGTCACTTGATTCTGCTCCCAGTCTTGCCACAACTTTAATTAAGGAGATATTTCGTCTTCATGGGAAGCCTTCACATATTGTCTCTGACAGAGGAGTTCAATTTACTACGTGGTTTTGGAGAACCTTGGCCAGCTCCTATGGGATTAAATTGGATTTTTCATCTGCCTTTCATCCCCAGTCCAATGGGAAAATGGAACGTCTCAATCAAAATGTAGAACGTTTTCACCGTGCCTTTATCTCAGCCCACCAAGATGACTGGGTGGACCTTTTGCTCTTGGCAGAGTTTGCCTTAAACCATCACTCCAATGCCAGTTCTGGAAAATCTCCCTTCTTCACTGTTTACGGGTAGCATCCATCTGTTCCCTTTCCTGTTCCCATTTCTCCACTTGTACCAGCAGCAGCTGAAATTCAATGGTCCTTCAACTCAATCTGGAAAGAAGTCTCAGAGAATCTTCATCGAGCTGCTTCCAGGCATAAAAAGGCAGCAGATCATCATCGCCGTCCAGCTCCTAAGTTCCTGCCTGGCGATAGTTTGGCTCTCTACCAAGCATATCCGACTCCGGGTGCCCTCAATGAAATTTGCCCCTTGCTTCATTGGTCCATTTCCTATTCTATGTCAGATTAATCCAGTTGTTTTCAAGCTCTGTCTGCCCTCTCATCTCAGGATACCCAATGCTTTCCATGTCTCCCTGCTCAGGCCACTGCTCCTCAATCGCTTCTCTCACCCTTCTTCTCACCCTGCTCCAGTGGCTGTGTTAGGACCTGGGTTTGAACCTGGGACCTCTGGTGTGTCTGGCAGTGACTCTGCTTGCTGAGCCACCTAGAATGCTGGACAGCTCCTTGGACAGCTCTTTGGACAGCTCTTTGGACAGCTCTTTGGACAGCTCTTTGGACAATCCCTTTAGTGATCTTGTCTTGAATCTTGTTTGCCTTGAACCTTGAACCCTTTGCTCCGCCCATGAACTTCCTGATTTAAGCCATGTCTCTGCACTTCCTGGTTGCCAGAATATTGTGCCTTTACCAGCCAATATCTTGCTTCTATCTCTCCTGCTGCCGACCGTATCCTCGCTACCTTTCGTTACCGACATTTGGCTTGCTCCTGGACTACGCTTCTGCTGAATCCCAACCTGCAACTATTGGTTACCGACTTTTGGCTTGTTTCTCAACTATGCTTCTGCTTGATCTCTACCTGCTATATCTGCTACCAGACCCCCGGCTTGCTCACCTCCTGGTGGGGCTATCCTGAGGACCGCGACCTGGCACTAACATGCAGCCAAGCCCATCTCCACCTTTGGGAGCTCTGGTGAATACCGGTTAGTGCTTAGACCCCGCACCTCAGGTGAACCCGTGCCATCAGCCAGGGTGACCTTTGTGAATATCTGCTCTGCTGCTATAGCTACTTGTCTCTGAGCCTGACTCCAGATCCTGACAGAATATTCTGGCCAAAAACATGGAGGCCGTTGTAGCAGCTGCCGTGGCTCCTCTCAGGGTTCAAATCGCTGAGTTACAGGCATTTGGTGTTGACTACCAGGAAAAATTTTCTGAGTTACAAATTGAAGTGAAAGGTCTACAAGAGGAAATCCTTGATCTACACAAACAATTGCGGGATTTTAATGCCCGAGATACTGCTGCCATAGAAACTAATGCACGAATGCCCCTACCACTCAAGTTTAGCGGAGACCACCGCCATTATAGAGGATTCCTTAATCAATGTCGTATATACTTTCAGATGCAACCTGCTGCATTCACTTCTGACAGGAAAAAGGTGCTGTTTATTATCAACCTCCTGACTGAGGAAGCCTTAGCCTGGGCCTCCCCTTATGTGGAGAAAGATGATGTCACCCTGGATAATTTTGATTCTTTTGTGACTGCGATGAACCAAGTTTTCAATGATCCTAACCGCTGTGCTACTGCTGAGGCAAAATTGCACAATTTATGGCAGGGAAGACGCTCTGTTGCAGAGTACACAACTGAATTCCGACGTTGGATCTCAGATACCAATTGGAATCCAGCAGCACAGAAGAGTCAGTTCCGTCAAGGACTCTCGGAACAATTAAAAGATGAGCTTGCCAGAGTAGAAAGTCCTGATGACCTTGAAGCTTTTATTAAATTATGTATTCAAATTGATCAGAGACTTACTGAAAGGAGAAAGGAGAGACTGGGAATCCTAGGCAGTAATGGTGGCATGCGTTTTCTACTACTCAGTATCCTCCTAAGGGTCCAAGAGTTTTTCCTGATTCTGACACTCCTGAACCTATGCAGGTGGATGCTATTAAAAGATCTATTACTACTCAGGAGAAAGAAAGACGACGTTCAGAAAACTTATGTCTTTATTGTGGAGACTCTGGACATTATGCAGTTAATTGTCCCAATAAATTTAAAAGAACAATTGCAGCAATGGATGTTACAGTATCTGAACAAATAAACTAAATTTCTCAGTCCATCTCTCCTTTGATTCAGGAAGCAAATAAAGTTAATTCTTTATCAACTCATTTTGTCATCCCTATAAAGCTTATTGTTGAAAGCAATGAAATACCTTGCTCTGCTATGCTGGACTCAGGGGCTGGGGGAAACTTCATCGACATCGAATTTGCCCAAAGTAATAACATTCAAATAAGAAATAAACTTGCCCCAATTGATATGGAAACTGTGGATGGCTCACCTTTGACTTCAGGCCCTGTTACCCACGAGACAATCCCACTTAAACTCCTAATTGAAACTGACCATCAGGAGACTATCAGCTTTGAGCTGATTACATCACCCAAGTTCCCTATTATCCTGGGCATTCCTTGGTTCTCTATCCATAATCCCTCCATCAACTGGGGGACACGTTCTTTAAGCTTTACATCTGACCATTGCAAGAAACATTGCAAAGTATCTTATCAAATAAGCCCTCCACCAACCCAAGATTTACAAGCAGTTTTGGCAACTATCCAGTCATACGACAAGCTACCTCCACAATATCTTGAGTTTCGGGACGTTTGTGATAAAAAGAACGCAGATCAGCTTCCTCTTCATCGCTCTTATGATTGTCCCATTGAATTGCTTCCAGGGGCAGAAATACCATTTGGTCGCCTTAATTCTTTATCAGAACCTGAACTGAAAGTGCTCAGGGAGTGGATTAATGAGAATCTTGCGAAGGGTTTTATCAGACACTCAACCTCTCCTGCTGACGCAGCCTTATTCTTCGTGACGAAAAAGGACTCCACCCTGCGTCTGTGTATTGACTACAGAGATTTAAATAAGATCACAATTAAGAATCGCTATCCACTCCCACTGATTCCAGAAATGCTTGAGAGACTCCGCTCTGCCAAGCTCTTTACCAAATTAGATTTACGGGGGGCATACAACCTTGTCCGCATTCGTTACGGTGATGAATGGAAAACTGCTTTCAGAACCAGATATGGACATTTTGAGTCTTTGGTTATGCCCTTTGGGCTTTGCAATGCTCCTGCAACTTTTCAACATTTTATTAATGATGCTTTTCGAGATTTGCTTGATCAGTTTGTAATAGCATATTTGGATGACATTCTCATTTTCTCTGATACTTTGGAAGAACACCGCAAGCATGTCTGTATTGTTTTCGAGAGATTAAGGCAAAATCAACTTTACATAAAATTGGAGAAATGCGAGTTTGAACAAACTCAGATCCAGTTCTTGGGATATATAATCTCTTCTGAAGGGGTAAGCATGGATCCCGATAAGATCAAAGCTGTGGTGGATTGGCCCGCCCCTAAGAATGTTAAAGAGATACAGTGATTTGTTGGATTTGCCAACTTTTACAGAATATTTATAAGGAATTTCTCTAGGGTAATTGCTCCAATCACACAGTTGACAAAGAAAGGGGTGCCCTTTTTGTGGTCACCTGAGGCACAGGCTGCCTTTAGTAAACTGAAAACTCTCTTCACTTCTGCACCAATACTGGTACATCCAGATCCAGAACTACCTTTCATCGTAGAAGTTGATGCTTCTAATGCTATCCTTTCTCAGCGAATGGGAGAAAAAATGCAGCTTCATCCTTGTGCTTATTTCTCTCGACTGATGTCTTCAGCCGAGATGAATTATGACATTGGAAACAAGGAGCTGCTGGCAATTAAGGAAGCATTTTCTGAGTGGAGGCATCTGCTGGAAGGAGCTAAGCACCCTGTAACCGTTCTCACCGATCATAAAAATTTAGAATTTATTAGGTCTGCTAAAAGGTTGTCATCTAGACAAGCACGTTGGACCCTTTTCTTTTCCAGGTTTAATTTTGTTATTTCATACCGCCCTGGGTCAAGGAATGGTAAGGCTGATGCCCTATCACGGATGTTGTCTGGGCCTCTCCAGGAAAGCACCTCTGAATGTACAATCCTGCCTCAAAAGAACTTTCTAGGGGCCATGAGTTCAAAGACATTTCTTAATCTTCTCAAGGAGGGGTATGAGAATGACCCACTTCTTAATAATCCTCCTAAGGACATTAACCTCAAGTACAACAATGGTTTTTGGACTCAAGCGCATTGCCTCTATGTACCTGAATCAGTTCGGGTAGAATCCCTCAGGTTGGTACATGACTCTAAGCTTGCTGGTCATTTTGGGGTTTCTAAAACAGAAGAACTCTTATCACGTTCCTTTTGGTGGCCTGGTACAAGAAAGATGTTAAGAGTTATGTGGCTTCATGTCTAACCTGTGCTCGCAATAAGACACCTCGATCTTCTCCTCTGGGGTTACTTCTACCACTACCTGTTCCATCAAGACCATGGGGGTCAATTTCTATGGACTTTGTGGTTGACCTTCCTCTTTCAAAAGGGATGACCACCATTCTGGTAGTCGTTGACCGTCTCACTAAGATGGCTCATTTTATTCCAGTTAAAGGGGTACCCTCCGCCGAACATACTGCTGAGGTAATGGTTAGAGAAGTTTTTAAACTTCATGGAATTCCTGATGATGTGGTGTCTGACAGAGGGGTACAGTTTACCTCAAAATTTTGGAGAAGTTTTTGCTCAGCTTTGGGTGTAACAGTTAATCTGTCCTCGGCTTTTCATCCGCAGTCTAATGGTCAGACCGAGAGGACCAATCAAACTCTGGAGCAATACCTTCGATGCTTCGTGAGTTATCTTCAGGATGACTGGGTGGACTACCTTCCTACGGCAGAGTTTGCTTATAATAACTCTAAACATAGTTCCACATCCCAAAGCCCATTTTTCTTAAACACCGGGTATCATCCAGTTTTTATTCCACTTCAATTCCTGCTGTTACCAACAGACTAACTTCATTACATGAGATCCAGGAGAAATTGATTGATACATTGAAGGAGGCGCAGGAATATTACCAGAAGGCTGCTGACAGACATCGTAGGTCTATTCCCACTTTTCAAGTAGGTGAGAAAGTTTGGTTATCTACCAAAAATTTAAAAGTTCAAGTTCCATGTGCTAAGTTGGGCCAAAAGTTTATGGGACCTTTTGAGATTTCTGCTCAAATCAACCCGGTCACTTTTCGCCTAAAACTTCCTGACAATATGAGGATTCACCCTGTGTTTCATATATCACTACTCAAACCATTTCATGAAAATACTTTTTCTGGAAGAATTCATCCTCCTCCCCCACCTGTCGAGGTACAGGGTGAAGAAGAATTTGTGGTGGGAAAAATTCTTGACTCCAGGATCTCTAGGAACAAATTGCAATATTTGGTTCAATGGGAAGGATATGGGCCAGAAGAAAATTCTTGGGAGCCTGAGGAGAATGTTCATGCCCCTAGATTAACAAGGGAATTCCACCAGAGGTTTCCTCAGAAACCTGGCCCTAAGATGTCCAGGGGACGTCCTGGGAGGAGGGGAGTACTGTTAGGACCTGGGTTTGAACCTGGGACCTCTGGTGTGTCTGGTAGTGACTCTGCTTGCTGAGCCACCTAGAATGCTGGACAGCTCCTTGGACAGCTCTTTGGACAGCTCCTTGGACAATCCCTTTAGTGATCTTGTCTTGAATCTTGTTTGCCTTGAACCTTGAACCCTTTGCTCCTCCCATGAACTTCCTGATTTAAGCCATGTCTCTGCACTTCCTGGTTGCCAGAATATTGTGCCTTTACCAGCCAATATCTTGCTTCTATCTCTCCTGCTGCCGACCGTATCCTCGCTACCTTTCGTTACCGACATTTGGCTTGCTCCTGGACTACGCTTCTGCTGAATCCCAACCTGCAACTATTGGTTACCGACTTTTGGCTTGTTTCTCAACTACGCTTCTGCTTGATCTCTACCTGCTATATCTGCTACCAGACCCCCGGCTTGCTCACCTCCTGGTGGGGCTATCCTGAGGATCGCGACCTGGCACTAACATGCAGCCAAGCCCATCTCCACCTTTGGGAGCTCTGGTGAATACCGGTTAGTGCTTAGACCCCGCACCTCAGGTGAACCCGTGCCATCAGCCAGGGTGACCTGTGTGAATATCTGCTCTGCTGCTATAGCTACTGGTCTCTGAGCCTGACTCCAGATCGTGACAGGCTGATACCACGGATCTGTATGAGATAAAAAAAAATTGGACTCCAGGTACTCCCAAGGAGATTACTCTATCTGATTGATTGGAAGGGCTATGGTCCGGAGGAGAGGTCTTGGGTTCCTGCCACCGATGTCTCAGCCCCACATTTGGTGACAAGATTTCATTGGAAATTTCCCCCCAAGCCAACCCCCAGATGTGTAGGGGGACCTCGTAAGGAGAAGTACTGTCATAGATCAGCTGCAGAGCTGATCTGTGTCTCACCTTTACTGCTGTAGGCCAGCTGGCACCTGTTGTTCTACTAGCTTGTGTTCAGCTTTGCTGCACTCTGCAGCTATGGGTGTCACAGCCCTCACCTGTTGCTTAATATATGATTCCTTCCTGCTGCTTCCTGTCCAGCCCCTCATGTGCTTCTCTATTTAAATCCCTCTCAGACAACTTCTGGTTGCTTGAGCAACATTTGTTTCTGAGCTCCCTTCGTGTAACCTGCCTTAACCTGACCTCTCGTGAACTGATCCCTAGTGTACTGACTTGGCTTGTTCTGATTACGTTGTCTGTAGCCCGCCCTAACCTTGGCTCGCTATCCGGCTCTCCTTTGCTTCATCCATCCATCCTTGTCTGATAGTGTCTTCTGGTACTTCCCTAGCGAGTGGGGTGAACCTGGGGGTTGTGACCTGGGGTCAGCACGCAGCTAAGCCCAAACCCTTGTGAGGGGGTTCCTGACAGAATACTGGCTGGCCCTTAGACTCCAAGCCCTGGGAGATCCCGTGTCACCTGCTCGCCTATGGGCTCACGGTAAGTAGTACTGTGACATATATTATATAAATACACTGCCTAAAGTGTATTAGAAACTGTACACACTATATTAGAATTACGGAATTCTAATTTTGTTTTGCCAATGTAGAAACACTTACATTGGCAAGTCAATAGGTATACTACCCCAAACGTTCTACAATTGGCGTAATGTCGTGGCTTATATATCACGCCATTGGGTAGTACTACATTTTTTAGAATATTCATATATCTACATATCGTGCATCCACCACAGGTAAATGTACCCAAGTTCTTACATGGATCTGATCTAAATTGTCCAACAAATTCACTCTGGACAAGTTGATTTTTGATTGATTTTGTTCTACGATACGTAACTAGCGGTTTTGATGATATATATGGACTTAAGACTGGATCAATGGTAAGTAAATGCCAATATTTTTCCAGGATTCTCTTAATTGGTTTATGCTGATTATTGTATCTCATAATAATCCGGGTAGTCTGTGATTCTGTATTATCATGATTTTGGGCTTCTAAAAAGAGAAGATTATTTATAGATTGATTATTAGCATGATTGAAAGCTTTTTTTTTAAACATTTTTGTGAGTATCCTTGATACAGGAGCCTCGTTCTTAAATGATCTGCTTCTATGTGAAAAGAGCTTTCAGTTGAACAGTTTCTCTTTAGCCTTAAATATTGGCTGTAGGGAATGGATTGGATGAGTGGTTTAGGATGCGCACTAGATGTAAAATGGACAGTATTTCCCGCAGTGGGCTTTCTGAAGAGACTAGTAAACAGAGTCCCATCTTCATTTTTAGAGATTGTGACATCTAAAAATGTAAGGATGTCCTTACTCCAGGGCATGGTGAAAAATAAGTTGAAGTTGTTTTTATTGATGGCCAACAAAAACGTATTGATTAATTCCACTGGTCCCTCCCAGTTGATGAGGATATCATCGATGTACCTATACCAAGTAGTGATATGGCACATCAATTAAACCAAATCCTCATCATCTAGGAGGGCCCGTTCCCACTCTCCCAGGTACAGGTTAGCGTAGGATGGGGCACAGCATATCCCCATCGCTACTCCCTGCACCTGGAGGTAGTGGGAACCATTGAAAGAAAAACAGTTGTGTGACAAGATAAACTCAAGAGAGTCAATGATGAACTGCCAGGTTTTCCAATCCCCCCAGAGGAACATGAGAGTTTGTGCCTAACAGCTGTGACTCCTAGGTGGTGAGGAATCGAGCTGTACAGTGCCTCAATGTCCACAACTACCAATAAGGTGTCTGGGGTGAGTTGGATACCTTCTAGGTTTTTCAAAAGATGTATCGTATCTTTTATGTAAGATGGAATATTTTGTATATAAAATCTAAGTTGAGCATCTACAAATTTACTCAGATTCTCGGTAATACTCCCAATTCCTGAAATTATTGGTCTCCCTGGTGAGGTTTTGATGTCTTTATGTACCTTTGGCAGGCTATAAAAAGTAGGGATCCTAGGGTGCTTTGTATGTACAAACTCCCAGGTCTCCCTACTGATTGCCCCATTGAAAAAACCCTCATCCACCAGGGAGTAAAACTCTTTGTCATATTTCTCAATCACATTTCTAGAAATCTTTCTATACCATGTATTTTTTTGGAGAATCTTATTACACATTTCCTGATATTAGTCATTTGTCATTATGACAATGTTGCCCCCCTTGTCCGCCGGCTTTATCATTATATCATGATTGTCTCTCAGCGATTGTAGTGCAATTTTTTCTTCTTTATTTAAATTTCCATTTACTCTGAATTTATTTTTCTTTTTTGTATTAATTTTCTTGAGATCCGTGCTTACAAGATTTACAAATGCTGCCAGGTTTATATTTTCGGATAGATGAGGGAATTTGTCTGACTTCTTTTTAAAAGCGACCGGACCTACTCTAGGTTCAGTTTTTTTTCCCACCCTGTTGTTGCAACAGACTAGTAGAAGCGCCAGTATCGGATATGTCACTTGGATTCGATTCTTCCAATAAGCTTACTAATATTTCCAGTGCTCCGTCTGTTTCAACAACCTTTTCTTTTTTCACTTCTCCTGTCTTTACTTCTTTTTTTGTAACATTTTTGGAGTATACACTTTTGAAAAACAAACGTCTTGTGAATAATTGGACATCTTTATAGTATCAAAGGTGTCCATATCTGAATCTGGGCAAAAGTTTAAGCCCTTCGATAGGACCGATATTTACGCCTTTGATAATACATGATTAGTTAAATTAATGATATTCAGATTAGCAGACAGATCAATCTGATCTGTCATTTGTTCATGTCAAAATCTGTCCTCTCGTGTTTGGGCATTGGTCGCTATATATGTGAGAAAGGTGTTCCCACATGAATAACAATAGGCACCCTATCACCTGTGGAACCTACCCTACGGGATCCTATTGCCCCACGTGCATTACCTCTGTCTGCATTAGGGACAATTCCAGCCATGGAGGGTGTGGAGTGTTGTTGAGACGCTAGTGAATTGACCAAACGTTTCTTCACTCTAGCGTCATCGCCAGAGCATGAACGTTTTTTCTTTTGGCTTTTTTTTATCCATTCTCTGTGATCTCTGTGAGAAAGAAGAGAATGATACTGATGAATTAAGCTTAGAATTAAAGCCTTTTTCATAATGGTAATTTCTTTGTCTACTATTGGGGGGGATTTAATTTGTTGTTTTGCTGTCATCTGTATGGCTTTCCTTCTTGAAAAGCCCTTTGATCCCGCCAGAACTTTTTTTCTTTTGTGGCTAACTTTTCTCTAGTAAATGCGTCCAAATGGTTTTTTAACTCTTTCCTCCTGTTCCCTGAAAATAGCCAATTTTTTAAAAGGTTGTAATTTATTGTAGATTGAGTCAATGTCTTTATCCATGATAGCGATGCATTTCTGATACTCCTCAATGAGGAGCTGCATCATAGTCATGGTGCAATTTTGTTAATTATTTTCCCATTTTAGTTTAAAAGATGTATCGATATCTTCCAAAATGGGAAAAAATTTAATTCTTAACTCAAAAGGATTGACATTTTCTCTCAGATATCTTTAAAAGCTCTCAATATGCCAAAAGCATGCCACTTTCTTTTCTACCACCTTTTTAAATTGTGTAAATAGGGATAGTACCTCAGTTTGAGAAGATTCGCTCTCATTGTGGCCCTTGTAATAGCCTGCCATCAGGGCCTCCTAATCCTGTCCCCGAAACATGATGTAGACAGACCAGTTAAAGACAGAAAAAAAATAAACAAAAAACAGAACGATCTTAACCCCTTCACTGCCCCCTAGTGATTAACCCCTTCACTGCCAGTGTCATTTACACAGTAATCAATGCATTTTTATAGCATCGATCGCTGTATAAATGACAGTGGCCCCAAATGAGGGTAAAAAAAGTCCGAGGTGTCCGCCATAATGTCGCAATCCCGAAAAAAATTGCAGATCACCGCCATTACTAATAAAAAAAAAAATTACATTTAAAATGCCATAAAACTATCACCTATTTTGTAGACGCTATAAATTTTGCGCAAACCAATCAATATACGCTTATTGCTATTTTTTTTACCAAAAATATATAGAAGAATACATATCAGCCTAAACTGAGGAAAAAAAAATGTTTTTTTAGATATTTTTGGGGGATATTTATTATAGAAAAAAGTAAAAAATAATGCGTTTTTTGAAAAATGTTAACTTTTTTTTGTTTATAACGCAAAAAATAAAAATCACAGAGGTGATCAAATACCACCAAAAGAAAGCTCTATTTGTGGTAAAAAAAAGGACGTCAATTTTGTTTGGGTACAACATCACACAACCGGGCAATTGTTACTTAAATCGACGCAGTGCCAAATCGCAAGTGCTCTGGTCAGGAAGGGGGTAGAATCCTCTGGGGCACAAGTGGTTAAGAAGACTATCCGATTCCGTTGATTACAGAGTTATTTGACCACCTCAGGGAGCAATGGTTTTCACAAAGCTTGATTTGAGAGGGGCATACAATCTTGTGAGGATTAAGGAGGGCGACGAGTGGAAAACTGCGTTTAATACCAGAACAGGCCATTATGAGTACCTCGTAATGCCTCTTGGCCTTTTTAACACCCTAGCAGTTTTCCAGGAATTTATTAACGATGTCCTCCAAGATTTGTTGCAGTTATGTGTGGGGGTTTATCTCAATGATATCCTTATATTTTCCAAGTGCCTAGAGAGTCACCACACAGATGTCTGTCGTGTGCTTCAGAAACTTAGCCCTTGTACACACGGTCGGACATTCTGACAACCAAATCTGTTGGATTTTGTCCGACGGATTTTGTCCGAAACTGTTGCATACACACGGTCGAACAAAGTTGTCGGACAATCCGATTGTACATAACGTGATGATGTTATTTCGTTATGACGGGACTACGTTCAGGCTAGTAGCCAATAACTTTGGTCTAGGAATTTGATCTGAGCATGCGTGGCACTTTGTCCATCGGAGTAGGCTACACATGATCGGAGTATGTTCGATCGGAGCATTCTGTTGGAAAATTTTACGGACAAGTTGGAAAACCTGGTCCGTCGGATACTCCGATGGAAACAGTCCGATGGAGACCACACACAGTCAGATTATCTGACAAAATGGTCCTATAGGACACATTCGGTCAGAATCTCCGACCGTGTGTACAAGGGCTAAAAGAGAACAATCTCTATTGTAAATTGGAGAAGTGCGAAAATTCCATCATGAACAGGCTAAATTTCTGGGTTATGTCATTTCCACTGCTGGTTTTTCGATGGACCCAGAGAAACTTTCAGCAGTCCTACAGTAACCCAACCCGTGGGTTTACATCCTCTGCAGCGTTTTCTTAGCTTTGCCAACTATTATTGGAAGTTTATTCGGTAACCCACAGAGTTGGTCTCCGGAGTACATTAAGGCCTTTGAGAGTCTCAAGGCTGCCTTTGATTCTGCTCCAGTGTTGGCACATTTTGATCCTATGTTACGTTTTATCCTTAAGATGAGACTGGAGTTGGCACCCTTCTGTCTCAACGTCCTACCTCTGAGAGTGCTATGCATCCTTGTGGCTACTTTTCCAAGACATTGTCACCTGCGGAGTGCAATTACGAGATTGTTAACAAAGAGCTGTTAGCGATCATTTTAGCCCTGAATGAATGGAGACATCACCTCAAAAGTACCACTATGCCAGTTCTCATTCTTACTGACATTAAGAATCTCACATTCTTGTCCAAGGCTAAATGCCTTTCTCCCAGAAGGGTGCGATGGGCTCTTTTCTTGTATAGTTTCAATTACATTGTCTCATTCTTACCCGGTACTAAGAATGTAAGGGCAGACACTTTGTCACAACAATCTTCCTCCACTTCCAAGTTGGAGTTGGTTCTGGTTCCTGTGATTCCTCCTTATATTCTGGCTATGGTTTGCACCAGTCTCACTTCTCCTTTGTGTGACAAAATTCTTCTTGCCCAGGTCCATGCTCCTCCTGAGAAACCTTGTGACCGCTGCTTTGTTTCAGAGAGTCTCCGTACTGCAGTGCTCCAGACTTACCATTCTCCCAAGGCAGCTGGCCACCCTGGGAAGAATCAACTTGTTTGGGCCATTTCCCAACAATTCTGGTGGCCTAGTCTACGCGCTGATGAAACCGCCTTCATAGCTGCCTGTTCTGTGTGTGCTCAGAGTAAGGCCGCGTACACACGGGCGGACTGTTCGCCCAACTTTGTCCGCTGAACAGTGTTTCAGCGGACAGTCTGCTCGTGTGTGGGCTTCAGCGGACTGTTTCAGCGGACAGTCTGACGAACAACGTTTTTCGGAATTTCCGTAAGACTGTCCGCCCAAACTTGGTTTCAGCGGACAGTCCGCTCGTGTGTAGGCTCGTTCGACAGACTAAGTTTCGCGCATGCTCAGAAAGGATTTACACGGCGAAGGTTGCATTGCAGTGTATTGGACGTCGAATTTCTCGTCCCGTCTTACGTGCCGTTCACGTCATCGCGCACGCTTTCAGCGGACTGTCTGCTCATCGTGTGTGGTCAAGTCCGTTCATGCAAATTTTGAGCGGACTGTTTGTCGGATTGTCTGACGAACTAAGTTGGGCGAACAGTCCGCCCGTGTGTACGTGGCCTAAGACTCCACGACACCTTCCAGTGGGCCTCCTACAACCCATACCCAATGGAGAGAGGCCCTGGACCCACCTGTCTATGGATTTCATTGTGGAGTTACCCAACTCCCAGGGCAACACAGTTATCCTTATGGTGGTTGACCGATTCTCAAAAATGTCCCATTGTATTCCACTTCTAAGAAACTGCCTTCCATTTTTGCTTAAGAGATCTTTCGCTTACATGGGCTACCCAAGGCGATTGTCTCAGACAGGGGTAGTTAGTTTGTGTCTCTGTTCTGGTGAGCCTTTTGTGCACAGTTGGGAATTCAGCTTGCTTTCTCCTCTGCGTATCACCTGCAGTCTAATGGGGCTGCAGAACAAGCCAATCGGTTCTTGGAGCAATTCCTACATTGCTATATTTCTGACATCATAACAACTGGTCAGACCTCTTACAGTGGGTTGAGTTTTCTCATAATAGTGCCTTGAATTCTGCTTCCTGATTGTCCCCGTTTATGGTGAACTATGGTTTACAACCTTCCATGTTGCCTGACTCATTTGTTTCGCAGAGTATTCCTGTGTTAGAGGAGCATCCCTGTGGTCTTCGTTCGACTTGGGCACAAGTCAAGGAGGCTTTGCTACATGCTAATGATAGGTACAGACTCCATGTTGACAGCAGACGCCTGCCCACGCCTTTTTACCAGGTTGGGGGCAGGGTCTGGCTGTTATCTTGCAACCTCTGACTTTGTGTTCCCTCTCTAAAGTCTGCACCTCGGTTTATTGGGTCTTTCCATATTCTTTGCAGGATTAACCCAGTGGTTTACGCATAATGCCGCGTACACACGTAGCAGACTATACGGCGGACTTAGTCTGGCGGACTTTCCGCCGGACTTTCCGAACGAGCTACCTGCCCACACACGGCACTTTTGCGGTGGATTAATATGGCGTACTAAGTACGCCGGACTATCCGCCGTACTTTTGAAATGAACGGACTCGCCCACACACGCGGAGGAAAGTCTGCTCATTTTCTCCAGGCAGCCGGGGCCAGCGACGCCTCCTTCACCTGGTATGGACTTAAAGGGGAATCCCTACGCCGAAAAATCGGCGTGGGGGTCCCCCCAGGTCCATATCAGACCATTATCCGAGCACGCTACCCGGCCTGCCAGGAAAGGGGGTGGGGACGAGTGAGCGCCAGAAGACACCTCGCTTTCTTCTAGCTCTTTTACAAGCGGTGGCCCGGCAAGCAGAACCGAAGAGGGGGACAAGACCCCGGAAGTCGGAAGAAGAGGGCGGCAGTGGTGAAGAAGAAAGCCGGGCTCCTCCGCTAGTAAAAGAGCTAGCAGAAGATAGTGGAGGAGTCCGGCGAGAAGACCCCCGAAGATGGAAGAAGACCCCCGGAGCTGTGCAATAAACTATTTTAACCCTTGTGTGTTGTGTTTTTTTTTTTTTTTACTGTTTTTCACAGGTGAATGGGTAGGGGTACATTGTACCCCATACTCATACACATGGGGTGGGGGGCCGGGATACGGGGCCCCCTTATTAAAGGGGGCTCCCGGATTTCAATAAGCCCCCCGACTGCAGCCCCCGACAACCCTGGCCAAAGAGGCCCTTTTCCTCATCAACATGGGGACAAGGTGCTTTGGGGTGGGGGGGCGCGTGGCCCCCCCTTCCCCAAGGCACCTCCCATGTTGAGAGCATGTGGCCTGGTACGGCCGGGTAGCGTGCTCGGATAAGGGTCTGATATGGACCTGGGGGTACCCCCACGCCGATTTTTCGGCGTAGGGATTCCCCGTTAAGACAATCCATCTGTGGATGGGCTCCGGCTGACTTTTTTTACCCAAAAGTCCGGCAGACTAAGAAAGTATTTTTGCACTCCAATCTGTCCGCTGGACTCGCATTTGGGCGGACAGTATGGCCGTTTGTGTGCCAGTCCGCCGTACTTTTGAAATGAACGGACTTTTCCCGCCCGGAGAAAAGTCCGCTCATTTTGAGCGCGGCTCCAGGTACCCGGGGCCAGTGAAGGAGGCATTTATACATACATTTATATACACATACACAATATTGGAGATGTTGGTTACCTTCTATGTATTGGGCATATATCTCTCTATATAATCATAGCTTCTGTGCGACTTCATCTTGTGGAATTTTATCTTGTTCGATTTCATCTTGTGAAATAACCCTAATTTCTTTGAGTCACCTAAATTCCTTCTTTTTAGTCCTCCACTTTGTGTGTGGGGTCTTTTGATTTTTAGTTTTTTTTTTTTTGTTTTGTTCTGTTTTTTACTTCTTTGAAGTGTTCTTGGTGTGTTGGGCGATGTATTTGGATATTTATAATTGACACATTGTAGGATTGTTGCAATTGTATGTGTGTGTGTGTGTGTGTGTGTATGTGTGTGTATATATATATATATATATATATATATATATATATATATATATATATATATACACAGTATTTCACAAAAGTGAGTACACCCCTCACATTTTTGTAAATATTTTATTATATCTTTTCATGTGACAACACTGAAGAAATTACACTTTTCTGCAATGTAGTGAGTGTACAGCTTGCATAACAGTATGAATTTGCTGTCCCCTCAAACAGGGCCGTCTTTAATATTTATTGGACCTGGGCAAAACTTTTCTTGGGCCCCCCCCATGCAGTTTTGCTCTCCACCTGCTCTGAGACATACAATAAATAGCAGCTAGACTCAAAATCAGTTTACTGAATCAGATCAGGCAGCTATTGCGATTGGTTTCCAGAGGTTACAGTGTAGCATTACCGCGCACTGACTGGTTGCTAGAGGTTACGGAACACATTACAACTCACTGTTTAGTTGCTAGAGGTTACAGCACATGATTTCTGCTTGTTGATTGGTTGCTAGAGATTGGTGTGGATATGACCTCAGGGGGGCATGATATACATATCAATGATGCTGGCCGTCACCATTTACATATGAATGCTGTTGCTATTTACATATGAATGCCGGTAATTTACATGTAAACACAGGGTCTGCAGGTGAGTCATCTGTACACAGCAATAGGGCAGAGCTGAGCAGCATTAGTAGCAGCACTTCACACTGAGATATTGGGACACAGCACAGGGCTAAAACCTCAAGGGGTGAGGTAATTTAAACCAGGATAGTTGGCAAGTATGAGGCAGCTGCTTTGGGCCCCACAACAATGACAGGGCCCAGGGCAGCTGCCCCTTTTTCTCTGCCTTAAAAACTGCCCTGCCCTCAAATTAACTCAACGCACAACCATTAATGTTTAAACCGCTGACAACAAAAGTGAGTACACCCCTAAGTTAAAATGTTCAAATTGGGCCCAATTAGCCATTTTCCCTCATGGTGTCATGTGACTCGTTAGTGTTACAAATTCTCAGGTGTAGGTGTGTTAAATTTGATGTTATCGCTCTCCCTTTCAACATGGCACCTCATGGTAAAGAACTCTCTGAGGATCTGAAAAAAAGAATTGTTGCTCTACATAAAGATGGCCCAGGCTATAAAAAATTTGCCAAGTCCCTGAGCTGCAGCACGGTGGCCAAGACCATAAAGCTGAGTGGCTCTTTCACAAGTGATGTGCAGTTTCATTGCCGCACGAAAGCAGGATAACTAAAGCTGGATGAAGATACAACAAGAACTCTGCTCCACTCTGCAAGACAGCAAGCAAACCAGCATTTGACATTTATTTTATATCAAGTCAGATTCCCACTCTATCCACTAAGATGCTCCTAATTCTCTTCCTTCTCACATCAGTGTCTTCTATCCTCAAATTATCCTTACTCTACCCCTCCTCTCTACCCTGTAGCATGCACATATCACCCGCATGCCTACCATCTCCCTACTGCTGCACCCATCATCTCCTGCATTTGCTGCACCCACATGCTGGCATAAACCCCAGGGCCACTAGACATGTGCGCTCATGCACATCCCACTCCCATCTTGCGTTCCTCACCCTCACCCTCCTCCTTCTCCTAGTCTCAGGTGACATTTCTCCTAATCCTGGTCTGCCATATTAAAACTGCAAGCCAATACCCCTCCCTCTCTGGCAACCACCGCAATCCACTTAATTTTGTTTCTATTCCCCTGCTTCCTCAAAGCAGCCCACCTATCTCATGCGCCCTTTGGAATGCCGGCTCCATCTGTAACAAGCTAACATCTGTACATGACCGCTTCATCTCTCATGGCTTTAACATACTCGCCATAACTTAAACCTGGCTTCAAAATTTGGACTCAGCTTCCCCTGCTGCCCTCTCCCATGGTGGTCTCCATTGGACTCACTCCCCCAGACCCAATGGACAGAAAGGAGGTGGAGTTAGATTCCTTCTATCCCCACAATACACCTTCCAAGTGCTTCTCATCCCTCCCTCTCTTTCACTCTCTTCTTTTAAGATGCACTGTATTTGGCAGTTTTTGTCCTATTTCTCTGGGAATTGCAGCAATTTATCAGCCTCCTGGACTGGTGTCATGCTTTCTTGATGACTTTGCTGCCTGGCTACCCTCTGAAATACCCACGATCATTCTTGGTGACTTCAACATTCCTGCCAATGTTAACAGCCCAACTACAGCTAAACTTCTCGCCTTAACCTCATCTTTTGACCTAACACAATGGACACATACTTCCACTCACTCCAATGGTAATACTCTTGACCTTGTATTCTCCCATCTCTGCAACCCTGGCAACCTCACAAACACCCCCTTTCCTCTCTCTGATCACAACCTCATTAGTTTCACTGTATCCTTGCCTCCAACCACCCATCTCTCCAAGCAGCAAACAATTACTTGTAGGAACCTTTGCCACCTTAACCCTTCTCTTCTCTATTCTGCTACTGACCACCTATATAACATAATCTCTCCCCTGTCCTGTCCTTGCCACCTCTGTCTACAACAGTTTGCTCTCATCATCACTAGATGCACTTGCTCCTCTACCACATGCAGAATCAGGCCCTGACCGTTACAACCCTGGCAAACTGACACTAGAAATCTCAAGAGACATTGTCGCGCTCTTGAATGACTGTGGCGTAAAACTAAATACTTGCAAGACTTCACCCTATATAAATCTGCCCTTCTAAAATACAATTCCTTCCTCTATTCTGTCAAACAAGCCCACTTTGTTTCTCTTATTAATACTTTGTCATTCAGTCCCAATTGGCTCTTCTCAACCTTTAACTCTCTGCTTCGCCCCCACTCCCTCTACCCACTAACTCACTCACAGCCCAAGAGATTGGCAATCACTTCAAAGACAAGATTAATGCAATTAATGAGGACATCTCCACTGTGTGTACATCTTCCCCACCCAACATACCTGGCCTAACAGCACATTCAGCACTCTCCCACCTAACCAATTTTCCCTTGAATCCTGTTCCCTCACAACTACAAAGGTCACCCTCTTATTCTATCCTATGCTCCCTCATTCACATCTTCAATCTCTCCCTCTCTAGTGGCACCTTCCCCTCCACCCTAAAACATGCGCAGATCACTCCCATACTTAAAAAGCCCTCACTGGACCCCACCAATCTAAACAACTTAAGACCCATATCATTGCTCCCATTCACCTCTAAACTTCTAGAACGCTTAGTCTACAACCGTCTTAGCTCCTACCTCAGTGAAAATAACCTTCTTGACCCATTACAGTCTGGCTTTTGCTCGCAGCACTCCATGGAAACTGCCTTACTAAAACTCTCTAACAATTTACTAACTACTAAAACCAACAGCCAATACTCCTACTACTTGACCTCTCTGCTGCCTTTGATACTGTTGACCACCCGCTCCTTCTCAATAAACTACATTCCCTTGACCTCCAAGATTCTGCTCTATCCTGGTTCTCTGCCTATCTATTACAGTGCTCCTTTAGTGTCACCTACAACTCTGTCTCCTCCTCTCCATTGCCCCTTTCTGTGGGGGTCCCCCAAGGCTCTGTTCTTGGACCCCTTCTCTTCTCTATCTACCCCTCCTCCCTTGGTCACTTGATAACTGCCCATGGCTTCCAATACCACTTATACACCGATGACACCCAAATCCATCTGTCTACTCCTCACCCCACTCCTTCAGTCTCCTCTAGAATTACTAACTTACAAACTGACATATCAGCATGGATGTCGCACCGCTTCCTTAAACTCCAAATATCACCCATTAGAAAGGGGTCATGATCTGTCCAAGGGGCAGCTAAGATGGAGACTGAATCTATTAATGGGAGATGTTTTCTAAGCATAATCAAATGATCGATTCTAGAATGGGAGTGGTGTCGGTGAGAGTAGTACGTATAGTCTACACGAGGCACCGCGTGAGAGTGTCGCGGGAGAGAGAGGAAGAAGCTTGTGTGTTGTATCAGAAGCAAAGCTAAAGAAAATGTTTGGAGTTCCAGGAGCATCGCCTGCCATGAGACCCAGAATGCCAGCTGTGCGTATCTCTGGGACTTCCAGGGACTGTGATAACTGACACGCACCTCAAGGGCGTTTCCTATTGTACACCTTGGGAGACATTGAGGCCCTCGGGATGCCATTTTCCCGCTGTACAGGCTGTGGAGAGTATTTGTTCCGAGTGGAGCAACCTGTTGTGCCGCCAAGGGCATACCGCATGGACTGGGCCACAGGCGTGGTCACTGAGGAATCTGCTGCTTATACTCCCTTACTGAGGCCTACCACAGCCGTGATGCCTGTTGCTGTTAGTACTCCGGACGGAGATGTGACCACCACTTCTGTGACTACTACTACTGCTGCCATTGTCATGGAGACCGCATCGTCCACCGTGACTGCCACAACTATGCCTGCCTTGGAGAAGGTGGGGTGATCCAGGTCCTCCTGCGGCCGCAGTCGAGGACACTCCAGGAGATCACCACAACCTGACCGGACTGAGAGGACTGCCAACACTGATGGTGAGAGATCTGGGGCCATTGTGTTGGGTGGGACTGTGAGGAACTATCTCCCAATGGAGGAGCTGAGAGATTCGGAGTTGGACTCTCTCTCTGACACTGGAGATGATGATCTCTTCTAGACTATGTCACAGGAGATGCTTTGGGCTAACGTGGATGATGTTGCCGCAACCTGAAACTTCTCCGGATGGCTGGCCCTGAATTCGGGGAGTGTGACGCCATGCGCGGAAACCCCAACTACAATAGACTTAACTTTGCCCAAACCCGTAAACTTGCCCACGCCTTAAACAAGCTCTGATACCCTGGTGTGCAAGGCCCCTAACTCCCGGAGATGGGAATGCCAGGGCTTTGCCTAAACTTGTGAGGTCTCAGAGACTGCTCAACAAGCGGGTAGCATCTGAATACAGGTCTGAGTTTCCTTTTGTGCCCAAGGAGATAATGGACATTATTGAAAAGCACCATGAGGAATGGTATGCGGAGGATGTCTGGAACTACTTAAAGGTTCCAAAACCGTTTAGGAAGAAAATATTTTCTTTGGACGGTTTACCGGGTGCCTCCAGCATTGGAGTTAAGGAAGGCATATATATGCAGATAAGGTGGTGATCTGTAGACCGGGGCGGGACAATGTGGTTTATTTTGTGACAACGGTGGATACTCAAGGAAAGTCATTGACCCTACCAGACCCCAGGTTCTACTGGTGTGATCCATTACCAGAACTGGTTTTTTTTTTTGCTTTGAAAAAAAAAAAAACGTTACTTCCCCTAATTCAGGGCTCAAGTCCTGCGGGAACGCGTGGGAACGGAGTTCCTGTACTTTTTCCACAACAGGAACTCAGTTCCCGTTAGCAGCCACGTCCTGCAAGACTTTGAAGTATGCTAGCTGTGTGGCAGGTGCTACACCAGCAGCCGCCGACACAGCTCACAATAGTAAGTGCCGCACACCAGGGGTGGACTGACCATTCAGGCATTGCCAGTAGGGGGCCCCATGACCGCTTCCGCTTCAATCTGCCTGTCAATCACAGCTAGCTAACGGGTAGATCAGATCCCTGCTGCTAAGAGATTGTATTTAGTCAGACCTCTCGTGATGCGCTCCTCCCTGCCGGCCCCTCCTGATTTTCTGTCTCCTCATCAAACCCCCCCCCCCCCCCCAGTCTCCTGCATACTTGCTCTGTGTGTCCTGCTGAATCCCCCCTCCTCTATCTTCAGTGTCATATGATTAGAGAACACAGAGGAGGAGCACAGCTATTCTGCTCACAGGACATGCAGGGAGAGAGGTGAGCTGTGTGAGGAACATAAGTTTGGGGTGGTAAGCTGAGCACAATACCTGGCAAAGTTTAATGCCAGGAGGGAAGTTTATGTGGAAATATGTGAAGGGTTGGAATAGCAGCGAGTGTGTGGTGAAGCCCTGCATAGTTTGCAGCCCCCCAAGCTAACATATATCTCCTAAGCAGGAACACATCACTATCTCCCCAAGCATTCTGTCCAGATAATGTGCAGTTAATTTATGACCATTCCGTTTAACCCTGTGTTATCCAAACTCAAAAAAGAAAAGTGTAAATTCACCACATAAACACTCTATATACAAAATAACATTCCCCAATAAAATCAGAACATGATGTTCACATTTGCATGGAAGCACAATTGAATGAATCCTGATTATTCAGAGAATTACCGTATTTATGTTTATTGAGGATTGTTTTTTTAATGTATTAACAGTTAAGCTTCATACACACAATACGAAAATTGGATGAAAAATACCACTTTTGAAGTGTTCGTGCATATGAGCGTATCATTTTTTTTGGTGGGGGAGTGGATCTTGGATGGGAGTTCCCACACTTTTTTCCCCAGGACTTGACCCCTGCCCTAATTTTTGCTAGGACTCAAGGACTGTGGGTAGACAGTTAGATGCTAGGCTCTTGAATAGATTTCGTGTCAAGTTCTACACAACACAGCATTGGTTGAGAAAATAAAGGACTAGCACTTATAGCTCTTGTCGCTAGCCTTTGAAGCTCTTGATTTTTTGGCAACAGTCCAAGTTGGAAGAGAAGGACTCATCATTCTATGATGGGGACTTGCCTTCTGAATATAATGGTTTGTTGTTTTATATGTGTTCCTTTGCAGGAGAGCCTCTATAAAACTACCCGAGAGTGGGTGGTATAGGTAGACAGGTCTTGGGCTGCATTATGTGTGAGATGATCCTGTGTTGCTGATAAATGTTTTTTTATATAAATGTTTCCCCATTCCAACCCTAAAGTTCAGGTACTCAATTTTGTTAGATCACAGGGTTAACCAGGTGCATCAGTGTCAGATGGAACATTGATGCACCTGGTTAACCTTGTGATCTATCCATCAAGTCTAGAAGGGGCCATCCAAATTTGCTATCTTCCATCTTTGATTGCATGATTATACACCTATCTTCTTTTTCATTCTGGTAAGCAGATTGAGAGCATGAGGGTGTAGTGTGCTTCATATATGCACTTTGAATCTTGGTGGAAGATTTCCGTCACCTGTCTATGGACAAGAACGCTTAAAGTTTTTTTATTCACATTTATTTTTTATGGAAAATCATTGTCTTTACCCACATTTGTTTTTTATGGACAATCATTTAAAACTTGTGTAGCGCTGCACTATTGGACTTTATATTATTGTTTGATGAATCAGCAACCTGTGATAGCCACTGTGTGTGTTTTTTTTTTTTTTTGGGTTAGCGCAAATATTTGTTCACCTTGTTATATATTGCTCTTCTAAAGATGATGTACTGTACAATAAAGCCCGCAAACAGTTTGCTGAAGACAAGCAGACTAAGGACATGGATTACTGGAACCACGTCCTGTGGTCTGATGAGACAAAGATAAACTTATTTGGTTCAGATGGTGTCAAGCGTGCGTGGCCGCAACCAGGTGAGGAGTACAAAAACAAGTTTGTCTTGTCTACAGTCAAGTATGGTGGTGGGAGTGTCATGGTCTGGGGCAGCATGAGTGCTGTCGGCACTGGGGAGACAGTTCATTGAGGGAACCATGAATGCTAACATGTACTGTGAAATAATAAAGCAGAGCATGATCCCCTCCCTTCGGAGACTGGGCCGCAGGGCAGTATTCCAACATGATAATGACCCAAAACACACCTCCAAGACAACCACTGCCTTGATAAAGAAGCTGAGGGTAAAGGTGATGGACTGGCCAAACATGTCTCCAGACCTAAACCCTATTGAGCATCTGTGGGGCATCCTCAAATGGGAAAACTCAGAGCACAAGGTCTCTAACATCCACCAGCTCTGTAATGTCGTCATGGAGGAGTGGAAGAGGACTCCAGTGGCAACCTATGTAGCTCTGGTGAACTTCATGCTCAAGAAGGTTAAGGCAGTGCTGGAAAATAATGGTGGCCACACAAAATATTGACACTTTAGGCCCAGTTTGGACATTTTTACTTAGGGGTGTACTCACTTTTGTTGCCAGCGGTTTAGGTACTAATGGCTGTGTGTTGAGTTATTTTGCGGGGACAGCAAATTTACACTGTTATACAAGCTGTACACTCACTACTTTACATTTTAGCAAAGTATAATTTCTTCAGTGTTGTCTCATGAAAGAATACTCCCCGGAGCCGTGATACCTGGAAGATACGCTGAGGGAAAATATCAGCTCCATCGGCGTTGACCGAGATCACCCGCCGGCGCCTCATTCTAAGGTAAGTATTTCATAATGAGCTATTATGCAGTGCATGCTAGCCCCTTAATTCCTTTTGCCTTACAGTTTAAAAAAAAAAGAACCGGTTTACTACCGCTTTAATATCCAATTTATGCAGTTTGACTCATCCAAAGGCAAGTCAACAAGGAAGTATATTAGATCTATGAGTTAGGAACCTGAACTGTTTAGTTAGTGCCTGGATGGCAAGGATTTATTTTCTGTTTTGTTTGATTTCCATGCAACCTTTTAAATAAAAGTTGGCTACAAGTCAGGTTTTACAATAGACCTGCCGTCTGGACTACCTTTTTCCCATAAGGACCACATAGAAGATTGAAAATTTTTTACACTTTCCATTGGTGCAGGTGGAATGGAGCTATGGCTGCAACATACACAAAGATTGCTAATTTGAATCATACCCTGGTAAAGTTAGTGAGATTTACCAGGTGGGAAAAATGTGTACACCTTCCTGATTATGCATATTATCATGTATCTTATAGGTGTGTAGGTTGCTAGGCATATTTATCTTTGGCTCTTTCTGTAATCAATGAAGCATTAATTGTTTGTTCTGGTCAGATCAGAGAATTATAGGCTGGGAATTTAATTTCTTCCCCTGCCTCTGGAAGAAGCTTCCATAGCTTAGGGTGGGGGTTTCCAATCGACCAGCCTGAATATTTATTGGGTTTCTGACAATCCCTGGAGACTAAGGCCGCGTACACACGGGCGGACTGTTCGCCCAACTTTGTCCGCTGAACAGTGTTTGGGCGGACAGTCCGCTCGTGTGTGGGCTTTCAGCGGACAGTTTCAGCGGACAGTTTGACGAACAAGGTTTTTCGGAAATTCCGTAAAACTGTCCGCTGAAACCTTGTTTGAGCGAACAGTCCGCCCGTGTGTAGGCTTGTTCGTCAAACTAAGTTCCGCGCATGCTCAGAAAGGATTTACACGCCGAAAGTTATAATGCAGTGTATAGGACGTCGTATTTTTCGTCCCGTCGTACGTGCCGTTCACGTCATCGCGCACGGTTTCAGCAAACTGTTCGTTCGTCGTGTGTGGCCATGTCCGTCCATGCTAATTTTGAGCGGACTGTTTGCCGAAACTGTTTGACGGACAAAGTTGGGCGAACAGTCCGCCCGTGTGTACGCGGCCTAAGTGTCCAGAAGGGGACTGGAATGTAGATAAAAAGTGGATAAATAGTCTAATATACTGGAAAGCAGGGTTCTTTCTCCCCAGGGGGGTTCCAGAAGTGCAGGAGCTGTGGCTTTCAGGCAGTCCCTGGACCATACAACTGCTTCAGAAGTGCCAGGACAGAGGACTTGAATGGACTTCACTCAAAGCTGATTGCACAACCAAACAGCTGGGACCTGGTCCTGAGAAGTGTCGCCTCTCTCACTGGATTATGTTTGAAGGAAGCTGTAAGGAGGCAGCTGTCCTGGGTACTTGTAAATAGTGACTTTTAATTAATCCCTTACACTGCATGCTGGATACTGCTCTGGGTACTGACAGTTGCTCTTTGATGGAAGGTAACCAGGCCTCCAAAGAGTTGCCACATGGTCTCCAGCTGTGGTGCCTTGGACTGATTGCCATTAGCGACTACTCCTACTAGAAGAGACTTTCCTCTAACCACTAGCTTCTACTAAGTACCCCTTTATTTAGGCAACCTAAAACAACATGGATAAAAAGGAAGAAGGGGTGAAAATGACTAGTCAAAGTTCCTCCTTATAGTATGGCAATGAGAAGGGAACTCTAGCACAAGAGGAGCCATGTCATGAATTACAATGCTATGTGGCTAGAGTGGAACAGAGGTTAGTTTGTGCATTGCCTGGGCTGGCTCTTTGGATATCTTATGTAAATATGAAAATGCCTTGATACATGGTGGTCAATCAAGGGAGTGGGCGTTCCCAGATAGGCTGCATGCAAACTGCCCTAGGAAATGTCCACATGGGATTCTGAGCCTCCATGACTGAAAGAACTGAAATCCAAAGAATGAAAGGGGTGAGCCAAGGACAGTCAAGCTGTGGAGGAAAGAAGCTAGATGATGCTGGATGTCCTGAAGCCAGGGAATGAGACTGGCTTTGTCTGACTCACTCCAGCTTCTAATGTACACTGTGAGAATCTCACAATTGTAGTGGGTACCATATTCTGATGAGGTTGCGCAAGAACACTTTTAAATCTGTAATAAAAACTGTAATAAACACAGTCATTTTTTTTACAGAGAAAAAACCTTGTGCTAAGAAGAAGTCTGACTAATAATGCTAATTTATGACTGGTTACTGCTTTTTATTTATAATATTAAAATAAATTATGAATTGTATTTGTAATAAAAAAATAAATAGATGTCTAATTAATGTGTTGCATATGTCGGAAAAAGTAAAATTGGACAAATCTAGGTTCAAAAACAATTTTCTAGATTTATGTTTCTAATTTATATTTTCTTGTTTCTTCCACTTTTTTGGTTTACAGGTAATTCTGCAAAATACTCAAAATGCCTATTTTCCAGTCATCTGTAGTTTTACTTATTGCTTTTTGTAATTTTTTATTTTAGTATAACTAATCCAAACATTTGTGATCTTTGTTAAGATACCAATCTTAGGTTTTTTCCTTTTTTTTTCTTTTTTAATACAGATTTTGAAATATGCTAGTGCAATAATGAATGATGAAGTAGGCTAAAGATTTATTTCCACTTAATCATTCCACTTGATATCTGACATTTCCTGTGGAACCATGCAAGATACCTAAAATTCCAGACCAGTTATAGGCAAATCCTACTATCTCATGGTCAAGTCTGGTTGCCACGGTTTTCTCCTGGGAAATACCAGCGGAATCAAAGGTCAGATGTTAACTGTCTGGAAACCTCCACAGATTTCCTTTGCAATGTTAAGTCAAAAATAAGCAGACAAGTGCTCCCTGTGTCATTCTCAATGCTAAGATGTTCACGTGAAAGATGTATTTCATGAGAAAAGAAGAAAAATTAAACCAAATACAAATAAATGCAAGATAAAATATTGAAAGTATAAATACTGCACACAACATTAAAAAGAACGAAAAAAACAAAACAAAAATAAATAAATAAATATATACAGTATATATATATATACAGTGTGTATGTATATACATATGCAGTATCTCACAAAAGTGAGTACACCCCTTACATTTTTGTAAATATTTTATTATACCTTTTCATGTGACAACACTAATGAAATTACACTTTGCTACAATGCAATGTAGTGAGTGTACAGCTTGTATAATATATATAAATTGGGCCCTATTAGCCATTTTCCCTCCCTGGTTTCATGTGACTTATTAGTGTTACAAGGTCTCAGGTGTGAATGTGGAGCAGATGTGTTCAATTCTGTGTTATCGCTGTTTCTGCTGTCTCTGGAAGTTTAACATGGCACCTCATGGCAAAGAACTCTCTGAGGATCTGAAAAAAAAGAATTGTTGCTCTACAAGTTGGCCTAGGCTATAAGAGGATTGCCAGGACCCTGAAACTGAGCTGCAGAACTGTGGCTAAGACTATACAGCGTTTAACAGGACAGGTTCCACTCAGAACAGGCCTCGGGAAATAGACGTATGAGTACTGCCAGCATTGCTGAGGTTTAAGGGGTGGGGGGGGTCAGCCTGTCAGTGCTCAGACCATACACCGCACACTGCATCAAATTGTTCGACATGGCTGTGGTCCCAGAAGGATGCCCCTTCTACGTATAATACACAAGTAAGCACGCAAACAGTTTGCTGAAGATGAGCAGATTAAGGACATGCCCTGTGGTCTGATGAGACCAAGATACACTTATTTGGTTCAGATGGTGTCAAGCGTGTGTGGCAGCAACCAGGTGAGTAGTACAAAGACAAGTGTGTCTTGCCTATAGTGATGGCCGAACGGTTCGCCCGGCGGTCGTTTCGCGGCGAATTTCCGACTTTCGCCGTCCGCGGGTTCGAACGCCTTTTTCCGTCGTTCGCCCCGGCGGACTTACGTGTTTAATGTATACAAGAACTTTAACCTTTCGTGACACGTTTATCATGTGTTACAGGACAACCAATTGAGACATGACAGCTCATGGACACTTGGACATTCCCCCTAACCTATAAATACACCCGATCCGGTGGCCATTTTACATTCTTTCTTCTGTCACTGTAGGGAAAGGATCCTGTGTGGAGTAGGGACAGAGAAAACGCTAGCTATTTGGTACACAAAAGTTCTTTTCAGGACTGGTATAGGTGTTAGGTCAGCAGCCTGAGTTTCTTTTGTCAGTTTAGATAAAGGGACAGAGCGCTGTATGCTGCTATTTTAGGGACAGCTCAGCCAGATTAGTCTTTCTTCATCATCATCATCATCATCATCATTAGCTGTTACTATCAGGTCCACAAAAGAGCTGTTCCAGCTAATCGTTCCAGCCTACTCTTTTTTGCCAATTTGTATAGGGACAGGCAGGAAGCAGTGTGTCAGGCAGTGAGGATAATTTTAAAGACTTGCTGTTACTATTAGTTCCACAAAGGTTCTTTTCAGGACTGGTATCAGTGGTACGGTAATAGGCTTGTACACGTATAATATTCTTTCTTCCAAATATAGAAAGAATATTATACTTGACTGCTGCCCTTCTGCTGCAGTCTGCTAATCATTCACAACTCACTTGTTCCACAAAGCTCTTTATCAGGACTGGTAACTTGGTCTGTCTAGGGTGCTACGGTACATAGGCTTGGGTGCGGTACAGTCTGCTGTTCTGTAAGGACCGCTATCGGTCCACAATACATAGGGTTGCCGTGCACTACTGCTGACCGCTGCCCTATACTGCAGCAGTCCTTCAGCGGTATAGGGACTGACGCACAGTCTGCTAAACACTAATACACAACCTGCTTGGTCCACAAAAGTTCTTATAAGGACTGGTAACTTGGTATAGGGTGCTACGGTACATAGGCCTGAGTGCAGTACAGTCTGCTGTTCTGTAAGGACCGCTATCGGTCCACAATACATAGGGTTGCCGTGCACTACTGCTGACCGCTGCCCTATACTGCAGCAGTCCTTCATTGGTATAGGGACTGACGTACAGTCTGCTAATCACTAACACACAACCTGCTTGGTCCACAAAAGTTCTTATAAGGACTGGTAACTTGGTATAGGGTGCTACGGTACATAGGCCTGAGTGCAGTACAGTCTGCTGTTCTGTAAGGACCGCTATCGGTCCACAATACATAGGGTTGCCGTGCACTACTGCTGACCGCTGCCCTATACTGCAGCAGTCCTTCATTGGTATAGGGACTGACGTACAGTCTGCTAATCACTAACACACAACCTGCTTGGTCCACAAAAGTTCTTATAAGGACTGGTAACTTGGTATAGGGTGCTACGGTACATAGGCCTGAGTGCGTTACAGTCTGCTGTTCTGTAAGGACCGCTATCGGTCCACAATACATAGGGTTGCCGTGCACTACTGCTGACCGCTGCCCTATACTGCAGCAGTCCTTCAGCGGTATAGGGACTGACGCACAGTCTGCTAAACACTAACACACAACCTGCTTGGTCCACAAAAGTTTTTATAAGGACTGGTAACTTGGTATAGGGTGCTACGGTACATAGGCCTGAGTGCAGTACAGTCTGCTGTTCTGTAAGGACCGCTATCGGTCCACAATACATAGGGTTGCCGTGCACTACTGCTGACCGCTGCCCTATACTGCAGCAGTCCTTCATTGGTATAGGGACTGACGTACAGTCTGCTAATCACTAACACACAACCTGCTTGGTCCACAAAAGTTCTTATAAGGACTGGTAACTTGGTATAGGGTGCTACGGTACATAGGCCTGAGTGCGTTACAGTCTGCTGTTCTGTAAGGACCGCTATCGGTCCACAATACATAGGGTTGCCGTGCACTACTGCTGACCGCTGCCCTATACTGCAGCAGTCCTTCATTGGTATAGGGACTGACGTACAGTCTGCTAATCACTAACACACAACCTGCTTGGTCCACAAAAGTTCTTATAAGGACTGGTAACTTGGTATAGGGTGCTACGGTACATAGGCCTGAGTGCGTTACAGTCTGCTGTTCTGTAAGGACCGCTATCGGTCCACAATACATAGGGTTGCCGTGCACTACTGCTGACCGCTGCCCTATACTGCAGCAGTCCTTCATTGGTATAGGGACTGACGTACAGTCTGCTAATCACTAACACACAACCTGCTTGGTCCACAAAAGTTCTTATAAGGACTGGTAACTTGGTATAGGGTGCTACGGTACATAGGCCTGAGTGCGTTACAGTCTGCTGTTCTGTAAGGACCGCTATCGGTCCACAATACATAGGGTTGCCGTGCACTACTGCTGACCGCTGCCCTATACTGCAGCAGTCCTTCAGCGGTATAGGGACTGACGCACAGTCTGCTAAACACTAACACACAACCTGCTTGGTCCACAAAAGTTTTTATAAGGACTGGTAACTTGGTATAGGGTGCTACGGTACATAGGCCTGAGTGCAGTACAGTCTGCTGTTCTGTAAGGACCGCTATCGGTCCACAATACATAGGGTTGCCGTGCACTACTGCTGACCGCTGCCCTATACTGCAGCAGTCCTTCATTGGTATAGGGACTGACGTACAGTCTGCTAATCACTAACACACAACCTGCTTGGTCCACAAAAGTTCTTATAAGGACTGGTAACTTGGTATAGGGTGCTACGGTACATAGGCCTGAGTGCGTTACAGTCTGCTGTTCTGTAAGGACCGCTATCGGTCCACAATACATAGGGTTGCCGTGCACTACTGCTGACCGCTGCCCTATACTGCAGCAGTCCTTCAGCGGTATAGGGACTGACGCACAGTCTGCTAAACACTAACACACAACCTGCTTGGTCCACAAAAGTTTTTATAAGGACTGGTAACTTGGTATAGGGTGCTACGGTACATAGGCCTGAGTGCAGTACAGTCTGCTGTTCTGTAAGGACCGCTATCGGTCCACAATACATAGGGTTGCCGTGCACTACTGCTGACCGCTGCCCTATACTGCAGCAGTCCTTCATTGGTATAGGGACTGACGTACAGTCTGCTAATCACTAACACACAACCTGCTTGGTCCACAAAAGTTCTTATAAGGACTGGTAACTTGGTATAGGGTGCTACGGTACATAGGCCTGAGTGCGTTACAGTCTGCTGTTCTGTAAGGACCGCTATCGGTCCACAATACATAGGGTTGCCGTGCACTACTGCTGACCGCTGCCCTATACTGCAGCAGTCCTTCAGCGGTATAGGGACTGACGTACAGTCTGCTAAACACTAATACACAACCTGCTTGGTCCACAAAAGTTCTTATAAGGACTGGTAACTTGGTATAGGGTGCTACGGTACATAGGCTTGAGTGCGGTACAGTCTGCTGTTCTGTAAGGACCGCTATCGGTCCACAATAGATAGGGTTGACGTGCACCACTGCTGACCGCTCACCTATACTGCAGCAGTCCTTCAGCGGTATAGGGACTGACGTACAGTCTGCTAATCACTAACACACAACCTGCTTGTTCCACAAAAGTTCTTATAAGGACTGGTAACTTGGTATAGGGTGCTACGGTACATAGGCTTGAGTGCGGTACAGTCTGCTGTTCTGTAAGGACCGCTATCGGTCCACAATACATAGGGTTGCCGTGCACTACTGCTGACCGCTGCCCTATACTGCAGCAGTCCTTCATTGGTATAGGGACTGACGTACAGTCTGCTAATCACTAACACACAACCTGCTTGGTCCACAAAAGTTCTTATAAGGACTGGTAACTTGGTATAGGGTGCTACGGTACATAGGCCTGAGTGCGTTACAGTCTGCTGTTCTGTAAGGACCGCTATCGGTCCACAATACATAGGGTTGCCGTGCACTACTGCTGACCGCTGCCCTATACTGCAGCAGTCCTTCAGCGGTATAGGGACTGACGCACAGTCTGCTAAACACTAACACACAACCTGCTTGGTCCACAAAAGTTTTTATAAGGACTGGTAACTTGGTATAGGGTGCTACGGTACATAGGCCTGAGTGCAGTACAGTCTGCTGTTCTGTAAGGACCGCTATCGGTCCACAATACATAGGGTTGCCGTGCACTACTGCTGACCGCTGCCCTATACTGCAGCAGTCCTTCATTGGTATAGGGACTGACGTACAGTCTGCTAATCACTAACACACAACCTGCTTGGTCCACAAAAGTTCTTATAAGGACTGGTAACTTGGTATAGGGTGCTACGGTACATAGGCCTGAGTGCGTTACAGTCTGCTGTTCTGTAAGGACCGCTATCGGTCCACAATACATAGGGTTGCCGTGCACTACTGCTGACCGCTGCCCTATACTGCAGCAGTCCTTCAGCGGTATAGGGACTGACGTACAGTCTGCTAAACACTAATACACAACCTGCTTGGTCCACAAAAGTTTTTATAAGGACTGGTAACTTGGTATAGGGTGCTACGGTACATAGGCCTGAGTGCAGTACAGTCTGCTGTTCTGTAAGGACCGCTATCGGTCCACAATACATAGGGTTGCCGTGCACTACTGCTGACCGCTGCCCTATACTGCAGCAGTCCTTCATTGGTATAGGGACTGACGTACAGTCTGCTAATCACTAACACACAACCTGCTTGGTCCACAAAAGTTCTTATAAGGACTGGTAACTTGGTATAGGGTGCTACGGTACATAGGCCTGAGTGCGTTACAGTCTGCTGTTCTGTAGGGACCGCTATCGGTCCACAATACATAGGGTTGCCGTGCACTACTGCTGACCGCTGCCCTATACTGCAGCAGTCCTTCAGCGGTATAGGGACTGACGTACAGTCTGCTAAACACTAATACACAACCTGCTTGGTCCACAAAAGTTCTTATAAGGACTGGTAACTTGGTATAGGGTGCTACGGTACATAGGCTTGAGTGCGGTACAGTCTGCTGTTCTGTAAGGACCGCTATCGGTCCACAATAGATAGGGTTGACGTGCACCACTGCTGACCGCTCACCTATACTGCAGCAGTCCTTCAGCGGTATAGGGACTGACGTACAGTCTGCTAATCACTAACACACAACCTGCTTGTTCCACAAAAGTTCTTATAAGGACTGGTAACTTGGTATAGGGTGCTACGGTACATAGGCTTGAGTGCGGTACAGTCTGCTGTTCTGTAAGGACCGCTATAGGTCCACAATAGATAGGGTTGACGTGCACCACTGCTGACCGCTCACCTATACTGCAGCAGTCCTTCAGCGGTATAGGGACTAAGAGTTTTGTCACAGGGTCATTTAAAAAATGACATGCAGAGGAAGAGGCAGGCCCTTCCGCAGGGGTGGTAGGGGTAGGGCAGGAGCAACAGGCTTGAGCCAAAGTGGGAAGTTGCAGAAGGTGCGTTCAATTACTTTAAAGGATGCACCAGACTTGGTTGAGTGGCTCGCTCAGCCTTACTCTTCTGCACCCTCCTCATCCTCTCGATCTGCACCCTCTTCTTCACTCTCTGCTATGTGCACCCCCAAAGACACTACCACCAACAACACGACCACCACCACCACCACCACATACCTTCCGCTTGAGTCACTGGAATTATTTTCCGATCCATATCAAGAGGACATTTCTGATGCGCAGCCACTCTTGGTATTGGATCAGGAAGAGGAGGTAGCAACAAGCGCTACTCAGCAGTCTGACGCCAGTACCCAGATCAGCCCAAGGAGGAGGTTGGTCCCCGGTGTTGCTGCCTACTCTACTTATAGCGGTGGGGAAGGTGACGTTGATGATGACGTGTCTAGTGATGTCACGTGGGTGCCCACAAGAGAGGAAGAGGAGGGGAGTTCAGAGGGAGATATGGACCAGCAGATAGGGAGGAGAAGCAGCAATGACTTACATTGCACAGCAGGGACAAAGCAGACTGCAAATGTATCAGGAGCGAGTCATCGACCATGTACGGTCACATCTGGCGCTCCCAGGACACCGGCACATGGCTCCGCAGTGTGGGCTTTTTTTAACGTGTCCGCTGCTGACAATAGCGTTGCCATCTGCAATCTTTGCAGTCAACGCGTTAGTCGCGGTAAGCCCAATACTCACCTAGGGACGACCGCCTTAAGAAGGCACATGAGCAGCCATCACCGAGCCCAGTGGGAGCAACGGAACACACAAAGCCACACTGCAGGCTCTCACCGTCCAGCCTCGTCTTCTACTTCTCCTTCTCCTCTCTCCTCACAATTGTCCTCCACTCCACCTTCCATCACGCCAAGCTCACATTTTTCTGCAAAAAGGCAGGCTTCCGTGGGCCTAATGTTTGAGCGTAAAAAAATGATGACGCCGGATAACCCTCTTGCCCAACGGTTGGCGGCTGGCTTGTCAGAACTCATAGCCCGCCAACTACTGCCATATAAACTGGTGGACTCGGAGGCCTTTCGCAAATTTGTGGCCATTGGAACACCACAATGGAAGGTCCCAGGAAGGAAGTATTTCTCAGAGAAGGGCATCCCAGAGCTATATGGCCATGTTCAGCGGCAAGTGAATGTATCTCTGGCACACAGTGTCGGTGCCAAGATACATCTGACCACAGACACGTGGTCTAGCAAACACGGGCAGGGAAGGTATATCAGTTTTACTGCCCACTGGGTGAACCTTCTGACGGCCGTCAAGCATGTAACCCGTGGCACCCGTGTAGATTTGGTTTTACCGCCACGGATTGCATGCAGGCCTGACTCTTCTTCTCCTCCTCCTACTCCATCCTCCTCCCTCTCCTCCTCAGCTGCCTCCTCCTTTTCCGCTGCTAGCGTCTCTTCCACTGCACCGCCCAAGCTCCCCAGAACCTATTCCACATGCCAGGTGAGACGTTGCCATGCCGTGCTGCGTCTGTTGTGCCTGGAAGCAAAGAGCCACACTGGCCCGGCACTCCTTTCAGCTTTGCGTTCACAGGCAGATGAGTGGCTAACACCGCTCAATTTGACAGTTGGTAAAGTGGTGTGTGACAACGGTGCCAATCTGCTTAGCGCATTGAAACAGGGCAAAATCACGCACGTGCCGTGCATGGCACACGTCTTAAACTTGGTCGTGCAGCGATTCCTTGTCAAATACCCTGGGGTCCAGGACATCTTGCGGCAGGCAAGGAAAATCTCGGCCCATTTCAGAAGATCTTACACGGCCATGGCTCGCCTTGCTGACATTCAGCGGCGACACCATCTGCCGGTCAGACGTCTTATTTGCGATTGCCCGACGCGATGGAACTCAACCTTCTATATGCTTGATAGGCTGCTCCAGCAGAAACGTGCAGTTAACGTCTACCTGTATGAACTCTGCGAAAGAAACGGTTCTGGGGAGCTGGGTTTTTTTTCACCGCGCCAGTGGCTGCTCATGCGCGACACATGCAGACTTCTGCGGCCATTTGAGGAGATCACCAAACTGGTCAGTCGCAGCCATGGCGCCATCAGTGACATGGTACCTTATGCCTTCTTTCTGGAGCGTGCATTGCGTCGTGTCATTGATCAGGCTGTGGAGGAGCAGGAGCGGGAAGATGAGGAAGTCGCAATGCTGGATGAATTCCCAGGGGGGGCTACTCTATCTGAGACAAGTCAACAACAGGAGTCTGATGAGGAGTCAGAGGAGGATGGTGCCGGGGCGGATGAGCAGGAGCAAGAAGAGCATGCTTTAAACCTTTCTGGGATCCCTGTTGTGCGAGGATGGGGAGAGGAGAATGAAGAGGACGACATTATCCTGGATGATGAGCAGGAGCCAGGCCACCACACCGCTTCCACTTTAGTGCAAATGGGGGCCTTCATGCTCCAGTGTTTTAATAGGGACCCCCGTATAAAAAGCATGAGGGTCAAGGACCAGTACTGGGTGGCAACGTACTTAGACCCCCGGTACAAACACAAAATGGCGGAAATGTTACCGCCGTCGCAGAGGGCTGTCAGAATGCAGCACTTCCAGGCCTTGCTTCGAGAAATGCTGCATTCTGCTTTTGCGTGCGCTGGCAGAGGAGCAATTCCCACTCCCAGAGAAGGATTTGCGGGTACCAATCCAACAGCGCCTGCAAGAAGAGGCCGGTTTGAAGATGTGTTGGTGACTTCGGATATGAGGTCATTCTTTCAGCCGACCCATCGACAGGTGTCATCCGGATCCAGCATCAGGGAACGCCTAGACCGTCAGGTGTCCGACTACATTGGGTTAACGGCCGATGTGGACGCTCTGAGGAGTGATGAACCCCTAGACTACTGGGTGGGCAGGCTTGACCTCTGGCCAGAGCTTGCCCAATTTGCAATCGAACTGTTGGCTTGCCCCTCATCCAGTGTCCTGTCCGAAAGGACGTTCAGCGCAGCAGGGGGGATTGTGACCGATAAGCGTACTCGCCTAGCTCACCACAGTGTTAACTACCTCACATTTCTAAAAATGAATGAGGCATGGATCTCGGAGGAATTCAACACATGTGATCAGTAGACCATGTATATGTCTATAAACAATTTTTGGAATCAAGCACACAGACCTTCTTAATTCATTTGGCTCACTTCCCTGACCCAAAAAAGCACACCGTACTATATGCCCCTACCCTCCTCTTTGAAGAGGTTGAGCGGTGTCATATTTCTACTGGGGCTGCTTATTATGAGGGGTTCCCACCATCCCTGTGCTGTGCTGACTTCCTCCTGGGTGTTCTTATTATGAGGGGCTCCCACCATCCCTGTGCTGTGCTGACTTCCTCCTGGGGGTTCTTATTATGAGGGGATCACACCATCCCTGTGCTGTGCTGACTTCCTCCTGGGGCTGCTTACGGTGCTGCTGTCAGCGCTGTATGTCACGGAGCTGCTGTCAGCGCTGTATGTCACGGAGCTGCTGTCAGCGCTGTATGTCACGGAGCTGCTGTCAGCGCTGTATGTCACGGAGCTGCTGTCAGCGCTGTATGTCACGGAGCTGCTGTCAGCGCTGTATGTCACGGAGCTGCTGTCAGCGCTGTATGTCACGGAGCTGCTGTCAGCGCTGTATGTCACGGAGCTGCTGTCAGCGCTGTATGTCACGGAGCTGCTGTCAGCGCTGTATGTCACGGAGCTGCTGTCAGCGCTGTATGTCACGGAGCTGCTGTCAGCGCTGTATGTCACGGAGCTGCTGTCAGCGCTGTATGTCACGGTGCTGCTGTCAGCGCTGTATGTCACGGAGCTGCTGTCAGCGCTGTATGTCACGGAGCTGCTGTCAGTGCTGTATGTCACGGAGCTGCTGTCAGCGCTGTATGTCACGGAGCTGCTGTCAGCGCTGTATGTCACGGAGCTGCTGTCAGCGCTGTATGTCACGGTGCTGCTGTCAGCGCTGTATGTCACGGAGCTGCTGTCAGCGCTGTATGTCACGGAGCTGCTGTCAGCGCTGTATGTCACGGAGCTGCTGTCAGCGCTGTATGTCACGGAGCTGCTGTCAGCGCTGTATGTCACGGAGCTGCTGTCAGCGCTGTATGTCACGGTGCTGATGTCAGTGCTCTGTATTACGGTGCTGCTGTCAGTGCTCTGTATCTCCTGCACCCTCTTGTTTGCCTACCCTGGTCCCTGACCTTCCCTCTCCTCCATTGCCTTCATTAGCTCCATAGTCCTGAATTGTCAGAACAATTTCCCAAATAAAAAAAAAATGCTTGTAGTTATCGATCCCAAATTCACCTCATACATGTATTATGCTATTGTCCAGGTGGTGGGACTACGTGCTACCCCCTAATAATTACCCCGTGGCCGCAAATTCGACCTAAAGGTTTGCGAAATTCGCCTCCCATTGAAGTCAATGGAGCCCGCGGCGAACGGTCGTTTTCGCGAACGTTTGTGTCCGTTCGCGTTTCGCGTTCGCGAAACGTCCCGTCGGAAGTTCGTCCATCACTACTTGCCTACAGTCAAGCATGGTGGTGGGAATGTCGTGGTCTGGTGCTGCATGAGTGCTGCCGGCACTGGGGAGCTAAAGTTCATTGATGAATGCCAACATGTACTGTGACATACTGAAGCAGAGCACAATCCTCTCCCTTCGGATACTGGGCCGCAGGGCAGTATTCCAACATGATAACAACCCCAAACACACCTCCAAGACGACCACTGCCATGCTAAAGAAGTTGAGGGTAAAGGTAATGGACTGGCCAAGCATGTCTCCAGACCTAAACCTATTAAGCATCTGTGGGGCATCCTCAAATGGAAGGTGGAGGAGCGCAAGGTCTCTAAAATCTACCAGCCCCTTGATGTCATCATGGTGGAGTGAAAGAGGACTCCAGTGGCAACCTGTGATGCTCTGGTGAACTCCATACTCAAGAGGCTGGAAAATAATGATGGCCACACAAAATATTGACACTTTGGGCCCAATTTGGACATTTTCACTTAGGGGTGTGCTCACTTTTGTTGAGAGGACAGCACATTTACACTGTTATACAAGCTGTACACTCATTACTTTAAACTTCAGTTTTGTCACATGAAAAGATATAATAAAATATTTACACACACATATAAATAAATAATAAATATATATATATAGCATGTATTTATCTTAAATCACACTCCAGCAAAAAGTGGGTTTTGTTCTGGATACAATGGAAAGGGTTTGTACTTGTGCAGTTTTTTATAGCTGTCTGTGGAAGACTTTTCCTCACATCCTGTCCTAAGAAAAGGTGGTCAGAGAGAAGGGGAAGGAAAGTCTTCCCAGCTGGAGAACTGTCAGTAACAAAACATGTTTTAGCAGACTGCTCAAAAAATATTTAAACATGGCTTGAGATCCAGTAGCAAGCAGCAATAAAAATGAGGTAACCAATGCATGTCAGCTGCGCATGGCATTAGTCACAACATAATCTCACATTGCATCAGCAAGAAAGAAATACCCCCCTTTCCTAGAAAAGAGGGGAGGATCAGTAGTTTACTAGTAACAAATCCATAGTAATATAAAAATCCCCACTTCACCATCGATATTGTGGCCACCATGGTGCCGATGATCCTCAGACACTGGAGGGCATGGAGATGAAAAGAGGAGAGAGCAAAACGAGTCCTGTCTCATAACCTTTTCCTTGGGTAGGGAGATGGTGCCTCTCACTGTGTCGAAGTGAGCTCAGAGGAATACAAGAGACTGTAAAGGTTCCAACTAACTTTTCTCTAGGAGAAAAAAAAGGGGGGGGGGGGAGAGGGGAAATGTGGGACTTTAAATGAAATTGTGACCTGGTAAGGTCGTGTATTTCTATCCCTGTCATTCTGACTAAATATTTTTCAGCACGCGGGCAAATTGCTAGCGATTTTAAGGAAAAAGGTTTGGGACTTTAAATGAAGCACATGGTTTACAAGACAACACAAAATGGTGGATAAATGAGCTGTTTAATAATTCATATACAAACAGTGGTATCAAACAGTATCCTATTAACACTTGACAAAATATCTAGAATGAGTATTAACACTGATAAACAGTGAACAGCATACAGACTATGATGTCAAATAGCAAGATAGGTAGACCAAGTAATAACAATGGTACAGACATCATTGCTTGGTAAAATCAATGGTCCCTTGATTTTACCAAGCAATGATGTCTGTACCATCGTTATTAAAAATGTATTAAAAATAAATAAACAATCTTGGCTTCCCAGCTGAGGCAGCGCCATTTGTTTGAATGTAGAGGCCGGGCTCCGAACGATCATAGAGACTCCGGCGGCCATCTGGTCCGCCGGAAATCTCTATGATCACCATCCAGGGCCGGCGGATCCTGTCTCTAACTCACCGATGGAAGCAGTGAGTCGGTAGAAGCACCAGAGGGTGGCGGGAGCAGGGCCTCCCCTCTCGCCGCCTGTGAGAATGATCAAGTGATGATGCCTGAAACTGCAGGCATCATTCAGATATACCCACTCAAAGTCCATGACATCATATGAGGTACCTTGGGCGGGAAGTAGTTAACACAATAGGGGAGTTTTGGAACCCTGTGAGACGCTGAAATAAAGTCTCAGTTTTTTTCTATTAAAATAACAAACATGTTATACTTACCTGCTCTGTGCAGGGGTTGTGCACAGAGCAGCCCCGATCCTCCTCTTCTCAGGTCCCTGGCTGGAGCTCCGGGCCCCTCCCTCCTTTTGAGTGCTCCCCAACAAGCATCTTGCTATGGGGGCAGCCGAGCTGCATTTCAGTTTATCCATTCAGTCACGGAGCTGCTGTTCGGCCCCACCCTCTCTCTCCTGATTGGCTAACTGAGTTTGAGTGACAGCAGTGGATGCCAATGGTTCCGCTGCTGTGTCCAATTCAGACGTGGACATCTCTGGATAGACATGTGGATCAGGTAAGTTTTGGGGGGGCTGAGGGGGAGCTGCTGTACACAGGAGGCATTTTATCTTAATGCATTAAGATAAAAAAACTGACTTTACAACCCCTTTAAGGTTGCGTATCAATGCTTTTAGTGTAGTGGTTTCAAAGTGGTAGGGCTTTTCATGGCAGTAACTTCTGGTCTTGTGGTTCCAAAAACAAACAGAACTGACTTTGTTACAATCATAGAAATGGTGGCTTAACAGGAAGCTGTGGTAATACATCAGCAGATGTGGTAATATGCAGTCAACACACTGACAATTGTGCTTATATTAGGACAATATAATAGCAATCATAACAAGAAATGGACACAGGTAATGCTGACAATATGGGTAACAAATTGTGGACAAAACAGTGGCATTCATGGCGATGTCTGGACAACAAACTTATAGTTGTGACAATACATGGGAAACCCAATGGGAAAACACTTGCTGCTTCACATAAACTATTTAAAAAAAAAGAGAGCACATTTACATACTAATTAAGTGTGTTTGACTAAGGAGTAGTATTATTATTATTGGTTTCAGGCTGTGACTTTAGGCAAAAAGCTGTATATTGTAGTTGTCTTGCAAAAAAAAAAAGCTGCAGGGACCTTTTTCCCTGCATTTTTTTTTTTTGCAAGACAACTACAATATACAGCTTTTTGCCTAAAGACACAGCCTGAAACCAACAATAATAACACTACTCCTTATAAAATAAAATTCACTGCAGCATAATGTACAAAAACAGCGTGATTAATGGATGACATTAAACATACCTGGCTGAGGTGGACAAGATGCTTTTATTTGCTTGTAGGTGTGGCGTACTATATTTGAAAGCCATGATGACATTTTGAAACATATATATATATATATATATATATATATATATATATATATATATATATATATATAATATATATCTCCAAGGGTAGCCATGGCACTCTATGTTTTAAGTAAATGCCCAGGTGCTCACCCACAAAGAAATCCGTATAAATCTAAAACTGGCTCAAGATGAATGAAAAACATGGACTAAGCTTAATCGAAATGTTGGCAATAAAAACAATGCTGTTAGGGCTCCTGTTTACCATGTGATCAGCAGAATCAGCTATATCAGTTAAAGTGAGGTCACTATCTTACTGTGACAGGAACCTCCTAAGTGGTAACATAGAAAAGAGTGATGTGATGATCCAGCAGACAACACAGCTTTGCTCACTCATCACTTCCTTTTCTTTCACCATTTTAACCATTCCTCAGTGATGGCTAAAGCTCGGTGAGAATTGTGAGCATCACTATGTTGGTCATTGATCTAACGATTGGTGATGGTGGGATTTGCTACTGATGATCCTCTTTGCCCTTTCATCTTTCCTTGATTACATAGTTACATACCGTGTTCCCCCAAAAATAAGCCTAGGTCTAATATTAATTTTGGCAACAAAAGACACAGTAGGCCTTATTTTCGGGGTAAGTCTTACCATGTAATGTGCTGTCTTCTCTCCCCCACTCTCCCCCTGCCTGACAGGAATCCCCAGTATGAACTGAGTTAAAATGCTTGTAAAATCCTAAAACTTCCACTCTATTATCATAGTATATAATGTACAATGTGTGTGTTTCTGTAATATAATTGTGCCAAATACCTTCGTTATAGAGCCGCTCTGCTCTTCTGTGATAGGTCTTACTTTTGGGGAAGCACGGAAGTTAGTTAGGTTGAAAAAGACACAAGTCCATCTAGTTCAACCAAATTATTGATTAGTGTTTTATACCTCCAAAATAAGGCTACCAGGTTACTGGAGATCCTTAACCACTTCAATACCAGGCACTTCCCCCCTTTCAGCTTTCAGCGCTGTCACACTTTGAATGAAAATTGTGTGGGCATGCTACACTGTACCCAAACAAAATTGTTATCATTTTGTTCCCACAAATAGAGCTTTCTTTTGGTGGTATTTGATCACCTCTGTGTTTTTTATTCTTTGCTAAACAAAATAAAAATTCTGAAATTTTTGAAAACATATGTTTTTCTTTGTTTCAGTTGTAGCGCTGGCTCCTGACGAGCAGGCACTATGGGTTTTTTCTAAAGTTAATTTGCCTGAAACCACAGTTTGGTTTCAGGCCTATTCTCAAAATTTCTGCTGTCAGTACCAGTCCAGCTGGGTTGCACTGGGTTCTCCTTGGCCGCAGGTGTCGCTGCCACGCTGGCAAGAGAAGGAACGCAGTTTGGCTGGGTGTATTGAATACCGCTGTTCTCTCGGAACCAGCCCAGCGAGAGTGTTCTCCTGCTGTGCATTCTGGGGGGGGGGGGGGGGGGGGTATTTAAGGTACCAACACCACGTGTTTCGGGGTTCCATCTTGGATTTTCTGTCTGTTTGGTGCTGGTGGTCCTCCTGACCCAGCCCATGGCCCTCCTGGCCTGGGGCCCGGAACCATGCATTCCGAGTCTCGGGGGCCGGCTGGCCCAAGGCAAGGCAACTGCAGGGACAGGCCTGAGTGGATTTTGAGGCCTATTGATCCAAGGGTGGTCCGGTGCCGTCTCATCTGAAGGGAGAGGCCCAGCAACTGAAGAACCCCAGGGGAGGACTCTTCAGAAGAAGGCCGTGCGCAAGGCTGGTATCGCCAGATCGGCTGAGAGAACCTGGTACCGTATGTTAGCTCTTTAAATCTATCTACGTCCCTCTGTAACATTCAAGTGTACATCACAAGTCTGTGGCAAAGACATTGTCAAACACCCTTCCAACTGCTAGGCCCAGTGAGAGGAGGTCTATCCGGGGGTTGTAATATCCAGCTGTGAAAAGGTCTTTATTCTCTGGATTTACTATAAGGACTTCCCCTTTAATTTTTGCAGTCTAAAGTACCTGAACTTACTCCTAACCCTCTACCCTCTATTTGAAAGACTCTGTTTCTGTTACAAAGTAAATAACCCAAAAGAGGATTCAGTGTCAGTTTCCACATTCTTTGGGTCATCTACCACGGGAATCCCCTAGAAGGAGAAGCAGACAAGGAGGTAACGGTAAGCCCAATAAAACCAGAAGCTCCTTTGGGGGTCAGTGCTACACAGTTATAAAATTTAGTTTTCTCCTTCACTGACGGGCACTGATGAGGTGGCACTGATGGGCACTGATGAGGCGGCACTGATGGGTTGGCACTGATAAGGTGGCACTGATGAGGAGGCACTGATATGTAGAATCGATGGGCACTGATAGGCGACACTGATATGCAGCACTGATGGGCACCAATAGGCAGTACTGATATGCAGCACTGATGGGCCATTTTTCTTTTAGTTAGGTAAATGTACTTTGTTGTAAATTAAAATAAAAATACTTACAACACTAAAATTGCACCACCACTGCAATATTTTCCCCCTATTCACCATTATGTAGAGCAGAGGAGTTCCTAATATAAGCTTACTTTTAGCATGCAGGGATGAATAAAGCTCTGAGCCACAGACTAAAGATTTTAAAGCACTCACAGGCATTCTCTTTCAATAAACGGCCCATTATTCAACATGTGAATGAGATAACCACAGAGAAATGTCGTTTTGTGTAGAAGAAACTTAACTCTCCACAGCTGCGGCTTGGGCTGCTGTCCAGCTCTTCAGCCATAATCATATTTTCATTCTTGCAGAGATACAGAATTGTTATTAGTCCAGGCTTCCAGAAGGATGGGTTTAATTTGAGCATATGAATGTACGTCAAGGAACAGAAGACATTCCTTTCATATTTTGGCCTTGCTTAGTCAACACAGTCAGCACCTTTGTGCAGTGCATGAAAAGTTATAGTGACCTCCTAATAGGGCTAAGGAGAATATACAAAACATAGAATTATATATCAAGTGATAATGAAATGAAATAGAGCTACTCTACATAAGTAAAGGGAATACATGTAAATCATACTTACATGCCATGTGTGTATTTATTCTAATGTGCTATGGTTCCGATTTGTCACTAACTGCTACTGACTTGATCTAATTTTAGGCTGCATTCTTTGCAGAGAAAATGGCTAAAGCCTCATACACACGATTGGATTTTCCGACGGGAAATGTGTGATGACAGGCTGTTGGCGGAAAATCCAACAGTTTGTGCGCTTCATCGGACAATTGTCGGATTTTCCACAGGTAAAATGTTGGATCGCAGGTTTTAAAATTCTCTGCAGACAAATGTCTGTTGTCGGATATTCCAAGCATGTCTACACAAGTCCTTGGACAAAAGTCCAAAGAACAAACACGCATTCTCGAAAGCAAGGACGAGCAAGAAGCGGTCGGTCTTGTAAACTAGCGTTCATAATGGAGAATTAACATTCGTGACGTGGAAAATTATGAAATCTCTAAATGCAGAGCACATTCTCTTCTTATTTAATGGGATAATAATGAAGCTGCTTTGCTGGTGATACTGATGGAGTTATTTCAAACTAATTTTTGAAGGCTTTTTTTTTCTAGTGATATCAAGAATAACCCTTTTATGACTAAGCCTATTTTCGGCATTTGGTGTTTACAAGTTAAAATCCATATTTTTTGCTAGAAAATTTCTTGGAACCCCCAAACATTATATATATTTTTTTAGCAGAGACTCTAGAGAATAAAACGGCGATTGTTGCAATATTTTATGTCACACGGTATTTGTGCAGCGGTGTTTTAAACGCAACTTTTTGGGAAATGCATAATGTGAAAGATAATGTTACACCGAGTAAATAGATACCAAACATGTCACACTTTATAATCGCACGCACTTGTGGATTGACGACAAAGTACGGTACCTAAAAATCTCAATAGGCAACGCTTTAAAAAATGTTTACGGTTACCAGGTTAGCATTAAAGAGGAGGTCTAGTGCTAGAATTATTGCTCTCGCTCTGACGATCGCGGCAATACCTCACATGTGTGATTTGAACACCGTTTACATACGACTTCCGTATGCGTTTTCTTTGCTTCGCGAGCTCGCGGGGACGGCGGGCGCTTTAAAAAATGTTTTTTAATTTTTTAATTTATTTTATTTATTTTAAAATGACTAAATTGTTTTAAAAAAAAAATAAAATTTTGATCACTTTATTGCTGTCACAAGGAATGTAAACATCCCTTGTGACAGTAATAGGTGGTGACAGGTACTCTTTATGGAGGGATCGGGGGTCTAAAAGACCCCCCACCCCTCCTCTACACTTCAATGTATTCAGATCGCCGAAAACGGCGATTCTGAATACCGTATATTTTTTTTAAACCGGCGCCATTGGCAGCCGAGTAAACGGGAAGTGACGTCATGACGTCGCTTTCATGTTTACTATGAGGAGACTGGAACAAAGCCGATTACAGCTTCGTTCCAGTTCCTCCCCAGCGGCCGGAGGCAGCGCAACTTGAATCGGTGCTCCCGATCGAACGGGAGCACCGGTAACAGCGTCGGGAGGCGGCGGGAGGGGGGGACGTCCCCTCCCGCTCCTCCGGGTTTTAGACGCATCGGTTGTTATGGCTGGAAAGCCAATCGCCTGCTGAAGAAAACGGTACCGGGATGATGCCTGCAGGTGCAGGCATCATCCCGGTATACCCCCCGGAAGCCGAGTACGCATATCTGCGTACGCTCGGCGGGAAAGGGATAATATTATTATGCTTTTTTTTTCAGGCAAGTTACAACACCATTATTCCGTAGTTTTTAAGATTAAAAATACAACTATGTTGGTTTCCCTTGTCAATTTTACATTGTATTTTTTTAAATGTAACTGCCTACTCCCAAAACTGTCATTTGAAGTAAAACACATAGCCAAGTATTATTCTTCACACTTTTTTTTTTCAAAATTTTCGGTATTTTTTTATTTGTTTAGCAAAAAATAAAAACCGCAGAGGTGATCAAATACCACCAAAAGAAAGCTCTATTTGTGGGAAAAAAATTATAAAAATTTCATTTGGGTACAGTGTAGCATGACCGCGCAATTGTCATTCAAAGTGCGACAGCGCTGAAAGCTCAAAATTGGTCTGGGCAGGAAGGTGTTTAAGTGCCTGGTATTGAAGTGGTTAAAGGAGTAGTTATTATTATTATTATTATTATTATTAATAATAATAATAATAATAATAATAATAATTCATATTATCAAATTGTGGGTGAGAGGTCAGCTCTAAGTAAGGGGTAAAAAATATATTTTAAAGGAGTATAAATGATCTAAGACCTATTTTATTTATATTTAATATTTTTTGCCAGCATTCTGAAAATTTTACATATTATATTTCAGTATTTCTTTAGCATAAACCACTCTGTAGTTCCTGCTGTTATTGGTCCTGTAAACCCAATCACTAAAATTTCAGATAAGGCTTAAGATGTTAATGTAATTTCAAAAGTAATATTCAGCTCTACAGATTTCATGAAAATAATACCCAGTCGTTCAGGTCATAAATGTCCTTGTTTAGGCAAAATGTTCTATCCCTGTCTCCCACTTGCACTCCTGCATTGTTACTCTGTGATACAGATTTCCATTGAAGACTACAAGTGGCATTTTCAACACACATTAGGCCGGCATGGTCCATCAATGTCACCTAGAGGAAGCCAGCCCTGAGAAATGCAATTGTAGCACTGACCCCTGAAGGAGCTGCTGGTTTTTTGTTGGGCTTACTGTTACCTCACCTGCTCACTGTGTCCATCTTAGGGGTCCCATTGTAGAGTGGATTAAAGAATGTTAGCTCCGACACTTAGTCCTTTTTCCAAAGATTTATTTGAAAGAAATATGAAGTTTTGTAATAGAGGGATAGAGGGTTAAGGGGAGTTCAGGTACCTTGTAATTATGGGTTAGAGGTATTTCCTTAATCCAGAGGACAAACAGCTTCCACAGGCTGGACCTAGCAACCACCAGATAGGCCCGTCTCACTGACCTAGCAGCCAGTGAGATGCTCAAACAAAGTCTCTGCCACAGACTTGTAAATTCAACTAAATCGTTGTGCAATCCTCTGCCATAGGAAAGCACAACCAGCAACTTGTTGAAAAATTAAAGAGTTGTCACACAGTACCAGTTCCTTTCAGGCGACCCGGCGATACTGTGTGATAGGTGACCCGGGATGCATCCTCCACCTGAATCTCCAGGCTCTTCCAGAGATACCAGCTTTGCTGCTCGGTCCTCTCATGAAAAAGCCCCCCCCCCAATCCTCCAGTCTCTTGGCTTCTCCCCGCAGGCAAGACAGCACAGGACCACCCCTGGATCGGTAAGCCCCAAGACTTTTGGGCCCACGCTTTCAGTTACAAAGCCTCGGGCCAGCCGGCCCCCGAGAAAAAAAAGACAGGCAGCACACACCTCAGGCCAGGAGGGCCATGAGGTCGGGATAACTAACCCCAAAAATATGGCACCTGTACCTTAAGTACTCTTACCCAGAATGCACAGCAGGTAAACCATTCCCACTGGGCTATTTCTGAGTAAAAGGGGTACCCAATGCATTCAGCCTGTTGCATTTCCAACACTTACCGGTGGTGACAGCGACACTTATGGCCAAGTGCAAACTAGCACAACCCAGCTGAACTGATACAGAAACCAGAACTTTGACATAATTAGTCTGAGCCAAACTGCAGCTTCAGACAGAAAATTTACAAAAACAATAGTGTCTGCTCATTAGGAGAAGGGCGCTACACAATGTAGCCATCACTAGAGTGCAGGTAGATGGGAGGTACCTGAAAAGTGGCTGCAGGATATCAGCAGCTCCAAGATTCAACTAACAATGAAAAAAGGTAAAAACAGGTATTTTATGAGTGAAAAATAAAAATTGTTTGTGTGCTTTAACAAACTAAATGTCATTCAGTTGGGGTTTACGTCTAATTTAGTGTTAAATGGAGCCTCTAAAAAATAAATCTTTCAGGGCCATTTACCTTTCACTTTTGTCCTTTTGATTTTCGCTTTAATATTTTCCATCAGTGGTGCTTGAAAATCCTTCCCTGATGTATAGTATGAGCATGTTGAGTTGGCATTATTGTTTTATACAGCAATTTATAAAATATGTCACTGAATAAAACTGTCAGTATTGTTTCTCTGCTGGCTTTGCAATATGTTTTCTACTCTGTGAGTCATTCAAACAGCCTTGTTGCAGCAAATGTCCTTTGGACAGTGACACACTTGAACAAGCTTTCTGTCTTAAGATCCCACATATTCTATTCCTGGCAGGAAGAATGCTAGTGTTCCCTTCCCCCGCCAGATTAAATTAACCTGAAGTGACTGCTTATATGGCCTGTTTGGCTGGAGACTGTCATCTTGTGCAGACAATGCTATTCTGGAAATGAACGTGGCACTTTCTCCAGAGTAGTGATGGACGAACTTCCGACGGGACGTTTCGCGAACGCGAAACGCGAACGGACACAAACGTTCGCGAAAACGACCGTTCGCCGCGGGCTCCATTGACTTCAATGGGAGGCGAATTTCGCAAACCTTTAGGTCGAATTTGCGGCCACGGGGTAATTATTAGGGGGTAGCACGTAGTCCCACCACCTGGACAATAGCATAATACATGTATGAGGTGAATTTGGGATCGATAACTACAAGCATTTTTTTTTTATTTGGGAAATTGTTCTGACAATTCAGGACTATGGAGCTAATGAAGGCAATGGAGGAGAGGGAAGGTCAGGGACCAGGGTAGGCAAACAAGAGGGTGCAGGAGATACAGAGCACTGACAGCAGCACCGTAATACAGAGCACTGACATCAGCACCGTGACATACAGCGCTGACAGCAGCTCCGTGACATACAGCGCTGACAGCAGCTCCGTGACATACAGCGCTGACAGCAGCTCCGTGACATACAGCGCTGACAGCAGCTCCGTGACATACAGCGCTGACAGCAGCTCCGTGACATACAGCGCTGACAGCAGCACCGTGACATACAGCGCTGACAGCAGCTCCGTGACATACAGCGCTGACAGCAGCTCCGTGACATACAGCGCTGACAGCAGCTCCGTGACATACAGCACTGACAGCAGCTCCGTGACATACAGCGCTGACAGCAGCTCCGTGACATACAGCGCTGACAGCAGCACCGTGACATACAGCGCTGACAGCAGCTCCGTGACATACAGCGCTGACAGCAGCTCCGTGACATACAGCGCTGACAGCAGCTCCGTGACATACAGCACTGACAGCAGCTCCGTGACATACAGCGCTGACAGCAGCTCCGTGACATACAGCGCTGACAGCAGCACCGTGACATACAGCGCTGACAGCAGCTCCGTGACATACAGCGCTGACAGCAGCTCCGTGACATACAGCGCTGACAGCAGCTCCGTGACATACAGCGCTGACAGCAGCTCCGTGACATACAGCGCTGACAGCAGCTCCGTGACATACAGCGCTGACAGCAGCACCGTAAGCAGCCCCAGGAGGAAGTCAGCACAGCACAGGGATGGTGTGATCCCCTCATAATAAGAACCCCCAGGAGGAAGTCAGCACAGCACAGGGATGGTGGGAGCCCCTCATAATAAGAACCCCCAGGAGGAAGTCAGCACAGCACAGGGATGGTGGGAGCCCCTCATAATAAGAACACCCAGGAGGAAGTCAGCACAGCACAGGGATGGTGGGAACCCCTCATAATAAGCAGCCCCAGTAGAAATATGACACCGCTCAACCTCTTCAAAGAGGAGGGTAGGGGCATATAGTACGGTGTGCTTTTTTGGGTCAGGGAAGTGAGCCAAATGAATTAAGAAGGTCTGTGTGCTTGATTCCAAAAATTGTTTATAGACATATACATGGTCTACTGATCACATGTGTTGAATTCCTCCGAGATCCATGCCTCATTCATTTTTAGAAATGTGAGGTAGTTAACACTGTCGTGAGCTAGGCGAGTACGCTTATCGGTCACAATCCCCCCTGCTGCGCTGAACGTCCTTTCGGACAGGACACTGGATGAGGGGCAAGCCAACAGTTCGATTGCAAATTGGGCAAGCTCTGGCCAGAGGTCAAGCCTGCCCACCCAGTAGTCTAGGGGTTCATCACTCCTCAGAGCGTCCACATCGGCCGTTAACCCAATGTAGTCGGACACCTGACGGTCTAGGCGTTCCCTGATGCTGGATCCGGATGACACCTGTCGATGGGTCGGCTGAAAGAATGACCTCATATCCGAAGTCACCAACACATCTTCAAACCGGCCTCTTCTTGCAGGCGCTGTTGGATTGGTACCCGCAAATCCTTCTCTGGGAGTGGGAATTGCTCCTCTGCCAGCGCACGCAAAAGCAGAATGCAGCATTTCTCGAAGCAAGGCCTGGAAGTGCTGCATTCTGACAGCCCTCTGCGACGGCGGTAACATTTCCGCCATTTTGTGTTTGTACCGGGGATCTAAGTACGTTGCCACCCAGTACTGGTCCTTGACCCTCATGCTTTTTATACGGGGGTCCCTATTAAAACACTGGAGCATGAAGGCCCCCATTTGCACTCAAGCGGAAGGTATGTGGTGGTGGTGGTGTTGTTGGTGGTAGTGTCTTTGGGGGTGCACATAGCAGAGAGTGAAGAAGAGGGTGCAGATCGAGAGGATGAGGAGGGTGCAGAAGAATAAGGCTGAGTGAGCCACTCAACCAAGTCTGGTGCGTCCTTTAAAGTAATTGAACGCACCTTCTGCAACTTCCCACTTTGGCTCAAGGCTGTTGCTCCTGCCCTACCCCTACCACCCCTGCGGAAGGGCCTGCCTCTTCCTCTGCCTGTCATTTTTTAAATCACCCTGTGACAAAACTCTTAGTCCCTATACCGCTGAAGGACTGCTGCAGTATAGGGCAGCGGTCAGCAGTAGTGCACGTCAACCCTATGTATTGTGGACCGATAGCGGTCCTTACAGAACAGCAGACTGTAACGCACTCAGGCCTATGTACCGTAGCACCCTATACCAAGTTACCAGTCCTTATAAGAACTTTTGTGGACCAAGCAGGTTGTGTGTTAGTGATTAGCAGACTGTACGTCAGTCCCTATACCAATGAAGGACTGCTGCAGTATAGGGCAGCGGTCAGCAGTAGTGCACGGCAACCCTATGTATTGTGGACCGATAGCGGTCCTTACAGAACAGCAGACTGTACTGCACTCAGGCCTATGTACCGTAGCACCCTATACCAAGTTACCAGTCCTTATAAGAACTTTTGTGGACCAAGCAGGTTGTGTGTTAGTGATTAGCAGACTGTACGTCAGTCCCTATACCAATGAAGGACTGCTGCAGTATAGGGCAGCGGTCAGCAGTAGTGCACGGCAACCCTATGTATTGTGGACCGATAGCGGTCCTTACAGAACAGCAGACTGTACTGCACTCAGGCCTATGTACCGTAGCACCCTATACCAAGTTACCAGTCCTTATAAGAACTTTTGTGGACCAAGCAGGTTGTGTGTTAGTGATTAGCAGACTGTACGTCAGTCCCTATACCAATGAAGGACTGCTGCAGTATAGGGCAGCGGTCAGCAGTAGTGCACGGCAACCCTATGTATTGTGGACCGATAGCGGTCCTTACAGAACAGCAGACTGTAACGCACTCAGGCCTATGTACCGTAGCACCCTATACCAAGTTACCAGTCCTTATAAGAACTTTTGTGGACCAAGCAGGTTGTGTGTTAGTGATTAGCAGACTGTACGTCAGTCCCTATACCAATGAAGGACTGCTGCAGTATAGGGCAGCGGTCAGCAGTAGTGCACGGCAACCCTATGTATTGTGGACCGATAGCGGTCCTTACAGAACAGCAGACTGTACTGCACTCAGGCCTATGTACCGTAGCACCCTATACCAAGTTACCAGTCCTTATAAGAACTTTTGTGGACCAAGCAGGTTGTGTGTTAGTGTTTAGCAGACTGTGCGTCAGTCCCTATACCGCTGAAGGACTGCTGCAGTATAGGGCAGCGGTCAGCAGTAGTGCACGGCAACCCTATGTATTGTGGACCGATAGCGGTCCTTACAGAACAGCAGACTGTAACGCACTCAGGCCTATGTACCGTAGCACCCTATACCAAGTTACCAGTCCTTATAAGAACTTTTGTGGACCAAGCAGGTTGTGTGTTAGTGATTAGCAGACTGTACGTCAGTCCCTATACCAATGAAGGACTGCTGCAGTATAGGGCAGCGGTCAGCAGTAGTGCACGGCAACCCTATGTATTGTGGACCGATAGCGGTCCTTACAGAACAGCAGACTGTAACGCACTCAGGCCTATGTACCGTAGCACCCTATACCAAGTTACCAGTCCTTATAAGAACTTTTGTGGACCAAGCAGGTTGTGTGTTAGTGATTAGCAGACTGTACGTCAGTCCCTATACCAATGAAGGACTGCTGCAGTATAGGGCAGCGGTCAGCAGTAGTGCACGGCAACCCTATGTATTGTGGACCGATAGCGGTCCTTACAGAACAGCAGACTGTACTGCACTCAGGCCTATGTACCGTAGCACCCTATACCAAGTTACCAGTCCTTATAAGAACTTTTGTGGACCAAGCAGGTTGTGTGTTAGTGTTTAGCAGACTGTGCGTCAGTCCCTATACCGCTGAAGGACTGCTGCAGTATAGGGCAGCGGTCAGCAGTAGTGCACGGCAACCCTATGTATTGTGGACCGATAGCGGTCCTTACAGAACAGCAGACTGTAACGCACTCAGGCCTATGTACCGTAGCACCCTATACCAAGTTACCAGTCCTTATAAGAACTTTTGTGGACCAAGCAGGTTGTGTGTTAGTGATTAGCAGACTGTACGTCAGTCCCTATACCAATGAAGGACTGCTGCAGTATAGGGCAGCGGTCAGCAGTAGTGCACGGCAACCCTATGTATTGTGGACCGATAGCGGTCCTTACAGAACAGCAGACTGTAACGCACTCAGGCCTATGTACCGTAGCACCCTATACCAAGTTACCAGTCCTTATAAGAACTTTTGTGGACCAAGCAGGTTGTGTGTTAGTGATTAGCAGACTGTACGTCAGTCCCTATACCAATGAAGGACTGCTGCAGTATAGGGCAGCGGTCAGCAGTAGTGCACGGCAACCCTATGTATTGTGGACCGATAGCGGTCCTTACAGAACAGCAGACTGTACTGCACTCAGGCCTATGTACCGTAGCACCCTATACCAAGTTACCAGTCCTTATAAGAACTTTTGTGGACCAAGCAGGTTGTGTGTTAGTGTTTAGCAGACTGTGCGTCAGTCCCTATACCGCTGAAGGACTGCTGCAGTATAGGGCAGCGGTCAGCAGTAGTGCACGGCAACCCTATGTATTGTGGACCGATAGCGGTCCTTACAGAACAGCAGACTGTAACGCACTCAGGCCTATGTACCGTAGCACCCTATACCAAGTTACCAGTCCTTATAAGAACTTTTGTGGACCAAGCAGGTTGTGTATTAGTGTTTAGCAGACTGTGCGTCAGTCCCTATACCGCTGAAGGACTGCTGCAGTATAGGGCAGCGGTCAGCAGTAGTGCACGGCAACCCTATGTATTGTGGACCGATAGCGGTCCTTACAGAACAGCAGACTGTACTGCACTCAGGCCTATGTACCGTAGCACCCTATACCAAGTTACCAGTCCTTATAAGAACTTTTGTGGACCAAGCAGGTTGTGTGTTAGTGATTAGCAGACTGTACGTCAGTCCCTATACCAATGAAGGACTGCTGCAGTATAGGGCAGCGGTCAGCAGTAGTGCACGGCAACCCTATGTATTGTGGACCGATAGCGGTCCTTACAGAACAGCAGACTGTAACGCACTCAGGCCTATGTACCGTAGCACCCTATACCAAGTTACCAGTCCTTATAAGAACTTTTGTGGACCAAGCAGGTTGTGTATTAGTGTTTAGCAGACTGTGCGTCAGTCCCTATACCGCTGAAGGACTGCTGCAGTATAGGGCAGCGGTCAGCAGTAGTGCACGGCAACCCTATCTATTGTGGACCGATAGCGGTCCTTACAGAACAGCAGACTGTACCGCACCCAAGCCTATGTACCGTAGCACCCTAGACAGACCAAGTTACCAGTCCTGATAAAGAGCTTTGTGGAACAAGTGAGTTGTGAATGATTAGCAGACTGCAGCAGAAGGGCAGCAGTCAAGTATAATATTCTTTCTATATTTGGAAGAAAGAATATTATACGTGTACAAGCCTATTACCGTACCACTGATACCAGTCCTGAAAAGAACCTTTGTGGAACTAATAGTAACAGCAAGTCTTTAAAATTATCCTCACTGCCTGACACACTGCTTCCTGCCTGTCCCTATACAAATTGGCAAAAAAGAGTAGGCTGGAACGATTAGCTGGAACAGCTCTTTTGTGGACCTGATAGTAACAGCTAATGATGATGATGATGATGATGATGAAGAAAGACTAATCTGGCTGAGCTGTCCCTAAAATAGCAGCATACAGCGCTCTGTCCCTTTATCTAAACTGACAAAAGAAACTCAGGCTGCTGACCTAACACCTATACCAGTCCTGAAAAGAACTTTTGTGTACCAAATAGCTAGCGTTTTCTCTGTCCCTACTCCACACAGGATCCTTTCCCTACAGTGACAGAAGAAAGAATGTAAAATGGCCACCGGATCGGGTGTATTTATAGGTTAGGGGGAATGTCCAAGTGTCCATGAGCTGTCATGTCTCAATTGGTTGTCCTGTAACACATGATAAACGTGTCACGAAAGGTTAAAGTTCTTGTATACATTAAACACGTAAGTCCGCCGGGGCGAACGACGGAAAAAGGCGTTCGAACCCGCGGACGGCGAAAGTCGGAAATTCGCCGCGAAACGACCGCCGGGCGAACCGTTCGGCCATCACTACTCCAGAGTCCTAATGCTGGATGCCTATCCCAACGTGTCAAAGAGATGAGTGTAAATGGAGCACTCAACACTTGTGCATTGCTTCCTTTTGCTTTATTTGTCATGTGTGATTTAGCAGACTGGGATGGATGACAGCTGAATGCCAGCCAACATTGGTTGTAGGAAACTGGCAATTTAACCCATTATATCCTTAATGTATACAGTTTCCAAAAACAAATGTCTGTAATCTGAAAAAAAAACATGTTTTTGCAGTTATTTAATAAAGATAATGGCTTTAACAAATCAATTATATATTTAACATACCAAAAACAAGCAAGTAAATAAGAGAAGCAATTTTCTTAAAATTTACTTTCACCAACAATTTGTCACAATCCGTTTGCCACAATAGCTCATGAAGATGTTAGTCTGGTATTTTTCAAATCAATTCCATGGGGCTAGATTAGTCAGTTTTCTTTAGAAACAGTTGTTGACAGCTTATTTTTTATATAGCCAAACAGTACACAGTGAAAGAATAAAATTGCCAGTCAAATATACATCACCACCAAGATATATATTATATGCACAACATTATTAATCAAAAATATAACATATAAAAATGCCTTTTTTAGGTTGTAGAATTAGCAGCATTCTTTCAAGGAATCTTAATAAACTCTGCTACCCAGGTGACGTACACCCCCCCCCCCCCCATGTTATAGAGGTGAGGGGACAGAAAGGCGCTCTGTAGTTCCGTCTCAGGGTAACAACCCTCACCCTCTCATCCTCCATAGATACAGTGAGAGTTGTCACCCTAGGACAGGAAAGAAAATAATAAAGGGGAAAAGAAGAAAAAAGAAAACCAATTGTAGCCCTATTGGCCCTAATGTGTTGCAGCAGAACCTCTTCTTCTGGCCACAGGTCATTGCTTCTTTCTTGCTGGTGATGGATAGTCCAGGGCAAGACAGGAACAAAGGAGGACACTGATTGCCTGCAAAACCTTTACCCACTGGATCTTGCTGGGAGGAGAGCCAAATGAAAACCTGAGAGAGGAAAGCCAGAAGGAGGCCTGAAAGAAATCAACTGGTGAGATGGAGCATCAGAAGTGCTTCTGTTGTGCTGCCCAAGAGACTGCTGTGTGTGTCAAGCTGTATGGAGGACTGAGTTGCAGGGAGCTACTGTGGTGGAGCCACAAAGAACGGTGTCTAGAGTTGCAGAGTATCACATCCAGAGCTTCTGAGAGTGAGACTGCTAACTCCAGAAAGAGACTGACTACAGAGAACTATGTGGTAGAGAAATATAGGACAAAGTAAGGAACAGGAAGAGTTTTTCTCATATAAACCAAAAATGTCCCTAGTTACCTTCAGAGTTTAGTTTTGTCTTTATCCGGACCAATGGTTTCCAAACTGTGGGCTGCAACCCTTTGCTTGCCTTTATCCGGTCCTTGGGGCACTATTTTCCCACATATATGAGACACTATTCTGCTAACTGACTTCAACATTGGTGCACCATTTCTCCCTCTGGCACCAAAAATGGGACACTATTCCTCCCAATGATACCAACAATGGGGCACTATTCCTCCCAATGATAACATTGATGGGGCACTATTCCTCCACCTTATACCAAATGTTTACTGCCACTTTTGCCAGGAAAATTTCCACTGCTGCTGGCCTCAGTCTGGCACCCCTTAAGTCTGAAGGACAATAAACTGGTCCTTTGTTTAGAAAGACTATACTAAAACTGCGGCAACTGGTGTGAGATTTCATATGACTAACATGCCGTTTGTCACTAGTTTACAGCTTAAATACACGTGAGAGTATTCAACAATTACATTAATTTATTATGCATTTGTCTACTTTTATATCTTTTTTATGCAAACCATGTGAGATGCCAAATCAGGGAAATCATATGCTAAATGAATTATAAAAAGACACATTACATTTTTTTTTCTGTTAGATGTTCTCCTAATTTTTTTTTATAAATCTTAACAACCACACCCTCCATGAACAGATGGCTCTGTATCATGCCAAAAGTGGAATGATATCATCATCAGTTTGTTGGACTATAACATAGCTAGTTAGTGATTAAGAGAAATATATTGTAAAAATACATTAATGCTTTGTGTCTGTAAAACAATTATTCCATTTCAAACTAGATACGTATGTATGTTTACAGTGATTTCATGAGATAAACTATGTATTAAAGCTAGGTTTACACTGCTGTGATATGATTTTGATCTTTCAGTGACATTATGTAATGCTACTTGGATGTAACTTTGATAAGGTTTGTATATTCTTTGGGGCCAAGATCACACTCGAATTGCACCAAAGTAGTACAGGAACCTTTTTTTAAAATCGTTCCATGCTGAGTTGCATAGAAGTGAATGGACACCGTTGAAAGCAATGTAACGTCCCTTGTCATGCAATTCTGTGCGTCTCAAGTCACATCTGAAATCGCACTAGTGTGAACTAGGCCTAAAGCTTTACCACATATTCACATCTCTGGAGAATTACTTGTGCATCACTGCATGGACATTTTTGTTGTGGTTGTTCTATAAATGTAGTCACTAGCCAGACATACATGTTTATGGGATAGCAGGCTGACAAAAATGCCTTTGGACAGTCAGCTTGTGCCTGACTGTCCTTCATCGTCTATGACTTCCATTATTCCAATGTTGTTTCCAGTCCACAATGGGAATGCAAACAACATTAAACAGTTAAAGGAGTTGTAAAGGCAGAAGATTTATTTTTATCTCAATGCATTCTATGCATTAACCACTTGCCTACTGGACACTTAAACCCCCCTCGTGACCAGATACATTTTCAGCTTTCAGTGCTCTCACAGTTTGAATAACAATTACTCAGTCATGTAATACTGTACCCAAATGATTTTTTGTCCTTTTTTTCATACAAATAGAGCTTTCTTCTGGTGGTATTTGATGAACTCTGGGTTTTTTATTTTTTGAGCTATAAATAAGACCGAAAAATTTTGAAAAAAAAAAAATTTTTTCTTTGTTTCTCTGATAGAATTTTGCAAATTATTAATTTTTCTTCATATATTTTGGCCACAATTTATACTGCTATTTATACTAGTAAAGTAACCCAAATTAGTGGATGTTATTTGGTCTGTGTGAAAGTTATAGAGTCTACAAGCTGTGCTGAAAATCATAAAAAATTGATCATACTTGATGTACTGGCAGCCTATCTAATTTTTTGTGACCCGAACAAGCCAGTAAAGTACAAATACCCCCCATATGACCCCTTTTTTGAAAGTAGACATTCCAAGGTATTTAGTAAGATGCATGGTGAGGTTTTTGATGTTGTAATTTTTCCCACAATTCTTTGCAAAATTAGGATTTTTTTTCCCCACAAAATTGTTTCTCTCAGATGGCATGTGTATACCACAAATGACGCCCCAAAATACATTCTGCTACTCCTCCTGAGTATTACAATACTACATGTGTGGGACTTTTTCACAGCCTAGCCACATAGAGAGGCCAAACAGGGAGTACCATCAGGTGTTCTCGGAGCATAAATTACACATCTAACTTGTTGACTACCTATTACACTTTTGAAGGCCCTGGAGCACCAGAACAATGACATGTGACACTGATGGGGCACTGATACGTGGCACTGATGGCAAGTGACACTGATGTGGCACTGATGACAAATGGCACCAATATGTGGTACTAATGACATGTGACACTGATGTGGCACTGATGACAGATGACACTAATACGTGGCACTGAAGACATATGGCACCAATACGTGGCACTGATGACAGATAGTACTAATACGTGGCACTGATGACAGATAGCACTAATACGTGGCACTGATGAGATGTGACACTGATGTGGCACTGATGACAGATGGCACTGATACGTGGCACCAATGACACATGACACTGATAACAGATGGCATGTGACACTGACAGGTGGCACTGGGGGCAGATGGCACTGGGGGCAGATGGCACCGGGGACTGATGGCACTGATAGGTGGCACTGGGGACAGATGGCACTGTGGGCATGTGTGTTTGTGTTCACACAGTCACGGCTCATTCTGCAGCCGGAGGTCGCGCTCCCTCCTCACACACGGTCTCTGTGTGAGGAGGGAGAGCCGACGATGAGCGATGATCTCATATGTTTACATATGAGATCATCTCTCATTGGACACTCCGATCGAGTACTAAATGGCTGCTGTGATTGGCCATTTAGCACGATCTGTGATTGGCTGTGTCCGAGAGACAACGGCCAACACAGAGTTCCCCCAATGCATGCCTGAGGCGGCGTGCAGGGGTGAGGTAAACAGAAGGACATCCAGGGACGCCCTCCTGGCAATTGAGTGCCACGCTGTAGCCGTCTTTCGGCTATAGCACGGGCGCCAGGTGGTTAAGATAAAAAACCTTCCACGTGTAGCAGCCTCTCCAGCAATGTCCACGATCCCCTCAGCCATCCAGTACACTCCTCCTGATTGGCTGAAACAGAGCAGTGATGCTATCGGCTCCCGCAGCTGTCACTCAAAGTCAATCAGCCAATTGGGGGAGAGAGGGGATGAGGCCAGGTCAGGGCTCCATGTCTGAATGGATACACTGAGCTCTGACTCAGTTTGGGTGACCCTTGTTGCAAGCTGCTGGCTGAGGGGCACTCAAAGGAGGGAGGGGCCAGAAGCAGCAAAGAGGGACCCGAGAAGAGGAGTATCCAGGCTGCTTTGTTCAAAAACCAACTGCACAGATGAGGTAAGTATAACATGTTTGTTATTTAAAAAGAACAAATAAAAAAAACAAGACTTTACAATCACTTTAAAGGATGTGTTTATTTGTCCTTTTTACAGTACAGTGTAGTACAATTTAACAGATTTGAATTGTACGTTACAAAGGTAGCGCATGAATTCAGTTGCTGCATGTTTATTAAATTCTCTTTGGCTTGAAGGCCAAATCGCTCAACGGAATAACAAGAACCAACTTTAGAGCTGTGTCTGATAATAAGATGTGAGTATGATACAGGAAAACAGAAACAAGCAAGAGACAAAAATGAATTACCAATAGTGTATCCAGGTAATCTCTCTATTTAAATAAGGTCTGTCCTACCCAAGCTTTTCTTTTTACAATGATTGATTTGTTTTAAGGGATAAGCCAATCTTTTTGTGTGTGCATTATTCATAAAATACGTTTGATAAAATTCAAAATACAATATCTTATCACAATTCTGAGGCCATCTTCCAAAGGTTGTCCTGAATAGGTGCCAGTGCCCTGATAGAAAGTAGCTGCTGCTACTGCACAGGTGGGTGGATCTTTGATAAAGGTAAACTAGGACATTATTTAGTGGGTTGCTCTGTCAGTGTAATCTAAGCACCACCATACAATTGGGCCTCCAACTTCAAATTGATAATGTTGTATTGTATAATATATTGCAATATATAGGGTTATATTTAGGATGTTCTTATTTACAATGTATTAAAGCAGTATTAAACCCAAACACAAAAAATTGCATTTTTGGTAATGTAAATATTGCAGCTTACATAGTTACATAGTCAGTCTGTTTGGAAAAAGACACAATCCCATCCAGTTCAACCCACATTAGATTTGGTGGCTGCATCAGTTTCATTTTCCTACGCTTTTTCCCCTCTGTTTTCACCTGGTGATCTGGCCAATAACATACCTCCTGTATTAACCTCCCTGGTGGTATGATTATTTCAGATTTTAGGTGCTGAAAGCGGTACCATTATTTTGCATGGAAGTTTGGCGTTTTATATTGTAGGCCTGTAATACTTATGAATAACTCACTTAAATCTGTCCAGTAGACATCTCGGGTATGATAAAGTTTGAAACACAAAATCATAAATTATAATATAATAAATAACTATAAATAATAATATAATAATAGTAATACTTTTTATTCAATACATTTTGGTAAATTAATATAATCAAAAACACTGACTTTTTTTGGCCAAACAAGGGTGCAATATTAGTAGTCAGTAAACGTTCCGGGTATGGAAAATGTTAAAACATGGTATAGCACAAAGTTCGACGTCACAGTCAGGACAGTAGAACCTGGTTTCTTTTCTGATTGTCCTTCCAGTGTCGTCACACTTAGAGCAGCAAACCACACACATCCTTGGGGCTGCTGCCTTCTTTTCCGTTGGTGGAATGTGGTTCATAAAGTGACGACCAGTCAGGTGTTCCAGGTTTACAACGCCAGCAGCACGAAGTCCAGATCTATTTACAGTGATTGGTGTTTGGTGCTTGAGAAATATAAGTTCGGCAACTTTCCAAACAAAGTCCGCATGAACCACAGGCTTGTCACTCTTTTTTTTTTTAGAAGAATGAAAGAATTCCACAGGCACTGTTCAAGAAGATGCCTGAAGATTTTTTTTTAATTTTTTTGTTGCTTTCTCATGGCTGGATAAAAAGTCACGGCCTGGTCAGCTCTGTCAACACTTCCCATGGTGTGTTTGTAGTCCATCACGACTTGTGGTTTCATTATGTCTTTTCCACCTTTTGTGTGTACCATGACAGTAGAGGTGATAATAATGGGTATGAATGTTTCTCTTACCAATCTAAAAAATAAATCTAGAAATAAATATAGATAAAATAAAATGATCCTCTGGAGGTACTACAAAGAAAATATCTCCACAAGGATTATAAGTGTCTGAGGCTTAATATCTCATGGATAATAGATACAGAAATCAAATTTTAATGGCCTCCACCAATCGATGAGCAATCCCCCTCTTCCCCTTCAATCACACAATTGTGAGGAAGCAGGGATAAAACAACAACACACACTACTATAGCCCTCCAAGTCACTATATATAAACTCTACAAATTAGGGATGGCCTTGCAGTTCGTCCGGCGGTCGGTTTGTGGCGAATTTTGTGTGTTCGCGATTCACCAAACCGGCGGACTTCTGGCGCTGTTCGCGCAGCGGACATATGCGTTTACATTGTGAAAGAACTTTGACCCATGATGACACATCCATCATGGGATACAGGACAACCAATTGAGACATTTCAGCTCATGGACAATTGGACATTCCCCCTACCTTATAAATAGACCTGATTTGGCGGCCATTTTACATTCTGTCTTTTGTCAGTGTAGGGAGAGGTTGCTGTGTGGAGCAGGGACAGACTGTAGTGACACAAATCACTAGCTATTAGGTCCACAAAAGTCCTTTTAAGGACTGGTATAGGTGTACAGTATATAGGGTTCTGGTGTACTGCTGCTGACTGCTGTGCTGCTGATTGCTGAGTGCACTGCTGACCGATTCTGCAGCTGTCTTTTGTCAGTGTAGGGAGAGAACGCTGTGTGGAGCAGGGACAGTCAGTTTAATCACTAGCTATTACTATTAGGTCCACAAAGGTCCTTTTAAGGACTGGTATAGGTGTACAGTATATAGGGTTGTACACGTATAATATGCTTTCTTTAAAATATAGAAAGCCTATTATACTTGACTGCTGACCGATTCTGCAGCTGTCTTTTATCAGTGTAGGGACTGAGGGACAGTCTGCAAATCACTAGCTACTAGGTCCACAAAAGTCCTTTTAAGGACTGGACTAATTGGTGTGCAGTATATACGGGTGTAATACACGTATAAAATACCTGCACATATAGAAAGCATAGTATAGTGCATTTCCACTGTGCAGCATTGTGACTGCTGAGCGGTTCTGCAGCGATACTACAAAGAGTGACAAACGCAATTAAAAAAAAAGTATTATAACTGGTGTGATAGGCCAGTGGCCCCCAAAAACGACAGATTGAAGCGGGGTGTTATATACCTTCTTCCACATACATACTGCACTTCTCAAGAGACTTTTGTCACAGGGTCATTTAAAAAATGACAGGCAGAGGAAGAGGCAGGCCCTTCCACAGGGGTGGTAGGGGTAGGGTAGGAGCAACAGACTTGAGCCAAAGTGGCAAATTGCAGAAGGTGCGTGCGATTACGTCAAAGGACGCACCAGACTTGGTTGAGTGGCTCACTCAGCCTTACTCTTCTGCACCCTCCTCATCCTCTCGATCTGCACCCTCTTCACTCTCTGCTGTGTGCACCCCCAAAGACACTACCACCAACACCACCACCACCATATACCTTCCGCTTGAGTCACAGGAATTATTTTCCGATCCATCACAAGACATTTCCGATGCGCAGCCATTTTTGGCATTGGATCAGGAAGAGGATGTAACAACAACCACCACTCAGCAGTCTGACGACAGTACCCAGATCAGCCCAAGGAGGAGGTTGATCACCGCTGTTGTTGCCTACTCTGAGATCTCTAATTATAGTGGTGGGGAAGATGACGTCAATGATGACGTGTCTAGGAGGGGAGGAGGAGGGGAGGAGGAGGAGGGGAGTTCAGAGGGAGATATGGACCAGCAGATAGGGAGGAGAACCAGATGGAACTTAGATTGCACAGGAGGGACAAAGCAGCCTGCTAATGTATCAGGAGCGAGGCATCAACCATGTACGGTCACATCTGGCGCTCCCAGGACGCCGGCACATGGCTCCGCAGTGTGGGCTTTTTTTAACGTATCCACTGCTGACAATAGTGTTGCCATCTGCAATCTTTGCAGTCAACGCATAAGTCGCGGTAAGCCCAACACTCACCTAGGGATGACCGCCTTAAGAAGGCACATGAGCTGCCATCACTGAGCCCAGTGGGAGCAATGGAACCCACAAAGCCACACTCCAGGCTCTCACCGTCCAGCCTCGTCTTCTACTTCTCCTTCTCCTCTCTCCTCACAATTGTCCTCCACTCCACCTTCCATCATGCCGTCCTCACGTTTTTCTGGAAAAAGGCAGGCTTCCGTGGGCCAAATGTTTGAGCGTAAAAAATGATGACGCCGGATAACCTTCTAGCCCAACGGTTGACGGCTGGCTTGTCAAACCTGATAGCCCGCCAACTACTGCCATATAAACTGGTGGACTCGGAGGCCTTTAGAAAATTTGTGGCCATTGGAACACCACAATGGAAGGTCCCAGAAAGGAAGTATTTCACACAGTGTCGGTGCCAAGATACATCTGACCACAGACACATGGTCTAGCAAACACGGGCAGGGAAGGTATATAACTTTTACTGCCCACTGGGTGAACCTTCTGACGGCCGTCAAGCATGTAACCCGTGGCACCCGTGTACATTTGGTTTTACCACCACGGATTGCATGCAGGCCTGCCTCTTCTTCTCCTCCTCCTGACCCATCCTCCTCCCTCTCCTCCTCGGCTGACTCCTCCTTTTCCGACGCTAGCGTCTCTTCCGCTGCGCCGCCCAAGCTCCCCAGAACCTATTGGACATGCCAGGTGAGACGTTGCCATGCTGTGCTGAGTCTGTTGTGCCTGGAAGCCAAGAGCCACACTGGCCCGGCACTCCTTTCAGCTTTGCGTTCACGGGCAGACCAGTGGCTAACACCGCTCAATTTGACAGTTGGTAAAGTGGTGTGTGACAACGGTGCCAATCTGCTTAGCACATTGAAACAGGGCAAAATTACACACATGCCATGCATGGCACACATCTTAAACTTGGTCATGCAGCGATTCGTTGTCCAATACCCTGGGGTCCAGGACATCTTGCGGCAGGCAAGGAAAATCTCGGCCCATTTCAGAAAAACTTACACGGCCATGGCTCGCTTTGCTGACATTCACCGGCGACACAATGTGCCGGTCAGACGTGTTATTTGCGATTGCCCGACGTGATGGAACTCAACCTTCTATATGCTTGATAGGCTGCTCCAGCAGAAACGTGCAGTTAACGACTACCTGTACGAACTCTGCAGCAGAACAGGTTCTGGGGAGCTTGGTTTTTTTCACCGCGCCAGTGGCTGCTCATGCATGCAGACACGACACATGCAGACTTCTGCGGCCATTTGATGAGATCACCAAACTGGTCAGTCGCAGCCATGGCACCATCAGTGACATTATACCTTATGCCTTCTTTATGGAGTGTGCATTGCGTCGTGTCATTGATCAAGCCATGGAGGAGCAGGAGCAGGAAGATGAGGAATTTGCAATGCTGGATGAATTCCCAGGGGGGGCTACTCTATCTGAGACAAGTCAACAACAGGAGTCTGAAGAGGAGTCAGAGGAGGATGGTGCCGGGGCGGATGAGGAGGAGCAAGAAGAGCATGCTTTAAAACTTTCTGGGATCCATGTTGTTGTGCGTGGATGGGGAGAGGAGAACGAGGAGGACGACATTATCCTGGATGATGAGCAGGAGCCAGGCCACCACACCGCTTCCAGTTTAGTGCAAATGGGGGCCTTCATGCTCCAGTGTTTTAACATGGACCCCCGTATAAAAAGCATAAGGGTCAAGGACCAGTACTGGGTGGCCACGTACTTAGACCCCCGGTACAAACACAAAATGGTAGACATGTTACCACCGTCACAGAGGGCTGTCAGAATGGAGCACTTCCAGGCCTTGCTTCAAGAAATGCTGCATTCTGCTTTTGCGTGCACTGGCAGAGGAAGAATTCCCACTCCCAGCTAAAGAGTTATGGGTACCAATCCAACAGCGCCTGCAAGAAGAGGGCGGTTTGAAGATGTGTTGGTGACTTCTGATATGAGGTCATTCTTTCAGCCGACCCATCGACAGGCCTCATCCGAATCCAGCATCAGGGAACGCCTAGACCGACAGGTGTCTGACTACATCGGGTTAACGGCCAATGTGGACACTCTGAGGAGTGATGAACACCTGGACTACGGGGTGGGCAGGCTTGACCTCTGGCCAGAGCTTGCCCAATTTGCAATGGAACTGTTGGCTTGCCCCTTGTCCAGTGTCCTATTAAAAAAGACGTTCAGCGCAGCAGGGGGGATCGTGACTGATAAACTTCTTTAAATCTAATACTACACTATGGAGTGCCTTCATTCTTTCCCATAAACCGCCTGCCATTCCCGGGCTGAGATTGACTGTGTGACCTGAAGGTTATTACAGCGGAAGAGACAGGAATCATTGCAAAGGTAACACAAAGGGACGTGGATTCAAACAGCCAGGAGCCAATGGTATTAAGGCTGATACTTGCTTTATATAAGGTGAGAATTTGGGGGAAACACTCTGCATGATTGCTGCAGATTGGTTCGCACAAGAGCACGGAAGTTATTTGTGGAATTCCGAATAATATTGAAGAGCATTATCACAATTTAAATTGTACGATTTGAATTGCACTGTGTATGGGACTTAATCGCACAAGTTATCAATATAGCTTTTTGCACGATGATTTGTATTCATTAGAACTTTGTTATTTATTATTGCATTATTGCACTTCATGCATGGTGCACATTTTTTGCTAATCTTGCACAATTTTTTGCTGTTTTTAATGTAATTGCACAAATCTATATTTTGTCACAATTTTATTCATTTTAATTTTTATTCTTTATCCATTCAATTTAAGAACATTATTAGTGAGCCAGCTATTTGCTGATTTTGCACTTTCTCTTTTTTTTGCACATGTGTTTTTTTCTGCACATCTACACTGGATGATTATTGATTTTAGTTATTTATATTTTTTAAATTGATGACAGTTTTGCACATCTATTGATTTATCTATTTACATTTTTTTATGGTATATTATTTCTTATTATTTATTCATTTTCAAGATTATTAATGAGGATCATCTCTATGAGAACACTATATTTATTTTTAGAGTTTATATACAGTGATCATTGAGGATTTATTGATTATTGAGGAATATTCTTTATGAGATCACTATTGAGTTAATTTAGTTATTTGGAGAGCTTATCTATAGTGACTTGGAGGCCTTTAGTAGTGTGTGTTGTTGTTTTATCCCTGCTTCCTCACTAGTGTTTAATTGAAGGGGAAGAGGGGGATTGCTCATCGATTGGTGGAGGCCGTTACAATCTGATTTCTGTATCTATTATCCATGAGATATTAAGCCTCAGATGCTTATAATCCTTGTGGAGATATTTTCTTTGTAGTACCTCAAGAGGATCATTGTATTTTAGCTATATTTATTTCTAGATTTATTTTTTAGATTGGTAAGCACCACATTCATACCTATTATTATCAGTTTGTTATTTGGTTTCAGAACATCCTGATGTTGGCAGCTGCCTGTTGATCTTTCTCCTGTTGGTTTATGCATTGATCTCCCCTTATTTACATGACAGTAGAGGTGTTGTGAATAGTACTCATTAGGCACACATCTTTTTTGTCGTGCCATTTCAGTGCCATCATTTTGCCTTTCTGCCAGGCAACTATTTCTCCTGCCTTTTTATTGCCAAAGGTTGGTGGCATGCCATGCCGGTTAGCTTTAATGGTCTCATATGCATCCGTCTTGTGCTGTAGAAGGAACTCTGAGTTCTGGAGAAGTGTAAAAATGGTCTGTGGTTACACAGTAGTCCTGATTCAGCAATGGTTCAATAAAAGTAAGAACGGAAGCGGTTACTATTCCATAATTACTGAATCTTTAGTTGAACTTGGTTCCTTTCCTTGTATAAAAGGCTGAATTCCATATGTAACCAGTGCTGGATTCAGAGAGCATGAATGATTTTATGCCAAATCGTGCTCTCTTAGACATGATATACTGTATCCAGCTGAATCTTCCTTTGTAGGCCATTAGACTTTTGCCGCTACTGTTGTCTCTATCTGGCACATAGGTCTGCTGGAAATTTTTCTGAATAATTTGATATACCTCCCAAATCTTTTTCAATTTTGCTGTTGGATGAAAAGTCTCATCAAAATTTTCATTATTTTGAAAGTGCAAATATTTCATTATAAGAGAAAATTTGTATACCGACATGACGGTGCCAAAAAAAAGGAGTAGCTAGTAATTTGTTGGTTGTCCAATACCACTTCTGCAGGGGTTTCCCCCACCACTCCCTGAAGAAATATGAGGCCCAGAAACTTCCAGATGTCCTCTTTGGTCACTGGTTCCCACTTTCTGCTCCTTGAGGCGTAACAGCTTGTTGTTCTTGGTACCAATTTGTCTCTGTAACAATTTTTTCTATAACCTCGTCGGTCAAAAAGACTTGGAGGTATGCCAATAGGTTGTCATCTTCCACATCCACTTTGATACCAGGTGCTTCAGTAAATGGGAATCTTGGGGGTGCTGCGTGCTCCATACCACAGTCAATCGAGCATCAAGTCCGCACATCACTGGGCACAGTCGCAGGATCATCGCTGAAATTTCTTTCCGTGCCTGATGACAAACATCCCCATGAATCGCTATCACTCAATTCTGCAAGCGATTCTGTATCGCTGTCACTGTTTTTCAGCAGGTCATATGCCGCTTTTGAGGTAGAGGCGCGCTTTTTTGATGCCATGGTCACTCTACAGCTTCCAGACAGAAAGTGCAGTAAAACTGCAGGCAAGGGCACTGGATAAAGCACTTGGGGCAAACTAAGGTCAATTTTATTTTATTTAGTAATGTAATCCAATAGGATTACAATGCATCAGTGTGTTTGTGTTTTATACTGTTTGAATTTGCCGCCAGTTCCACCTCCCTGCGTCGCAGGGAACGTAAACCAGGGCACACAGTGCATCGGGCGGAAGATGCGGAAGATCCGGCCGTTGTACACAGTGGGGGTACATTGCGGGATCCCGGGGACAATGTAAGTAACCTCTTCCAGGATCCAGCGATGCAATCCCGAATGTAACTCAGGGTTACCGCTAATGATACTGAAATCTTACCCCGAGCCACACTCAGAGATTACCGCCAGGGGGGTTAAATTGCACTCACTCTGGATGAAGGAGCACAGGGGGCACAACAGACAGCAGCATTGTCAATCTGAGTGGAGGAAAGTGTTTGATGCTCTAGCAGATTTAAATACACTAACACATTGAAGCCAAGCTCCAGCTAATACTTTATAAGCAGTTACAGCAAACAGTTTTTTTCCTTTAAGGGTAAAAGCTTTACATAAATAAATAAAAGCTAACCATTGTAAGCACCTCTGTTAGCGTTTAATGGTTTGTGTCATCCCTTTAACTAACACATTCTGCTGAAGAGCTTGTTCTTTTGAAAAATAACAGACTTACGACTGGATCACCAGATGAAAATAGATATAAGGACACCTAAAACAGAAAATGAATGCAGCCATCACATCTAAGAACTAGTAAATGGTGCATCCAGTCACTGTGCCTGTCCCCTCCCCTCCTCCTGTCCAATCAAACAGCTCTTTATAGTATGTGAACGGCCACTTTATTAGGTATACCTGTTCAATTGCTTGGTAACACAAATTGCTAATCAGCCAATCACATGGCAGCAACTCAAAATGTAGGTATCTAGACCTGGTGAAGATGACTTACTGAAATTTAAACCGAGCATCAGAATGAGAAAGAAAGGGGATTTAAGTGACTTTGAAAATGGCATGTTTGTTGGTGCCAGACAGACTGGTCTGCTGATTAAGATTTTCATCCACAACCATCTAGGGTTTACAGAGAATAGTTTGAAAATGAGAAGATATCCAGTGAGTGGCAGTTGTATGGACAAAATATGCTTTGTTGATGTCAGAGGTCAGAGGAGATTGGGCAGACTGTTTCAAGATGATAGAAAGGCAGTAACTCAAATAACCACTCCTTACAGCCAAAGTTTGCAGAATACCATCTCTGAAGGCACGTCACATGAAACACTTTGGGCCCCCTAGCACCAATTGAGCAACATTTAAACACCACAGCCCACCTGAGTATTGTTGCTGACAATGACCATCTTCTGATGGCTACTTCCAGCAGGATAATGCACCATGTTACAAAGCTCAAATAATCTCACCACTGGTTTCTTGAACATGACAATGAGCTCACTGCACTCCAATGGCCTCCACAGTCAGCAGATCTCAATACAATAGAGCACCTTTGGGATGTGGTAGAAAGGGAGATTTGCATCATGGCTGTGCAGCCATGGAGGTCCAATCCAGTACTAGCAAGGTGTACCTAATAAAGTGGCCAGTGAGTGTATATTGTTTTGCATTTAGCAAAAATCAGGGAAGACAGTGCCGCACTCACTCCAGCTTTTTGGCACCTATCACACTCAACAGCCAGTTCAGGCACACCTTCTCCCATCCTGTAAAATGTCAGACAATTGTGGGATTTAATATAAATAAAATAGTACAGGTAGTTACAGAAAATACAGTTTAAACACAAAATAATTTGAAATAAAAGTCAGCATTTTTCACAAAATCTATAGGTATTTATGGGGCCTGAATAACGCCTGTTTATGTTTATTGAGTTCAATGTTCTTTACACGACCAAAGCAATAAAGACCATATGAACAAAAGTACTTCAGCAATAAAACCAGGCAAATATAGACTTTATTCAATTTTTCCTGAACAGCAAATCACTTGATACATTTTAATGTTCCCTATAAATTTTGCCTCCTATTTGCTGATTTGCTAGTTTCCCTTTGCTCATTGCTGGGAGCTTCAGCTGTAGATTTTTACAAAATTAATCTAAAATGAAGAAGGTTTGAGCATTTCCCAAACAAGATTTACTGGATTTGGCTGTGAGCAGAGCTAGCCGTGATTAAAATGGAGGAGGGTCATTTATCACTTTGCCAGACTGAATTAGAGATTTTCCACATTTAAAAGGAGCAGGCATATAGTGGGATTCATTCCTCCTGGGAGTCTTAGGTCATTACTTGGCTTACACTGTATGTAGCACAGGTTTTATAATAATTTTCGGATAGAAATCCAATGCTTCTTATGACTGTGTTACTGCTTCCAGTGTGTGCCTTAGAGAAGAACATTTTTGAGAACTGTGAATCCAAGTACTGATTTTTTTTGCTCTGGGGAAAAGATTGACCCCTTTTATAAGCTTATTACAATATTCTCCTAGGAGGATGTTATACTCCAGGCATTGCTTGCTTTGCTCTTTTTATCTGCTCTGGAGGTGTCAATACAGTTTTCTTATGCTTGAAACAGCTAGGTTCAGTGCCCTAGCAGTCCTAGAAATGCTTTTAAGTGCAACAATAGGTTTTTCCTTCATATGTAATATTTTAGTGATAATATCTGGAATTTGTTAAAGGAAAAAATGTATACACCGTTTGAAGTGTATGTTTCTAACTGAGCTAATATGAGAATTCTATTGACAAACACAACAAGATAGGATAGGAAGCCAAACATCAATGGGCATGGCTAGCAGGATAAAGTCACAGGTTCTCACCTTCTCTTTTCCCCATTATTATTATTATACAGGATTTATATCGTGCCAACAGTTTATGCAAGGCTTTACAATGTAAAAGGGAGACAATACAGTTACAATACAATAAAATACAAAAGGGTTAAGAGGGCAAGCGGTACAAAAAGTTGTAACCACTGGTGGCTGGTGCTCAAAATTTGGTGGTGGGGGGGGGGGGGGATACTGAACCCCCTCCCCATCAATTGCAACCTCACTGTGCCCATCAAATGCAGCCATTGTGCCAGTAAAATTCAGCCATTGTGCCCATCAAACTCAGCCACTGTGCCCATCAAATGCAGCCACTTGTGCCCATCATATGCAGCCATTGTGCCCATCAAATGCAGCCACTTGTGCCTATCATATGCAGCCACTTGTGCCCGTCAAAAACAGCCACTTGCGCCTCTCAAATGCAGCCACTTGCACCTGCCAAATGCAGCCACCTGTGCCCATCATATGCAGCCACTTGTGCCCATCAAATGCAGCCACTTTTGCTCGTCAAATGCAGCCACTTGTGCCCAGTATATGCAGCCAATTGTGCCCATCATATGCAGCCACTGTGCCCACCGACCCCCCCACTCACAGGGCTCATGGCCCTGGTAGAACCCCAAAAAGCATGCGTGGCTCTGACAGAGGGGACTTACCACAGCAGCTCCTCTCCAACGCACCAGAGTGGCGGCGACTTCCGCCCCAGCGTGTCTCCTCCGTTCCTCTTCCTAAGCGACAGGCATCCAATAGGGTTGCCTGGCGCTTTTGCAAATCAGGAAACAGACCTGATGCCCTGCCCCCTGATTGATGGGGAGGAAGATTAGTGTGAATATTAATTCGCTATCGTCACACAATTGGGTAGGATTGATGCGCACTCTCTGAGCCCTGAGCCCACCCTATTTTGAAGCCTATTAGAGCCTCTAGCTCTAATCAGGTGCTTCAAAAAGTACCACTCCCTCCCACCCCACCATAGGAATCCATGCAACTAGCGTCCTGAAAGGGGTTCTGGAAGGGAAGGTGGCGCTCGTGCACCCACACTACATGGGCTTCTACTGGTTGTAACTGTGGCGAATGAGCTGATGGAATGGTGGGGGAATTAGTTGAATGTTTGATAGGCTTTGCTGAAAAGATGAGTTTTCAGGGATCACCTGAAGGCAGCCAGAGTAGGAGATAGCTGGACAGATTGAGGTAGAGCATTCCAGAGGATGGTAGAGGCTCTGGAGAAGTCCTGGAGATGAGAATGGGAGGAGGAGACAAGGGAGCTTGAGAGCAGAAGGTCTTAAGAGGATTGGAGAGGAGGGTTTGGGGGATATTTGGAGATAAGATTGGTGATGTAGCATGGGGCAGAATTGTGAATGGCTTTGTATGTTGTAGTTAGTATTTTGAATTTAATTTGCTGGGCGATGGGAAGCCAGTGTAGGGATTGACAGAGAGGAGTGGCAGACACTGAGTGGTTGGTAAGGTAGATGAGTCTGGCAGCAGCATTCATGATAAACTGAAGAGCCTATGGAGAGGTGAACCTATGAGGAGGGAGTTGCAATAGTCAAGGCGAGAGATAACGAGGGAGTGAATGAGTAGCTTGGTGGTTTCATTAAGGGTGAATTTTAGAGATGTCATGGAGGTGAATTCTAAAAGCTATTCACAACCACGATTAGATTTGGGGCAGGAAGGACAGGTGAGAGTCTAGGATTACACCTGGCATGAGGGGAGGGATTGATGGTTGCATTATTGACCTTGATGGGAAAGTCATGTAGGGGGCATGGGTGGGGGATTATATAAACTCAATTTTAGAGAGATTTAGCTTAACCGCTTGGCATCCGTAGGCTGTCATATGGCGGCCTCGACTTTCCTGGGTTATATCTGAATGATGCCTGAGGCTACAGACATCATTCAGATATTGGCATTTTCACCCGGCGATTCTCTGCACCATGAGAATGATCATTGCGGCTGTTCCACCGGCTGATCGTTTTTACGGGCGGTGAAAGGGGACGACCCCCCCTCCCACCGCCCTCTGGTACTTCTACCGACTCACCGCAGCAATCGGTGAATCGGACAGAGGATGTTGATCATAGAGATTTCCAGTGGTCGCTGGAGTCTCTATGATCGTCAGAGGCCAGGCGCGATGTTATGACGTCACGCCCGGCCTCTGCATTAAAAAAAACGGTGCCGCCTCAGCTGGGAAGCGTGATCTTTTTATTTTTTCGGATTTCAGGCTTCCCAGCCTAGTGGTGAGATATGGGGTCTTATTGACCCCACATCTCACTGTAAAGAGCACCTGTCCTGCCATATTCCTATTACAAGGGATGTTTACATTACTTGTAATAGAAATAAAACTGATCAAATAAAAAAAAAAAAAAAGATTATGTAAAATTAACAATAAAAAGAAGCAAACACATACGTAAGTCCCACCCACATATGAAAACGGTGGTCAAAGCACACATGTGAGGTGTCGCCGCGATCGTTAGAACGAGAGCAAGAATTCTAGCCCTAGACCACCTCTGTAACTCAAAACAGGTAACCAGTAAAAAATGCCTATGGGTATTTTGAAGCACTGAAGTTTGGCGCCATTCCACGAGCATGTGCAATTTTTAAGCGTGACATGGCAGGTATCTATTTACTCGGCATTACTTCATCTTTCACCTTATGCAAAAAATTGGGCTAACTTTACTGTTTTTTTTTTTAAAGCATGAAACTCTTTTTCTTTCAAAAAAATGCGTTCGAAAAATTACTGAGCAAATACCATGCAAGATAAAAAGCAATGACCGCCATTGCATTCTCTAGGGTGTCTGCTAAAAAAACATATATAGCGATACCCTCACTTAAGAGGGCCGCAAGTTTGGTTTGGGCCCTGAGCACAGCTCCGCCAACCCCCCCGGCAATCTGCTCTACCCACTCTGGCACAGTTAGTATCTAGCAATACACATTAAATCACTTATACTCTAAATATGTGTGTGCGTGGGTGGGTAACTCAAGCTCATAGACAATCTTTGAAAGTATATAACTGACTTTACTTGTTGTTTTATAAAAGGAATTACATGAATTGAACATTTGGTTTGCAACACATAAGCAGGTCCCTGCAGTAACCAGTAATAAAGATAAACAGAGTAATCAGCATAATAAAGTATTGCTATGCAACTCTAACGCTGCCCTTTTTCAGCTACTTCCCCGCATGGGTAAACTAACACCCAGCACTATCTACCTATGCAGTCAGGCCTGACTGATCTAGATGGAAGTCCAGTGAAACAATATTCGCTAGTAATCTTTCGGTGGTGCACTTGAAGAACAACTTTGTAATCCAAACGAATAATAAATATAAAGTATCTGTCTTTAAACAGCTCTCACCACCCGGACAGATCCAAGTCAGTTTTCTCCGCCGATTCGTCTAGGAACAGGAATCCACCAACCTCCGAGTCTTCAATCCTTCTGGTGTACTGCAGCAAGGATGAGAAGATGTCTCTCAGGTGCAGCTAGGCTGGCAAAGGGCTCTTTGGAAAAGAGCACAAGGCCCAGGCTTCAGGCCTTGTGCCTCCAGCAGTTCAGCACAAACCTCCTCTTGCTAGGAGAGGGGGGGTGTCCAAAGAGAGAGAACTAGGCCTCTCCCCCTCCTTATATGCCCTCCCCCATGAGTCTCTGGGGCATAACTCCAAACATCCTGGGAACCAGCGGGGTTCTGGGAACAGTAGTTTTATAGTCCTTAAAGAGACCCTGCTACACACTCCCCCCACTTAAACTCTTTGGTCCCCAAAGATAAACTTTTAACACATATCCTGTACCAATTTTGAAAGTGCTGGGTATGATGTTGGTACAGGGAATTTCCACCAGAACTCAGAGGTGGGATTCCCTGTCCCACAGGTCACACTGGCATGAGTGGCCTGCCTAACTGTGCCAGAGAGTGAGCTGGGGTTGCCCTCCACCAAATGGTCAGTGGAGGGATTAGAGCGTTCAGCACTTCTTCTAGCAGTCACAACAGAGTCCTCAGAGCTCTCCCCCATTTGAGAGTAGGTTAGCTTCTTGGGGGGTCTCACAACTCGGCGAGCTCTCTGTTCTCTTGGGACTTCAGGCTCTGGTGCCACAGGCTCTACTTCAGGAACACACTCTGACAGCATCACTGGTTCTGGAACATCGGTCCTTTCCTCTTCTGAGTGAATGCTAGGGATATCTTCCCAGCCTTCAGGCACACCACTAGATGGAATGAACTCTGTATCCTCAGTGGGTGGGAGATCTATGGCAGAATTTCCTGGAGTTGATGAAGGCCACAGCCACTCAAGCTCTCCTCTTCCACCTTCACCTCGTTGGGAATCTTGTCCATCTCTAACCCGGGAGGTCTGAGACCTAGTGCTAGGTCCCGGGGTATCCAGAATGGAAACAGATTCTGGTGGATTTCTCACTGGAGGTATTCTGACTGCTTCAGTAAGCGGGAGCAAATGATTCCTGTGCCAAGTCTTCAAGGGCCCCACTTTCCCCTCTGGTTTTAACTTATACACAGGCAATCCAGGTAGCTTTCTGCAAATGACATAGGGCTCCGATCTCCATCTATCAGCAAGCTTGTGCTTCCCAGGGATCCCCAGATTGCGTAGCAGTACACGGTCCCCAGGCTGCAGGTCTTGCACTCGAACCTTCAGATCGAAGTTCCTCTTGTTGCGGGCTCCCCTTTGGTCCGAGGCCGCCTGAGCTCGTTCATGGGCCACTTTCAAATTGTGTCTAAGTCGGTCCACATATCCCTTGTGGGAGGTAGCAGAGGCATGGTCTAGGGAAATGCCAAAGGCCAGATCCACCGGCAATCTTGCTTCTCTCCCAAACATGAGCCGGTAGGGGGAGTAACCCGTCACATCACTTGTGGTGCAGTTGTAAGCGTGCACCAAAGCTGATATGTGTTGGCTCCAGTGTTGCTTCTTCTCTGTCTCTAGAGTTCCAAGCATGTTTAGTAAGGTCCGATTAAACCTCTCAGGTTGGGCATCTCCTTGTGGATGATAAGGTGTAGTCCTGGTCTTCTCTACTCCCAATGAGTCCAGTAGGTTCCGGATCAGACGACTCTCAAAGTCCCTTCCTTGGTCTGAGTGGATTCTCTGTGGTAATCCATAGTGGACAAAGTATTTTTCCATGAGCACCTTGGCCACAGTGGAGGCCTTTTGGTCTTTGGTGGGGAAAGCCTGGGCATAACGGGTGAAATGATCGGTTACCACCAGAACATTTCCCAATCCACTCAAATCGGGTTTGAGGCAGAGAAAGTCAATGCACACCAGATCCATTGGACCCTGACTCTGTAGGTGGCCCATTGGGGCAGCTTGATGGGGTAGAGTCTTCCTCTGGATACATCGTGCACAAGAATGGCAATATTCCTCCACTTCTGCCCTCATACAGGGCCAATAGAACCGGCTTCTGACAAGCTGGAAAGTTCTCTCCGCCCCTAGATGGCCATGCTGGTCATGTAAGGCAATTAGTACCGTCTCTCGGTGCTTCTCTGGGAGAAACAACTACCACTTATCTTCTGAGTTATCAGAGGGGCCCCTTTGGTAGACCACTCCCTGATGTACTTGTAGCTTATCCAACTCTTTCCTCAGCAGGCGAGCCTCCTTGGAAGGGTGACATCGAAGTCCCTCTGGATTCTCGTTCTCCAAAGCTTCAAGGACCAATCTCCCCATGGGGTCTTCCAATTGGTCATAGCTCAGCTCCTTTCTGGACAGTTTTGGCAGGAGTTCCTCTGCTAGTTGAGTTACCCCACAGTAGGGTTAAGGGACTCCCACTGCGGTGACTCCTATCTCCTCTGCTCTGGAGCCCCCTCTTGCTTGAAACTCAGCACCCTGACAGAGTGCTCGCACTCCTTCCGGTGCTACCTGGGTCCAGTCTTCCCAGTCATTGACCATGACATGAGATCTTCGGGACAGGGCATCTGCATCCCTATTTCCAGCCCCTGGTCTGTACTTTAGACTGAAGATGAATCCGGATAATGCAGCCAACCATCTGTGTCCGGTTGCATCTAACTTTGCAGTAGTGAAGAGGTAGGTCAGAGGATTGTTATCTGTCTTTACGGTAAACTCCGCCCCATAGAGATAGTCCTTCAGTTTGTCTACTACTGCCCATTTGAGGGCCAAGAACTCCAATTTATGAGTGGGGTAGTTCTTCTCCGAGGGAGTCAGGCTCCGGCTCACATAGGCCACTGGTCGCAGCTGCTCTTCATACTTGATAGAGCACTCCGCCTAGGCCCTCATGACTGGCATCGACATGTAGCTCATATGGTCTGGTGGGGTCGGCATAGGCCAGGACTGGGGCCGTGGTAAGGCTCCTCTTCAAGGTTCGGAAAGCCTCTTCACACCTTGGGTTCCACTGATCTTGAACCGACTCACCGGCCCTCCTAGGTCCCAAGCCATCCTCTTCTCCTTCAGTCTTGAGCAATTCGTTTAGTGGCTTGGCAATCCGGGCAAACCCATCCACAAATCTTCTATAATAGGAGCAGAACCCCAGGAAAGATCTGAGCTCTGTGACTGTTGTCGGTCTTGGCCAAGAGGTAACTGCCTCCAACTTCTCAGGGTCTGTAGCCACTCCCTTTTCAGACACTATGTGTCCCAGATAGTTCACAGAGGATTGGTAAAACCGGCACTTCTCGGGAGAAAGCTTGAGTCCCTCTTCGCTGAGTCTTCTCAACACTTTCTCCAACCTGGCCTCATGTTCTTCCAAAGTCTTCCCGAAGACAATGACATCGTCCAAGTACACAAGGACTTCTATGAGGTTCATGTCTCCAACGGTCTTCTCCATGAGGCGTTGAAAGGTAGCAGGGGCTCCAGACAGGCCCTGAGGCATTCTGTTGAATTCAAAGAATCCCACTGGGGTTATGAAAGCTGTCTTCTCTCGGTCTTCCTGGTGCATGGGGATTTGGTAGTACCCACTCTTGAGGTCCATTACACTGAACCACTTGGCACCTCTATTCTCGGTGTGGTATACTGGTCAGGGATGGTCCTCCTGTTGAGAGTCCTGTAGTCGATACAAAGCCTCAACGACCCATTCTTTTTCCTGACCACCACTATGGGGGAGGCATAGGGACTTCTAGACTCCCGAATCACACCCGTCTTCTTCAACTCCGCAAGCTGCTCCCTCAGATCCTCCAGATCAGCTAGAGGGACCCGCCTAACCCTTTCCCTGAAGGGTTTGTCTTCGTGGAGGCAGATTCGGTGGGTGTCACTCCTGGCACATCCCACATCAAATTTATCCTTTGAGAAAATCCTCTCCCATCTAGTCAGCTGGGCCTTGGCTCTCTCCTTCCAGGCTCCAGGTAGGTCCGGGTTCTCCATGGAAAGTTTTTCCCAAACATCTCCTCCTTCACCCGTTCCTTTTACTTCTCACCAGCTGACTGGGGCCGCAGGACTCACCTGCCCCAACAGCATACTGGCAGGGATCTCTATGGGTCTCTCCGTAGGGTTTCTCACACTCACTGGGACTCTTCCTCGAGCCTTCTTCAGGGCCTTGATTGGAATCACTTCCGGTATCACTTCCAGGCCTGAGTGGTCCTCCCTTGGATCGGATTCCAGCATGACAAAGGGGCCAGGCTGCTCCCAGGTAAGCTTCACCGTCGCCCTGAGGCAGGCTACCTCTCCGGGCTGCAGCACCACTCCTTCTCTCCCAAGTCTCCACACCTTCCCTATCCCCTCTCCTGGGGTCTTCTGCTCTAGGACCAACCGTTGGTAGGCTGTCTTCAGCATGGGATGGATATTGGGATCTTGATGGTTTCCCGTCTTCACTAGGGGGGTCAGAAGTCTTCGCACCAGATCCGTATTGGTCCCTATGATGAGGGACATCTTGCTGGCCCCGGGCGGTCTAGGACACACAACTGCCAGGGTGTCAAACACCTCTGTTTTCCCCCCACAGATGGATCGAAGGTCAGCTTTATGGGCAGGTAACCATCGTAGGGGAAACTCTGAGCTCCCAGGCCCCATATCTCCAGCTCTTCTATCTTCTGTATAGGCAAATGGCTCAAGTGCCTATCATAGAAGTCTCTGTACAACAAAGTCACTTGAGCTCCAGTGTCCAGGAGGGCCTTCGTGTAGACTCCTTCCACCTGGATGGAGACAGTGGGGGACGGGCCAACCAATTCTTCTGGGTAGGGCCTGGTTGAGGCCACCCTCTTCTGGGGACCCATCTTCATCCAGTTGGTTTTTGACTTTATTCTTTTTCCAGCCTGGTATGCATTGACCCTCCCCACAGTAATGGGAGTACAAACCCGCTGAGGGATGTTTTTGTTTCTTATTTGTAGACATTCCTTCTGAGGGGTCTGTTTTTCTCTCTTTCTCTTCCTTCTATTCAGTTTGGAGTTCACTGAAAGGCATGGGCACCCAGTTGACTCCCTCACCGGGGCCCTCTGGAGTTTCCCGCCGGCTGGCGGTTATCTATCTTCTTCTTCTTGGGACTGGAACATCTACTGGCGAAGTGGCCACTACCCCCGCAGTTGTAGCATAGCATCTCTTCTTGGTCTCGAGTGGGACTTGGTGTATCTGGAAACAACTCCTTCCTAGGACTTGGTTTCTCGGCTCCCCCTTGACCTTTCGCCATCATAGCAGTCAACATCTCCATCACCTGGGACATCTGTAACTTCAAAGTGTCCACCTCCTTATCTCTAGCGGGAGTCATGGCCGGTGTAACTATTGCTACCGGTTGTTTGACGGGCTCGGTGAGATGTTCTTCCCTTTTCTCTTCCAGTAGGGCCTCTTCCTCTCTGATCATTCGGATGAGGTCAGTGTACTTCAGATTCTTCCCATCCTGTCGGGCACGCAGTGTCCATGCAATAGGATCCATGGGTTGAGCTCCCCTCAGTACCTGTTGAGCACGGGCCTCATCTACTTTCCCTGGGCTGATCCCCTTCCTTAGGATCATCCTATGCAGGATTTTATCTATACGTCCCATGTAGTCTGATAGTTTTTCACCTTTCTTCTGGTAGCAATGCTCTAACTGATAAGCAAGCTCAGAGATTTTCTCTGTCCCACCAAACACATTCTGTAATACATCTAGGTACTCCTGCGCATTACAGTCTGTCCTGCTCATCTTCAGGTTGCGTACGGCCTCTAGAGCAGGCCCCTTTAGACTTTCCACAATCCGCTGCTTCTTTCTGCACTCTGGAACTTCCCATTCCTCTAGTGCCTGAGTTGCGCTATCTAACCTCTCTTCAAATCCCTCTTCTTCCAAAGGTACAGGTTTCCTCCCTGAAAACATCCGGAGTTTTCTGTACCCCGACATCGGGTAATCTGTGGGATCCTTCTTGCACTGGGCCACAATCTCCCCCAGGACAGCACACAGTTCTGCGCTAAGGGTGGCCGGTGCTGGTCTGAGACTCTCGGGTGAAGTACAGGCCGCAGCCTGCGGTGATCCCGTTGGCGATGGCTCCTCCTTAGTTGCGTGCGTCAACCTATAGGATCTGTTGTCTTGGGTCCGTACACAGTTGCGCTTGCAAGCCTCCGGCATCCCATCCCAGTATTCCACTAGCGTGTACTGATATGAGATGTCTGGGTCTGATTTTACCTCCATCACCCATGGTTCATGGTCTGGGGACACTGACTTCATTAACTCCTCTACGGTCTCAGTCGACCATTTCTCCCCTGGGAGGCTAATGCCCACTGACTGACTTGGGTCGGCCTTAGCCGCTTCACACCATGCTCTGACTCCCTGTGGGTCCATGCCGGTACCTCTGGCGTGTTCACCGCTGTCTCAGAAATCCCGGATTTACGAGCCCCCACGTATAGCGATACCCTCACTTAAGAGGGCCGCAAGTTTGGTTTGGGCCCTGAGCACAGCTCCGCCAACCCCCCCCCGGCAATCTGCTCTACCCACTCTGGCACAGTTAGTATCTAGCAATACACATTAAATCACTTATACTCTAAATATGTGTGTGCGTGGGTGGGTAACTCAAGCTCATAGACAATCTTTGAAAGTATATAACTGACTTTACTTGTTGTTTTATAAAAGGAATAACATGAATTGAACATTTGGTTTGCAACACATAAGCAGGTCCCTGCAGTAACCAGTAATAAAGATAAACAGAGTAATCAGCATAATAAAGTATTGCTATGCAACTCTAACGCTGCCCTTTTTCAGCTACTTCCCCGCATGGGTAAACTAACACCCAGCACTATCTACCTATGCAGTCAGGCCTGACTGATCTAGATGGAAGTCCAGTGAAACAATATTCGCTAGTAATCTTTCGGTGGTGCACTTGAAGAACAACTTTGTAATCCAAACGAATAATAAAGATAAAGTATCTGTCTTTAAACAGCTCTCACCACCCGGACAGATCCAAGTCCGTTTTCTCCGCCGATTCGTCTAGGAACAGGAATCCACCAACCTCCGAGTCTTCAATCCTTCTGGTGTACTGCAGCAAGGATGAGAAGATGTCTCTCAGGTGCAGCTAGGCTGGCAAAGGGCTCTTTGGAAAAGAGCACAAGGCCCAGGCTTCAGGCCTTGTGCCTCCAGCAGTTCAGCACAAACCTCCTCTTGCTAGGAGAGGGGGGGGTGTCCAAAGAGAGAGAACTAGGCCTCTCCCCCTCCTTATATGCCCTCCCCCATGAGTCTCTGGGGCATAACTCCAAACATCCTGGGAACCAGCGGGGTTCTGGGAACAGTAGTTTTATAGTCCTTAAAGAGACCCTGCTACACATATATAATGTTTGGGGGTTCTATGTAATTTTAGAGCAAAAAAATTGTGATTTTTACACGTAGGAGCGAAGTGTCAGAATTGGCCTGGATGCGAAGTGGTTAAGGAAGTGGTGTGACATCCATGCTGATATGTCAGTTAGTAATAGTAAAGGAGCATGAAGGAGTGAGGTCTGGCAAAAGCCAGACTGTAAAGGGGCAAGTAGGTTATTTTTAATGAGTTAGGAACTAAGGCAGTTGTAGACTAAGCATTCTAGAAGTTTAGAGGTGAATGGGAGCAATGAGATGGGTCTTAAGTTATTCAGGTTGGTGGGGTCCAGTGAGGGCTTTTTAAGTATGGGGCTGATATGTGCATGCTTTAGAGCAGTTTTTCTCAACTCCAATCCTCAAGGTGCCCCAACAGGTCATGTTTTCAGGCTTACCATTATTTTGCACAGCTGATTTGACCAGTTTCACTAATTACGTAATTACCACAGCCGTTTCACCCGAGGGAAATCACGAAAACATGACCTGTTGGGGCGCCTTGAGGACAGGAGTTGAGAAACACTGCTTTAGAGGGGAGAGGAAGGTGCCAGTAGAGAGGGAGAGATTAAAGATGTGAGTGAGGGAGCATAGTATAGAATAGAAGGGTGACCATAGTAGTTGCGAGGGAACAGTATCCAGGATGCAGGATCCAGTGATGTCACATATGGCTAACACGAATGCCGAGATTGGTGGTGGAGGCACTTTGATCTTTTGGTTACCTTTGGTGCCTGCATTCTATTTTAAAGAGTTTATTTCCAACTGTTTTATTGTTCATGTTAGTATTTTTTAACTGCTTGCCGCCTGCCCCGCCGTCAAATGATGGCGAGCGGTGCGGCTCTTGTTCTGGGATGACGACATATGATGGCAACCTAGAACAGCCACTCTTGCGTGCCTATTAGTACCCATCAGTGCCACATATCAGTGCCACCTATCAGTGCCCATAAGTGGGGCATATTAGTGCCTCCTCATCAGTGCCACCTAATCAGTGCCCATAAGTGCCGCCTTATAATTGCCCATAAGTAGCACCTGATCAATGACCAACAGTTCAGCCTATCAGTGCCCATCAGTGCCGCCTTATCAGCGCACATCAGTGAAGGTGAAAAATTACTCAGTTACAAGATTTACTGAAAGAAAAAAGGTAAAAAAAATGTTTTTTCCGAAATTTTTGGTCTTTTTTTTTGTAAAAAATAAAAAACCCAGCAGTGATTAAATACCACCAAAAGAAATCTCTATTTGTGTGAAGAAAATTATGAAAAATTTGTTTGGGTACAGTGTAGCACGACCAGGCAATTGTTATTCAAAGTGCGACAGCGCTGAAAGCTGAAAAATGGCCTAGGCGGGAAAGGGGTGTAAGTGCCTGGTAGGCAAGTGGTTAAATGGGGAAAACTTTAAAGTGTATATACCCTCACCGGCCACCTTATTAGTTACACCTTGCTAGTACCGGGTTGGACCCCCTTCAAAACTACCTTAATTTTTCATGGCATAGATTCAACAAGGTGTTGGAAACATTCCTCAAATATTTTGGTTCATATTGACATGATAGCATCACACAGTTGCTGCAGATTTGATGGCTACACATCCATGATGCGAATCTCCTGATCCACCAAAACCAGTTGGAGATGATTTGAGATGATTTGAGCTTTGTGACATGGTACATTATCCTGCTGGAAGTAACCATTAGAAGATGGGTACACTGTAGTCATAAAGGGATGGACATGGTCAGCAACAATACTCAGGTAGGCCGTGGCATTTAAACATGCTCACTTAGGCCGCGTACACACGGGCGGATTGTCTGCCCAACTAAGTTCGTCAGACAATCCGACAGACAGTCCGTTCAACTTTTGAATGAACGGACTTGACCACACACGATGAGCAGACAGTCCGCCGAAAGCTTGCGCGATGACGTGTACGGCACGTACGACGGGACTAGAAATTCGACGTCCAATACACTGCAATGCAACCTTCGGCGTGTAAATCCTTTCTGAGCATGCGCCATACTTAGTCCGTCCAACTTGCCTACACACGAGCGGACTGTCCGCTGAAACCAAGTTTGGACGGACAAAATTACGGAAATTCCGAAAGACTAAGTCCGTCAGACTGTCCGCTGAAAAAGTCCGCTGAAGCCCACACACGAGCGGATTGTCCGCTGAAACACGTTTGAGCGGACTAAGTTGGGCAGACAATCCGACCGTGTGTACGCGGCCTAAGTACTAAGGGGTTCAAAGTGTGCCAAGAAAATATCCCCCACATCCTTACACGACACTACCTGCTTGGAATTTGCATGTTCTCTCTGTGCCTTTGTGGGTTTCCTCCGGGTACTCCAATTTCCTCCTACAAAGACATGCTAGTAGGTTAATTGGATCCTGTGTAAATTGGCCCTAGTATGTGTATTTATGAATGTGAGTTAGGGACCTTAGATTGTAAGCTACTTGATGGTAAGGACTGATGTGAATGTACAATGTATAAGAGCTGCATAAATTGACAGCGCTATATAAGTACCTGAAATGAATAAATAAATAAAATAAAATTACACCACCAGCCTGAACCATTGATACAAGGCAAGATGGATCCATGTTTTTATGTTGTTTATGCTAAATTGTGACCATACCATCTGAATGTCGCAGCTGAAATTTAGACTCATCAGACCAGGCAATGTTTTTCCAATCTTCTATTGTCCGATTTTGGTGTGCCTGTACGAATTGTAGTCTTGGTTTCTTGTTCTTAGCTGACAAGTGTGGCCCCTGGTGTGGTCTTCTGCTGCTGTAGCCCATCTGCTTCAAGGTTGCATGTGTTTTGCATTCAGAGATGGTATTCTGCATACCTTGGTTGTAACAAGTGGTTATTTGAAGTTACTGTTTCCTTTCCATCATCTTAAACCAGTCTGCCCATTCTCCCCTGACATCAACAAGGCATTTTCGTCCACACAACTGTTGCTCACTCAATATTCTCTCTTTTTCTGCCTATTCTCTGTAAACCCTAGAGATGGTTGTGCGTGAAAACCCCAGTAGATCGGCAGTTTTTTAAATACTCAGACCAGCCCATCTGGCACCAACAACCATGCTGCTTTGATTCCTTAAAATGCACTCACATTCACTACATTGTCCTATGCAGTAAGTAATTACCTGAGGAAGAGGCCACAAAACCAGCTATCTGACCGGCAGATTGTGTCGCCGCTGAATGTCAACAAGGCGAGCCATGGCCGTGTAAGATCTTCTGAAATGGGCTGAGATTTTCCTTGCCTGCCGCAAGATGTCCTGGACCCCAGGGTATTTGACAATGAATCGTTGCACGACCAAGTTTAAGATGTGTGCCATGCATGGCACGTGCGTAATTTTGCCCTGTTTCAATGCGCTAAGTAGATTAGCACCATTGTCACACACCACTTTACCAACTGTCAAATTGAGCGGTGTTAGCCACTGATCTGCCTGTGAACGCAAAGCTGAAAAGAGTGCCGGGTCAGTGTGGCTCTTGGCTTCCAGTTACAACAGACGCAGCACAGCATGGCAACGTCTCACCAGGCATGTCGAATAGGTTCTGGGGAGCTTGGGCGGCGCAGCGGAAGAGACACTAGCAGCAGAAAAGGAGGAGTCAGCCGAGGAGGAGAGGGAGGAGGATGGAGTAGGAGGAGGAGGAGAAGAAGAGCCAGGCCTGCATGCAATCCGTGGCGGTAAAACCAAATCTACACGGATGCCACGGGTTACATGCTTGACGGCCATCAGAAGGTTCACCCAGTGGGCAGTAAAAGTGATATACGTGTTTGCTAGACCACGTGCCTGTGGTCAGATGTATATTGGCACCGACACTGTGTGCCAGAGATACATTCACTTGCCGCTGAACATGGCCATATAGCTCTGGGATACCCTTCTGTGAGAAATACTTCCTTCCATTGTGGTGTTCCAATGGCCACAAATTTTCGAAAGGCCTCCGACTCCACCAGTTTATATGGCAGTAGTTGGCGGGCTATCAGTTCTGACAAGCCAGCCATCAACCGTTGGGCAAGAGGGTTATCCGGCATCATCATTTTTTTACGCTCGAACATTTGGCCCACGGAAGCCTGCCTTTTTCCAGGAAAACTTGAGGATGGCATGATGGAGGGTGGAGTGGAGGACAATTGTGAGGAGAGAGGAGAAGGAGAAGTAGAAGACGAGGCTGGAAGGTGAGAGCCTGGAGTGTGGCTTTGTGGGTTCCGTTGCTCCCACTGGGCTTGGTGATGGCAGCTCATGTGCCTTCTTAAGGCGGTCGTCCCTAGGTGAGTGTTGGGCTTACCGCGACTTATGCGTTGACTGCAAAGATTGCAGATGGCAACACTATTGTCAGCAGTGGACACGTTAAAAAAAGCCCACACTGCGGAGCCATGTGTCGGCATCCTGGGAGCGCCAGATGTGACCGTACATGGTTGATGCCTTGCTCCTGATACATTAGCAGTTTGCTTTGTGCCTCCTGTGCAATCTAAGTTCCACCTGCTTCTCCTCCCTATCTGCTAGTCCATATCTCCCTCTGAACTCCCCTCCTCTTCCTCTCTTGTGGGCACCCATGTGACATCACTAGACACTAGACACGTCATCATCAACGTCACCTTCCCCACCGCTATAATTAGAGATCTCGAAGTAGGCAGCAACACCAGGGACCAACCTCCTCCTTGGGCTGATCTGGGTACTGTCGTCAGACTGCTGAGTGGCGGTTGTTGCTACCTCCTCTTCCTGATCCAATGCCAAGAGTGGCTGCTCATTGGAAATGTCTTGATATGGATCGGAAAATTATTCCTGTGACTCAAGTGGAAGGTATATGGTGGTGGTGGTGTTGGTGGTAGTGTCATTGGGGTGCACACAGCAGAGAGTGAAGAGGGTGCAGATCGAGAGGATGAGGAGGGTGCAGAAGAGTAAGGGTAAGTGAGCCACTCAACCAAGCCTGGTGCATCCTTTAACGTAATCGCATGCACTTTCTGCAATTTGCCACTTTGGCTCAAGTCTGTTGCTCCTGCCCTACCCCTACCACCCCTGTGGAAGGGCCTGCCTCTTCCTCTGCCTGTCATTTTTTAAATGACCTTGTGACAAAAGTCTCTAGAGAAGTGCAGTATGTATGTGGAAGAAGGTATATAACACCCCGCTTCAATCTGTCTTTTTTGGGGGCCACTGGTCTATCACACCAGTTATAATACTTTTTTTTTATTGCGTTTGTCACTCTTTGTAGTATCGCTGCAGAACCACTCAGCAGTCACAATGCTGCACAGTGGAAATGCACTATACTATGCTTTCTACATGTGCAAGTATTTTATACGTGTATTACACACCTATATACTGCACACCAAATAGTACACCTATACCAGTCCTTAAAAGGACCTTTGTGGACCTAGTAGCTAGTGATTTGCAGACTGTCCCTCGGTCCCTACACTGATAAAAGACAGCTGCAGAATCGTGCAGCAGTCAAGTATAATATTCTTTCTATATTTGGAAGAAAGTATATTATACTTGTACAACCCTATATACTGTACACCTATACCAGTCCTTAAAAGGACCTTTGTGGGCCTAGTAGCTAGTGATTTGCAGACTGTCCCTCAGTCCATACACTGATAAAAGACAGCTGCAGAATCGGACAGCAATCAGCAGCACAGCAGTCAGCAGCAGTGCACCACAACCCTATATATTGTACACCTATACGACTCCTTAAAAGGACCTTTGTGGACCTAGTAGCTAGTGATTTGCAGACTGTCCCTCGGTCCCTACACTGATAAAAGACAGCTGCAGAATCGTGCAGCAGTCAAGTATAATATTCTTTCTATATTTGGAAGAAAGCATATTATACTTGTACAACCCTATATACTGTACACCTATACCAGTCCTTAAAAGGACCTTTGTGGACCTAATAGTAATAGCTAGTGATTAGATTGACTGTCCCTGCTCCACACAGCGTCCTGTCCCTACACTGACAAAAGACAGCTGCATCATCACTCAGCAATCACCAGCAAACCAGTGCACCAAACCCTATATACTGTACTACACCTATACCAGTCCTTAAAAGGACTTTTGTGGACTTAATAGCTAGTGATTTGTGTCACTACAGTCTCTCCCTGCTCCACACAGCGTCCTGTCCCTACACTGACATAAGACAGAATGTAAAATGGCCGCCAGATCAGGTCTATTTATAAGGTAGGGGGAATGTCCAATTGTCCATGTGCCGAAATGTCTCAATTGGCTATCCTGTACCCCATGATGGATGTGTCATCATGGGTCAAAGTTCTTCCACAATGTAAACAATATAGACGCAACAGCGCCAGAAGTCCGCCGGTTTGGCAAATCGCAAATACGCAAAATTTGCTGCGAACCCACCGCCGGGAGAACCGCAAGGCCATCTCTATTGGTAAGGGCAAAATAATGGGCTAGTATGCATTATGCTTTTACTTTGCAGGGGAAAAAGAGGAAGTAAAACCCATGAGGGTTTACTTTCTCTTTAAAGCTCCTGCAAATAGCCCTACACTATTGTGTTGATGGATTAGTTGATATTATGGGCGGCACAGTGGTGTAGTGGATAGCACTCTCACCTAGCAGTAAAAAGGGTCACCGGTTCAAAGCCCAACCATGACACTACCTGCCTGGAGTTTGCATGTTCTCTCTGTACCTGCTTGGGTTTCCCCTGGGTACTCTGGTTTCCTCCCACATGCCAAAGACATGCTGGTAGGTAATTGGCTTCTGTCAAAATTGGCCCTTGTATATGAATGTGAGCTAGGGACCTTAGATTGTAAGCGCCTTGAAGGTAGGGACAGATGTGAATGTACAATGTATATATACAGCACTGCATAAATTAATGGTGCTATATAAGTATGTTAAATAATAATAATAATAATATTGCCCTTCTTAGTTCCTGAATATGAATACCATTGGAAAATATTCTGAGAAAGCTTTTGCTGCGTATGATTTTGAGGGTGAACAGACACCCTCATAAAATATGTCACTGTGGGTTAAAGTACTAATTTGCCATAGCTGAAAAAGCCTAAGCCTTAATCTGGAATGGCCCCTCTAAGGCCACAAAAGGTTTTATTACTTCCAGGCTTCAAACTCCAAGTCCAGACCAAAGCCAGGGGCTTAGTTCAACCTCAAGCTGTGGGACGTTCTTCTTCAGCATGAAGGGATGAAGCTTGTGACCCCTTTAAACCATGGCTCTTGCCTAGGCAAAGGCCAACAGACATCACCCAACACCTTGAATGCCTAGTCAAGAACCATGGTTTCCAGGGGCCACAAGAGTCTCCTCTCTGTCCCCTCCATGCTTCATGTTATCCAACCTTTCCATGTCTGCGCACAGACTAGCAGGACTCCATCTTTTAAATCATGGTATTATTGCCATAGTTCCAACAGTGGGAATGTTTAAGGGGTTTTACTCTAACCTTTTCACAGCACAAAAACCAAAGGGGTATCTGCCCATTGGATCTAAACTCCTTAAATGTCTTAATTTGTGTCCAGAATTCTTCATGGAATTTATGAGGTCAGTTAAAACCTTCCTTCTTCATGGAGACTTTTTAGCTTCTGTGCACAAGGGCAACAGAGCTAATAAAGGGTCTAGAGGATATTAGTTATGAGGAAAGGTTGCGAGCACTGAACTTATTCTCTCTGGAGAAGAGACGCTTGAGAGGGGATATGATTTCAATTTACAAATACCGTACTGGTGACTCCACAATAGGGATAAAACTTTTTTGTGGAAGGGAGTTTAACAATTTTAATGGACACTCATTAAAATTAGAAGAAAAGAGGTTTAACCTTAAACTACGTAGAGGGTTCTTTACTGTAAGAGCGGCAAAGATGTGGAATTCCTTTCCACAGGTGGTGGTCTCGGTGGGGAGCATCGAAAGCTTCAAGAAGCACATGAACGACCACAACATACAACAATATACAATGTAATACTGACATATAATCACACACATGGGTTGGACTTGATGGACTTGTGTCTTTTTTCGACCTCACCTACTATGTAACTATGTAACATCAAGGATGTTTGCTTGTATGCTTTATTTCCAGCACATCAATGTTACCTTCTTTCTATAGGCAATCAATGCTACCATTTAGTTTGTTTTCCACGTCCTGAGCCAATCAAGGGTCATATGATCCAGATGCATTCAGGCAATGTCATGGCAGTGGCCTACATCAATCATCACGAAAGAGTAAGGAGTCTTGCAATGGCAAAAGAGGTAGAGTTCCTCCTGTCCTGGGCAGAACTCCACGTTTCAGCCTTGTTAGCTGTTCATGTTCAAGATGTTAATAGTTGGCAAGCAGACAACCACACATAGCAATGTCTGGACCAGGGGAATGATCCCTACAGCCTGGAAGTGTTTCAGGACCTGTGTCACAGTTAAGTTGACACTGGATGTGGACCTCCTGGGCTCCCAGTTCAACAATGAACTGGATTGGTATAGGTGCAGAGAACTTCTGGCAGGAAGCAGTGGATGCTCAGATGGCTCTGTGGGAACAGTACAAATTGATCTATGAAATGACTTTTATATGAGGGTTATTATTGGTACCCAGTTATAGCGGAAGCAGAGTTCCTACTATATATACGCTACTTAAGGTTCACAAGGATACTCTGAACCCTCCGGCCAGGCCAATAGTGAATGGTATTGGATCTGTATCCTCTAAGGTTGGACCGTACCTTGACCATTTCTTCAAGAAAGTGTGATACACACTAAAGCCTATTTAAAGAATACCAAAAATTGTTTACAGCTCTTAAAAGATATAGATATACCCTGGCAAAAAAGAGATTTTTTTAGTGACAGCGGATGTTGCATCGCAATACACTGTCATTCAACATGATGATGCCTTGCTGTCACTAAATTGGGCATTTATACAGAGGGATGACTTACCATATATACAAAAAAAAGTGTTGAGGAATGGCCTTAGCATTTTGTTTATCCCACAATTATTTTTGGTTATCTGGAAAGTTTTTTATTCAGAAGAGAGGGTGAAGCGATGGGCGCTAAATTTGTGCCAAGCCTGGCTAATCTTTTCATGAGTTAGTGGGAGGATAGGCATATTTATGGACAACAGAGAAGTGAGCTAATATTTCAACCAAAATAATAATATTAAACTGGATTGTCACAAGTTTTGTATAGCAATATCTTGACCTATTCATTTATTTATTTATAGATTGGGCGACTCTACATATGAGTCAGTGACGGTGTCTGTTACCTATCCCGGGCTAGGTCCTTGTTCACAGTCCCCTATTTTCCCCCTTTGGGAGCCCCTTCTTAATATCATTCATTCAGGTAATATCCTTGATCTCTATAAAGGATTTTGTTTGCCTTATGAGGTGTGCATGTTCACCATGGTTTTTGCTCATCAGTTCCTCACTCCTTAGCACTATCACTTTCTTGCTTTAGGTGTATCTCACCACCATATATTTGTCCTTATTTGGGTATTATCATATTCATCATGCACCTTGTTACACTTATACTGGCACATGATCTTTTCACTACGGTATATACACTCTTTCTCACTTGCATATATCTCTTCAATTTTTAAAATTTTTTTTTTTTTTACCACCACACTCATGTTGTTGTTGTTCTTTCATTTGTTTATTATTGTTCTTTCACTCGCATTTTTCACTCAATCATCATTTTTTCACTTGGTGTGGTGGCCCCTTCCCTCCTCACCTTTTTTTTTTGTGAGATCAACCTCAAACACTTGGGACAGCGAGTTTTCTTCCTTTTCTTCTTCTTATATATATATATATATATATATAATTTATTTAAAACATCTGGGTGTGGGTATCATTCACACATACAGATTAGTGGTATGATAATAGATTCATGCCCTGTAGATATCCACTTACTATACTTTAATTGCATATCTTTAACCCTATACCTATATGGAATTCTGCTGCAGGTGCGATCTGTCACACTGTCCCGCCGCCAACGTCCGCACCCACTCCCTTTGTTCATGGGGAGTGAGGTAGTAGTGTGACCTCTCGTAAGCCACGTCATCGGAGGGAAATTGAGGCAGTCGTTTTAAGGGGGAACTCCACTGAAATTACTCTTTTTATCTCTTTGGACGTGCATCATCGGGTAAACCATATTAGAATATTAGGTACCCCTAGTATAAACAAATAATACTTGATGTATATATTCATTACATTTTTGTTTTATAACAGACCATTTCTCTGAAGAAGACACTTTGAGTGGGTTGAAACGCGTTAGGACTATACCTTCACTGTTTTTGTACTTGTACAGTGTTAACAATAGTCGTGTCTGTTTCTGCACATCCATTGTTGTTATTGTATTTCCCATGCAGTCTTTATGTTATTGTTTTGAGTTTTTCAACTGTTCAGTGGAGCTCGTGTTTTTACCCATGTGCTTTACTGTTGTTTTTTTATGGTAATAAATATTAAAACATTTTTTATACTATACTGTCTTACATTTATTGTTTTGCTGCCTAAAAACCCCTCTGTGGGGGAGTTTGTTCCATTTTTCATGTTTGTTTGGGGTGAGCAGCACTCTTTTTTAGTGTCATATAATATTGGGTGGTTAAACACCCCTTTTTTCTTTTCTTTTTTCCTTTTTTTCCCCCTCTTTTTCGAACACAGGAGTGTTTAAACATGAGCTCAGCTTAAGCAAAGTATTATTTGAGAATTGTAATTTTCTTATATATTTTTGTGTAACACACTCACAATGAATATGTTTCAGGATAATGACTGGGATGCTTTGATGTTAGGTTATGAAAATGAGTTTGAGCAAAGTGACCGAATAGATACGGAAATAACTACCCTAACCTCTATACTTATGAGAGTACTTGAGAAAAAATCAGCACTATTTTGGCATACAAAATCATTTGATAGGTATAGTAAGGAAAAGATCAATCCTTTGGGTCTTCGGGTTCAAATTTTTCCAAACATAGATTCGATTAGTAATGAATGTAAAATGGAATGGGAGGAAAACTTGAATCTTTGTTCTCAGCAAATGATGGTTATCCTCACTAAGGAATATAATAGGCAAATTGCGCTCCTGGATAAGGAAATTCTTGCCTTGGAAACGGCTTTACAACCCTTTGCGCTGCATACTCTGTTTGTGGAATCTCGGACTAAACTCCGAGACGATTTATCAACCCACAATAGAAACATTCTGCGCAAGAAGGAGTCAAAATATTGGAGGGATAAACTTGCTTTTTCGGAAGGGCGGGCGTATAAATGCAATACTAACACACATTCCCAGAAGAACACCAATGGGAAGCAACACTTCATTACTAAGAATGTAGCTAAATCTAAAACTATGCCCAACCTTAACTTAAAGCCCACCCTGGCGCAAAAACCGCGGGGGAAATTTAAAAGGAATCATAACAGCAAGGATTCCCCAGAATGCAATACCAAGAAACGCATTATTGATAGCGATACAGTAGAGAGGCTAGATAACCAAAAGGATTTGAACGCATATCCACATGCATCCTGATGGGATGGCTACTGCCACCCCTGGGAATGGTACATGTATGGAGAAAGAAAAGGAAAATGCAGGGCATCAATCTGAAACACGCCAGAATGCTTTAAACCCAATGCAGGGACTTTCCTCACCCCGAATTAACAGGGGAGTAGGAAATCTGGACGCATATTACATGGATTCCACCGAATCCTTCAGTGTGATTAACCTTTCGTCCTATGCATTGTCCCCAGCTGAAATTAAGGTTCTAGCACGTGGCCTAACGTTTTGCCCACAGGAAAATGTTGATGCCTTTGGGGTGATTACGGACATAAAACTTTTCGCACGCAGGCTCCTGCTTAAGAGCCTGCATGCGAAGAATACTACTGACGTTGATGCCACAGACTGGTCCAGGTTTAGCATGAGAGAATTCAAGGCCTTATGGGATTTGACACTTCTATATGAAGAAAACAACACTTTGGATTTGATAGATTTGGAAACGTTATTGGAAAATGTAAACAAATCCACATGCATTGTCCAGCCTGACTTTAAAAAGCCCTCTGGTAAATTTCCACCGTTAAGCCTTAATCCAAGTATTGAAACATTTGTAAAACAAACTACGAGAGACATTTGCAAATTATCATGGAGGAAATCTCACCCTGATAATTTGAGTGTTGATGAAATCAAGGCTCTTGACGCTTTAGGTAAAAATGTTAACATCACAATAAAACCCTCAGACAAGGGGGGAAATGTTGTCCTAATGAACAACATGGACTACGTATGCATGTGTCAGGACATATTGGACAATAAGGATTGGTATAAGACCATTCTGAGCAAATTAATACAGACTTATTACAACTAATTTTACACTCTAATAGATGCAGCATTCGTGAAAGGCGGCATCACAAAACATCAATACGCCTTTATTAGGACCAAATACCCTAGGGTAGCCACTTTTTATAGCTTACCTAAGATCCATAAGTGTCAATCCCGACCTCCAGGCCGACCGATCGTTTCAGGGAAAGGAGGAATAGCTGAAAACCTCAGCAAAGTCATCGATTCACTATTACAACCGTTTGTCGTTTGTATGCCGTCCTTTGTAAAGGATACCATACATTTATTACAAACGATTGAAAATTGGACCCTATCAGACAACTCGATTCTGGTAGCCATTGACGTGGAGGCACTCTACAGCTCGATCCCCCATACCAATGGGATTGAGGCAGTACGGCGCTTGCTCCAACAGAGCGACAGATACGAGCATGAAGTGAATGAGTTCATAGTGGACAGTCTGGACTACATTCTGCATCATAATTTCTTTGCATTCAACAACTCCCACTTCCTCCAGGTGCAGGGCGTGGCCATGGGCACCTGTTGTGCCCCGGCCTACTCCAATCTGTACCTGGGGGAGTGGGAGAAGCCCCTCCTAGGTGATGGGGATCTCGTCGAGTATACGCGCCACATCTCCATGTGGCGGCGATACATCGACGATGTCCTCGTCATCTGGGAGGGGTCTGAGGCATCTCTGTTGGAGTTCAAATCTTGTATCAACACATTCAAAGCCTGCGTGCTGAAAATTCTATGTCCCTAACTACAGTTGCACACTGCTCAGCACTTCAGGATGAGATATGCCTTAAGTGAGTAAGCACTACTTAAACACTAAACCAACAATTATAATACAAATTAATAAAAATAGTAGCTGCTGCTTGTTTAAAACATAAAATCATAGAAAATATATAAAAAGCTCAAATCCTAAAATCAAGAGTCCACTAATTATATATAGCAGCGCTCAAACATGCGAGTCTTGTTCAGAAGACCTTCATTTTGTGCTCATGAAACAATGGTGATTGGACAGTTTGTGAAAAGGAGAGAGATACAAACAGCTTCCACCTCACGTTCCACCTTTTGTGCTCCAAAACAAGAGCCCCCTTTGGGGGTGCACTCACCAAAATTCTAAAGCATTTGAGCTTTCATGATATCAAACCGATTACTTCTTGGCCACTAGATGTCTCAATAATGGGAGGTCCAGTGTTTTTCATATAAAAGACAAGATTATACCAACATAGTGTGATATTGTTTTAACCTTTTTATTAGAACCACCCATATAAATAAATTATGCGTACCAAACAGAATAAAAACAATCGCTTTAAAAATGTGTGTACTGTGCCTTTTTCCTTGTTATGATCTACCACGGTCACCGCGGACGTCCGCTCTATAGATTGGTTTACTTCCTGGTGCCTTGGTTATTCAAAACTCGGTGCATGGAACGCACACATCACTTCCGTTGTGTGTTATGCACTGACGCGTTTCGTCACTTCCGACTTCTTCCGAGGGCGTCTTGTATCTTGTATCAACACAAACAAGTATAATTTGAAGTTTACCATGACTTATGATCCTCAAAGCATCACGTTTTTAGATGTTTTGATAGGCAGTACCCCAGAGAATCAAATCTTCACCTCCTTGTACCGCAAAAACACTGCGGGCAATACGGTACTGCATGCGGATAGTTTTCATCCCATTCCTCTAAAACGGTCCATCCCTTATGGACAATATCTATGCCTTCGTAGAAATTGCTTGAATGATAGCATCTTCAAGGAAGAGGCTTATAAATTACAGACTAGATTCCTTGAGCGGGGCTACAGACGCTCATGCTTACGCGGTGCAAAAAATTAAAAATAAAATTAAAAATAATATTAACATTCTCTGGACAGCATGCATGCCGCAAATAAAAAATAAAAAAGAAAACAAGCTAAGATGAGACATGGTCTGTTAGCAATATACACATAAATGTAAATTATACCTGGAAGATATATGGTATTAACAATCGTACATAAAACACTATCTAACATACTATATTGACCAATCAGTAATTTGCATAAGCGTAGTATACGTATCCATGAGAAAAAGAAGAAATTAAAAGAAAAGGGGGGGTAAAAGGGAAGACATAGCAACAGTTGAACCCAACTGGCTGGACTCGTAGCTCTTGGGCTCACAGGCTCATTTAATGAAAAAGAGGAGATTCTAAGATGTTGGAATATTGGGGGGGGAGTCAATTCTGAGGTACCAAGGCTCCCATATCGCCTTGTGATGGTCCAACTTATCAGCCAATCGAGCAGTCGAGCAGACAGGGATTCCATAACTTTCATATCTTTCATATCTTTAATTCCAGCATATAGATCAGTCAGTGATGGGGGATTCCATTTTTTCCAATGAAGGGCAACTAGGCATCGGACTGCTGGTAGCAAATGTATAGTAAATTCTTTGGCTAATCCTGGCAGCTTAGGAGGAAGGAGTCCCAATAGGATAACCTTTGGGGAAAAAGGAATGTCCATCTCAAACAACCGATGGAGAGGGTCCCGGAGAGAGTACCAATAGGGTTCCAGAGATGGGCAGTGCCAGTATATGTATATCTGAGGCCGAAGGGTAGATAGCATGCAAGCGAGATGGTGTAATGGTGTAATGTATCAGAAGAATAGTACCTTATATGTATTTTCCTTATATAGGCTACATATAGAGCTTTTGGCTACATGTGACCATATCATTTTCCATTGTGCTGAGGTGAGTTCCTCTCCTAGATTCTCCTCCCGTTTTAGCATAAAGCTATGTTTTCCCAAAGAGTCTACGTTATATTAGGATTTTGTATATATCTGAAGTTAATCCCCTCTGGGAGGGACCAGATAGAATTAGGGACTCAAATGGGGATGGCTTGGAGAATTTAAGGTTAGGTGCAAAAGTAAGAGTGCAGTGCCAAATTCGGAGGTAATCAAAAAGGCACTACGGGGTAGATGTAGATCATACTTGGCATGGAGTCTGTCAAAAGGTAGTAGTTCCCTTGTTACTGGATTCACTAGGTGGCCATATTGGAAGAGGTTCCTCTGTAGCCAAGGAGATATCATCTGGTAAGTTATACTGTCTGGGAGTTTAGGGCTATAAGGGAAGGCTGTCACTAGAGAGGCCTCGGATTGGAGAGAATAGGAGCAGTTTAATCGCCTCCATATGTTACGCAGCAAATTCATAGTATGTAGTAAAGAGGCGGAGGGGACATCAGCACAGGGATATGTTAATTTTTTGTGTTACAAAGGAATGATTCGTAGAAATGGGATATAAATCGGTACATTTAGACAGTGCCCTACAAGAGGCGAGGCACACTACACAAGCTACATGTTTAGCAAATAAGGTCAAATCTAATGATGATAGACATGAATGGCATTTTATTAGTAACTATCTCACACAATACAAAGAAGTTGAAACTATTTTCAGAAAGTACTGGCCAATTTGATAAGATAGCGAAAAAAATATTAGATCCTACTACCAAACCTTTATTGCTCTGGGATAGAGCAAGTTTTTATTTCTTACGTAGGTGTTTATTGTGTCGGCAGGTGAACACACATGTAAGCCCTTGTACACATGATCGGAGATTCCGTCGGAATGTTTCCGATCGGAGCGTTTTGTCGGATATTCCGACTGTGTATGGTCTGCATCGGACTGTTTCCATCGGAATATCCGTCGGACCAACTTTTCCAACTTGCCGGAAATATTTTCCGACAAAATGCTCCGATCGGACATACTCCGATCATATGTAGCCTACTCCGGCGGACAAGGTGCCACGCATGCTCACAATCAAATTCCGACACGGAAGCGCTCGCTCAGGTAAAACTACTGCTCGTAATCGATATAGTACATTCGTCACACTGCAATGTTAAAAATTATTTCATGAAGCGCATTCTCTTGTTCTTTACAATGCTGCAAGAAGGAACTTCTTTTGATGCTCATAGTCACACACACTTCTCCCGAATGTATTTCCTGACTCTTTTTTACTCATTTCGGCAATACAATTTTTGAATTCGTCACATCTAGACAATTTTATATTTTGTTTATTATTTTTTGGCTGTATTTGTTTTTTCCTAAACATCTCCTTTTTTGACAGTTTGCTCATCTTTCCATTTTTTTGTGGTGTGTTTTGGGTTTCAACTTACCACAACAACATTATTATATTTTTTATATTTTCTTTTTCTTTTTTAATCTACAGGAGGTTGTTTAGTGTTATTACCCCTTGTTATTCATTTCACTTTGTATTTTTGAAATGTACCTGCCTGCTCACCAATAAACTGGCCTTTTGGAAGGAAAACACATATGCAAGTATTTCTTCAATACGCACATGTGCTTTGATGAAAAATTAAAATTATGAACAATGTGTGGCTTCCTTTTTCATTGCGCAAATGATGTATTTGGAGTAAAATTGTTGTTTTCGGTGAGAATGGGTGTTATTTACTAAAGGTAACTCCACTTTGCACTCCAAGTGCAGTTTCAGGTGTACTTTTGCAGTGCATTTGTAGTGCATAGTGGAAGTGCCTTTAGTAATTAACACCCACAGTGATGTGTTAATGTTGACAACATTTTCCTGCCATGGTGCTGAAAATGAGCACGATTTTGGTCAGTAATGCACTACATACATTATTTACCAAAAACAAGGTGTGTGTGTAGCAGACCGACAACATAATAAGCTTATCTGAAGAAGAGACTGTCCCCTCATCTCGCTCAGAAATTTTGTTTGCACTGTTGGTGAAAAAGGCACAACAAGAAATAACATAAATTTACATAGGAGACACCTAAAAGCAAGCCAAGCAGTAAATGAAGGAGTTTCAAAGAAAAATGTATTCTGAAAATGCCGCTCAGACATTGTCTGGCTTATCAATGGCCCCCCTACCCACAAAGTAGTCCATGAATTGGGTTCTAACCTCACGGGCACTTTGGGGGGGGCAAGCCAGGATGAGCAGGTTCAAGGCCCGTGAGGTTATCATTTTCCAGCAAGTCTGCTTCTTGTTGGACAACTGAGACCGCATAGTTTGCAGAATGTCTTTTTAGAAAATTGTGAAGAACACAGCAGGCCAGCACAATGTGATTTAGTTTGTATTCCGCCATGTAGATAGGCGTTAAAAAAAGGCGGAACCGGCTGGCCAGTATTCCAAAGGTGTTCTCCACCACTCTTCGGGCTCTGGACAGGCAGAAATTAAAAATCCTCTGGTCTGGGGTGAGGGTCCTCATCGGGAAAGGCCACATCAGATGGTTCGCCAGGGCAAACGCCTCATCCGCGACAAAGACGAACGGGAGTCCTTCCTGATTCTCCTCTGGTGGTGGCAAGCCCAGACTGCCACTTTGGAGACGCCAGTAGAACTCCATCCAGGAGAACACTCCACCATCCGACATCCGTCCATTTTGCCCCACGTCCACATACAAAAACTCATAGGTTGCAGACACCACCGCCAACATAACGATACTATGAAACCCCTTGTAGTTAAAATAGTACGACCCCGAGTTGGGTGGTGGGACGATGCGGACGTGCTTCCCATCAATTACTCCTCCACAATTGGGAAAGTCCCAACGACTGGCAAAGTGGGAGGCCACAGTTTGCCATTCCTGTGGCATTGAAGGACACTGTGGAGTGAAACAAGACCAAAAATTAGTAATTTTAAAAATCAACATTGCAAGCAGATTAGACACCAACATTTTTGGCCAAGATTAGTATAACTTTTTGGGAACTGAGTATTTAAAGCCTAAAGTATAAGGTCCCCTTATCAGAGTCATCACCCTCCCATCCCCCCCATCTGATGGGCCCTTGCTAAAAAATGAGGGGGGGATGTTTTGGACAGGTAACCCTCTCCACTTGATTGAGAGCTGAATGCCTAAATAATGTGTGATACTTTGGGAAGCCCCTCCTTACTTACACTATTGGCAGCCCACCGGACAGGTAATAAGTGTCATAATACCAAAAAGAAAACAAAATGGAAGCACATTTTGACATTCTACTATTACATATCAAGATAATAATAGGGGGAAAAAATATAGCATTTGAAAGTATTGAGGCAGGCCCTTGCACTACATGCTTTGGTGAATTCATCCATAAATGTGAGCATCAAAAAGGTAGATATAGTGTGTATTGGGTTTGGTAAAGTCAGCAGATAGAGGATTGCTATCAGCTGAGCTAGCAGTTGGGGGGAGGGGGGTTCCTAATGAGTTTGGCACAACCCAAAAAAAATTTTTTTAGGGGGTGTTTAGGGGAAAGCAATACTATTGAGCTGACAAAAGACATTGTCAAGTGACTAGACTATAGTTTTATGGGCCAAGAAGAGCATGGTGAGGAAGTTAGTGAGGCAAATATGCCTGAGGACAAAGGGGCAGAGCATATGAATTAGAGCATATTGCAATGATGGTAATTAGGGAATGAGGAAAGAAATGCAAGACATTAGCAATCATGAAATACATAGAATGTGATGTAAAAGATAAAACTTACCTTCATATAGTCCTTCTGCAGGACCTGAATGATGGCAGAACAGGTCTCTGGAATAATGATCCCCAGAGCCTGGGGGGAGATGCCTGTAGAGAACTTGAGGTCCTGAAGGCTTCTCCCAGTTGCCAAGTAGCGCAACGTGGCGATGAGCCTCTGCTCCGGATTGATGGCTTGCCGCATGCAGGTATCCTGCCTGCTGATATAAGGGGTCAGCAAAGCCAGCAGACGGTGAAAAACGGGTCTATCATCCAGAGATAATTCCTGAAATCATCAGGATTATTCTCCCGGATCTCATGGAGCAAAGGCATGTGCGAGAACTGGTCACGCTGGCTCAACCAATTCTTGGTCCACAAACGCCTCCCCTCCCTGTTCATGGACCGGGCTTGTGTCAAAGTAAGAACCCCAACACAAAGCCCCTGCACAGCACAGACTATACGATGAGTACGTAGATGAAACATGGTTTCAAAATGGTCGGCTGGTCAGAACGGACAACAGAAAGCACCGATAAACAGCAATGCCTGAAAGAACGAACTGAATAGCAGAAGCAAGCAGACAATAAGAAATGCAGATCAAAGCGTACTATACCAAGATATAGTCCACAATGAGAAACAAATACTTAATGATTGCACGCACTGATTATCAGATACGCAAAGACAAGCAGAAACTGAAGAGCAGTAGCGATCTGAATCACTAATCTGAAAAGCGTGAATTGTCTCTCACCAAACTTCTACTAACATGCGATACACACGAGATCAGCAGAAGGAGCCCAAAGGGTGCCGAAAGTGGTGCTGAACTGCCCTTTTCTAGTCCCGCCGTATGCGGCTTACGTCACCGCGTTCTTGGCAACCGGAAATTCCGACAACTTGGTCCGACCGTGTGTATGCAACATCACTTCCAGACCTCGTCTGGAATTAATCCGTCGGAATAAGTCAGACGGATTTAGTCGTCGGAATCTCCGACCGTGTGTACGAGGGCTAAGAGGTTTGACTGAATTTTGTTCAACTGCCAATGGCAAAACATTTAAGATTAAAGATTTAATTACATGTAACTCGACCCATGTTGTATATGTATTACAGTGTACAGTGGGGAAAAGAGTATCTGAACACATTAATAACATCAAAATAAGTTACAAGGATCATAGTATGTCAATGCAATTTTGCTGCAAACATAATTGAGACCATTCAGGTTTAAAATTTTGGGGCTTAGAAATAACTAGGCCTGTGTGGAGGGGTGAAAATAGAGATCTATCAAAGTGTGAAACTAAATGGATATATCTAACAGACACTTTATACCCCAAGAGGATGCATGTAGAACTCGATTTGAACTGTTTCATCAGCGATTATTAGTTTTTTTATGAATGAATTAATTTTTAGAAATCATTTTTAGAATACATTTTTATGAATAGACCTTGGAAAGCTGGCTTTTTCATTTTAGTGTTTATGTTGTAAATTCATCAATGTTAGTCCATTTATTAAGTTGATGTTTATACATAAATGAAATAATTTTAATGTTTCATCAATTTATCAATTTATGGCTCTTTAGATTTAAGTATAGATGGTGATCTACTTATTTGTTAATATATGGATTCTAGTGCTATAGATATTTATAGGTGGAGGCGCTGATGCTACAAATTCTATAGCAAATCTCCAGTATGTCAAATTAAATTAATGCGTTTGGCGTATCATTATTTTAGGACCATACACGATGCAATTGAATGATATCAAGAGGGGTGCAATATGCTAATATGCACCGTATTTATGTTAAGAGGTTTCAATATGGGTGGAAAGGTGGAAAGAAAGTTCTTTAATCATCATTGCTGGTGAGGAATGTACTGTCTAATGTTGAGTTAGGACGAATTTTATGGCATATGTGTAAGCATAGGCGCCTTTGCACATTAGGCGATGAATGAATTGTGTTACAGAATGGACAATGGGTTAATTCCCCTCGCTGGTAAGTATATAAATGATTTGTACTGCGCTGTGTGGCCACGCCCTCTGAAGAAGTGATGACGAAACGCATCAGTTCATGACCACGCAGCCATCCACTCTGTCGATCAGCTGTCAACTCGACCCGGGTACGCCGCCGTGTGAGAGATCCATCAGGCGGTGAGAGTTTGACCGAATGTGACAGGACTGCTTTGTTGAAATGCTTTTACTTTTTCTTTGCTCTTGTAAGTGCAATCTGTATGGGGGGACAGGAATTTAATCAATAAATTTTACCTTATGGATTTATACTATATTTATGAATCTTTTTGTCGTGAGTGACATCTAGATGGAAGGACTGATTTGCTGCTCCCTGAATGGATGATAACACAGGCGCATACCTATTGTTTATCCATTGAGTTCACTACCATAGGGGTGAGATCTCACAAGGCGTAGTGACGGTCAATCAATTAGGATATATTTCACACATCGAATATAGGGACAAACTTTTATCTGTGGTTTCATCTAATCAACATATGTGATTATATGAATGGATCTATACATTCAATTACTTAGACTTTATACAATTTGAATTTGAGCGCTGCTAATGTTGGATATTATTCAGCATTCAGCATACGTTTACAAATTGATCTATGCCTTTCCACCTGAAACTTCTTCCTCATCTGCTCAATAGGATCAAGATGGAGAGTATACCAGTGATAATTATAGCTCCAAATGGACCCAGGTAGAAGTGCTACTATGCAGAGAAAGACGAATAAGGGCACTTCTGCCTAGTACAGGGATCAGCAACCTATGTCCCGCGGGGTCCAGAGGTGCAGGGGGCTGTGTAATGTAAAGGGGGCCAGAAGTGCGGGGGCTGTGTAATTTAAAGGGGGTCAGAGGTGAATGGGTCCCTCCCTGCATTCACATACATTGAATCTGGCCCTTAAGTGGAAAAAGGTTGGTGACCCCTGGCCTAGTACAGTAACCAAGACACTATTTATTCAAAGAATAAAAGTAGGTGATTATATTCATAAACGGACATCAAATAAAGACTATTCACAAATATCAAAGAAGAAACAACCAGACCACTGTACGTGCCCCCCGATAGACTGGGAAGACAACACAAGAGCCTGCAGATGTTGACACATTTCGAGAGTGTCCCCTTTTCTTCAGAGCTAAATGTCTGCTGCACACTAAGGGGTTGATTTACCAAAACTGGAGAGTGCAAAATTCTGTGCAGCTGTGCATGGTAACCAATCAGCTTCTAACTTCAGCCTGTTCAGTTAAGCTTTGATAAAAAAAAAAACCCTGAAAGCTGATTTGTTTCTCTGCAGAGCTGCACCAGATTTTGCACTCAATCGACTCCTATGGGTTATTAATGCTAACCAGGTACAGTACTTCAGAAGTTGGTTCAGAGGGCTAGCAATTGTACAACAATCAGATGGGAGCAGAATAAATCCACCACTAGTGATGGCCGAACGGTTCGCCCGGCGGTAATTTCGCGGCAAATTTCGGCTGTTCGTGGTCCGCCCATTCGGCGGACTATTGGCGCCGGTCGCCCGGCGGACTTCCGTGTTTTCTGTGAAAAAGAACTTTGACCTATGATGACACATCCATCATGGGGTACAGGACAGCCAATTGAGACATTACAGCACATGGACACTTGGACATTCCCCCTAACTTATAAATACACCCGATCCGGCAGCCATTTTACATTATTTCTTCTGTCACTATAGGGAGAGGTTGCTGTGTGGAGCAGGGAGAGATTACAGTGACCCAAATCGCTAGCTATTTGGTACACAAAAGTTCTTTTCAAGACTGGTATAGGTGTTAGGTGTAGTTCAGGATAGGCAGTGCTGTGCTAGTGATTGTTGCAGCAGCCTGAGTGTCTTTTGTCAGTTTAGAGAAAGGGACAGGACGGTGTGTGCTGCAGGGACAGCCAGTTTAGTCATTAGCTGTTACTATCAGGTCCACAAAAGTGCCATTTCAATTATTGTTCCAGTAGCCTCTGTTTTGTCAGTTTATATAGGGACAGGCAGGAAGCAGTGTGTGAGGCAGTGAGGGTCAGTTTAATCAGTAGCTGTTACCATTAGTTCCACAAAGGTTCTTTTCAGGACTGGTATCAGTGGTATGGTAATAGGCTTGTACTCGTATAATATTCTTTCTTCCAAATATAGAAAGAATATTATACTTGACTGCTGCCCTTCTGCTGCAGTCTGCTAATCATTCACAACCCACTTGTTCCACAAAGCTCCTTATAAGGACTGGTAACTTGGTCTGTCTAGGGTGCTACAGTACATAGGGTTGAGTGAGGTACAGTCTGCCATTCTATAAGGACTGGTATAGGTCCACAATACATAGGGTTGAGGTGCACTACTGCTGACCGCTGCCCTATACTGGAGCAGTCCATCGATATAGGGACTGATGTACAGTCGGCTAATCACTCACACACAACCTACTTGGTCCACAAAGGTCCTTATAAGGACTGGTAAGGTATAGGGTACTACAGTACATAGGGTTGAGTGAGGTACAGTCTGCCATTCTATAAGGACTGGTATCGGTCCACAATACATAGGGTTGAGGTGCACTACTGCTGACCGCTGCCCTATGCTGCAGCAGTCCTTCATCGGTATAGGGACTGACGTACAGTCTGCTAATCACTCACACACAACCTACTTGGTCCATAAAGGTCCTTATAAGGACTGGTAAGGTATAGGGTACTACAGTACATAGGGTTGAGTGAGGTACAGTCTGCCATTCTATAAGGACTGTTATCGGTCCACAATACATAGGGTTGAGGTGCACTACTGCTGACCGCTGCCCTATACTTCAGCAGTCCTTCATCGGTATAGGGACTGACATACAGTCTGCTAATTACTCACACACAACCTACTTGGTCCACAAAAGTCCTTATAAGGACTGGTAACTTGGTCTGTCTAGGGTGCTACAGTACATAGGGTTGAGTGAGGTACAGTCTGCCATTCTATAAGGACTGGTATAGGTCCACAATACATAGGGTTGAGGTGCACTACTGCTGACCGCTGCCCTATACTGCAGCAGTCCTTCATCGGTATAGGGACTGACGTACAGTCTGCTAATCACTCACAAACAACCTACTTGGTCCACAAAAGTCCTTATAAGGACTGGTAACTTGGTCTGTCTAGGGTGCTACAGTACATAGGGTTGAGTGAGGTACAGTCTGCCATTCTATAAGGACTAGTATAGGTCCACAATACATAGGGTTGAGGTGCACTACTGCTGACCGCTGCCCTATACTGCAGCAGTCCTTCATCGGTATAGGGACTGAGAGTTTTGTCACAGGGTCATTTAAAAAATGACAGGCAGAGGAAGAGGCAGGCCCTTCCGCAGGGGTGGTAGGGGTAGGGCAGGAGCAACAGGCTTGAGCCAAAGTGGGAAGTTGCAGAAGGTGCGTTCAATTACTTTAAAGGACGCACCAGACTTGGTTGAGTGGCTCGCTCAGCCTTACTCTTCTGCACCCTCCTCATCCTCTCGATCTGCACCCTCTTCTTCACTCTCTGCTATGTGCACCCCCAAAGACACTACCACCAACAACACCACCACCACCACCACCACATACCTTCCGCTTGAGTCACAGGAATTATTTTCCGATCCATATCAAGACATTTCTGAAGCGCAGCCACTCTTGGTATTGGATCAGGAAGAGGAGGCAGCAACAACCGCTACTCAGCAGTCTGACGACAGTACCCAGATCAGCCCAAGGAGGAGGTTGGTCCCCGGTGTTGCTGCCTACTCCGAGATCTCTACTTATAGCGGTGGGGAAGGTGACGTTGATGATGACGTGTCTAGTGATGTCACGTGGGTGCCCACAAGAGAGGAAGAGGAGGGGAGTTCAGAGGGAGATATGGACCAGCAGATAGGGAGGAGAAGCAGGAATAACTTACATTGCACAGGAGGGACAAAGCAGACTGCAAATGTATCAGGAGCAAGTCATCGACCATGTACGGTCACATCTGGCGCTCCCAGGACACCGGCACATGGCTCCGCAGTGTGGGCTTTTTTTAACGTGTCCGCTGCTGACAATAGCGTTGCCATCTGCAATCTTTGCAGTCAACGCATTAGTCGCGGTAAGCCCAACACTCACCTAGGGATGACCGCCTTAAGAAGGCACATGAGCAGCCATCACCGAGCCGAGTGGGAGCAACGGAACCCACAAAGCCACACTCCAGGCTCTCACCGTCCAGCCTTGTCTTCTACTTCTCCTTCTCCTCTCTCCTCACAATTGTCCTCCACTCCACCTTCCATCACGCCAAGCTCACGTTTTTCTGCAAAAAGGCAGGCTTCCGTGGGCCTAATGTTCGAGTGTAAAAAAATAATGATGCCGGATAACCCTCTTGCCCAACGGTTGACGGCTGGCTTGTCAGAACTCATAACCCGCCAACTACTGCCATATAAACTGGTGGACTCGGAGGCCTTTCGCAAATTTATGGCCATTGGAACATCACAATGGAAGGTCCCAGGAAGGAAGTATTTCTCACAGAAGGGCATCCCAGAGCTATATGGCCATGTTCAGCGGCAAGTGAATGTATCTCTGGCACACAGTGTCGGTGCCAAGATACATCTGACCACAGACAAGTGGTCTAGCAAACACGGGCAGGGAAGGTATATCACTTTTACTGCCCACTGGGTGAACCTTCTGACGGCCGTCAAGCATGTAACCCGTGGCACCAGTGTAGATTCGGCTTTACCGCCACGGATTTCATGCAGGGCTGACTCTTCTTCTCCTCCTCCTCCTACTCCATCCTCCTCCCTCTCCTCCTCAGCTGACTCTTCCTTTTCCGCTGCTAGCGTCTCTTCCGCTGTGCCGCCCAAGCTCCCCAGAACCTATTCGACATGCCAGGTGAGACGTTGCCATGCCGTGCTGCGTCTGTTGTGCCTGGAAGCCAAGAGCCACACTGGCCCGGCACTCCTTTCAGCTTTGCGTTCACAGGCAGATCAGTGGCTAACACTGCTCAATTTGACAGTTGGTAAAGTGGTGTGTGACAACGGTGCCAATCTGCTTAGCGCATTGAAACAGGGCAAAATCACGCACGTGCCATGCATGGCACACGTCTTAAACTTGGTCGCGCAGCGATTCCTTGTCAAATACCCTGGGGTCCAGGACATCTTGCGGCAGGCAAGGAAAATCTCGTCCCATTTCAGAAGATCTTACACGGCCATGGCTCGCCTTGCTGACATTCAGCGGCGACACAATCTGCCGGTCAGATGTCTTATTTGCGATTGCCCGACACGATGGAACTCAACCTTCTATATGCTTGATAGGCTGCTCCAGCAGAAACGTGCAGTTAACGTCTACCTGTATGAACTCTGCGGCAGAACCGGTTCTGGGGAGCTGGGGTTTTTTCACCGCGCCAGTTGCTGCTCATGCACGACGCATGCAGACTTTTGTGCCCATTTGAGGAGATCACCAAACTGGTCAGTCGCAGCCATGGCGCCATCAGTGACATGGTACCTTATGCCTTCTTTATGGAGCGTGCATTGCGTCGTGTCATTGATCAAGCTGTGGAGGAGCAGGAGCGGGAAGATGAGGAAGTCGCAATGCTGGATGAATTACCGGGGGGGCTACTCTATCTGAGACAAGTGAACAACAGGAGTCTGAAGAGGAGTCAGAGGAGGATGGTGCCAGGGCGGATGAGGAGGAGCAAGAAGAGCATGCTTTAAACCTTTCTGGGATCCCTGCTATGCGTGGATGGGGAGAGGAGAATGAAGAGGACGACATTATCCTGGATGATGAGCAGGAGCCAGGCCACCACACTGCTTCCACTTTAGTGCAAATGGGGGCCTTCATGCTCCAGTGTTTTAATAGGGACCCCCGTATAAAAAGCATAAGGGTCAAGGACCAGTACTGGGTGGCAACGTACTTAGACCCCCGGTACAAACACAAAATGGCGGAAATATTACCGCCGTCACAGAGGGCTGTCAGAATGCAGCACTTCCAGGCCTTGCTTCGAGAAATGCTGCATTCTGCTTTTGCGTGCGCTGGCAGAGGCGCAATTCCCACTCCCAGAGAAGGAGTTGCGGGTACCAATCCAACAGCGCCTGCAAGAAGAGGCCCGTTTGAAGATGTGTTGGTGACTTCGGATATGAGGTCATTCTTTCAGCCGACCCATCGACAGGTGTCATCCAGATCCAGCATCAGGGAACTCCTAGACCGTCAGGTGTCCGACTGTCCGAAAGGACGTTCAGCGCAGCAGGGGGGATCGTGACCGATAAGCGTACTTGCCTAGCTCACGACAGTGTTAACTACCTCACATTTCTAAAAATGAATGAGGCATGGATCTCGGAGGAATTCAACACATGTGACCAGTAGACAATGTATATGTCTATAAACATTTTTTTTAATCGAGAACAGAGGCCTTCTTTCTTCATTTGGCTCACTTCCTTGTCCAAAAAAAGCACACCGTACTATATGCCCGTACCCTCCTCTTTGAAGAGTGAGGGGTGTCATATTTCTACTGGGGATGCTTATTATGAGGGGCTCCCACCATCCCTGTGCTGTGCTGACATCCTCCTGGGGCTGTACCTCCGCTGTGCATATTTTGAGGTGCTCCCACCATCCCTGTGCTATGCTCATTATGAGGGGCTCCCACCATCCCTATGCTGTGTTGACTTACTCCTGGGGCTGCTTATTATGAGGGGCTCCCACCATCCCTGTGCTATGCTCACATCCTCCTGGGGCTGCTTATTATGAGGGACTCCCATCATCCCTGTGCTATGCTGACATCCTCCTGGGGCTGCTTATTATGAGGGGCTCCCACCATCCCTGTGCTATGCTGACATCCTCCTGGGGCTGCTTATTATGAGGGGCTCCCACCATCCCTGTGCTATGCTCATTATGAGGGGCTCCCACCATCCCTGTGCTATGCTGACTTCCTCCTGGGGCTGCTTACGGTGCAGGTGTCAGTGCTGTATATCATGGTGCTGATGTCAGTGCTCTCTGTCACGGTGCTACTGTCAGTGCTGTATATCATGGTGCTGGTGTGAGTGCTTTATGTCACGCTGCTGATGTCAGTGCTCTCTATCACGGTGCGGCTGTCAGTGCTGTATATTACGATGCTGGTGTGAGTGCTTTATGTCACGCTGCTGATATCAGTGCTCTCTATCACGGTGCTGCTGTCAGTGCTGTATATCACGGTGCTGGTGTGAGTGCTTTATGTCACGCTGCTGATGTCAGTGCTCTCTATCACGGTGCTGCTGTCAGTGCTGTATATCACGGTGCTGGTGTGAGTGCTTTATGTCACGCTGCTGATGTCAGTGCTCTCTATCACGGTGCTGTTGTCAGATCACTCTATCACGGTGCAGGTGTCATTGCTGTATGTCACGCTGCTGATGTCAGTGCTCTCTATCACGGTGCTGCTGTCAGATGACTCTATCACGGTGCAGGTGTCATTGCTGTATGTCACGCTGCTGGTGATCATCTCCTGCACCTCTTCTTTGCCTACCCTGGTCCCTGACCTTCCCTCTCCTCCATTGCCTTCATGCGCTCCACAGTCCTGAATTGTCACAACAATTTCCCACATAAAAAAAGAATGCTTGTAGTTGTCGATCCCAGATTCACCTCATCCATGTGTTATGTCATTGGCCATGTGGTGGGACTATGTTTGCACAGCTATTAATTATTTTGTGGCTGCAAATTTGACCTGTAGGTTTGCGTAGTTCGCCTCCCATTGAAGTCAATGGGGCCCGCCGCGAACGTTCCGGTTCGCAAACTATCGGCCGCGTTCGCGAAATGTCCCGTCGGAAGTTCGTCCATCACTATCCACCACAACAAACTCATACCTGTTCATAGAATGCCATGAGTTTAAGCAAACTGAATATTAACTAATATTAATAATCATACATGTACAAAAAGGGGGGCAGGTTATACACTTCCTTCAGTGCTAGCAATAGGGCTGCCCTAAGTTCATGTCACTCGCATGTCCATCTAAGGCCGGGTTCACACTACTATTCAGTGCGATTTAGGTCGCAGTGAATAGCATGACAATGGAAATAACATTGCTTCCAATTGTGCCCATTCACATCAGTGGAGCGCAGCTGTGATGCATCTTTGGGAAGGGTTCCTGCCAGGGGTCACGTCCTGGAGAAAAAAGTGTGGGAACTCCCACCCAAAATCCACTCGCCCACCAAAAAAAAAATGATATGCTCATATAGCCAAACGCTTCAAAAGTGATATTTTTCATCCAATTTTGGTATTGTGTGTATGAAGCTTAATTGTTAGTACATAAAAAAAAACAATCCTCACTAAACATAAATACGGTAATTCTCTGAATAATCAGCATTCGTTTAGTTGTGCTTCCATGCAAATGTGAACATCATGTTCTGATCTTTATTGGGGAATCTTATTTTGTATATAGAGTGTTTATGTGGTGAGTTTACACTTTTCATTGAACAGAGTTTGCATAACACAGGGTTAAACGGAAAGGTCATAAATTAACTGCACATTATCTGGACAGAATGCTTAGGGAGATAGTGATGTGTTCCTGCTTAGGAGATGTATGTTAGCTTGGGGGGCTGCAAACTCTGCAGGGCTCCAACACACACTCGCTGCTAATGCAACCCTTCACATATTTCCACATAAATTTCTCTCCTGGCATTAAACTTTGCCAGGTATTGTGCTCAGCTTACCACCCCAAACTGATGGTCCTCCCTCAGATCACCTCTCTCCCTGCCTGTCCTGTGAGCAGAATAGCTGTGCTCCCCCTCTGGGTTCTCTCATCATATGGTATTGAAGATAAAGGAGGGGGAGGGGATTCAGCGGGACACACAGAGCTAATATGCAGGAAACTGGGGGGGGGGGGGGGGGGAGATGAGGAGACAGAAAATCAGGAGGGGCCGGCGGGGAGGAGTGCATCATGAGAGGTCTGACTAAATGCAATCTCTTAGCAGCAGGGACCTGATCTACCCATCAGCTAGCTGTGATTGACAGGTAGATTGAAGCGGAAGCTGTCATGGGGCCCCCTACTGGCAATGCCTGAATAGTCAGGTGTGCGGCACTTACTATTGTGAGCTGTGTCAGCAGCTGCTGGTGTAGCACCTGCCACACAGCTCGCATACTTCAAAGTCTTGCAGGATGCGGCTGCTAACGGGAACTGAGTTCCTGTTGTGGAAAAAGTACAGGAACTCCGTTCCCATGCGTTCCCGCAGGACTTGAGCCCTGGTTCCTGAACTTCTTTGGTATGATTTACACTGCGATGTGCCTCTAAAGAAGAAGCAAACCACATCAAAAACGCAATCCAAGCCTCATCAATGTCACATTACATAATCATACTGTAGATCGAGTAAAAATCACATCACAGTAGTGTGAACCAAGCCAAATGTTCTCTTGCTGACTAACACCACACAGCCGCAGCTGCTGAGTGTCCCCACTCACCCCATGGAGTGTGCATGTACTATTAAAAGGTATAGGCTGTGTGGTGTTAGTAAGGAAGAGAGCATTGGATGGACATGTGCAAGTTTCATGGAATTAGGGCAGCCCCATTGCCAGCACTGAATAGAGTATAGCACTATCCCACTCTCTGTTGATTGGATGGATTTCTGGGCAGGAAACCGGATTTATTGGCTGGAGCGTATAGCAGAACAGTATTTAAGAATGTCGGATCTGGTGTGCAATCCAGCATATTTAAGAACACATAGTGTGCAGCAGACAATTTAGAAGAGGGGGCACCTATGAAATGTATCAGCATCTACATGCCCTTATGGCTTCTTCCTAGCCCATCTAAGGGCATGAACAGTGGTTCTGGTAATTTCTTCTTTCATATTTGTGTTGAGCCTTTTTTAATCTCCGTTTGTGAGTATAATTACCTAATTTTATCTTTTGAATAAATGGTAAATAAAAGGACGCACTAGGGTGGTGTGCCAGCTTTTGTCTTTTTGCATGTAGTGCTTAAGGATTACCCCTGTTTGAAGAGGGTGGCAAAGATTAGTTGAAAACTGAGGACTGAAGTTGTTATGTCCATGGACTTAAGAGGCCTGGAGTAGAGAGGGTCTCCCCCTAATATTGGTTTTACATTTGAGCACAGAAACCTGTTGTAGAAGTTCTACTATGACCTGATCAAACTGCTCTTCCAGATCAACTGGATCTTCTATCTCAAGGATCAGTTTACTAGCCTGCTTCATGGTTGCTGACTTTATTGCCATGGCTGTTAAAGCCCAGATTTTAAGAAACGAGCCTTTCCAAGTCAAGTTATTTTCATTGCAAGTCAGAAAGTCTACCTCTCACAAATTCTTCTTGCGCATGAAAGTCATACTTTGAATAGTGTGAGGAATTCAGGCTTTTAGTCTAGGAAATACTCTGTGGGATGTATCCTGATCGTTTTACTATCAGGCCTGGATCAACATTTGGCCTCGAGTACCATCAAAGGTAAAATCTCAGCTCTGTACCGGATGGCTCTCATGTAACCTCATGTAACCTTTCCTATACAACTGTGACTTTAAGGGATACGAATTTGAATCTGTTGTAACTTCAAATACCACCATTTTAACCTATCAAGGATATTCCTATTTCCACCCTTACTTGCAAAGTTGCTTTTTTGCTGGCTTTATCTTGTAAAGAACTCTTTCTGGTCTTTTGCAAAGATAAGGTGGTGTTAAGACCTAGAGCCTATATAAAGTGAAGGTAGTGCTGCTCTATGAATCTAAATACTGTGCGTAATAAAGTGCAAAGGTGCTCAATGAAAGATATGGTTGAAAGAGGCAATGTTGAAAGGTCAATATATATCCAGTCCTAAGCAGTGAAAAAACGTAACGCATGCCCTGCAATTTCTTTGGATAAAACAATAAAAGTGTATCAATAAGGCAATAAAAGTATATCAAACACTCAAATGATTCTTTGTAGAACAGTGATATGAAATATATCCATAGGAAATGGCATGCCAGCGACTTCTTTGGATAAAACAATAAAAGTGTATCAATAAGACAATAAAAGTTTATCAAACACTCAAAAGATTCTTCGTAGAACAGTGATAGAAAATATATCCATCCAACATGAAGTGAAAAAACTTTGCTCATAAAGAAGGTGCACTACTATTGCAATAAATCCTGAAGGAATAGGTAAAATCCTAAAAGGCATATAAAAGCATACAAAAAAGCTTCCTCCATATAGGTATATGCTGCAAATGTTCTTATAGGTCAGGGATATGCAATTAGCGGACCTCCAGCTGTTGCCTCTTTTTTCTATATTTTAAAACTACCCTTGTAATTTGGAGAGTCCTGGTATGTGCATGGTAGAATATCCATCTGACCCATTAGAGGAGAAATTTGATTTTTACAATCTCCAAACCGGAAGCCTGCCTGCTGTGTCTGCTACATCTTTGGAGTGAGCCGAGTCTGTGGTTTGCAGCTGATGGACATAGGAAGACATTCCCTTCACTGGAATTCGTTTACCGTATTTTGGCTTATGCCTGACAGATGCACCGCTGCTGGTGAGTGGATCTATCATATAGGGTAAGAGTACCCCATCCCTCCCCGTTTCCTTCTGAAGGTGGAGGCACTTTCCTTGGTGTTATCACACACGGATTGGTGTGCACACACTGCATAGAAGATAGCAGGAAATATTGGCCTGTTTTATATCTGTTTGTTGGCAGATTACAGTACTTTAAGAATTATAGACTTTACTCATTATCCTGATTAATAAGAGAGTTTTTCTCTTGTTGTCTTTGGCATTTTCGTCTTTGTTACACCTCGATGTATGCTATTGTTGATTTGTATTATCATTCACCACTGCACTTTGCACTTTATTTCACATAATTGTAATTGTTTCTCACTGTGATTTTATTGTATAATATGTTAACCCCATTCCCTGTCTTCAATATATGTCAGTGCAGCTTTAATTACTGCTAATTGTTATTCCGCAGTGAGATTTTACAGCTGTTTGGGGCACTATCTATAAGGATACATTTTGGACTAATATTTCAGAGTCCCATTATAGACTTTCACATTTTGTATTAGACGCCCTCATTCATGCTTTAGAATCATATTTAATTACTGTATCTATTGATGTGATTTTTTAATCGTATCACTTACATACCAAGTTTTATTAAATTTTTTACACATTTCGTCACAGCAATTTGTTTTTGTACCCATAGTGTGCACACTTCTCAGACATACATCTGAAATGTGGCACATTGTATAACATATCATTAGCGCTACACATTTTCTTTTCACATTACTGTATGGATGTTGTTTGTGCTGTGCAGGTTTACCTTGCAGCTACTGTTCTTATTGCAAGACTGACTCTTTTTGTCATCCCTGAATGGGAAGCAGCTTTCACCATTTTTCGATGGCTCAGACAGATCATTGTTCAAGCTTATCGTCTTAAGGATCAGGTTGGCCCTGTCCATACAGGATGTTGTGCTGAACCTGTAGTTAAATAAGAGAACCAAGTGGAAGAGTGGGATTGATAATAAAGTTGCAGGGCCTCCATCCAGGACAGGACCTTTGTGAACAGAGGGGATTCCCTTCCTGGGAAATTAATCAGTATTCTTAACAAAGTCATTTGTAGCAGAAGAACTACTGCAACCAGCATTTAACAATAACCATAAGTATATGATGCACACCAGTATAGAAATAATACATACTTTATATAAGAAGTGATTAATAACAGTGCATACATCTGAAGAACAAACAGGTGTTATCAGCAAAGGGTCCATAGGAGTCCTGGTGGAAAATTGTGCACGTAAATCCAGGTATATATAGTTCATAATAGTTACCTTCAGATAAATGTTGCAGAAAGGTCCAGTTCCAAGGGTCCCTGAGGATGATGGGACGTCTGTCTTTGTGTCTGAGACTTGAAGTCTGGGGAGATCCTCCAACTGTTGTCCAACCAGCCCAGAACAGAGCTTCTCACTGGCAGGAGCTGTGGTGTGGCACTGGAACTGAGAGTCAGCCCAACCTAAAGCTTAAATCTGCGCAATAGTCCCTTCCTAATAATTTCTAATTTGCCACTTTTTAATATGTGATTAAACAGTACTGGCTGTCATAGTCAATGCTTTGGGTATCTTTTTATATCCTTTTCCATTATTATTATTATTATTATTCAGAATTTATATAGCGCCAACAGTTTGCGCTGCGCTTTACAATATGAGGGCAGATAGTACACTTACAATACAAATCAATACAGGAGGGATCAGAGGGTCCTGCTCGTTAGAGCTTACAATCTATAAATCTTTGTAAAGTTTCATTACCTTGGTACACAGGTCTTTTGAATGTTCTTTTCTACCTCCGCATGGCTCAGTGTTTAGCTTGCTTAGAGCTAACAAACCCGTTGACTATTTATACACAGATACTAATTGTGATTTAAAAAGCCAAAAATGTTGGAAATTAACCTTTAGTTGCCATTTTAACCTGTGTGTGCCACCTTCTGTGTCTGTACCAAGGCCAAATATTCCAGAATATGTAAGCTTTTTATCAGGGCCATTTGGGTGATTTCTGTTATCATTATGATTTAAAAAGGATCAAAAAACTATGTGATAATAAATGACTTCATATGATTTCTATCCTTAAATAAAAGACAGTTTTTTTGCCATGATCAGTCATATTTTCAATATTAATGCCAAAATTTCCAAATTTCTGCCAGGGTATGCAAACTTTTGAGCACGACTGTACATATGTCGCGGTGAATCGTTCTGAATGAAGGTCTCAGCACAGTCCCAATTTCTCCTCTTTAAGACCCCTTTCACACTGAGCCGCCTAGGGCATCAGCGGTAAAGCGGTGCTATTTTTAGCGCCGCTTTACTGTTGTTTTAGTTGTGCTATTCGGCTGGAGCGGCATTTTGCTGGCGGTATCGCAGCACTGCCCCATTGATTTCAATGGGGAGCAGCGACGGAGGAGCGGTGAGTTCACCGCTCCTTCACCACTCCAAAGAAGCTGCTGGCAGGACTTTTTCTGTTGCCCTGCCAGCGCACCGCTCCAGTGAGAAAGCCCTTGGGGCAGTTTGTAGGCACTATTTTTAATGCTATAGCACCTGCAAAAGGCCCCCAGTGAGAAAGGGGTCTTAAATTTTCTTTAATGTTCTTTTTGGGATGCGGTGTTGATTTTTCAACTAAACTCATTTCCTATTGTAAAATGCTTCAGGCAGCTCTGAGCTGGATGCAGCCTCTAATGTTGTTGTTTTGATATGTGGGCCTGTTAGTATTTTCCTACTATTGCCTACCCCCCCTCCCCCCCAGTTGGACTGCTTTTGAACACTCTAATTGTGTCTGAATCCTGTATGTCCTTGGAGTTCATTAAGGTACACAGGTCTCTGCTTCTCTACAAACTGAGGCATGTTGGGGAGTGGGAGGGGTTATATCAGACTGGTTATTGTTTATTGGTTGTGTCCACATCCTCCTGCAGGTGGAAGCAATAGTAATAATTCAGGGTTGATCACAGAGAAGTTATTGTGTTGGGAAATTCCCCTGCTGATTATTGTATTGGTTCATTCTTCATAATAAAAAGAAACAATCACTCACTAGACATGTGTTGGCTTCAGAACATGAGAAGTGATATTGTTATTATAAACATAGGATCAACCCTTAACTGCTTGTGGACTGCCCACTGTACATATACTGCTGCTGCTATTTGCTGGATAACGTACCTAGTACGTGACCCAGCCCTTTCAGGTAGGGGGTGTGCTGCTGTGCTGTGATTTGACACGGCACAAGCTGATCAGTGGGTGTCGGCCAATAGATTTCCACCAGGACCGGCTGATCATTGAGCAGAGACACAGAACGGAGCTCTGCCTATGTAAACAAGGCAGAGTTCAGTTCTGAAAGGGGGAAAGTTATGGATTTTGTGTCCCTGCAAAGCAACTGTATTAGACAATCCTGGCGCTTGCTGGACCTTCTTGGGCGCCCTGAAGCCTTCTTAGTAGAGGAACTATCCTTGCCTGTGAATCCCTTTGTGTGCAAAGAAATTATGACTGCATATGTTTCCTTGCAGGAAACCATGGTAACAGAGGAAGACCAATAAATTCAAGCACCACCCTCCTTTTAAAGCTTCCAGTCTGTTATTCTAACTCAATCAGCATTACTGAGTGATTTATAGCCTTGTCATCATCAACACTGACACTGATACCTGTGTTAATGAGAGAATCACTAACATGTCAGCTGGTATTTTTGTAGTAGTGCTGAGATGCAGTGGAAATGTTTTTTTTTTTGATTAGTTAATTTTCATGGCACAGAGGGACTTTGCAATTAATTGCAATTCATCTGATCAATCTTCATAACATTCTGGAGTATATACAAATTGCCATCATAAAAACTGAGCCAGAAGACTTTGTGAAAACTATTATTTGTGCAATTCTCAAAACTTTTGGCTAAGTCTGTAGTATATAAAACAAAAATTCCAGTACATATGCCATAGTTTATAGACACTATAACTTTTGCCCAAACCAATCAATATATGGTTATTGGGATTTTTTTATACCAAAAATATGTAGCAGAATACATATTGGCCTAAACTTATGAAGAAATTTGATGTTTTAATTTTTTTATAGGACATGGTTTATAGCAGAATGTAAAAAATATATATATTTTTTAACCACTTTACGACAAGCGCACGCCGATGTACGTCCATTTTTTGAAGAGGGATATCTCAGTAGCACCAGTCGTGTGTACGATAATGGTGGTCTTTGCGGCGGGTTCGCTGCGAGATCACCGTTATCAGCAGTGGGAGAGGTGCCACCCCCCCTCCCTCCGCTCTCCCACACCCTCCGCCGCTTACCGGAGCCATCGGTAGCAGTGGAGGCGATCGGGACCTGTCTTGCCTGTGGTATGGAGACGAGTGAGGCTAAGATGGCCCCCACTCGTCTCTATACCATAGCAGGGTGGAATTGACTCCAAAACGTCACTTCCGCCCATACCTCTTAAAGGCACATTTTTTCAATGTCATTTTTTCAAATGACAATTTTTTTTTTTTTTTTTTTATTGCATTTAAGTCCAAATATGAAATCTGATGACTTTTTGACCCCAGATCTCATATTTAAGAGGACCTGTCATGCTTTTATCTATTACAAGGGATGTTTACATTCCTTGTAATAGGAATAAAAGTGATCCAATTTTTTTTAAAACAGTGTAAAAATTTATAAAATTAAGTAAAATAAATAAGATTTTTTTTTTAAAGCACCCCGACGAGCTTGCGCACAGAAGCGAACGCATATGGGAGTAGCGCCCGCATATGGAAACAGTAGTCAAACCATACATGTGAGGTATCGCCGCGATTGGTAGAGCGAGAGCAATAATTCTAGCACTAGACCTTCTCTGTATCGCAAAACATGCAACCTGTAGAATATTTTAAATGTCACTTATGGAGATTTTTGAGGGTAAAAGTTTGACTCCATTCCACGAGCGGGCACAATTTTGAAGCGTGACATGTTGGATATCAATTTACTCGGCGTAACATTATCTTTCACAGTATAAAAAAATTGCGCTAATTTTACTGCTGTCTTTTTTTTATTCATAAAAGTGAATTTTTTCCAATAAAAGTGTAATTGTAAGACCGCTGTGAAAAAAATGATTGCAATGACCGCCATTTTATTCTCTAGGGTGTTAGAAAAAAAAACAATATATAATGTTTGGGGGTTCTAAGTAATTTTCTAGCAAAAAAAACTGTTTTAAACATGTAAACACAGAGTCTAAAAAAGAGGCTCGGTCCTTAAGTGGTTAAATTGTCAGTTTTTTTTGTTTATAGCGCAAAAAAAAAAAACAAAAAAAAAAACCTCAATGGTGATTAAACACCACCAGAAAAAGCTGCATTTGTGGGGGAAAAAAATGACCTAAATTTCATTTGGGTACAGAGTTGCATGACCGCGCAATTGTCAGTTAAAATAATGCAGTGCCGTATCACAGAAAATCTCTTCCAGAGGTCAAGTGGTTAATGTATGGGCTATAAAAGATTTATGTTTTATTTGATTTGATTTCATAATTGATAGTCCACATGGTCCCTATGATTTCAAAGTATGTTGTTCACTTAACATATAGGCATACATAACACAACTGTAAAAAAGTGCTATATTTCTCACAAAAGGGTTTTGAAATGATTACACATCTAAAGTGAGGAATCCTTGTGAACAAACAATGTCACATCGATTATAGTAGGTGCTGATATGCACCCAGGGAAGCGAGTAACCTCTATCTGCGTCATTAAGGGCGAGAGAAAAAAATGCTTCCTGTAGAACTGTGCTATCACTGGAAATGACAGGTTCCAGCACCGCAGGCTTTTATAGCTCTATATTTAGTGTGTCTCTGCAGATCTGGATCTTGCCCTAAATGTCAAGGTTCAGAGATTCTCTATGAAATAAAATTACTTTAACCTGTTTGACATCCAGTAGAGCATTAAACAAAGCTGTCATGTTATGAATACAATGCTTGCAGATAAGCAGTGTTTTTATTATTCTCTATAATGGGCGGCTTAATTTTAATGACTGCCACTATTGTTTGAATATATTGAAAAATTAACAAATTGTATTTTTTACACTCACAAAATGTCAATATGGATGTTATTAGCACTAAGCATTATTTCATAGCTTTAATTGACCACATGTAATTAATTCTAGAAATTAGGCAAAGTGCCAGCATTTCTTTATCAACAAGTGTATTTTGTCTTGGTTAGATCACACGTAGTCATTAATTATAATACAGTCATAAAATGTTTAGTGATCAGTACTCAACATATCTGAATTTAACCTCAACTCATCAAACTAAAAATCTGGCAAGGATAAGGAAAACTGTTCTCAAATCTGGTAATTTTTATGAGAGATGCAATGTAGACCAAGGAAGTGTAATTGTGTCAATGGGCATAGCATAATGCATGTCTTGAAATTCAAGGCAAGAAAAAGCACATAATAATTTCTTAGTACGTTTTGTTTAATTTTTTATTTTATTTTTTAATGGACCTGATCTAAAAGGGCAGACATTTTACACACCACACATAGGGTTCATTGATATTTAGCCACTGTACCAACATTTGAAAACAATCAGGCCTTTCCACCTTGGAGATGTATGCATACTAAGCACAGTGAAACTCTTAAAACGTATCAATAATTTATTAAAAGGGAAATTATCTGAATAATGGAAATATAGCCCTGTTAGATTCTACAGTTTAACTTAAGAACCATCATCTCAGGTGTTCCAATTGCATTGGTTAGATCAGTGGTTCTCAACTCCTGTCCTCAGGACCCACTAACAGGTCAGGTTTGCAAGATAACTGAAATACATCACAGGTGATGTAATTTGTTGCTCGGTGATTGCAGTGTTCTGGTCTGCATCTCCCCAAGGTAATACTTAAAACCTGGCCTGTTAGTGGGTCCTGAGGACCGGAAATTGAGAACCACTGGGTTAGATGAACTTTGTCATTTGACTGTAGGGACCTGTAGTTTCCAAACTTGTTGTGTCTGTAGCAGCCTCCTAGTTAGGCTGCTAGGTAAAATTACTTTGTGGCTCCTTCTGTAACCAGGGGAACAGTAATTGTTTGGTCTGGTCTGTTCAGGGCTTTACAGGCTGAGAGTTTGATTTATTAACCTTTGCCTCTAGAAATGTTTTTTAAGCTTAGGGAGGGAGAATTGAAATGACCAGCCTGAATATTAAGCAGGGCCTAGCCAATCCCTGGGGGAAGGTGATGACCAGAGGGTGGCTGGGATGCTGTTAAATAATCTGGAGCCCTGAGGCGATCATCTTTTTTCTCTGCTGAATAAATGCAAAGAGGTGCTGCTTGCCCCTGAAGCCCTTTGATCTATATGCTGGACTACTTTACAAGGGATTGCACCTATGCAAACATATCGACTGTTCCAGTCTACCTTTACCTGTTCTTCAACCTACTTCATGGTCAACAGACTTGAGGATATAGACTGTTCCAATCTACCTGTTCCTTGCCCTGCTGTTATTGAGGGAAAAGTGTCCCCTGCTAAAAATACCTAAAGTTTTGGAGTATCCCATACCACCCCAAACCCCCTCCTGTTACCAGTTCTAAAAGAAAAGAAAATGTAAAAAGACCGTAGATCCCGTAGATTGTTCAATGAGCCAGAGTGAATGGACCGCTGCTTTGTGCCTGATTGCCTCTGCACTGTTTTTGGGAAGGAACCTTTAAATTCACAGCAGCCCTTTTGGGGGTAGCGCTACACAACAACGAATCGGAAGAATGTGTCACTAGTCAAACCAAGCTGACATACATAATTGACACGATGGCCTGTTTGTATTTATGGCTAAGTGATGAATCTGCAACTTGGACTTTAGACTAGGGTATCACTCAAACCTCCTGATCAAGCAGTTGCTTTCTGAGTATAAATCATCTCATTCTCAGCTAGTCCCTAGTTTCATTGCTTTTATAAGTAACAGTGACCTTTAAAACCGGCCCAAGATCCAAGCTTTCTTTCAAATATAATCCTGGCATAAGAGGAGCGAAAAAACATGTTTGAACACTTACAAGACACCATGCAATGAGATGTAATGCAATCAGGAGAAGGGAACTAATATTCTCACAGTTATCACTGATTTTGGTCATAGAGCATGGTTTGATGAACCAGATTCCAGTATTTTATGTAGTAATAATATAGTATGGCTAACTGCAGGTTTTGTGGTGAAAATAAACCTGCGGTATATACAATACAGAAGATAAGCCACCACGCATCACACCAAAAATATGCGTAGCTTGTGCTACTAGTGTGAGTGCAGGAAAATGTATGTTTTGGCTCATGTGAACTGATGAGTCTTAAATCTGGGTCACGGGTTACTACAGTTTTGATGGGGTTTACTTCCTATTCTTTCCCCTGCAAAGTAAAAGCATGATGGGCTAGTATGCATCACATACTAACCCATTATGTGGCACTTACCTGCAAATTAAACCATCGCTGTCCCCGCTGGTGGCCACATCCATCTTCACCCTTCTTCCTTCCGGGGCCGCGGACTCCAGCTCTGTGACTGGCCAGAGTACATGTGCGCGGGAACCGTCATTCACGGTACTTGCGAGTGAAGAAACGGCACACGAGGTCCGTTTTATCACAGCGCATGCGCTGATGACATCATTGGTGCACTACAAGGTATGTTTAGGAAATATTTCCACTACCTATAGGTAAGCCTTATTCTAGGCTTACCTATAGGCAAAAGTGACAATCGGGGGTTTACAACCACTTTAAGTATGGATGAGATCTGCTGGCTCTGGAATCGGATGGAAGATAGAGATGGAGTGGTGAGGAGATTGTCAGAGGCCCTTAGACCCCTTTCACACCACACCGCCCATAGCGTCGGCGGTAAAACGCCGCTATTTTTAGCGGCATTTTACAGAGAAAAGGGTTAAAACCGCCATAGCGGCGTTTTGCCGGCGGTATTACAGCGCTGCCCCATTGATTTCAATGGGGAGCAGCGGTGGAGGAGCGGTAAACACACCGCTCCTTCACCGCTCCAAAGAAGCTGCTGGCAGGACTTTTCCCTGACGTCCTGCCAGCGCACCGCTGTAGTGTGAAAGCCCTCGGGCTTTCACACTACAGACAATGGTGCAGCTTTTTTAGGGCGGATTGCAGATGCTATTTCTAACGCTATAGCGCCTGCAAAATGCCCTGGTGTGAAAGGGGTCTTAAGGGGAACCTCTGAAGGTGGAGATGAGGGCTCTACTTCAGGCTGGAGCATGGGCTGACTTGGCAGGATCCTGACAGCGGAGTGGTTTGAAAAAGTGTAATGTTTATGCAGACCCCTTTCTCCTGATGCATGCTGGGGGAGGGGCTGTACCAGGAAGTCAGTCACAGTGTGTGTGGGAGTGGAAGCAGCAGCATGATACTTAGAGGGAGATCTGTTGTATATGACTCCTCCATGTAAGAATGTACATCGCTTTCTGAGTGAGTAATAAACCCTTCCCTGGTTAAGAAGTGCATCCAGCCTGTGTGTAACTTGCTGAGCAGTTACTGGCAGCATTGCTAGCAACACCCTGGGAGACCCTGTGTCGAAGGGACATAACAAAAAGAACATCAGCATGGTCAGGGACTGACAAGGGAAAAGTCTGCCACATGCAGCAGTTCTTTCTGGAAGACAGTGTTGTGCTTAATCTTTAATCTACCATCTCCTTGGAGGTCTCTGGAGCAGTCAGCAGACTAGTGAAGAGGCAGTCTGGGTACACTAGTGAAGAGGCAGTTGGGTGGGCTGGTGAAGAAGCAGTCAGGTGGTCTGGCATTTCCTGAAGTTTGTAGAGCTGTGACCATTGTCTACAGGGGAATTGGAGATACTCCAGAATGCAACCTACAACACTTTGTGCTATTTGCTAAGGGACTTAGAGTTCCTGGTCCTTAAGAGGCTTTTTGCATCTTTTCTATCAGAGACTTTCAGCGGGCCGGAAGGAGACAAATCTGGAGTTAGGCAGGAAGTTGTCCCTGTTTGTTGCTATCAGGTTCATCCCATAAATTCCTATTCCCCATCCAAGTTATTACCCCTAATAAAACAACAAAAAACAAGATCAAAGACTGTTCCTTGTGTCTGGAGAAAGTGTTGAAAATGCTTGTTGCCTAGCTGTGCAGGAGTGGAAAACCCAGTCATTTGCAACCCCTATGGGGTAGTGCTATAGATAAAAATATGAGATTATCTATAGCATGGAGCTAGTGTTTCATGAATACATCTAATTGCAGTTTAAAATTATATTAAAGTATTTTTGTTATTCAAATAGAAGGAGGTTTATACTTACATGTACAGAGTAGTACCTTACCTCTTCTTTCACGGTCCCCTGCTGGTGCTGTCCACTCCTCCTCTTCTTTGAGTCTCCCCATAGCAAGCACTGTGCTATAGGAGCACTTGTGCGAATGCACTCCCAAGTGAGGCTGTGTGTGTCAATAGACACAGACAGCACAGTTTGGCCTTGCCCCCTTGCTCATTACATCAGAGGATTTGACTGACAGCAGCAGGATCCAATGGCTTTGCTGCTTTCAATGAAGTCTGTGAATCCAGGAAGAGTTTAAAGGGGCATCTGTAGATAAAACAAGCTTTGCAGCTTTGACCAGAGTTAAATAATGCCTTTGCTATAGGTGAAGGCCATTTACCTACCTCATGAAGTCCGATTGGAATACTTCCAGGATATTGCTGAGGATGTTGCTAGGAAGAAGCCTAGTGATAACAGCTCACCTTCACTATCACAGGAGTGAGCACTCAGATTCTGAGGTCAGAGCTACTGCATCAGGGGAGAGAAAGTGTATGTAATGGGATTTGAATCAGAGAAACTCATGTGATATAGGCGAGCAGTGACACTAGGCTTCTCTTAGCAATGCCCTTAGCAAAGAATATAACAGAATATGTAAAAAGGAAATTAAGGACGCAAAAATCCAAAATGAACGACAGATTGCAAATATATTTGTATCGCTGGAATTTTTGCCATGTAAATGCTGTATAACAATGTAATGCTATTAGATTAGTATTCAGCTCCCTCTAGTGGCCAGAACATTTATGCTTCTTGGGACTTAAAGTTTTATTTGTGAAAAAGCCACACCTACCCACAGTGCTCACTTACCTACCCATGAGGCTGAAGTGACAGAACTGCATGCTGGGTAGGATATAAAAGGCCCAGCGCGGCCATTTTCTGTCTCTTATACCGGGACGTGAGACCTGCCTGCAAAGACCTGAAGGTGTGTGTCTGGAAGAGCTGAGGCCTGCTTGCAGAATAAAATCCAAGCCACCGGAGAGTGTTTTACCACAGCATGCTGGAGCAGCAGCGCGACCGAACAGCAGGATCCAGAACACTTAATGGAGCCAACCGAGGGTCCGGTCATCTCTTCGGAGCGGTACATTGTGACGGTACTGGCTGACAGCAGGACGGAGAACACCGGAGCGGAGTCATCAAACTACCCAGGCCTGAAGTGGTGAGAGAGCTGTCGTCCAAGATTCATATAACACTTTAACCACACGTTACAGACTACACCAGAGTGTTGCTGAGATCTGCAGTTCCACAAAGCGCCCTCACATAGATAGAATGTGCTTAACTAGGCCCAAAAGCCTGCCTTTCTTTAACTATTGAGTGATGTTCCAGTTAACCTGCCATAGGAGAGGAAAGTTACAAATGTGTTACCTGAGCAAGTTTTCAGTTACTAATCATTCTTACTCTACTTTGTCCTCTGCTTACGCATCGGATTACAAACACTGCAGTTAACTGAGCTAGCTGAAGACAGAAGACAAGAGACTTATCATTCAGTATAAGGCCTTTTATCCTGCAGTGAGGATGGGGGGGGTATAGCAATCTAGGGGGAGCCCTTGAGCATATGTATCATAACATACTGATATTCAGTGCGGTATAGCAGACTACAAGTTGTGTGGGTTTTGCGTGGCTGTACTGGAAGTGGGAAAGTGCCCAGTTTTATGGTTTTGCCACCCTGAGCACCAGTCCCACTTGGAGACATGCCCACACATAATACTTAGTATATCCTTGGGTCTGAATGTTTGACTGCCTTACTTTTATTATAAGTCCTGATCTTGTATATCACCATTAGTATTGTACTACTCTGTATATTACCATTATTACTGTGTTTATGATGGGGGGGTGGCTGTGGACATGGTATGCCTGGATTTTGCAAAAGTGTTTTGACACAGTTCCCCACACGCGGCCAATGTGTAAGGTAAAATCTACAGGCTTGGAAAGATTAATTTGTAAATGGATAGAAAACTGGCTAAAAGACAGAATTGAGAGAGAAGTGGTAAATGATTCTTACTCAGTGTTGGTACCCTTACTTTTTAATATCTTTATAAATGATATAGGGTCTGGGATTAAAAGTAACATTTCTGTCTTTGCAGATGATTCTTACTCAGTGTTGGGACCCTTACTTTTTAATATCTTTATAAATGATATAGGGTCTGAGATTAAAAGTAACATTTCTGTCTTTGCAGATGACACTAAGCTATGCAGTGAAATAATGTCCTTACAGGATATCTCCAATTTACAAGCCAACCTCAAACTGTCTAATTGGGCAACTAAGTGGCAAATGAGGTTTAATGTTGATAAATGTAAAGTTATGCACTTGGGGGCTAAAAATATGCATACATGATACATACTAGAGGGAGTACAATTGCGGGAATCAATGATGGAGAAGGATCTGGGGGCTTTGGTAGATCACAGGCTCAATAATAGCATGCAATGCCAAGCTGCAGTTTCCAAAGCAAGCAAAGTCCTTTCTTGTATTAAGAGAGGTATGGACTCCAGAGAGAGAGACATCATTTTGTCCCTGTACAAATCAATAAGACCTCATGTGGAATATGCAGTTCACTTTTGGGCACCAGTTCTCAACAAAAATATTGGGGAACTGGAGAAAGTGCAGAGAAGGGCAATCAAACTGATAAGCGGCATGGAGGAGCTCAACAATGGGGAAAGGTTAAAGGAACTGAATCTATTTCCTCTTGAGAAGAGGAGATTAAGGGGGATATGATCAACATGTACAAATACTGTACATAAGTGGTCTATATAGTGAACTTGGTGTTGAGTAATTCACTTTAAGGTCATCACAGAGGACAAGGGGGGGGGGGGGCACTCTTTACGTTTGGATTTAATCTCCAAATACAGAAAGGTTCCTTCACAGTAAGAGCTGTGAAAATATGAAATAGACTTCCTCTGGAGATGGTTCTGGCCAGCTCAGTAGATTGCTTTAAAAAAGGCCTGGATTCTTTCCTAAATGTACATAATATAACTGGGTACTAACCTTTATAGGTAAACAGGGGCGGGCTGGGCTGGGGGACAGAGTGGCAATTTCCCCCCAGGCTGCTCTGATTCCCTGTAAAAGGGCCGCTATGCGGCCAGCTCAGAAATGCGCATGTGCAGTTTCTGGACCCGGGCAAGTGCTACTGCTTGGGCAGCTCCAGCGGGGGTGAACAGGGCTGGATCCTGAACTAGCGGCCAAATTGCAGTGATCCCCCCATAATCTCCATTCAATGCTGCAGCTGCGATGTGTCCTGTGACAGGGACATTGGCTGCACCTGTCACAGGGCTGAGAGTGTGTGTGTGTGTGTGTGTGGTGTGTGTGTGTGTGTGTGTGTGTATGTGTGTGCATGTGTGTTCCGTCTCGCAGAGTACACAGTACAGCCCTCCTCTAGTCTACACTAATGGGAGAACGATCAGCTCTGCCTCTTCCCGCCCCTCTCTCCCTGTGCCCGCCCACACTCAATGCAGCCGTCTGCTGTGTAAAGGGGATATGCGGGTGGGTAACTTTAAAGTCGGCAGCCACAAAGTCCCATCCTAAACATGAAGACTGACTGAGCTAGTGAGCCTCCTGCTGGGACTGTGCATTGTGCAAGTGAGTGAGCTGTGACCATACCCCCCCCCCCCTCCTCCTCCCTCTCTTCTATCCTACTCTGTCTCTCCCTAGGCCTTATCATTTAACCTCCTGCCTGCCAGGCACTTTAACCCCCTTCCTGCTCAGGACAATTTACAGCTTTCAGTGCTCTCACATTAAACCCAGGTTCTCATTGGAGTGATTTGGCATGCAATCGGTGCAACGATTCCACTTGCAGTGTCAAACCAATTCCCAAAAGTAGTTTCTGTACTACTTGTGGCAACTTCGGAATGCTATTTCAATAGACATTTGTATGTCTCTGAAATCGCACCCCAAAGTCGGGATTGACATGCGGATATGAAATTGTTCATCTGTACTCGCTTGATTTCATTCCCAATGTTAGTGTGAACCTGGGCTCTGAATGATAATAGCGCTGTCAAGCAACACTGTACTCATATTACATTGTTGTCCTTTTTTCACACAAATGGAGTTTTCGTTTTGGTGGTATTTAATCACCACTGGGGGGTTTAGTTTTTGCTAAAATATGAAAAAAGCCATAATAAAAAATAAAAAAAATGAAATACATTGTCTTGAAAAGTATTCATACCCCTTGACATTCCCCACATTTTGTCATGTTACAACCAAAAATTTAAATGTATTTTATGTGATAGACCAACACAAAGTGTCACATAATTGTAAAGTGGAAGGAAAATGATAAATGATACAAATAAATATGTGAAAAGTGTGGGAGGGCATTTGTATGGCGCCCCGTTTACTCTGATACCCCTAACTAAAATCTAGTGGAACCAATTGCCTTCAGAAGTCACATAATTTGTAAATAGAGTCCACCTGTGTGTAATGTAATCTCAGTATAAATACAGCTATTCTGTGAAGCCCTCAGAGGTTTGTTAGAGAACCTTAGTGAACAAACACAAGCATCATGAAAGTCAAGGAACACACCAGACAGGTCAGGGATAAAGTTGTGGACAAGTATAAAGCAGGGTTAGGTTATATACAAATCTCCCAAGCTTTGAACATTTCACAGAGCCCTGTTCAATACATCATCGGAAAATGGAAAGAGTATGGCACAACTGCATACCTAGCAAGACATGGCCGTGCACCTAAACTGACCGGCCGGGCAAGGAGAGCATTAATCAGAGAAGGAGCCAAGAGGCCCATGGTAACTGGAGGAGCTGCAGAGATCCACAGCTCAGGTGGGAGAATCTGTCCACAGGACAACTATTAGTCGTGCACTCCACAAATCTGCCCTTTATGGAAGATTGGCAAGAAGATGTGGAAGAAGGTGATCTGGTCAGATGAGACCAAAATTCAACTTTTTGGCCTAAATGCAAAACGCTATGGGTGGGGAAAAACTAACACTGCACATCACCCTGAACACACCATCCCCACCGTGAAACATGGTGGTGGCAGCATCGTGGTGGGGATGGTTTTCTTCAGTAGGGACAGGGAAGCTGGTCAGAGTTGATAGGAAGATGGATGGAGACAAATACAGGGCAATCTTAGAAGAAAACCTGTTAGAGTCTGCAAAAGACTTGAGACTGGGGCAGAGGTTCACCTTCCAGCAGGACAGTGATCCTAAACTTATAGCCAGAGCTACAATGGAATGGTTTAGATGAAAGCATATTCATGTGTTAGAATGGCCCAGTCACAGTCCAGACCCTGTAGCAAGACTTGAAAATTGCTGTTCACAGACGCTCTCCATCCAATCTGACAGAGCTTGAGATATTTTACAAAGAAGAATGGGCAGAAATGTCCCTCTCTAGATGTGCAAATCTGGTAGAGACATCCTCAAAAAGACTTGTAGAGAAAGGGGGTTCTACAAAGTATTGACTCTGGGGGGCACCATACAAATTCCCCCCACATTTTTCACAGATTTATTTTGTATCATTTATCATTTTCCTTCCACTTCACAATTACGTGCCACTTTGTGTTGGTCTATCTCATAAAATCCCAATAAAATAAATTTTTATGTTTTTGGTTGTAACATGACAAAATGTGGAACATTTGAAGGGGTATGAATACTTTTTCAAGGCATTGTAAGTCATTTTATTCCTTCACTGAAGTTCACTGATAGGTGGAACTTATGGGTGGCAATGATGGGCATTAATGGGTGGCACTGAAAGGCATCACTGGTGTCACTGATGGGCACAGACTGGCGTCACTTGCTGGGCACTACTAGGGCAGCACTGTAATCAGTGCCCTAATTGTCTGTACAGTCTCCCCTGTGAGGAGATGCCGCTGATCGGTTCTCTTTACATGCAGTCCTTTACATGTAATTGGCTGTTATTGGAAACAGCCAATCACATGGGTAAAGAGCCGCGTCATTGGCTCTTTACCAAGACCGGGGTCATGCTGTCATTGCTGTGTCATATTTGTTTTGCTTCATAACATCAATACATGTTATAAAACCCGGTGGGCATAGATGGTGGGCTGATTCGGTGGTACAATGGGCCACTCGGCTGGACTTGCCTCCCAGGCTTAAGGCTGCCAGCCCTCCCCTGTAGGTAAAGTTTATCCAAGGAAAATCCAATTGCTTCTCAGGGATCTGGAAGGAATTTCCCTGCTGTAGCAAATTGGAGCATGCTTTGCTGAGGTTTTTCACCTTCCTCTGGATCAACTGTGCTGAAGGATTGTGTATATGGGATTGTATTTATTATTATTTTTTGGTTAAACTAGATGGACTTGTGTCTTTTTTCAACTTGACTAACTATGTAACTATGTCCTAGAAGTAAAATTCCCATGGTCCTATTCCCACACCTCCTGTGGCATCCATGATACCGGAGCCCTTGGAGAGCAGGCATTCCGAAGAGCCTGGAGTCTCTGCATCATCCCTGCAGCATACCCTGTCCACCTGGGGGAGAATTGCAACACCGAGTGCTGCACCTGGTCCCAGGATTCAGGAGCATGTTTAAGTGTCTCCTGGTGAGTTACTGCATGTATCTGTGCTTTCTGATTTGATTATTTCTTTGTCTATTGCTGCCAGGTTAATGCTGCCAGTGGGTTTCATTCTGGTAATACTCCCTCTGCAGCGGCTCTAGTATTAACAATTACTGACACCTGTAAAGCAGCTGCGCAGACGCCTGTGTCAGAGGTGTGTTATAAGGAAACCTTGCCTTGTGAAGTTTCTCCTCTGGGGTTTCACCTGCCTGCTGCTTTAAATGAGAGAATATGGAATGGGGATTTCGTTGACATTCTATCGCTTTTGCCCTCAGCTAAGGAATTTTCTTTCAGGAGTTATGACAAGAAAGGTGATGATAGGTCAGATGAGGATAGGCGCAGGCCAGTCCCATGTTCCTTTTTTAACTGGTTGCAGGGTTTCTGAATTTTTGGCAGCATCTTGTCTGAAAAGCTCCCAGAGTTTAGAGGCAGCTTATTCCAGTATGTCGACCATGTACTGGAGGCTTATAAAAACGTTGGCAGTTTTGGGCAGTTTCAATGTGACGAGTTCTTCCACCAGAAGCTAGCAGTACATCCGTCCTTGAAATGGGGCATAAAGGACGTGGGGTTGTGGTTACACCTGATCCTACCGCAAAAATCGACTGAGTCTAGAATGCAGGTTATTGGTCAACCGATGGTGCAAGCTTATCGGAGGGGTGTGTGTTTCTCTTAAAATGAGTCTCAGTGTAAGTGAAACATATCTTGCTGTTACAAGCATGAATGTTCTTTTTTTTCCGGTGCCAAATGCTACAAGAAAGCTTCAAGCCCTGCTCCCACTCAGCGCAACATTTTTCAGAAAAGCCTGCACTCCAGTGAGGCTTCAAAACATGCTCCCATGGATGGAACGGTACCCAAACAGGGCAAAGGCCCGTTTTTTGCATGAGGGTTTTGCGGTGGGTTTTCCTTTGCCAGAGTTTGCGGGTGCAGGTTGTTTTATCATCCCTAATCTTAAATCGGTTGCTCGTTTCCCACAGGTAGTTAGAGAAAAGGTGCTAAAGGAGATTTTTGTTTATAGCCCCCCCTCCCCCCAGAATCCGGCATTTTCTAGTTGCTGTAGCTCTTTGTTGACGTGGCAACGTTTTTCGGTGTTCCTTTGGCAGCCATAAAGATGTTTTTTCCATCAGTTTCTTTAGAAAACGTGTATTTGACACGTCATTGTTGGAGTTTAGGCTACCTCCAGCAAAAATGGACAGAATCAGTTCCATGATTGCGATCTTTCCAAATCTTTTCCAAAAAGATTACACTCAGAGATGCAATCTTTGCTGGGTCTCTTAGCACTACATAGTTACATAGTTGCATAGTAGGTGAGGTTGAAAAAAGACACAAGTCCATCAAGTCCAATCTATGTGTGTGATTATATGTCAGTATTACATTGTATCTCCCAGTATGTTGCGGTCATTCAGGGGCTTATTTCTTGAAACTGTCGATGCCCCCTGCTGAGACCACCGCCTGTGGCAGGGAATTCAACAACCTTGTCACTCTTGCAGTAAAGAACCCTCTACGTAGTTTAAGGTTAAACCTATTTTCTCCTAATTTTAATGAGTGGCCATGAGTCTTGTTAACCCTTTGAGGACCATAAGATTAATGTCATCAATATAAAAATAATTATATATTTTTTCCCTTTAAAGCAGTAGTAAACCTTTTTTATTTTTTTTTAAAAGGCATAATGAGCTAGTATGCACCGCATACTAGCTCATTATGAAATACTTACCTTAGAACGAGGCCCCGACATCTGGCCCGATCCACGCCGAGGGAGCTGACATGCCCCCTCTGCGTTTCTTCCGGGTATTGCGGCTCCGGCGCTGTGAGTGGCCGGAGCCGCGATATCGTCACTCCCGCGCATGCGCGCGGGAGATTTCAGTCCGGCCGCTCGGCTGCTGCCGGATTTTGACGGCGAGAAACCCCTTGTGCGCATGCGCCGCTGCAGTCAGCGCCGCATACCGAGGGGAATATCTCCTAAACCGTACAGGTTTAGGAGATATTTTTTTTACCTACAGGTAAGCCTTATTATAGGCTTTCCTGTAGGTAAAAGTTAAAAATGTGGGTATACAACCACTTTAAGAATGTATTTGAACAATAAATAAAACTATTTTCACACTTGTGTCATTTTTGGGGGAGGAATTATGACAACCATTTGTTAAGAACTACTATTTTGACTCAAACCAAAAAAATAAGTATTTTAAGTTCTTAATCAGATGATACAGGCAATTAAAAACATGGGGAAAATACGTCCCTTGGTCCTCAAAGGATTAAGCTCCCTTCTGCGAAAAAGTTTTATCCCTATTGTGGGGTCACCAGTATGGTATTTGTATATTGAAATCATATCCCCTCTCAAGCGTCAATTTCAGTGCTCGCAACCTTTCCTCATAACTAATATCCTCCAGACCCTTTATTAGCTTTGTTGCCCTTCTTTGTACTCGCTCCATTTCCAGTACAGCTGGACCAGAGTCTTGTAGAGCAGGAGAATTACCATTTTATCTCTGGAATGAATCCCCTTTTTAATGCATGCCAATATTATGTTTGCTTTGTTAGCAGCAGCTTGGCATTGCATGCCATTGCTGAGCCTATCATCTACTAGAACCCCCAGATCCTTTTCCATCCTAGATTCCCCCCAGAGGTTCTCCCCTCAGTGTATAGATTGCATTCTTATTTTTGCCACCCAAATGCATTATTTTACATTTTTCGACATTGAACCTCAGTTATCATGTAGTTGCCATTCTATTAATTTGTTCACATCTTTTTGCAAGGTTTCCACATCCTGCAGAGAAGTTATTGCCCCGCTTAGCTTAGTATCGTCCACAAATACAGAGATTGAACTGTTTACCCCATCCTCCAATTAGTTTATGAATAAATTAAACAGGATTGGTCCCAGCACAGAACCCCACTACCCACCCCTGACCATTCTGAGTACTCCCCATTTATCACCACCCTCTGAACTCACCCTTGTAGCCAGTTTTCAATCCATGTACTCACCCTATGGTCCATGCCAACAGACCTTATTTTGTACAGTAAAAGTTTATGCACAACTGTGTCAAATGCTTTTGCAAAATCCAGATACAGCATGCCTACGGGCCTTCCTTTATCTAGATGGCAACCCATCTCCTCATAGAAGGTTAATAGATTGGTCTGGAAAGAAGTATTCTTCATGAATCCATGCTGATTACTGCTAATGATACCATTCTCATTACTAAAATCTTGTATATAGTCCCTTATCACCCCTTCCAAGAGTTTACATACTATTGATGTTAGGCAAACTGGTCTGTAATTCCCAGGGATGTATTTTGGGCCCTTTTTAAATATTGGTGCTACATTGGCTTTTCTCCAATCAGCTGGTACCATTCCAGTAAGTAGACTGTCAGTGAAAATTAGGAACGATGATTTATTAGTGTTAAGTTTCCCAAGTCTAATTTTAATTCTGTCCTCTGTTAACCATGAAGGTGCTTCCTGTGATGTGTCATGAGGATAAACACTGAAGTTTTGGTTACTGAAGCCCCCCGATTCCCTCTTGAAGACTGAGGAGAAGAATCAATACATTTGCCATTTCTTGGGATTTTTTTTCCTCTCCTCCGCTATGTGTCTTTCATGTTCTATCTTAGCTGCCCTTACTGCACCCTTACATTTCTTGTTGCATTCTTTATAAAGTCTGAATGCTGATGATGATCCCTCAACCTTGTATTTTTTGAAGGCCTTCTCCTTTGCATTTATATGCATTTCTACATTGGAGTTAATCCAGGACTTTTGTTCGCTCTTTTAAATTTATTACCCAATGGGATGCATTGGCTAATTCCCTTATTTAATATGCTCTTAAAGCAAACCTATCTCTCCTCCGTGTTCTTTGTTCCTAAGATTTTATCCCAATTTATGCCACTTATGTTTCCTATTTATGTGATTTATACTGAAGCCAACTGACCTGTGATCGCTGTTACCTAAATTGCCCCATATTTCCACATCCGTGATCAGGTCTGTATTGTTGGTAATCAGTAGATCCAGTAACGCTTTATTGCTAGTTGGTGCATCGACCATCTGACCCATAAAACTGTCCTGCAAGACATTCAGGAACTGGCGAGCCTTAGATGAATGCGTGGTTCCCTCCCAGTCTATGTCTGGATAATTCCTTCATGTGCTTGTATTTGGCTACTTCCGGGTCGAAATCCCCTTTACTCTCACATTTGCCTTATGTGGTCGCTTAAGGATGGTTTTGTTAGTTTGGTAAACATTTTTGGAATCTTTTAATCACAAGTCCTTCTTCCAGGAGGAGTTTGTGGATTCCAACGCTTTCCACCTTTTCACTGACGCTTCAGGATCCTGTGGTTTTGTCAGGGTGCTCAAGAAGGCTACTAGAAACATTGTTTTGCTGGAGCTATTTCCGGTGGTGGTGGCTGTGGACTTGTGGGATTCTCATAGATGGACACATTATGTGCCAGGCATCCTGTATCCAGGGTAATGTTGGCTCAATTATGTAGGGTTACGCCTGTTATTTGCTTTTCTACATTCAAGACTTTGTTTTTTCAGACTGTGTACTGCTTTTTCTTTTTGGAGTATTCAGGCTTTCCGGGTTGATCCCATACAATAAAGCCAGTTCAAATGGTGTCTGGATTGATCAGATTGATCCTTGAGGAGTCAGTTCTCAAAATATTTATCAAATGGTCCAAAATGGATCGATTAGGAAGAGGTCATTGGCTCTCCATTCCTGCTGACGAGGATGGTAGCATTTGTCCAGTTGGGCTGACTCGCCAATACCTGTTAACTGTTGGTTCGCCCGTCGCGCAGCCTACTGATTAATGTGGATGGACAACTATCATTTGGCCATTAACAAAGTATCAATTTGATTTTGTCTTTAAGAAAGGTTTAACTTCCATGGATTTACAAAAATCTAAGTTTACATCCCATTCATTTAAAATTGGAGCTGCCTCTGAAGCTGCTCGGAGACTGAAGACGCCATCAGGGCTTTGGGTAGGTGGGAGTCCAAGTTTTTCCAAGTTTCCATCCTAATCTGTTTCTTTGATCTTTCCCAGGTGGTGCATGCTGTGTCTGGATCATAGGGCACTCTTATATTTTTTGGCCAGCAAGAGAGCGGCTCAGCAGAGATATTCGGAGAATCTTTCTTTACCCCCGGATCGTTTCACGGTGTTATGGAAAGGTATACGGGGTTTGCAATGGGGTCAGCTGTACCTAGCTTTTTCTAGATTGTACCAGAATTGGCCTTCTCCATCTATTCTGATTGTGCATCTGGGGGGAAATGATCTTTGAAAATTGAGGACTCTATATTTGCTCTTTAAGCTGAAAACTGATTTACATAGATTTAAGTTGACTTCTCCTACTACTACTGCAATTTTTTTCAGCGATTGCCCCCCCATTTGTCTTGGCTTCAATCTCCTCAATGCCGTTCCATGGAAAAAAACAGGAATAGGATAAATAGGGCGCTTGCAACGTTTTTGCCTCTTCTTGGTGGTTTTTCATATAGGCACATAGACTTGGAGGGCGGGGTTGATGGATTGTATCGCCAAGACGGAGTTCATTTGGGGTTGGACATATTCAGCTTGGGAATGCAAACGTGTTGAATTGGCCGCGGGTATGGGTAGGCCGGTCCGGTTTGTTGCATAAGGACTGGCTAGTGTGTGTATGTATATATATATATATATATATATATATATATATATATATATATATATATATATATATATATATATATATATATATTCATGCTCGCGTTCTGATAACTGGGCAATGCAGTGGAATCTATATTGTCTGTATTGTCTTATTTTATTAGAATTTAAATCTGCTTGAAATAAATTTATGTTATTTTGGGAAGCCAATAAATACTGCGGCCATTTTATGCCAATTTCCTGTGTTCAGTGTTTTCCTTCATTATTAGTATTGTAGGTTTGTTTGTATGGTTCGGGAGTTAGTGGCCTACAGTCCCGAAGAGAATACATTCCACAGCTTTACAGAGAAGAAACAAATTATATTGTCAGTCAGTTTTCTGTATAAATGAGGTCTTAAAGTCAGAATGAGACTAGCATCGGTTTACATTCCTGGCGTCTCAGTAAAACTGTACTCAAGTTAAATTGGCATGGAAAATGCCCAGAAGAGATTAAAACACTCAATGCAGCAAAATTCAGTTAGTGATATGTCATTACTTGGCTATAAAATCTGTCTTTAAGTGGCATTCAAGTTGGATAGTTCAACAATTAAAGTGGATGTAAACCCTTACAACCAACTTTGACCTACAGGTAAGCCTAGATTAAGGCTTACATGTAGGTCCAAGAAATATCTCCTGAACCTACACGGTTTAGGAGATATTTGCCAAAAGACAGGCACTGCTGTCTACGGCGCACTGAGCGCACCGCGGTCAATGGCGATATGCCGCGAATGTCGGCTCCCGTGCGCATGCGCGGGAGTGACGTCATTGCGGCTTCGCCGAATGACAGCGGCGGAGCAGTGAGACCCACGAGAAGATGGATGAGCCGGACTACAGGGGACAGCGGTGACTTCGCTGGCTCCTGTGTCAGGTAAGTGACACATAATGGACTACTATGCGATGCAAAGTAGTCCATTATGCTTTACCTTTGCAGGGAATGAAAGAGGAAGTAAACTCATCAGGGTTTACTTCCTCTTTAAACTGTTTCTTCTTTACCTAAACCTCTGGTAACGCAACATGCTTTAAAAAAATCAGTTGCAATAAGCAGATGAAATCAGCAATAGCATATTTACTTTGTTCACCTGCAAATCCAGCATGCCATATCCTCACATTCTGTCTATGAGCATTACTTCATCATACTTATTGGCAGTATAACTTATGCAGGTAAAACACGCTTCAGAGCAGGAAAAAACTCCCACTGCGCTCTTGGAACTGAGCCTCTTTTTCTGGTTCAGGGTTGCCCAGCACATTCACCATTCACAGACCCACCAAACTAATGTGGCCATTCACCCACAAAAATTCCTGGGGTTTCTGTAATGTAAATAGCACTGGGATCCCTGATGCTGTGTTTACCAGTGTTGGTCATCTTTCTTTAAAAAAGTAATTAGTTAAGTTACAAATTACATCTCCCAAAAAGTAATTGGGTTAGTAACTTGGTTACTACATTGGAAAAGTAATTAGTTACTCAGCAAAGTAAGGCCGCGTACACACGGGCGGATTCTCTGCCCAACTAAGTTCGTCAGACAATCCGACAGACAGTCCGTTAAAAATTTGCATGAACGGACTTGACCATACACGATGAGCAGACAGTCCGCTGAAAGCGTGCGCGATGACGTGTACAGCACGTACGACGGGACTAGAAAAACGACGTCCTATACACTGCAATGCAACCTTCGGCCGTGTAAATCCTTTCTGAGCATGCGCCATATTTAGTCCGTCCAACTTGCCTACACACGAGCGGACTGTCCGCTGAAACCAAGTTTGGACGGACAAAACCAAGTTTGAACGGACAAAATTTCGGAAATTCCGTAAGACTTTGTTCGTCAGACAGTCCGCTGAAAAAGTCCGCTGAAGCCCACACACGAGCGGATTGTCCGCTGAAACACGGTTCAGCGGACTAAGTTGGACAGACAATCCGCCCGTGTGTACGCGGCCTAACTGTGACAGGGGTGGCAGTGGTGTACAGTACTTGGGGGGGTGGCATCAGTGGTACTTGGGGGGGTGGCAGCGGTGGTGTACTTGGGGGGGTGGCAGGCAGCGGTGGTACTGGGGCGGTGGCAGCGGTGGTGGTGCCATCCTCTCCCACCACCACCTTCCCCTTATACTGATCCCATCCCCCACCACCACTGATCTCATCCCTACCGTATCCCCCCCATCACCTCTGTTTTAGAAGTGATGGTGGGTGAGTAGGGATGGGATCAGTAAGAAGCAGAGGTGGTGGAGGACTTGGAATGGGTCGATTGCACTGCAGACAGTCACTTACTTAAATGCCTCCAGGGATGTCTTTCCTCATGGGGCGAGAGAGACCCTCCCCTTCACTAGATTGGTGTCAGCTGGTCAGCTGTCTTCATTTTTCAGTATCCGCCCCACCTCCCTACATTCTCTCTCTCTGGATAGGCGGGGCGGTCCAGACAGTCTCTCTGAGTCTCAGCCTCTTCTCAGCTCAGCGGGCGAAGGCCCCCCTCCCCACGGCGGAACGAACGGCCAGGCACCGCGGCCACAACGGGCCTCTCGGGCGGTAGATATAATTGCAGTAACGCTGCCCAAGTAATGGGAACTGAGTTACCATGAGGGGAAGAGTAATCAGTTAGATTACTCATAACCCTCTAAAGTAACTGCGTTAAGTAATTCTGTTTATTTTAACGGAGTTACTTACATCACTGGTGTTTACTTACCAAAATGCCAAGGATCTGTCATTTTGCAACCAGAGTGCAACATATACATATTGGTGGGAGCCGAGTTGTCATGATTGTTGATGGACTTACATCGCTGGACATCGTGATTACATCACCAAACATCATGATTGTTGGGGGACATTAGTGACTCTTTTATTGTATTTTTTGGTATTGTTAATTGAGTTTTTCACAGTATCAGTGTGTAGCGCTGACATCCTTGTCTATTGATGTGGTTATGCATACTGTAATATAAGGTTAATGGACATTACTATGGTTCCGTATCCAGAGCCATCTAGTGACCAAATATGGGTAATGCATTTGTACATTGTTACCTCTGAACAACCCAGAAGACTTATATAGGAAGTGACTGTTGTTTTGATTCAGAAGGTTGACCTTGTTACGCAGGAGTCTGTGTGACCTACCCATGAACACTCTCTTAGGCAGTGCATGTTGGGTAGGAGATAAAAGGGACCCGAGCGGCCATTTTAGGTCTCTTGGGATCGCGTTGCCAGCCTGTGCGGATCTGTGAGGAGGCTTCCCGGAGACAGCGGCCCACAGCCATTGTGGAGCGCAACTCTGTTTGTTTGTGAAGTGACCTGACGGTGCCTGAGAGACGGTGACTAGATTGAGAAGGTCCAGCGACACTCATCGGAACATTGGAGGATCAGATGAATCCAGCGGAGCGGTACGGAGTGACTGGCTCAGCTGACCGAGAAGCAAGCTGCAGTCACCGGACCCAAGTTACCACACGGAGCTCTGATCCAGTTGGTGAGCGGGTTACGGCCGACCGTTTGTTAACTTTTACACGCAGTTAGACACATACAGGCCTCACTGGAATTTGTAGTTCCACAGAAGAGGAGCAGAGCAACTGACACTGAGCAGGCTTGAGGCCTATCTACTCTGGCGCCTCAAGCATTGTAAATTAGTTATTGGAGCCACACCAGGAGCATTTCAACCTAACTTTTCATAAGCTGTGGATTGCAAATTACAAAATAGTTATTTTAGCTAGTGAAGAAAGAAGATTATGGACTAAGTACTTTAACCACTTCCCACCCGGCCAATGCACATATACGGCCGGGTGGGAGCCGTCTACTCCTGATAGGACGTTCAGGAACGTCCATCAGGAGGAGCGGGATCGCGCGCGCGCGTGCCCGCACAGCGGCGCGATCCCGATGCGCCCGTGTCACCGGGACACGGCACATCTCAGATCGGCAGGAGGGCTCTGTGATTGGCCCTCCTGATCACATGACGGCCATGTCCAATCACGGCCGTCATGTGATGTAAACAAACAGCCGGTTGCTAGGCAATCGGCTCCTCCTCTCCTCACACAGAAGTCATCGCTGAGGAGAGGAGAGCAGATTGCTGCAGCCGGCTGATGATCAGTGAGTATGAGCTGTTTTTTACAGCTTTTTACTCACTGATCTTCAGTCTAGTGTAAACACACAACACACCACACAGTGTAAACACAGTCCCCACATATGTCCCCAAAACATACATGTCCCCAAAAAATAAAAACACATGTCCCTAATAATAAAAACATGTCCCCCACATATGTCCCACTAAAATCACTTGTCCCAATGATTATGTGCACACATATGTACGTGATCACCTGCACACATATGTACATGATCATTTGCGTACATATGTCCGTGATCACACAAACCAATTATTATACACTTAACGGAATTTTTTTTACCAAAAACATGTAGCAGAATACATTTTGGCTTAAATTTATGCCAAAATTTGATTTTATTGGATTTCTTTTAAAATAGAAAAAAGAAAATATTGTTTTTTTTCCAAATTTCCGCTTTTTTGCGCTTATATCGCAAAAAATAAAAAACGGAGTCGTGAATAAATACCACCAAAATAAAGCTCTATTTGTGCGAACAAAATGATAAAAATTTCATTTGGGTACAGTGTAGCATGACCGCGCAATTGTCACTGAAAGCGCTAGAGCGATGAAAGCTGAAAATTGGGCTGGGAAGGAAGGGGGCGAAAGTGCCCTGTATTGTAGTGGTTAAGTGAAATCTCATTCATAGCTTTTAAAGTGAGGGGAGCTCCCAGGTATTTATACAAATATATATATATATATATATATATATATATATATATATATATATATATATATATATATTGTTTTAAATTGTTCCTATTGAAATATATTGTGCTGGCGTCCTATGTTGGGATGACAGCACAATTTCTGTAACCACCTGTTTTGAATATTATACAGTAAAATAATATTTCTGGTTAAGTATCCAGTGTTGTGGTGTACTGTTTTCCACCAGGTGGAGCCAGTGGAGCCTGAGATTACAATGTATTGTACTTTGCATTTGTATTATATTGCATTGCACCACAGCTGGGACAAGGGGATTGAGTCAAGTTAGTGGGGTTATTGGTAGAGTGCAGGCCCAAATCAAACCAGCAGCTCCTTTGGAGGCCAGTGCTACAAGTGTATTTATTTTATTTAACTCTTTGGGAGAAGAGGTAAAGCATACTAATTTAAGGGTCTGGTTGAAAATTTAAGGGCAATGCCATGCTTTTTTTTAGTTAGAACACATCTGTTTTTTTCTTTAAAGGGTCCATGCATATTTTTGAAAAATGGTGTGGGATTCCCTTTTAAGTTCCAACCAAACCCTTATCCAGGCATGCAGACTAAGTGACCAGTAATGGGTGAGTAGCAACATGAAGCCTTCCCCTCTTTATTTGCATCATACCAGGTTACATGCCTTTTAACAGTGGGGGACTACTTTTTAAGGGGGATGCAAAGCCCTCTCCCCCTTGCAAGTCACAGTGTCCCAATGTTAAGGGACAAAAGCACATCCAATCACCAAAAAAATGTGGAGAATAAGGAGGTTCCTTATAATGAGTCTTAAAAATGCCCATTTATAATATACTAAATGTAAATAAAGATATACAAACATTAGAAAAAGTATTTTAATTACAAGAAAAATGCAATTAAACAAAATGTCCCTACAAAAGGACCATTTAAGTGTGTGCAGACCAAAGGTCAATAGTGATTTTTGCACTCCGGTCACATAATCTATAATAATAAGCTTGACCCACAAACATTTCAGACCAGTATTTCAAATAAACTACAAATATATTCATCATAGCAGGCTCCTTTTCCTATGATATATTACTGAAGACGTTGGTACCTTTGGTGATCAATAAAAACAACGTAGGGCATAAACTATTTAACAAAAAGAATATTCTGAATGATCAGAAATAGCAGTCTGTATACGATTGGGAATCGAAGGCAGAGTCACGGCAATTCTGACCGCGATCTGGAATGCCATAGTGTGAATGGAGCCTTGCTGAACTATTTATATTTATATATGTATCGAGTGTGGTATTGTTATACACATGCAATTTATATAACACCAAATGGAGAAACATTTTAAAACATTTGGTTCATGATAGTTACTATTACTTTAACATTCCTATGCTATTTAGTACTATAAGACTCTTAAAAAAGCAAATGTCTGCCTATTAAATCATATAAAGACCTTGGCTTGTCTTTGCTGAGCTACATAAATCTCAATATCATAGTGATTTGCCTATAAAGCACTAGAATGCTGATCACATATTTTAGATCATTAATACAAGTGAGGGGGTTGAGCCATCTGCACACACAGATGGAATGGAAGGATTTTCCGTGGGAGTCCTTCAAGCTGAGATTGTAGCCAACACGACTGCTAAGACCTAGGAAAGTAGTCCTAATTTGCCCTTTTATGTTATAGCATTTGTTATAATATGATATATTCATATGATGTCAATATCTCCTGCAACTATATAGCTAGGGGGGCACCTCAGCCAAAACTATGTGAAGTTCTAAAAAGGGGATTTACAGGTATTGTTGGCATAGTGGAATAAATGGTAGTAGGCAATCCATAATACATGTAACTATTCTGCAACACCACAAAATGTAAGTAAAATGTGCTGCTTGGAAAAAAAAGATATACCTCAGCATGAATTCACAATAGACCTACATATTATCTGTTGTGAGGATTGATGTTTTCACTTATGGCACCACTACATGCCCCCATTCACAATTGAGCATTTTTCTGCTCATTTTCCTATGCCTGACTACGCAGAATCACATTCTTTCTATTTGTCCCAGTTATTTATTTAATACAGGTATTTATATAGTGCTAACAATTTATGTTGTTTACATTTATATTGTACAGCTCCATCAGTCCATGCCCTCAAGGAGTTTACAATATAAGGGTCGTAACTCAAATGAATATATACATATACTAGGGCCAATTTAGACATGAGCCAATTAACCTACCAGCATGTCTTTGGAGCGTGGGAGGAATGCACAGTGGCAGCATTTGATGGGGCACAGTGGTGGCATTTGATGGGCACAGTGGCAGCATTTGATGGCACAGTGGCTGCATTTGATAGGCACAGTGGCAGCATTTGATGGGCAAAGTACCTGCCAACACGAGAATTTCCTGCGATTTTCCTGAGATAAGTTCCGTGATAAGTTCCGATCAGAATCGGTGGGGTTCGTGTGATCCATCTATATACTTAGTGAGCGTTTATATGCTTCCTTTTGTTAAGCGTGCATTTTTACTGGTGATCAGCACTTTTGGTTTTGGTGAAGGAGGACTGCACATTTGCTTAATATAATTTTAAAGGGATATTCCTCTCACTGCAAGGACTCTGTTTGGACTGTTTCACTTTGGGCTGTGGGTTATTGCCCCACACATCTTTTATGTATAGTTGTTTCTTATTTACTTTATTTAATTTTTAGTTTATTTATTTAATAAATTTTTCACTGGCACTCAATAATTTGTATAATATTTATCAATATTTACCGTATTTATTCACTTTATTTAGTCATTATATTTTTTTGTGTAATAATCATTTATTTATTCACAGTCATTGATTAACGATTGCTTATGAATTTGTTTAATATTTATTTATTTATTTATTGAGCTTTATGAATTTGTCTAATGCCGCATACACACGGGCGGATTGTATGGCGTACTTAGTCCGTCGAAACACATTTCAGCGGACAATCCGCTCGTGTGTGGGCTTCAGCTGACTTTTTCAGCGCGCAGTCCGGAGTACTAAGTATTTCGGTTTTTTCGAAATTTTGTTCGTCGTACTTTGGTTTCAGCGGACAATACGGTCGTCAGTGTGCTAGTTTCAACGGACTAAGAATGGCGCATGCCCAGAAAGGATTTACACGGCGGAAGGGTGCTTTGCTGTGTCTTGGACTTCCTATTTCTAGTCCCGTCGTACGTGCTGTACACGTCATCGCGCAAGCTTTCGACGGACTGTTTGTGTATCCGTGTGTGGTCAAGTCCGTTCAGTGGAAACTACGACGGATTGTCTGTCGGATTGTATGACAGACTAAGTACGCCATACAATCCGCTTATGTGTACGCGGCATAATACTTATTCATATATTTATTTATTGAGCTTCACTTATGTTAATTAATTGGGAAAGTATTTAATTATTTTTCATTTAATTTACATAACAACTAGATGGTCTGTAGGTGGTGACAACATCTGTTGGTCATACTGAGTGGGGTGGGAGTGTTTAGGTTGTAGACCAGACGTTCAAGGAGTTTGGATAAGAAGAGGAGCAAGGAGATGGGGCGTAAGTTGTTAAGATTGCATGGGTCCAGTGAGGGCTTTTTAAATATGAGTCTGACAAGTGCATATTTTAGAGAGTTGGGGAAGATGCCAGAAGAGAGGGAGAGATTGAAAATGTGGGTTAGAGAGTGTAACATAGAGCCAGAGGGTTAACGTAGCATTTGCGAGGGAACAGGATCCAGAGGGCAGGTGGTAAGGTGGACGTTAGCAAGTAGTTTAGCAACCTCATCTATAGTGGTGGGGTTGAAAGAGGGAAGTAATGATTGTACCTGTGGGCATGAAGTTTAAAGCGTGGAGGGTATCTAAACAGTAGAGATCTCCTCACAAATTGTATCAACCTTATGTTTGAAGTGATTGGCGATCTCCTGGGCAGTGAGTAAGTTGGCGGGTGTGGGCGGTGCAGGACGAAGTAGAAAGTTGAAGGTAGAGAAGAGTTGATGGGAACGGGATGATAAGTTGCTATAGAGAGTGATAAAATAGGTCTGTTTAGCAGTGAGGAGGTTGGAATTGTATTTTTGGAGGGCAGATTTATATTGGTTGAATTCTCTCTGAGACTTAGTCTTACGCCACAGGCGTTCATGAGCACGACTATGTTTTTTCAGACTTCTAGTATCATCTGTTTGCCAATGTTGAAGTGGTCGGGTCTGATTCTGTGTTTAGTGAGGGGGGCCAGTGAGTCCAGTGAGGCTAGAAGTGAAGTGGCAAGGTTGGTGCAGGATAGGGGTGAGATTTTGTCGTAGAGGCTGTCGATAACAGAGTAGAGAAAAGAAGGGTTGAGATGATGTAGGTTTCTGCGGGTAACTTTTAGGTGGTTAGAGGGAGAGGAGGTGGAGGAGAGGGAGAGAGTGAAACTAATAAGGTGGTGATCAGAGAGAGGGAATGGATAGTTAGAGAGGTTGCATGGAGTGCAAAGGTGAGAGAAAACAAGGTCAAAGGTATTGCCTTCAGAGTGAGTAGGAGCGTGTATCCACTGCTTCAGGTCAAAGGAGGAGGTTAGGCTGAGAAATTCTGGAAGTGCCAGGAGTGTTAGCATTAATATGGATGTTGAAGTCCCCAAAAATGATTGTGGGGATTTCAGAAGAAAGAAAGTAGGTTAGCCAGGCAGAGAAGTCATCAAGAAAGGTTGATACTGGTCCAGGGGACCTGTAGATCACAGCTATCCATAAAGAAACTGGAGTGAAAAGACAAATGCAGTGTGCTTCGAAGGAGGAGAGTGACAGAGAGGAAGGTGGTTGAAGTACCTGGAAGGTGCTATGTGGGGCTAGAAGGATTCTGACACCTCCTCCCTTACTTCCACTGGATCTGGGGAAGGGAGTTCAGAGAAGACCACCATGGGATAGGGCATCAGAAGATGTAGTGTCGGATTCGTGAAGCCAGGTTTCGGTAATGGTGAGTAAATGAATTGGCAATAAAGAGGTCATGGAGAGAGGTGAGTTTGTTACAGACAGAGCGGGAATTCCAAAGGGCACAGGAGAAAGGGCGTCTGGTCTTGGGAAGAATAGAAATGGGAACTAAATTGTATTGATTGCGGCTGCTGCCAGAGGGTTCAGGGTGATGGGTCCATGGGGTGCAGTTAAATGATGGAGGCCCGGGGTTTGGGGATATATCTCCAGAGGTTAGGAGAATCAAGAGGGTGAAGGAGGCAATATGGGAGTGGGATTTATATGAAGGGACATGCCCCAGGTTCCTTGAATTTTTTTGTTTGTGGATTTAGAATCAGCAGGAGTTGGTAGCTGCATTAATAAGGTGAGGACAGAAGTGAGGGTGATAGATATATGCTGTGCGAGGCTGTGCGGAGAAAAGTCCGCTCATTTTGAGCGCGTCTCCAGGTAGCCGGGGCCAGCGAAGGAGGCGTCGCTGGCCCCGTCACCTGGTACCTGGTATCGTCACCTGGTATGGTCCCCCCCAGGTCCACATCAGACCCTTGTCCAAGCACGCATGGCCCCCCGACCCCAAAGCACCTTGTCCCCATGTTGATGAGGACAAGGGCCTCTTCCCGACAACCCTGGCCGTTGCTTGTCGGGGTCTGCGGGCGGGGGGCTTATCGGAATCCGGGAGCCCCCTTTAATAAGGGGGCCCCCGGATCCCGGCCCCCCACCCTATGTGAATGAGTATGGGGTACAATGTACCCCTACCCATTCACCTGTAAATAAAAGTAAAAAAAAAACACAACACACAAGGGTTAAAATAGTTTATTGCACAGCTCCGTGGGTCTTCTGTCCGTCTTCGGGGGTCTTCTCGCCGGACTCCTCCGGTATCTTCTGCTAGCTCTTTTGCTAGCGGAGGAGCCTGGCTTTCTTCTTCGCCACCGCCCTCTTCTTCCGACTTCAGGGTCTTGTCCCCCTCTTCGGTTCTTCTTGCCGGGCCACCACGCCTTCTTCTAGCTCTTTTACAGGCGGTGGCCTGGTCTTCTGTCGCCGCTGTCGATGTCTTCTGTTCTTCTGTTCTTCTCTTCTTCTCTTCAGATGTTGCCTCTTCGCTCTCTCTGCTTACAATGACGGGGACACCGCACACGGCGACTTATATAAGGACATCACCGGATGATGTCCCCGCCCAGTATGATGTCACAGTCCCAGAGAATGCTGGGACTGTGACATCATACTGGGCGGGGACATCATCCGGTGATGTCCCTATATAAATCGCCGCGCGCCGTGTCCCCATCATTGTGAGCAGAGAGAGCGACGAGGCAACATCTGAAGAGAAGAAGAGAAGAACAGAAGACGTCGTCATCGATGACGGCGGCGACAGAAGTCCGGGCCACCGCCTGTAAAAGAGCTAGAAGAAGGCGCGGTGGCCCGGCAAGAAGAACCGAAGAGGGGGACAAGACCCCCGAAGTCAGAAGAAGAGGGCGGCGGCGAAGAAGAAAGCCGGGCTCCTCCGCTAGCAAAAGAGCTAGCAGAAGATAGCGGAGGAGTCCGGCGAGAAGACCCCCGAAGACGGACAGAAGACCCCCGGAGCTGTGCAATAAACTATTTTAACCCTTTTGTGTTGTGTTTTTTTTTTTACTTTTATTTACAGGTGAATGGGTAGGGGTAAATTGTACCCCATACTCATTCACATAGGGTTGGGGGCCGGGATCCGGGGGCTCCCGGATTCCGATAAGCCCCCCGCCCGCAGACCCAACGGCCAGGGTTGTCGGGAAGAGGCCCTTGTCCTCATCAACATGGGGACAAGGTGCTTTGGGGTGGGGGGGCCGCGCGGCCCCCCCTTCCCAAAGGCACCCCCCCATGTTGAGGGCACGCGGCCTGGTACGGCTCAGGGGGGGGGGCTGCTTGCTCGTCCCCCCTTTCCTGGCCGGCCGGGTAGCGTGCTCGGACAAGGGCCTGATGTGGACCTGGGGGGGGGCCACGCCGATTTTTTCGGCGTTGGGGTTCCCCTTTAAGTCCATACCAGGTGACGGGGCCAGCGATGCCTCCTTCGCTGGCCCTGGCTACCTGGAGACGCGCTCAAAATGAGCGGACTTTCCTCCGCGTGTGTGGGCGAGTTCGTTCATTTCAAAGGTACGGCGGATAGGGGGATAGGCGGACTTAGTATGCTGTATTAGTCTGCTGAAAAAGTGCTGTGTGTGGGCAAGTAGCCCGTTCGGAAAGTCCGGCGGACAGTCCGGCAGGAAGTCCGCCAGACTAAAGCCCCGTACACACGAGCGGACTTTTCAACATCCAAAGTCCGACGGAATGATTCCGTCAGACTATTTGATCGTGTGTGGGCTGCAACGGACTTTTGATTCGCAAAAGTCTGACAGACTTTAGAAAATGGAACATGCTTCAAATTTTTCCGACGGAACTCCGCCGGACCCAGTTCCTACCGAAAAATTTGCTCGTGTGTATGCTATTCCGACGGACTAAAACCGACGCTAGGGCAGCTATTGGCTACTGGCTATGAACTTCCTTATTTGAGTCCAGTCGTACGTCATCACGTTCGAATCCGTTGGAGTTTGGTGTGATTGTGTGTGGCCAAGTCCGCTCAGTCGAAAAGTCCGTCAGAACTCTGTCGGAACTCTGGCAGAACTCCGGCAGAACTCCTTCGGAAGTCTGTCGGACATAAGTCCTCTCGTATGTACGGGGCTTTAGTCCGCCGGATAGTTGGCTACGTGTGTACGCGGCATTACAAGCAGAGAGATCTGAAGGGATAAACAAGGTCACCTGATGTCTGTGCTGTGTTTTTCAAAGTTTTTTCTTGTGTTCATTTGCTTTTTGCATTTGCTGAAGTGTAGAGTCAGAAGTGCTCCCACTTATAGAAATATCCCCACTTTGAGAAAGAGCCCTAGTTGCAAATGTATGCACCCTGTAAATGCTTCCCCCAAAAGAAGCTTATATTTATACTGATAGGGGTGGGGGATAGGTGCATTTCAATTATCAATCAGGAGGTAATAAAGATTGGCTGGTTAACAGGGCAAAATTCTAACATCAGAAACAGACTAGCAAGAGGGCACTAAAGTTAATGGGCCATCATTTTTGGGTAAGACAAGGTAGATAATAAAGCATTGTAATGTGGACAGGTCTACAGACGGGTTAAGCAAAAATAGCATACCAGCAATTATTAAATAGATGTAAGCAAAGGCAGATAGCAGTGTTTCAGTTTTTGGGTGGAAATTTTTCAGTGGCATATACCAGTAATTATTAAATAATACCAGGCAGGTGATTAAACAGTCACAAAAACTTAAGTGAATATACAAAAATACCATACAGTGTATAAATAAAAAGTGAACAATCTAGAAACACAATGATGTGTCACTAGTGTCAAGTGCATAAAAATGTATGCAAAAAATGAAAATGTATGAAATCTAAATAATAAAGAGATGGGCGATCTAAATGACAGAATGACGTGTCAATAGTGCCAACCAAGTGAAATGGTTGAGTATTTATAGCATAAAATTATATTGTGCAGGTAAGTATATCATATACAGAAACATACATAAAACTATAGTGATTCTCATAAGGCCGCGTACACACGGGCGGATTGTCTGTCCAACTTAGTCCGCTGAACCGTGTTTCAGCGGACAATCTGCTCGTGTGTGGGCTTCAGCGGACTTTTTCAGCGGACTGTCTGACGAACAAAGTCTTACGGAATTTCCGAAATTTTGTCCGTTCAAACTTGGTTTTGTCCGTCCAAACTTGGTTTCAGCAGACAGTCCGCTCGTGTGTAGGCAAGTTGGACGAACTAAGTATGGCGCATGCTCAGAAAGGATTTACACGGCCGAAGGTTGCATTGCAGTGCATAGGACGTCGTTTTTCTAGTCCCGTCGTACGTGCTGTACACGTCATCGCGCACGCTTTCAGCGGACTGTCTGCTCATCGTGTGTGGTCAAGTCCGTTCATGCAAATTTTGAACGGACTGTCTGTCAGATTGTCTGACGAACTTAGTTGGGCAGACAATCCGCCAGTGTGTACGCGGCCTAAGAAACAACGATATGTGTGAATAAATAGTACAATGTGGAAAGGAAAATCAGTCCACAAAAAGAAGACAACAACACAATGGGGGTTATTTACGAAAGGCAAATCCACTTTGCACTACAAATGCAAAGTGCACTTGAAATTGCACTTGAAAGTGCATTCGCTGTAAATCTGAGGGGTAGATCTAAAATGAGGGGAAGCTCTGCTGATTTTATTATCCAATCATGTGCACGCTAAAATGCGTTTTTTTATTTTCCTTGCATGTCCCCCTCGGATCTACAGAAACTGTGGATTTGCCTTTATTAACCCTTTCATGACTAAGCCTATTTTTGGAATTTGGTGTTTACAAGTTAAAATCCATATTTTTTGCTAGAAAATTACTTGGAACCCCCAAACATTATATATATTTTTTTAGCAGAGGCTCTAGAGAATAAAACGGCGATTGTTGCAATATTTTATGTCACACGGTATTTGCGCAGTGGTGTTTTAAACGCAACTTTTTGGGAAAAGGGACACTTTCATGAATAAAAAAAAAACAAAACAGTAAAATTAGCCCAATTTTTTTGCGTAATGTGAAAGATAATGTTACGCCGAGTAAATAGATACCAAACATGTCACACTTTATAATTGCGCGCACTTGTAGATTGACGACAAAGTACGGTACCTAAAAATCTCAGTAGGCGACCCTTTAAAAATGTTTTACGGTTACCAGGTTAGCGTTACAGAGGAGGTCTACTGCTAGAATTATTGCTCTCGCTCTGACGATCGCGGCGATACCTCACATGTGTGATTTGAACACCGTTTACATACGCGGGCGCGACTTCCGTATGCGTTTTCTTTGCTTCGCGAGCTCGCGGGGACGGCTTCGTTCCAGTTCCTCCCCAGCAGCCAGAGCCGACGGATCGCTAATCGGTGCTCCCGATCGAGCGGGAGCACCGGTAACAGCGGCGAGAGGCGGCGGGAGGGGGGGACGTCCCCTCCCGCTCCTCCGGCATAACAGCCGAGCGGCTTTTAGCCGCATCGGTTGTTATGGCTGGAAAGCCAATCGCCCGCTGTAAAAAACGGTACCGGGATGATGCCTGCAGGTGCGGGCATCATCCCGGTATACCCCCCGGAAGCCGAGTACGCAGATCTGCGTACGCTCAGCGGGAAGGGGTTAAATAACTCCTAATCACCGGTCCCTCAGGTGGAAAGGACTACGTTCCAAATACCTTTTATGAGAGGGCTGGCCACAGACAGGCGGTAGAGAATCCATGTCCTCAGCGATATCCATTTGCACTGAAAAAATGACAAAGGGTTCAATGCAAGGGATGGGGAAGACATAAATAACCTGTCCCAGAATGCCACTTACCAGTAGCTGCAACACAGGGGCAGGGGGAAGTCACCGCAATAGCCCGCAAGCATTCCCAAGGCATGCAGGCTAATTCCTCAGTTTAAATAGCGCTCCCCTGTGATGTCACCGCCGCGCCCGTGCACATGCGCGAATAGCGTCATTTTTCCACTATCACGCATGCGTGAGACCAAGTCTCGATCTTGTACCGCACTCGCGCATGCACAGTATGGCCGAGAACGAAAACCGGAAGTGAAACAGCGGCTGGAACACAGGAAGAACCAGCCGCCATGCCTGCACAAAAAACAAACAGCACAAAACAGGAAAAAACAAACAGATAAGGAAAATAACATAAACTGCTGCCATGAAGAACAAGAAACCTCTCACCACTCCCACCACGATCGATCACCCAGGCCGAAGGTAAGATAGGATGACACTGGACTTTCCAGGGGCAAACAGGTCACCTGCTAGTAGCTGGCTGTCTGACCAATGCGCAGCCTGCCTGCCAGTGGCCAGGACACGGACTTCTTCTCAGCGCCTCTTCCACTGTCCACTCCATACCCTGCTAATAGCTAGGGCTTAGCGGAGTAATGCAACTTTCCAGACCCAGAGTCGCAAACCTCGATCGTGGTCATGACAGATCTTCGCGTAGAAAGACCACCACTAGGTCCTTCGGAGGAGGACAAAAAAAGAACACGGCCATGGTCAGGGAGCAAAGATTTATGGGAGTAGTGTCCTATAGGGTAATGGAGGCAGGACTTAACCCACATGTTGCTGCCATAAAGTCTGTCAGGAAACAATGCATCACACTATTCAGCTTTTCCTTTTTTTAATTTTGGAGCTTTTTGAAATATCACAAACTGACATATCATTCCTATTTATGCACCGCCGTATGTTAGAAGGCTGGCCGCAGGCTAGAATGGATTTGTAGGAGGAGTCTGAGGGTACATATATCCCTCCTCCTCCTCCATGAGATCCTTCGTCGGATCGTTTCCGGGTCACGCCGACCTACGTCATTTCCGGGTTCCTGCTGGGCTACATTCAGTGGCAACAGTGATGGTGGTGGTTCCTCTCTGGGTGCACCATTGAGGAGATCACCCACCCACCTTCATCCACCAAAGGGTATCCGGCATCGCAAGGGGGCCGCCCGCTCCCTTTTCACGGTGTTGCTCACGGGGGGGGGGGACTGATCGACCGCCAGCCGCCCGCTCTTCTTTCACCATACAATCCGGCATCATGAGGGGGCTGCCCGCTTCTCCTGGTCTTCATGCCGGGAGGGGGGGTGGGATCCTCCGCCTGCCAGCTTATCTCCCCTCACAGGTGGGGAGGGGGATGATGTTTTTTCTGGGATATCCCCCAGGTCACTGCCTGCCCTCCTTTTATTCTATCTGGAGGCCTCCTGCTTTCGCTGATGATCGGGGGGTTGGCACCTGTCCTCTCTCTTCTCCCTGCGAACAGCTGATTCAACAGGGGGCCGCCCGTCCACTTCTCCCGGTGTTCATGGGGGGGGGGGGGTATCAGTCAAGCAGGGTGCTACTCACGTCGCCTTCCCGCCTGGCCACCCACCTTCCTTTCACCCCAGGGTAGATCTGGCTGCACAGCAGGAGAGCTCAGGTATAATGAGGGGATGGGGGGCTCATTCATGATGTGTTATCATACAGTATCGGGGTGTCAGTGTATGCTGCAGGGGGGGATCATATGCTGTATGGGGGGGGTCATACATCTCATTCAGCCCATATAATTGCATTTTCAGTCCATGGTAACATGTAACATGTAACTACAAGTCATATTATGGTGGCATGATCATGCTCACTGGGAGATCATGTGCCTTATTATAGACTACAGCACCATGGATACCTCCAATGTTATCATATGATTACCCTGTGTCTGTGGATGCTGTTTGGGTGTTCTTAAACATTCTATACCCAACCACCCATATACACTAAGGATGAGCCGAACAACCCCCTGTTCGGTTCGCACCAGAACTTGCGAACAGACCTAAACTTCGTGTGAACTTTAGAACCCTATTAAAGTCTATGGGACTCGAACGTTCACAATCTAAAGTTCTAATTTTAAAGGCTAATATGCAAGTTACTGTCCTAAAAAGTATTCTCTCTATTACGGGAGCCAAGAAAAAAATACTTTTTTTCCTTGCAAAATGACACTTTATGCAGGGACAGTTCTAAGCACGGGAAACATGCGCCCCTTCACAGGCATACTATAGACACCCCCCAGTTACGAAATATAAAGGAATATAACACTTTTATTGTTTCACTTTAATCATTATTAAAATTATTATTATTATTATTATTATTATACAGGATTTATATAGCGCCGACAGTTTACGCAGCGCTTTACAACATTGGGGTAGACAGTACAATTCAATACAATTCAAGACAAGGGGAATCAGAGGGCCCTGCTCGTTAGAGCTTACAATCTAGGAATTAAAATCACTGCTCCTGAAAAAACGGCCGTTTTTAAAACTTTTTTTTGCATTGATCCATGTCCCCTGGGGCAGGACCCGGGTCCCCAAACACTTTTTTAGGACAGTAACTTGCATATTAGGCTTTTGGAATTTGCTGCGAACAGCCCAAATTGTTCACTGTTCGCTGAACAGGCGAACAGGCAATGTTCGAGTCGAACATGAGTTTGACTCAAACTCGAAGCTCATCCCTAATATACACCCATATCATGGCATTATCAGGATGCAGCATCATAGGCAGCCAAGGAAGAGTCTATGTTGTATTACCTAGCAGTGCATTCTGAAATGGGGATCATACACTTTACAGAGCAGAATGATATAAATTTTCTGCTCCTCTCCCCATGTACAGCTGGTTCCACAGGGGCCTCCCGCCCGCTTCTCCCGGTGTTCACGCTGGGGGGGGGGGGGGGTCGATCGGCCGCCCGCCTGCTCCTCTCCCCATACACGGCTGGCTCCACGTGGGGGCCGCCCGCCCGCTTCTCCCGGTGTTATCGCCGCTTGCTCCTCTCTCCCTACAAAATTTACATCGCTGCGGCCTGTGGTCCCAGCACACTCGGTATTACCATGATTTCCGCATTAGGTGCAGCTTGCATGGGGAGCTCAATGCAGGGGGTCAATGATGGTATAGACCTGATACAAGCAGCAACAGATATTGATAGTAAGGTGAGCTACAAGTCCCAGCATGATCATGGCAGCTGCATAAACAAGCAGGGTCCCTGTGCTGTATTTTATCAGGAGCTAAACGCATGTTGGCTGGTGCACCTGCACTGTGTGTGGGATCCAGGAGGTCTTGTAAGTATTTGTACTTCAGTCATGGCAGAGCTTGAGTTATGAGCAAGGTTGTATGTCATCCTGAGTATTGCTGTCTGTGATTGCAACTTCACTGAGCAATCAATTTATCTTATCTTGCAGGGAATGTTAGTAAAGCATAGAGATGGTCATGCCAGAACACTTGGGTAAGAAGTGTATCAATAGGTGTGTCTGCATTCAACAGGGCTGACAATGACTATACAGTAGCCTCGCCTGCAAGATATTTTCAAGTAATTACAGTAACCATTGCTAACCCATGTGCCTTTGGCAAACCAAATCTGGCTTTGATCGTAGCTTTTTGTCATGGCATGTCATTTTTCGCAGCATTTCATTCGGAGCTTTTCTGTCGTAGTTTTTTCCTGTCATAGTTCTTTCCCATGTAGTTTTCGTCTATAGCATTTTCCCGTCGTAGCATTTACTGGGTAGCAGTCATTTCATAGCGTTTTTCCTGCTGTAGCATTTGCCTGTCGTAGCTTTGTCCCGGGTGGTTTTTATTCGTAATATTTCCTGACGTAGCATTTCATTGTAGCGTTTCCTGACGTGTAGCTTACATTCGTACCAATTTCCTGTCAGCAATTTTCCTGTCAAAGCGTTTCTGTCATAGCGATTTTTCTGTTGCAGTATTTTCCCGGGGAGCTTTCATTCGTTGCATTTTTCCTGTCGTAGCTTTTCAGTCGTAAACGATTTTCCCGTCGCAGTTTTTCCGGTCGTTTTAATTCATAATTTCCTGTCGTAGCATTTCCTTTGTAGTGTTCCTTGTCCTATCGTTGCAATTTCTTGTCATCGAGTTTCTGTCGTAATCAATTTTTTCCTGTGTAGTTTTCATTCGTAGCGATTTTCCTGGTTAGCTTTCTTTCATAGTATTATCCTGTTGTAGCTTTTAGTTCATAGCATTCCTGTCAGCTAGTGCTCACAGCCAGGATCTGTCATGTCTACGGATCCATATGGGCTGTGGGTTCGTTTAATGGTTGACCACTATCTTTTCGCTCATATACCATACGATGCACGTTCATTTCATTACATCTGTACGACTACCCACCACGGTCTGTGGGTACACTAGCCCTGAGGGTTTCAGTTTGCTACCTGTCTGTTTTCTGTCGCCCGTATACCATACGTCATACATGCACATTCACTATTACACCTTTACTACTACCCACCACAGTATGTGGGTACATCAGCCCTGAGTGTTCGTTTTTAATTACCTGTATTGGCGCTACAGGTTGCTCTGGCTCGCTTACTGCATACACTAGGGTGATTGTCATTAGGTTCACATTCACACGCTGTTGGTCAAGTCATTTCTGCACTTACATCCTCATACTTGTCAGATACGAAGGGGTGTGGTTTTTCATGGGTTGGTTGTCTGTTCTTTTTCCCCTTGTTTGTTTTTCCTTAGGTCAGGGCGTGATGGGAGTTCTGGAAGCGGAAATCCCTTCATCGCATGGGGGTTCAGTGCATGGTAGCACCCCATCAGGTAGGGGTGGGTACATGCCAAACTCATAGCTGAGTTTATCACTGGTGTACCTGGGCGGGGGGTTACGTATTCCTAAACTTCGTCCCAACCTCTTCCATCCACTAGCGCAGAACATGTGTCATGCATGATTCTTAACCCAGTTTGTGCGGTAGTTATGTGCTCTTAACGTCCATGCTACAATTGTTAGACAGGATGGAGGGGATCCTAGCCCTTTCAGCTAGAGTGGAGATGTCAGCTGCGACCCCGGCTCCTGCTCTTATTTCTTCACAGTGGCATGTGGAACTAGGGGCTAATCTGGTCAGGAGATCAATCTGGCCAATGGTTCTTATCCAGAGTATTCCGGGGGCTTCTACCAACGGTGGGATGGTTTTTTAGGTTCATGTCTGGCTTTCGCTGCATATAGCCTCTGCAATTGGGCCATCTGCCAACACTATCAGTATCTATCAGGTGACCAACATTTCAGGCCCCTAAAAAACTCCTGTCAGTTTGTATTTTTTTTTTTTTTTGTAACTCTAAGCTGTGATGAGGGTAGTCAGGGATGTTCTCTTGGCACAGCTACCAGTTACTGTCTAGGTTTTTCGTGGTGTTGACTTCCTGTCTCTTACCCTTGGCGCAGTTACCAGTTAGTGATCTAGGCAATTCCTTTTGCTATGCTCACAACTTCGCCATGATTATAACAAAGGTTGAGCCAGGGGTTTTGTGGTAGTTACCGTACCACAGGAATGGTATCGGATTAAGTTGCATCCTGCTTTGCAACATTCCTCTGGTCAGCTCTTTCTCCCTTTCTCCATGCATCCTCTCACCACGAATAGTTCGTTCTCATGTCCAGGTATACCTGCCATATTAGGCTCATATCCTAGACCCCTTTCTGGATATTCATTGAGATCAGAGGCATTTTGTGGGTCCCTTCTTTCATCATCACGTACATGGGGCGCTAGAGTTCCTCCTGTTTTAGCTGTTGCATACATAACCCCCTTTTGTAGTCATCCAGGCTTTCGCTATTTTTCTGGTTGGATGGCTAAGCTTTCATATCCTACCTACTTTGTGTCTCTTTTTGCCCTCTTTTAGGCATACTGACCAGCAGGCCAAGGCACACCTCAGGTCTTGGTAGTTAGGATTATCGCATTTCCAAGTTCCAAGTACGCCTCTGGCTGAGACTATACCATACCTATACTTTATCTATACTGCATGAAGGTTAACTGGGACTGTCAAGTGCATCAAGGCCCTTAAAGTAGCTTGCAGAAGATTTTTTTTTAAAGGACTGCCCCTCCTGTAATAATTATTCTGCAAGCTCCCTTTGTTCACCTGCCCCCTGTGCTACCCTCCCCCTTTTCTTTTGGACAGTGCAGAACCAGTCAGTCCAGGGCTTTCATTGCCGCCATAAATGCTCTCTGGTAGTATAGTTCCAGCATTCAGTAGAATAAACTTTACTACTGTTCACTGATGTACTTGATACTTGCTACTGTTTATGCCGATTTGATGCTAAATGTCAACTTATGTTTTGTCCCTACTGTTAATCACTTTGTATGCTAAATTGTTTTATTACCATTGTTAATCAATTTAATGCTTGCCTAGCTACCAATCATATTGGGTGACAATATATTTATTGTCATAAGTTTACCTTTACTAACTGGTTGGGTGCCTGTTTTCATTGATATAGCACTACTATTGGGTACTAAGTATTACTTTCAGTGAATCCCTTTGATATTGTATGTTTGTACACTCAACCTGTTGAGTCGGAGGGGCATAGCTTCTTCAGAAGATAAGGGCAAAGAACAGAGGACCCATCCTATCCAGAAGCTCCTACAGGGGTAGCGCTACACATGATTTACTTGTATTCTATATTTATGTACACTACAAATGTATAATATACCAATACTCCCCTATTATAATCAATTTAGCAATTGTATTTTTACAAACAGTATTTATCCACGCTACACTGCTTACTTCATTTAGAACATTATGTTTATCAGTCCTAATATCAATGTGACCCAATTCAGAAACCATAAGTAGTGAATATTCAAAATGTAATTGGTCCTAGTCTATGAAACAGAATAGAATAAGATCATTCAGGGTGAGCTGCACAGCAATGTACAGTTTATCTAAACATAAAGGCAATTCATACACATTTTATTTACACCCCTTACGCCCAGCATTTTTTTATCCACACAGATCGGAAAAATAAATGTGCCTTGTAGAGTTCTTTTGTCACTGAGTCATTCACAGTTTCCTGTTGGAAGCACATTCAAATTTAAAATGAAATACACTGATATGAATCATTGATTCTAGATAAGTAGATGTGAGCGGCCTACTTAGTGACTCATAGACCTCAGAGAGTACAATTACTAGTTTAAATAGTCTAAGCAACAAAGAGTATCACGGTGCATGCAACTGTGCTTTCAGCTGTGCTTTCAGCTGTATTAGTGCTTCATCAAAATAGAAATTCAAAGGTTTCCCTAACTGGTATATAATTAGTACATGAAATTGCATGCATTATCAAGGCTGTTATGAAAGAAAACATGTAGTACTTAGGGTACCATGTTGGGTGTCCAGCCAAGCCCTTCATAAGTACAGAGTGTACTTGTCTCCCAATATCGGCTTTTATATATACACATGTTTAAGATATTTATATTTTTAGTCAGGGTCCCTCCATGCTGTCAGCAGTCAATGTATTCTGAATAAATAATATATCAGCTGTATTGAGGTTTTATATTATTGTATGGTTAGTTGCTATTCATGGGCAGATCTAGGGGGGTGCTGTGGTAGACTGCATCCACCCAGATTTCAGTTGTTCCCCCCCCAGGCTGGCTCTCCCTTGAATGTTGTGCCTGACTGGAAGCCGCTGAGTTCCTTCCCCCACCTTGCCCGCACTCAAGGCCAGCACAAGGGGACAGCAGCCTGGAGACTGGAGCAGTGAGAGGAGAAGTGGCAGAGAGGAAAGAGCCAGGAGGAGGTGTGCTGTGTTGTGCTCTCCCCTCATGTCAGAACAGGGCTTGTCCATACAACAAATACAAACAGAATCGCTCTTAGCTCGCATTGGACTGTAAACAACAGTTTAATTACCACCCCCTATTTCCTCCAAGGGCTGCTCATCTCCCGGCAGCAGGAAATGTGGGTAGGGGGCAATAAGCAAACTGTGTGTGTGTGTGTGTGTGTGTGTGTGTGTGTGTGTGTACAGTCCAATGTGATCTAAGAGTCATCCTGTGTCATGTGCTGTATGGACGAGTGCTGTTCTGACATGAGGGAAGAGCACAACACAGTGCACCATCTCCTGACTGTGTAGTGGTTTTCCCCCTGAAAGTTGGGGGGCAGAGGGAATGTTTGGAGCTTACAAGCAAATTGTACACAATGGGGATGTTTGTGGAGGTGGGGCTATGGGTGGCTATCTGTGCCAGGAAGTGTAATGTGGGTTTGGGCATGGGGGGGATTTGTGCTAGAAGGGGAATGGTGGGGATATGTGCTAGAAGGGGTAATGGTGGGGATATGTACTAGAAGGGTTGGGGGGATTTGAGCTGGGGGGGTGTGTTTGTGCTAGGAGGGGAGGGGGATTCATGCTATTGGGGAGATTTGGGTATGGAGGAAGAATTTGTGCTTGGAACGGTCATTTTGAGAGTCTTGCTGGGGAAATTTGTTCTAGATGGGGTATTAGAGAAAGAAGATTTGAGTAGGGAGGGGGAATTGGGGGGGAAATTTGGGCGAAGGAAGTGAACCTAGACAGAGTACATATGCCTGAACCCCTCAGGCATATGTACTCTGTCTAGGTTCACTTCCTTCGTTTGTATTATCATGCATCCGTGTTTTTGTATTTAATGTATTTTCATGTATTTTTTTATTTTGTATAATAAAATTATTTTTACATGATACAATTACAATTTTTTGTCTGGTAGTGCCATTAAAATCCCACTCCTAGGGGGTTTCTATTATTAACTCTTGGTGATTTATGTACTTTGCAAGGCTTCTAACAAACCTTGTTGCAGATTCCTTTTGGTATTCTTAGGAAATAGCTGTTTGTTTGTGTCCATGTGCAAAGTGAATTTGAATGGGAGAGACTCTTTAATTAGTTATCAGATGCTGCACTTATAGGGTTCTAATGAGGAAAGTGGCAGGGTCTGAATCCCTTTAGAAGTGATTAACCCTTTGGTAGTATTACATCAAAATTGAAATTTTTGTTGCAGAGGATGCCCAAAATCAGATTTTGTATCTTAGTGCAGACTTATGGGAAAATAAGTGAGCCAATCTCATAAGCAGGAAATTACATTTGTGGGGGGCATTCCACACACCATCTGTGTACAGAACGCCTTCAGGTTGGCATATTACATTGCATTTTACAGAAAATTGCAGCACTGCAGATTGAAAAGTAAAGGTAATTTTTAAGAACGTTATATTACAATATGGCTTCCTGAGAAGAACTCCACTTCCAGAACTAGGCTTGGCAATTAAATGTCCACTATACTGTACATAAATTATATCATTTTATTTTGCTGGTTTATGTTTGTGACGGATCCTATCCCCCACACTCCGCTTGAGTGTTTCCGTCAGTATACCGCTTCCTAAGTCCTGGGACACGACGCCAATGGATCTGGCAATAGGAACCCCCAAGAACTAGACAACACCAGTCTTGGAGTACATCAGGAATAGTCTTTTATTTGAGATCTCCCAAAAATATGTACCGCAAGATGACTAAACCCTAACCTAATTAGCATGAGCTAATTATCTAATCATTGACCCAGACTAGTTGACTGAGAGATAAGACTTTTCAGGGTACGTCTCCTAGCTCACTGACTGACTATTCAATACACATTACCATATTACCATAAACATCAACACAGGGTTAATTAGCACAACAACATTGTGTGGAATATTCTTACAAGCCAGACTAGACTAATTTACACAACAGACAGGTGGCTGGAGTTGATAGCATCTAACAGTTTGTGTCCTAACAGTGTGATTCAGTCTATTGCTAATATGGCATATGCATATCCAGAGTCTGTGTGTCTTGGGGGGGGGGGGGGGCATGGACCTGAATCAAGTAACACCTCAAGGGTCCCCAGGCATACAGCTCACAAAGAGCACTGTTCTCCCAAATGCCAGGGCCCATAATCGCAAGTCAAGAGGCTGGCATTCAGTCCCCTCCAACAGCCTCTGTCCCGGCTAGGTCTGTCACAATGTTTAGGTGATTTAATATATTAATTAATATTTCATAGTTTTAGGAGATTAAACAGTAGGTAACTAATATTAAGATGAAAAGTTAATCAAGGTGCAGTGCTAAAACACGATAAAGTAAAAAAAATGGAAAAAGGAATGGACTTTAAAGGCACATGTAAAAAATTATAACACATTTTAACAACATTTTGAACAATACAAGTTAAATAGACAATACAGAAAAAAGAAAAAACAGGACCAATTGATCAACACCAAAGAATAAATGCTGCTCGTATACTTCCTGTGGGGTATTGATGACCAAGTCAAAGAAGCCTCCACTAGGATATAGCATATGTTGATGGGGTGTTCATAGGTCCTAACAATTAAAAAAAAACACTTGGTGGTCAACATGTTTCGTGATTTTCACAATATTGCTTCCTCAGGAGTTTCTGTTTAATTAGAGAAAACATTTTTTTAGAACGATATAGACCAAAAATATATGTAATTATCATACATGCAATATCAATGCGTGGTTATATATGCATATAGTGTGAACTCACCACACTTGGTATTTAAAACAATGTCTCAGACTGACCCTGCTGATGAAGTACCACTGCTGCCCCACCACAGAATGCCCCTCCTGGTGGATAAGAAGGGACGACCCCAGGAGTCTAGCAGCATCTCCTGAGAAGAACAGCCAATCAGAATTACAGATTGCAAGATGGGGACACATCAGGTAACTGTAATGTATAAATATACAAAAAATGCTTTTTAGACTGGACTACACTCCATATTTCTAGATACAGACACTATCATATAGGGTCAGTTTTATACTAACAAAAAATGCTGCAGAATACTTTTCAGGGCTGTTTATATGCATTAGGGAGGGATTGTTCGTAATGGATATATATTGTTTCGGGATAGACAAGGAGAGGAAAAGATGAGATTAGAATAAAATCCCATAATATATATATAAGATTTAGTAATTTAAATCATTGTTGGACTAATGAACGATAAGAAAAAACAATAAAATGCATAGTTTTATTAGCCGGTGGTCTGATTCCCTGATTGGAATATTCCAGCTGATTCAGACTGACGGAGTTTACTTGCCATTAGAAAACTAATAATAGCACTACAGCCTGAAGTGCTGAGCACTAACTGGCTCTATAAGTAATTAGATAAGTATTACAAACAGATAAAAGACTACTGACCCTAGGGAAGCAACATACCTAAAAAAAATCCTCAAACAGACGCTGTCTGCTCAAAAGCTGATCGAAAAAATCCTCAAACAACCAAAGGAAATTTACCGGACACCTCCACTCCACAGGACGCCTGTGGATTACAGATTCCAGCGCACTATATTTATGTAGTCACGTCTGACGTCCGCTCGGACTGGCCAAAGATAACTGCGCATGCGCTGGAGGATGTGCGCTCATCAGACAAGGTGAAAATCCGAAGCGCTCATCCCCCAGCTCTGCTGGTCATGTGGGTTGCTGCAGGTGAAAACATTCAAGGTCATAACATTTATTAGGTTAAAAGTCAATTTTAGTCCACATGTAGTGTTCAGGAGAGGTAATAATACTGTAGTGTGGCTAAGTGCTCCAAAAGGTGAATGGACCACCACCAACACCCAATCACACTGCCCCTTACCATCTAGCATAGACCCTCATAACAAAGGTCAAATGCATAGTAGGAAACAATCCTGAACAGATTTCCGGTGTGAATAATACACCTCTAGAACTCCCAGACTTCTACACCAAAGCCAGGATGATGCATGCATTTGGATTGGACAGATATATTGGGGCATTTAGAAGTGTGGATATGTTTTTAAACAGTTGTGATGTTAGAAGTTCATTCACATACTGTGACATTGTTATTTTGGGTAGTAAATAAAAGACCGAGCAAAGGCTATAGGGGTTTAGTTAGAGGGACCATATATTTTAGATTTCTATATTTACATATTTCTTGCCTCCTCCTCTACACAGTCTATGTTACTTCTGAGCACTATTTCCACGATATCTCTGTTACAATCATGAACTTCCTAATAACAAAGACAGAGCTATGTGTAGTCAGCTTAAATGCCAGATGTGCTCTGGGCAGAAATTCTTGTATGGAAAAAAAAAAAAGACCAAAATGTCTCAGCTGCAATATGTGGGGAATTAGATGACATAGACCTAGAACAGATACAGGATGCAGATTGTTCTGGGCTTGAGTAACATGCGGCAGCTGCACTGGCTGGAAACTGCCACTCCCTGTGTTTGTGTATATGGAATGTCATTACATCATAATGATATCATTGCATTTTTAATGAATGCTGAGAAATAGTGGTTCCATCAGGCAGAGTCTTACTGTAAAATGTATGTCTATAAAAAAAAAATTAAGTAATTTGTGTATTTTTGCTGTATGAACATATTTCGTAACGCAAGAACTATTTCAAATGGTGTGATTAAATATGTCTCTATATTTTTGGAATCATATAACTTGTATGTATTACTGTAATACTTCTTTACAACTAGTCACAGCGGTCATATATATGCACACAGTGAAATATGCACATAGCAAAACATTAAAATCTTGATCCTTTGGCAAACCATCTGGTGAATATCCAGAATTTGTATCACAAAATTTAAACAAAGAGTAATAACACACATAGTACCCATAAATCCTTTGTCTACATTTGTTTAGGGATAAGCAAAAATAAGGTATTTCCCTGAAACTTTGGCAAAGGTTCAGGAGATATTGGTATAGTTTCCCTATTTTGGAAAAATGCATTGGAATCATTGGGGAAGGAGACATTTTGCACAGCAGCTAAATTATTGCATGCACAGCAAATGATTTATTTGCTTAATTTGCACAGTAGCAGTTTGAACAGCAGCTAAATAATGGCATGCACAGCAAATAATTTATTTGCGTAGTTTGCACAGTAGCAGTTTGCACAGCAGCTAAATAATTGCATGCACAGCAGCAATTTGCATTAGGATTCACCAACAATATTAATATAATTATTGATTTTTTGCACTTTATCTATGAAGTAGAATACATATCAAACAAGGATTTTCCATCTTTGTAGTAATATTTGGTATATAGTTTGCGCTGATCACCTTTTTTATTTATTGGGGAAGGAGAAATGACTCATAGGGGTTACAGAAGCTTACTCAACTTTCCAGGACCTGTTCCTTGAGCCAAAAAATGGCTCCTCCTAAGCCTCATTTTATGTTATTTTCAGATTTAAAAAAAACAGACAGTGGAAAGAAGTCAACATAAAAAAATGAAAGCAACAGTTCATAAGTAATGCTCAGATACACACACAAAAAAAGAATAAGGCACAAATACTAAACTAAATAAAATAAATACATTTTAAAAAGCGGATTATTATTATTTTTTTTCACAGCAATTTTCCCCTAATTGGGTCAGTAAGAATGAGAAATGAAGTGTTTCTACTTTGGTGGAATTTGGCTGATGGCCTTAAATGGTCATTTGCTGAAAAATCAGTTTCACCATAATTAATTTGCTCAACTCTACTGATGATCAGATATTGACAGGTGACTAGAACATACATTCAACATCCTTTCCCACTCTGTCACTAACAGGCAGTATAGAGGGACACGCTGCCAAAAGTGACAGTGTATTTATCCAAATGAAAGAAATAGCCAGCACTCCTTAAACAACATGTATTAAAACAGAGGGGTTCATTACATGTATTTGCACAATTATGTGGAAGGCACACTAACTCTTCAAGGTCCCTTTACACAGTGTCTCCAAATCTAAATTTACAAAACTCTCAACCTGGCACATACATGAAAATAAATAGATTAGAGGTATGGAACATGCACCTTGCTTTTAAAATCTAGTTATTAATTACTAAAAAATGCTGGAAGTCTTCAGCGTCTTTGTGATGTGCTGGGCTTCCCATGTATCTCTGCACCTTTAGGGTCGGTTCACACCATCCACATGTAATTCCTGCATTTGAATGGGCTTCAAAATGCACTGGGCTGTGAAAAAAGTAGCGCAAACACTACTTTCTTTTAAAATGCACTTCACCTGCAGGGAAGAGTAACACCATGCAATTTGGTGCTCGCAAATGCACTGCGTTTGGGGTGCCATTAACAATACAATGGCATCCCCATGCAGATCGCAAGAGCAGCGCGATCATTTGTAGAGCATAAAACGTGCACGGCAAATATCTGGTTTGAACCAGCCCTTAAAGCCCCTAAAGCGGTGGTAAACCACTGGCTTTTTTGTTTTGTACCTGCAAGGTAAAGCCATAATGTGCTGGTATGCATTGCATATGTTTGCAAGCATTAACTTAATAGGAAGCTCTTCCAGGACCGAGTTGTCAGCATCTGCATCTTCACCCGTCTTGCTTCCGAGTTTCCAGACTCCGGCTATGTGGCTGGACAGAGCCGCAATGACGTCATTCCCGTGTTCACGGCACAGGGCTCTGAAGAAACGCCACGTGTAGCAGTTCCTTCAGAGTGCATGCACCAGTGATGTTACTGGCTGCATGTACAGCATGTACCTATAGGTAAGCCTTATTATAAGCTTTCCTATAGGTAAAAGCAAGAGATGGAAGTTTACTTACACTTTAACCACTTACAGACCGGACCATTTTGCTGGTCAAAGACCAGACCCCTTTTTGCGATTCGGCACTGCGTCGTTTTAACTGACAATTGGCTCCCAAACAAAATTAATGTCATTTTTTTCCCACAAATAGAGCTTTCTTTTGGTGGTATTTGATCACCCCTACGGTTATTATTTTTTGCGCTATAAACAAAAATAGAGCGATCATTTTGAAAAAAACGCATTATTTTTTACTTTTTGTTATAATAAATATCCCCCAAAAATATATAAAAAAACTTTTTTTTCCCTCAGTTTAGGCCGATACATATTCTTCTACATATTTTTGGTAAAAAAATGGCAATAAGCGATTATTGATTGGTTTGCGCAAAAGTTATAGCGTTTACAAAATAGGGATAGTTTTATGGCATTTTTATTAATAATTTTTTATTATTTTTTTTTTTTACTAGCAATGGCGGTGATCAGCGATTTTTATTGTGACTGTGACATTGTGGCGGACACATCGGACATTTTTGACACATTTTTGGGACCATTGGCATTTCTACAGTAATCACTGCTATATAAATGCAGTGATTCCTGTGTAAATGACATTGGCAGTGAAGGGGTTAACCAGTGGGTGGCAGTGTAGGGGTTAAGTGTTCCTAGGGGTGTGTTGCTAACTGTGGGGGGGTTGGGCTTTCATTTAGTGAACACTGATCTCTGCTCCAATCACATGGAGCAGAGATCAGCGTCACTAGTTGCTAGGCAGAATGGAGAAATGCTGTTTACACGGCATTTCCTCCATTCAGCCGTCCCATGAGACGATCGCGGGTATGCCCGCGGCGATCGAGTCCGCGGGACCCGCGACCGGACTCACGGGGGTCCCCGACCGGCACGAGAGTGCGCCGCCGGAGGCGCGCTCGCGATGGCAGGGCGGCATTGAAGATTGGACGTACCTGTACGCCAATATGCCTGCCCGTGCCGTTCTGCCGACGTACATCGGCGTGCGCTGGTCGGGAACCGGTTAAGGAGAATTAGTTACATTCAGACACCTGCCTTTATTCCATTTATTGCTGTGTATGTCTCAGGATGGTAATTCTGTAAGATTAGAGTAATGCCGAGTACACACGACCAAACTTTTCGGCAGAAAAGGTCAGACGGAATCATTCCGTCAGATATTACGATCGTGTATAGGCTTCATCTGACTTTTTTCTTAAAAAATTCAGATGGCCGTAAAAATAGAACATGTTTCAAATCTGTCCTACAGAATCAATTTCTATCTGGAAACCCGTTTGTCTATATGCTGGTCCGACGGACCAAATACCACGCAAGGGCAGCTATTGGCTACTGGCTATTGAACTTCCTTTTCTAGTCCCGTCATACGTCATCACGTTCAAAACAAACGGACTGTGGTCCGTTTATGTGCGGGCAAGTCCGTTTGGAAGTCTGTCGTAACTCTGTCAAAAGTTTGTCGAAACTCCGTTGGGAAGACCGTCGGACCTTTTCTGCCAGAAAGTCTGGTCGTGTGTATGCAGAATTAGGGATCACACTATACAGGGGGGCAGTTTATCTTTCACATGGATTTGTGAATATGTGCAACTATCACCTATGTTTGTAATACACAGGGGCTGATTTACTAATGAACAGTAGGCTGTTCAAGTTGCAAGGGAATTTTCCTTTAGCTCAGGGGGCTCCAAACTTTCTGAACAAGGGGCCTGTTTATGGTTCTTTATACGTTGGGGGGCAGGAATGTGGCCAGAGGGAGTAGAAAATGTCCCAGTGTCAGTGGGAGTAAACAATGCCACAACTTTAATGGGAGAAATAACACCCCATCATTGGTGTCAGTGGAAGGAATAGTGCCCCATCGTTGGTGTCAGTGGCAGGAATTATGCCCCTATTGGTGGTGTTAGTGGGAGGAATAGTGCCCCAGGGTTCCGGATAAAGGCAAGCAAAGGGCTGCATCAGGCCCCCGGGCCACAGTTTGGAGACCACTGCTTTAGCTTATTGAATGAGTTGAAGCACTGCTGACATGGAAATAATGACAAATTCCCTTGCAAAGGGAACATTCCCTTTCAAAGGGAACAGCCTATTTGCTTTCATTTAATATTCAGCAGCGCTGATCGAGCAGCAAAAATCTGACAGGGCGGTTGTACAGAAGTCAATCGGTAGATTGATTTTTATACCACCAACCTGCCCATACATACTCCCTGCTTAAGAGGCTGAATTTTGACTGTATGTCTGTTCTTGTATTTAACAATAAAAGCAATTCAGCACAATTACTATACAATGTTCTATGTCTATGAAGAACACATTGAAATTCATCTTCTGCTCTCTTTTGTGTGCTGGTATGAATAGATACAGAATAAGTCTAAATGCGCGCATGGATTTGTTTGCTGTCATAAATATAGTTTATACTCTGGCTGTATTCTTGGATAATAGAACATTTTGATCTGAAAATATTATTGGCCATCTCTAGGGGCTGGTGCATTCTCAAATATATACATAAAGATACTGTACCATATTTTTTTTTGCCAGGTTTTGTGCCAAGGGACAAGAGCACCTTGTCTATTCTTATATGATTGCTTGGCCTGAAGCACTGGAAAAATAAATTGGCATGGAAACATGGTAAGAGATTTGGGAGAATGCAAGGAAAATATCTATATATAAAAAAATATTTTGCATTGGTATTTTAGTGAGGTAAACCATTCTTCCCCATGGTTTCTATGCAAATCTGGAGGGGATGTGGAGAAATAGGAACTGAAAAACTTACTGTTTAGCATCCCACCATAATAAAAACAACTCTTTAGGGCTCTGGTTTCCATTTACTCCCAGTCCTTATTTTATGGGGAAACCCATTTCCCAAACTATTTCTTGTTGATAGAAATGACTGAAACATGTTTTAGCTGCACCTAAAATAGCAATAGCCCTTCTTTGGAGGTCATCAACACCTTATTTTCTATGAAGACTTCCTTCCTAAACAAAAAGAAGTAACACTGATAGACGAATCAAGGGTACAATTACATTGAGGCATTTATCTGGAATCTCTGGGATTTAGCTTTGGCAATACACTAGTCTATGGGACTGGATGGAATCTAATACCAACCCTGCTTTTTTAGCAAAATATAATATATATCTTATAATATCTTATACTAATTTTCACTTACAACATGTAATATTGCCTATTTATTATGTATAGGGGATTATTGTCATTAATTCACTTTTTAACTCTTTAAAGCTAAACTCCAGGAAGAAGTAAAGGATATTTATTTGTGTTGAAAATACATTATAAATACAGCTAGCATACTTACCTGAATCTGACTTGATTTTAGCCTCTTCTAATCCCTTGTACAACAATACTGGGGTTGGGGGCATTGCTTGGTACCAATCAGGCACGGCAGGGATGTAACCTGTCTGGACTTATGTTTCTTAGCTGCAGTAGAAAAAAATCAGGTCACCATGCTGGTGGGTTTTATACAAGTGTAAGTTTAAAAATATATGTTTTTGATCCCTGCTATGTAGAAGCATATTTGAAAGTGTTTGGCACATTTTATGGATTTGTTTGATCTACAGTATTTGGCTAACCCATCAAACCAAGCTCCCAATGTCATCTTGTTAAGAAACTGATTTCAGCATTCTAACAGACTAGAACATACATAATTTTCCTTATATCTCATATCTAAAACTAACAAAATATAAAATTGTAGAAAGATACAACCTTCACACTTTCACTTAGGACAGAATGAGATTGTATGGCTACAAAAAGACACCATTTGCATTGGAAATATCAGTTTTAAATGTAATCCCTTCCTTCCCTGGAAATATTTTTAAAGCCATGCATTAACTTTGAATTGAAAGAAGAATAATCCCCTAACTGGACTTTAAAGGCACAAGTTTTCCGTAATGAAAAGAAAAGTATACATTTTATTAATAACAAAATTATTGCATAAGATACAGAATAAAAAAACAGAATGTTAGCAACAATGCATATACGTTCTGACAGTCATCATATCAATTGACAATATTTCTTTATAGTTCACCCAACGTGTTTCAGAGTTTCCAAAATGTCCTTCTTCAGGGGTACATGAAATAGCCAATCATATATATGTTTTTAAAACTGTTGTATGTATGAACATTCCAAGGGTATTAAAAATAACAGGAAAATTGACGGAGTTGTGTCCTGGATCTGCCTATCTGGGCTTTTGCTCCAAGTATGAATGTGCTTGTTGAAAAGTGGTTGAATCAAACCGAGAAAGGTTAAATCACCCAACATGCTGAAGTCGTAAACAGACATGACCATGATGATGAGAAGATAAGTGCTGCTCATTCATAGGCAGTGATGTTATGCTACCAGACAGATTGCCGCTTATGAAAACGGCGATGCGAGGACACAAACTGGCATCCAACCTGATGGTGGATGTCCTGTAACTTTCAACACCATTTAGAACCAGCCAATCTGGAAAAATTTTAATTACTTTGTAATGCTTGAAATTATTCCAACTTAGGTGTAGGTCAGCATGGGCTTCTATAATTCCAGGGCCACATCTTCTTGCTTTGGTTTCATTTTGGTCACTCAGAACTGAGACTGTATGGTGAAAATCAGGATGTGTGAAATAGATGCATACCACATCTTCTAAAAGTAAAATTTAAATGTTTTTTCTCGTTTTCCAGAATACTAACAATAAAATCACTGATAGTCTATCTGGCTTGCTCTATAGTGGCAAAACCTACAGCTACCTAAAGTAAAACTCTGAACAGGCTACATACCTTCAAATCATCCATTTCCTTTTGAACAAACCATGGTGTATTTCCCGTCTTATAATTTATGACATCCGGATCATGCATGTGTACCATATTCCTGTTACAGATCGCACCTCTGTACTCCCTAACATGTATTACTATATTTTCTCGTACTATTTGGGAAAAACCTAAAAATCCAATAAAATCTTTGTGAAACAAATTACTAACACATTTTTAATAAAGCGTAATAGGCTTTACAATAAGTACTCAATGACCACATTAGCTGCAGCCATTCTTGAGTAATTAATTCTTAAATTGACAGAGACACACTTTTATTTTACCATACTTTGGCAATTTTTGAAAACAAGCGTTCAATAGAATGTCTAGGCAATGTATGAAATAGCGAACTTCACACAATGTCTGTAAATATATATAATACATATATACATACACAGTGCCTTGAAATTGTCCACATTTTGTCATGTTACAACCAAAAACATAAAGGTATTTTATTGGGATTTTATGTGATAGACCGACACAAAGTGGCACATACCGTAATTGTGAAATGGAAGGAAAATCATAAATGGTTTTCAAAACTTTTTACAAAAAAATATCTGAAAAGTGTGGTGTGTATTTGTATTCAGTCCCCTTTACTCTGATACTCCTAACTAAAATCTAGTGGAACCATTTCCCTTCAGAAGTCACCTAATTAGTAAATAGAGTCCACCTGTGTGTAATTAAATCTCAGTATAAATACAGCTGTTCTGTGAAGCCCCCAGAGAATTGTTAGATAACAAACAGCATCATGAAGGCCAATGAACACACCAGACAGGTCAGGGATAAAGTTGTGGAGAAGTTTAATGCAGGGTTAGGTTATAAAAATGATCCCAATCGTTGAACATCTCATGGATGGGGAGGCCCCCTTACCACCGGTGTCTGTATGGACACCCAGGGTCTAGTGTTGTGGAGACTGGGCCTGTTTATGTCAACTACACGTTAGCATACTATTCCCCCCGTTACACAATTTGTATTCACTACTCTCCTGGGTATTTTTATACCCTCTCCCTTCCATCGGACTATGTCTATGTGCCTGTCTCCGCCTACACCTTCGGCTGTTATGCCACTGCTATGGTGACACGCATGACGTGGCACTTAGCATTCTGGGGAGTGTAGGCTTGCTTTGGGTATCGGGCGCATGCGCAGTGCCGCTGTTTGTCCGCTCTCACTCGGTGATGACGTAAGTACGTTGAGTGAGTGGGGGGTATTTAAGTCACTTGAGCCAGACACTTTGTGCTGGCTCTGCGGGGACGCCAATGTGATTCCTTTGTCAAAACAAGGTTAGTTTGGGGCGCATAAGGGTCTGTTCCCCACTCTCCCAGCTTGTCCGGTGGAATTTTAATTTGGGTTCTTTCTTTCTTTTTCTCCTCCCTTTTCAATACAGGGACTTTACAAAAAAAAGGCGACCTGTGTGACTGGTGCTCTCACTATTCCAACACTGATGTTATTATGGACATTGCTGGATCACTTTAATCCAGCATAGGCCCATCATTTTTGATCGGAAGAGGTAAGCATTTAAAGGGCTTGTTGGACACAGTTAAAGGTGTGTCTTCCCTTCCTTTACTTCTACTAGAGATTTTTGTATTTTTTACTTACAGCTATTATGTTTTCCCTTTTTTGGAAATTTGGGAATCATCCACTCTCTTTTACTTTTACCATTCAACCCTGTTTCCGGCGTCCCCGTCTCATATACCAATTTTTATTAACCATTTGGGTACGTATGGAGGCCATATTGGCTCCAATCTATTACTCCAATTGGGGGGTGTTTATTTATTTGCATAATTTGAATGTGTTATTGGCCCCTTTTTCTCTTTAGTTTTAGGGCTATTTGTTGCCTTTCTTGCCCCCTGCAGTAAAAACCAAGGTGGTCTTTAGGCTGGGGTGCTTCCCACCTGGGGGAGTTGCTCCGCTCATCTCACGTTGAGGGTGAAGTTTGGGGTATGTATGCACCTATTTGATTTGATGTTGATATACCATGTAATTGGGAGCTATAAAATTTTGGGATGAGCTTTTTCTGCTCAATTTCATCTGATTGCCTTTACACAACAGCCATGCAGCACTTAACCCAAATCCACTAACATTTTGTTTGTTACTTCTTGTAGCATTTTTTGTCTTTTTGCCGATCAAGTTCTATTTCCCCTGAAGAAGCCATTGTGATGGTGAAACATGTAGGGACGATTTGACCCAACGGAACCTTAAGGCCGCTACCATCTTTGGTCCTATTCAACATATTTTATGTGTGCTTCCCATACTGTATTTTAATCATTTTGTTTTGTTTTGTTTCTTTCTATATTTGAATGTAATATTTTGTTATCACGTTGTAATAAAAATTCTTATATATTTATTTTTAACAAACATTTGTCTACTGGATTAAATGACAGGCACCGCAATAATCCCCCCTTCGCCAAATGCTTTATCTTTCCATTAATCTCATGGAGCACTGTACAATCCATAATCCAAAAATGGAAAGAGTATGGCACAACTGCAAATCTACCAAGACATGGCTGTCGACCTAAACTGACAGGCCGGGCAATGAAGCAGCCAAGAGGCCCATGGTAACTCAGGAGAAGCTGCAGAGCTCCACAGCTCAGGTGGGAGAATCTGTTTACAGGACAACTATAAGTTGTGCTCTCCACAAATCTGGCCTTTATGGAAGAATGGCAAGAAGAAAGTCATTATTGATAGAAAGCCATAAGAAGTCCCATTTGCAGCTTGTGAGAAGCCATGTGGGAGACACAGCAAACATATGGAAGAAGGTGCCCTGGTCAGATGAGACCAAAAATGCTATGTGAGATGGAAAACACTGCACATCACATCATGAAGTTCTAAGCAGGGTTAGGTTATTCAAAAAATATCCCAAGCTTTGAAACATGTGTGAGAAGGTGCTCTGGTAAGCTGAGACCAAAATTTGACTTTTTGGCCTAAAAACAAAACGCTGTGTGTGTGTGTGTGTGTGTGTGTGTGTGTGTGGTGGAAAACTAACACTGCACATCACCCTGAACACACCATCCCTACCATGAAACATGGTGGTGGCAGCATCTAGTTGTGTGGATGCTTTTCTTCAGCAAGGACAGGGAAGCTGGTCAGAGATGATGGGAAAATGGGTGGAGCCAAATACAGGGCAATCTTAGAAGAAAACCTGTTTGAGTCTGCAAAAGACTTGAGACTGGGGCAGGGGTTCACCTTCCAGTAGGACAACAACCCTAAACATACAGCCAGAGCTATAATGGAATAGTTTGGATCAAAGCATATTCATGTGTCAGAATGGCCCAGTCAAAGTCCAGACCTAAATGCAATTGAGAATCTGTGGCAAAACTTGAAAATCGCTGTTCACAGACACTCCCATCCAATCTGACAGAGCTTGAGCTATTTTGCGAAGAAGAATGGACAAAAATGTCACTCTCTAGATGTGTAAAGCTGGTAGAGACATCCCCAAAAAGACTTGCAGCTGTAATTGCAGCAAAAGGTGGCTCCACAAAGTATTAACTCATTTTCATTCCACTTCACAAGTATGTGCCACTTTGTGTTAGTCTATTACATAAAACCCTAACAAAACACATTTACATTTTTGATTGTAACATGACAAAATGTGGAACATTTCAAGGGGTATGAATACTTTTTAGCTCAAGAGCAACACCTGCTAGCGAGAACTGTCCACACGAATGTTTCCTTTTCAGGGCTTGTTGACCCACTTTTATTAACCACTTCCCGACCGCCGCACGACGATGTACGTCGACAGAATGGCACGGGCAGGCATATGGGCATACCTGTACGTCCCTGCCTTCCCGCGGGTGGGGGGCCCGATCGGGCCCCCCCGGTGCCTGCGGCGGTCGGTAATCGTTCGGGAGCGATCCGGGATGAGGGGGTGGCCATTCATTCATGGCCACCCCCTCGCGATCGCTCCCGACGAATGAAATGGCAGCGTGACATCACTTCCTCTCCTGTAATGTAAACACAGGAGAGGAAGTGATGTAATCTCTCCTCGTGTCGGTCTTTTTCGTTCCGACACCGAGGAGAGAGGATCGGTGAGTTGCACCCAAGACTACACTTACAGTAGAACACGCCAGGCACACTTTTCACCCCCCCCGATCACCCCCCAATCACCCCTGCCCCCCCCCAGTCACAGTGACACCAATTGCATATTTTTTTTTTTTTTGCATTGGTGTCATTTGTGACTGTAATAACTGTTAGGGCAGTTAGGGTTAGCCCCCTTTAGCTCTAGGGTGCCCCCCTAACCCCCCCAATAAAGGTTTAACCCCGTGATCACCCCCCGTCGCCAGTGTCACTAATAAGCGATCGTTTTTCTGATCGCTGTATTAGTGTCACAGGTGACGCTAGTTAGGCAGGTAAGTCTTTAGGTTCGCCGCAGCTTTTTATAGCGTCAGGGACCCCCATATACTACCGCATAGCCCCCTGATTGCCCCCCAGTTAACCCTTTCACCAGTGATCACCATATAACTGTTACAGGTGACGCTGGTTGGTTAGTTATTTTTTTTTGTTTCAGGGCACCCGCCATTTATTACCTAATAAAGGTTTAACCCCCTGATCACCCGGGGGGTGATATAAGTTTGAGGGTCAGATAAGGTCTGCGTCGCCCCAGCGTCAGGTTAGTGCCAGTACCGCTAACACCCACGCGCAAAGCATACACCTCCCTTAGTAATATAGTATCTGATCAGATCTATATTAGCGTTGCCAGCATTTTAGGTTTCCCAAAACGCATTGTTAGCGGGATCAGCCCAGATACCTGCTAGCACCTGCGTTTAGCCCCTCCGTCAAGCCCAGCCCAGCCCACCCAAGTGCAGTATCGATCGATCACTGTCACTTACAAAACACAACACACATAAATGCAGTGTTCGCAGAGTCAGGCTTGATCCCTGCGATCGCTAACAGTTTTTTTTGTAGCGTTTTGAAACAGTCGCTGACAGGCTAGGTGCTTTTTTACCTGTGAGTCTCACTAGTGTACCCCTAAATTTAGAGCCCAAAATGGCAAAGCGAAGGTACACTAGTGAAGAGGCCTACACGTTTCTGAGCATGACAGATAGTGAAGAGGACGTCACTCATCTGTCAGATTCAGGCTCAGAATACGATCCTGTAGAGGACAGCGGCTCCATGACAGATAGCTCTGACGACGGAGATGAGGCCCCTGTTAAGAACAGGTGTGCCCAATCCCGAATGTATTCTGTTGTTCAGGTGCAGAAACCGCAGGTCACTCGTATGGAGCAGAGACGTACTAGAGCCGCTCATCCTTCTAGTGAACTGGCAAGCACCAGCGGCCTAGTACACCCTGGACCTACATCCAGCACTGCAGTAACACGTGGTGACGTGGCGAGTCCCATAAGTGCAGTTCAAGCTGGCGAGGTGGCAAGCACAAGTAGTGTCCTGCTGCCACCAAGAAGAAGACAAAGACAGGCCCGTCGTACCCATAGTGCCCTTCCTGCAGAATTCGCCAATCCTATTTGGGTGCCCACATCTTCTGCAGAACCCGTACTTCCCCCATTCACTGGCCAACCTGGCATTAACGTGGAAACAGTTGATTTTACGACACTTGACTTTTACTCACTGTTTTTCACCGAAGATCTCTTTAGATCTATTGTGGACCAAACCAATTTGTACGTTGGTCAACACATCGCCACTATTCCCCAGTCCGCCCTTGCCAAACATTGGAAACCAGTTACGGTTTCCGAATTTAAAATCTTTCTGGGCCTCTCCCTCAACATGGGCATAACCAAAAAGAGTGAGTTGCGGTCATATTGGTCCACTGACCCAATTCACCATATGCGCGTGTTCTCTGCTTCCATGTCCAGGGCACGATACGAGATGATTTTGCGGTTTATGCACTTCAGCGACAATGAACTCTGTCGTCCTCGTGGAGACCCTGAATATGATCGGCTCTACAAAATTCGGCCCCTCATAAACCACTTCAACCAACGTTTTGCAGACTTGTTTACTCCCAATCAAGTTGTCTGCGTTGATGAGTCCCTGATTAAGTTTTCTGGTCGCTTGTCATTCAAACAATACGTCCCCAACAAGCGTTCCAGATACGGGGTCAAGATGTATAAGCTCTGTGACAGGGCCACAGGCTATACACGTAGTTTCATGGTTTATGAGGGTAAAGATAGTCACGTAGAGCCGGAGAACTGCCCTGACTACATAGGAAGCGCTGGCAAGATAGTGTGGGACATGGTGTCACCCTTATTCGGAAAGGGGTACCACTTGTACGTGGACAATTATTACACAAGCGTGCCACTGTTTAGTCACTTGTTTGATCAGCAGATTGGAGCATGTGGCACCGTGCGACCTAATCGCCGGGGCTTTCCCCAGCGGCTTGTAGAGTCCCGTCTTAGGCTGGGGGAGAGAGCCTGCTTGCGCAGTAATAATTTGCTCGCTATGAAGTGGAGGGATAATAAGAATGTTTTCGTTCTTACCTCGCTTCATGCAGACACGACGGTCCAAATTCCTACGGCGACTGGTATTGTGGAGAAACCCCTCTGTGTCCACAAATATAACCTTAACATGGGAGGGGTGGACCTCAATGACCAGTTGTTGGCGCTATATCTAGTTGCCCGTAAGGCCAGACGCTGGTACAAAAAAGTGTCTGTTTATTTATTCCAATTGGCTATACTGAATGCTTATGTACTACACAAAGCTTCAGGATGGACTGGATCCTTCCTTAAATTCCAGGAGGATATCGTCAGAGCCCTTCTGTATCCAGACGGTGCTCCACCTCACCTTCCCCTACCAGATGCAGTAAGCCGGCTGCATGAGAGGCATTATTCTTATGTCATCCCGAGTACCCCTACCCAACGAGCCCCCCAAAGAAAATGTCGTGTCTGCAGAAAGCGCGGATATAGGCGTGACACCCGTCATTATTGTCCCCGCTGTCCTGACAATCCTGGTCTTTGCATTGGTGAATGTTTTGAACGCTACCATTCACTAGTTGAGTATTAGCGTAGGGTACAGCATTGCACAGGCTAGGCACACGTTCACAGGGTCTCCCAAGATGCCATCGCATTTTGAGAGACCCAAACCGCTGGAACCGTTACAACAGAAGTGTTAAAGTTACATAAAAAAGTGTTTAAAAAAAAAAAAAGTTAAAAAACCAAAAAAACTAAAAAAATATAAAATAAAAAAACCAAAAATAGTTGTCGTTTTATTGTTCTCTCTCTCTCTATTCTCTCTCTATTGTTCTGCTCCTTTGTACTGTATTCTATTCTGCAATGTTTTATTGTTAACCATTTTTTGTTTTCAGGTACGCCATTCAGCTGTAGCGTGGATTTATTTATCTTGACAGCAACAGCATTTGCTCCCACGATACGTAAAGCCACGACTCCAGCGCTGTCGGAGGTGATTTCACCACCACAGTTAAAAAAGAGCATATATGCCGAAGCATGGGGGCATAAGGGGTGGAGGAGCGATCTGCTCCTACCTTTTGCGGGAGGATGCCCCCATGCTTCGGCATATATATATATTAGGCACAGATTGTGTTAAATGTGTTATTTTTTGCTATTTTTTTTTTGTATTTGCTTTGCAGGTATGGTACGTCTTACTGTTATACTGTAATGTTACTTTGTTTTATTGTTAACCATCATTTGCTTAGCAGGTACGCCATTCAGTTGCAGCGCGGATTTATTTATCTTGACAGCAACAGCGTTTGCTCCCACGATACATAAAGCCGCGACTCCAGCACTGTCGGGGGTGATTTCACCACCACAGTTAAAAAAGAGCATATATGCCGAAGCATGGGGGCATAAGGGGTGGAGGAGCGATCTGCTCCTACCTTTTGCGGGAGGATGCCCCCATGCTTCGGCATATATAAATGGTGCATGTATGCCCACCATTAGAAGTGGGTGGATGAAGGGAAGTATCTAATGGTGGGCATACCCACCGATCAATATTTTTTTTATGTTCAGCCCACAGGCTGCATGAAAAAAAAATTACAATATATACATTATTATTATTATTATTTTTTTTTGCACAAAGTTGTCATTAAATGATATATTGCTCAAACATGCCATGGTTATATGTAAAATTACACCCCAAAATACATTCTGTTGCTTCTCCTGAGTACGGGGATACCACAAGTGTGAGACCTTTTGGGAGCCTAACCGCGTACGGTACCCCAAAATCCAAGCACCACCTTCAGGATTTCTAAGGGTGTAAATTTTTGATTTCATTCCTCACTGCCTATCACAGTTTCGGAGGCCATGGAATGCCCAGATAGCACAAAATCCCCCCAAGTGACCCCATTTTGGAAAGGAGACACCCCAAGCTATTTGCCGAGAGGTATGGTTAGTATTTTGCAGACCTTCATTTTTGTCACAAAGTTTTGAATATTGAAAAAAAGAAAAAAAATATACATTATTTTTTTTTTCTTCATTTTCAAAAACAAATGAGAGCTGCAAAATACTCACCATGCTTCTCGGCAAATAGCTTGGGGTGTCTACTTTCCAAAATGGGGTCATTTTGGGGGGTTTTGTGCTATTTTGGCATTTTATGGCCTTCAAAACTGTGATAGGTAGTGAGGTGTGAAATCAAAAATTTACACCCTTAGAAATCCTGAAGGCGGTTCTTGGTTTTCGGGGCCCCGTACGCGACTAGGCTCCCAAAAAGTCCCACACATGTGGTATCCCCGTACTCAAGAAAAGCAGCAGAATTTATTTTGGGGTGTCATTTCACATATGCCCATGGCATGCGTGAGCAATATATCATTTAGTGACAACTTTGTGAAAAAAAAAAATAAAAGTTTGTAATTTTCCCGCAACTTGTGGCAAAATATAAAATATTCCATGGACTCAACATGCCTCTCAGCAAATAGCTTGGGGTGTCTACTTTCTAAAATGGGGTCATTTGTGGGGGTTTTGTGCCATCTTGGCATTTTATGGCCTTCAAAACTGTAATAGGTAGTGAGGCGTGAAATCAAAAATTTACGCCCTTAGAAAGCCTGAAGGCGGTTCTTGGCTTTCGGGGCCCCGTACGCAGCTAGGCTCCCAAAAAATCCCACACATGTGGTATCCCCGTACTCAGGAGAAGCAGCAGAATTTATTTTGGGGTGTCATTTCACATATGCCCATGGCATGCGTGAGCAATATATCATTTAGTGACAACTTTGTGAAAAAAAAAAAAAAAAGTTTGTAATTTTCCCGCAACTTGTGGCAAAATATAAAATATTCCATGGACTCAACATGCCTCTCAGCAAATAGCTTGGGGTGTCTACTTTCTAAAATGGGGTCATTTGGGGGGATTTTGTGCCATCTTGGCATTTTATGGCCTTCAAAACTGTAATAGGTAGTCAGGCGTGAAATGAAAAATTTACGCCCTTAGAAAGCCTGAAGGCGGTGCTTGTTTTTCGGGGCCCCCGTACGCAGCTAGGCTCCCAAAAAATCCCACACATGTGGTATCCCCGTACTCAGGAGAAGCAACAGAATTTATTTTGGGGTGTCATTTCACATATGCCCATGGCATGCGTGAGCAATATATCATTTAGTGACAACTTTGTGAAAAAAAAAAAAAAAAGTTTGTAATTTTCCCGCAACTTGTGGCAAAATATAAAATATTCCATGGACTCAACATGCCTCTCAGCAAATAGCTTGGGGTGTCTACTTTCTAAAATGGGGTCATTTGTGGGGGTTTTGTGCCATCTTGGCATTTTATGGCCTTCAAAACTGTGATAGGTAGTGAGGAGTAAAATGACATATGTATGCCCTTAGAAATCCTGAAGGCGGTGCTTGGCTTTCGGGGCCCTGTTCGCGGCTAGGCTTCCAAAAAGTCGACCACATGTGGTATCCTCATACTCAGGAGAAGCAGCAGAATGTATTTTGGGGTACAATTCCACATATAACCATGGCATGTGTGAGCAATATATCATTTAGTGACAACTTTGTGTAAAAAAAAAAAAAAAAAAAAAAATATTCAATGGGCTCAACATGCCTCTTATCAATTTCCTTAGGGTGTCTACTTTCCAAAATGGGGTCATTTGGGGGGGTTTTGTACTGCCCTGCCATTTTAGCACCTCAAGAAATAAGATAGGCAGTCATAAACTAAAAGCTGCGTAAATTCCAGAAAATGTACCTTAGTTTGTAGATGTGACAACTTTTGCGCAAACCAATAAATATATAGTTATTGACTTTTTTTTTTACCAAAGACATGTGGCTGAATACATTTTGGCCTAAATGTATGACTAAAATTGAGTTTATTGGATTTTTCTAATAACAAAAAGTAGAAAATATCATTTTTTTTCAAAATTTGCGGTCTTTTTTACGTTTATATCGCAAAAAATAAAAATCGCAGAGTCAGTCAAATACCTTTAAAAGAAAGCTCTATTTGTGGGAAGAAAAGGACGCAAATTTTGTTTGGGTACAACATTGCATGACCGCGCAATTACCAGTTAAAGCAGCGCAGTGCCAAATTGTAAAAAGACCTCTGGTCATTTACCAGCAAAATGGTCCGGTCTGAAAGTGGTTAAAGAAAATCAAACAAAGTTCCAGAACTGAAAACAAAATGGTTTCCCTTGCAGTGGGTTTTCGCCATCAGCATTAAATGACAGTATGTTCAGCTTCCTGGCTCACACATGCAAAATTGCAAACAAAATACAGAGCCGCCTGGCTATCTTCAGCAGCAGCAGCACCACTGCTCAGGCTCCCACATGGAGCCCTCTCGATCCCTATCAGGCTCGGGTCTCCTCTGGCTACTCCAGTGCACAACTGCACTCTCTGGGTTCTCCAATGCACACCTGCACTCTCTGGGTTCTCCAATGCACACCTGCACTCTCTGGGTTCTCCCTCGCAAGCCTGGACTCCTCGGGAGGGTGGAGCCCAGAACCAGGGTCCTGACTATCAGGCCCACAGTGTGCCGATGAGTCTCAAAACCCAGACCCAGGACTGGGGATTTCATCCCACAAGGATCTCTAAGAAATCCCTGGGCTCCAGGTCCCAAAGTGGACTTTACTAAATAATGAGGACACTGAAAAGCCAGTTTCCTCCCAAACAAGCAAATACACTGGAGCCCCTCAACCTTCCTCGTTGGGAATCCTGGACCCAAACACTGGTGGGGTACCACACTACCCAGGGGTCAAGTCCTGGGAAAAAAAGTGTGGGAACTCCCACCCAAGATCCATTCCCCCACCAAAAAAAAAAAAAGGTACGCTCATATGCATATATACTTCACAGAAAATACAGTACAACATTTATTGTAAAGTGCCAGTTTACAAAAACAAAATAACGTGTCAAACAAAACAATCAACACAATGGGTGATGATCTTTCCCTCGCAGGGAATTTCTACCACAAATACACCCTGTTCCAAATTCTGTTACACAGCCCATTAGAAAATATCCCACAAACAGGAATAAGTATTGGCAGAGTATTGAAGAGTATTGGCAGGGTATTGCAGAGTATTGATAGGGTATTGCAGAGTATTGGCAGGGTATGTATTGAAGAGTATTGGCAGGGTATTGCAGAGCATCGGCAGGGTATGTATTGGCAGGGTATTGCAGAGTATTGATAGGGTATTGCAGAGTATTGGCAGGGTATTGCAGAGTATTGATAGGGTATGTATTGTAGAGTATTGATAGGGTATTGCAGAGTATTGGCAGGGTATCGCAGAGTATTGGCAGGGTATTGCAGAGTATTGGCGGGGTATGTATTGCAGAGTATTGGCAGGATATTGAAGAGTATTGGAAGAATATTGAAGAGCATTGATAGGGTATTGCAGGGTGTGTATTGGCAGAGTATTGGCAGGGTATTGCAGAGTATTGGCAGGGTATGTATTGCAGAGTATTGGCAGAGTATTGCAGAGTATTGGCAGGGTATTTATTGGCAGAGTATTGGCAGGGTATTGCAGAGTATTGGCAGAGTATTGCAGAGTATTGGCACAGTATTGCAGAGTATTGATAGGGTATTGCAGAGTATTGGCAGGGTGTTGCAGAGTATTGGCAGGGTATGTATTTCAGAGTATTGGCAGGATATTGAAGAGTATTGGCAGGATATTGAAGAGTATTGATAGGGTATTGCAGGGTGTGTATTGGCAGAGTATTGGCAGGGTATTGCAGAGTATTGGCACAGTATTGCAGAGTATTGATGGGGTATTGCAGAGTATTGGCAGGGTATTGCAGAGTATTGGCAGGGTATTGAAGAGTATTGGCAGGGTATTGAAGAGTATTGGCAGAGTATTGAAGAGTATTGGCAGGGTATTGAAGAGTATTGGCAGAGTATTGGCAGGGTATTGCAGAGTATTGGCACAGTATTGCAGAGTATTGATGGGGTATTGCAGAGTATTGGCAGGGTATTGCAGAGTATTGGCAGGGTATTGAAGAGTATTGGCAGAGTATTGGCAGAGTATTGAAGAGTATTGGCAGAGTATTGAAGAGTATTGGCAGAGTATTGGCAGAGTATTGGCAGAGTATTGAAGAGTATTGGCAGGGTATTGCAGAGTATTGGCAGGGTATGCATTGGCAGAGTATTGGCAGAGTATTGCGGAGTATTGACAGGGTATTGCAGAGTATTGGCAGGGTATTTATTGGCAGAGTATTGGCAGGGTATTGCAGAGTATTGATAGGGTATTGCAGGGTGTGTATTGGCAGAGTATTGGCAGGATATTGCAGAGTATTGGCACAGTATTGCAGAGTATTGATGGGGTATTGCAGAGTATTGGCAGGGTATTGCAGAGTATTGGCAGGGTATTGAAGAGTATTGGCAGAGTATTGGCAGAGTATTGAAGAGTATTGACAGGGTATTGCAGAGTATTGGCAGGGTATTTATTGGCAGAGTATTGGCAGGGTATTGCAGAGTATTGCAGAGTATTGGCACAGTATTGCAGAGTATTGATAGGGTATTGCAGAGTATTGGCAGGGTGTTGCAGAGTATTGGCAGGGTATGTATTGCAGAGTATTGGCAGGATATTGAAGAGTATTGGCAGAGTATTGAAGAGTATTGGCAGGGTATTGCAGAGTATTGGCAGGGTATGTATTGACAGAGTATTGCAGAGTATTGGCAGGGTATTGCAGAGTATTGACAGAGTATTGCAGAGTATTGATAGGGTACTGCAGAGTATTGGCAGGGTATTGCAGAGTATTGGCAGGGTATGTATTGCAGAGTATTGGCGGGGTATTGCAGAGTATTGGCGGGGTATTGCAGAGTATTGATAGGGTAGTGCAGAGTATTGATAGGGTAGTGCAGAGTATTGATAGGGTATTGCAGAGTATTGGCAGGGTATTGCAGAGTATTGATACTGATAGGGTATTGCAGAGTATTGATAGGGTATTGCAGAGTATTGGCAGGGTATTGCAGAGTATTGATAGGGTATTGCAGAGTATTGGCAGGGTATTGCAGAGTATTGATAGGGTACTGCAGAGTATTGGCAGGGTATTGCAGAGTATTGATAGGGTATTGCAGAGTATTGGCAGGGTATTGCAGAGTATTGATAGGGTATTGCAGAGTATTGGCAGGGTATTGCAGAGTATTGATAGGGTAGTGCAGAGTATTGATAGGGTAGTGCAGAGTATTGATAGGGTATTGCAGAGTATTGGCAGGGTATTGCAGAGTATTGATACTGATAGGGTATTGCAGAGTATTGATAGGGTATTGCAGAGTATTGGCAGGGTATTGCAGAGTATTGACGGGTATTGCAGAGTATTGGCGGGGTATTGCAGAGTATTGGCGGGGTATTGCAGAGTATTGATAGGGTAGTGCAGAGTATTGATAGGGTACTGCAGAGTATTGGCAGGGTATGTATTGCAGAGTATTGGCGGGGTATTGCAGAGTATTGGCGGGGTATTGCAGAGTATTGATGAGTATTGGCAGGGTATTGCAGAGTATTGATGAGTATTGACAGGGTATTGCAGAGTATGGATGAGTATTGGCAATTTGGCAGGGTATTGCAGAATGCAACTTACTTACACATGACACTACTAGTGACTGACCTCCTGGTATTCTCTTCTTCCCTTCTGTTCTCAATAAACTTCTGTTCTCTCAGTAAACTCAAAGTGCACTGCAGCGGCTGTTTCCCCAGGAGGCACTGGGTAGAGGGGAGCGGGAGGACAGTCCGGCGCGCAGCGTGTGTCACACTGACGGGCTCGTGCCAGTGCGTGCCCACGCCGAAGTCATGTGACCGGTTGCTAGATGCGGAGCGGCCTCTGCCTAGCAACCAGTCACTCGGCGGCTGAGGAGCGGCGCGGACTACGCGCTGCATAGCCTCAGCCGGCCCTGCTCAGACAGCTAATGGGAATGGCGTTCCCGCTGTGGAAATAGTACGGGAACGCCGTTCCCATGCGTTCCCGCAGCACTCGAGCCCTGACACTACCACAATATACACATGCACACACACACATAGTATAAGCAATTGTGTGTATATATATATATATGTATATATATATATATATATATATGTATATATATATATATATATATATATATATATATATATATATATATATATATATATATATATATATTACTTTTTTTTTTTTAAACATGAAAGTAAAAAAATTATTGAATTCTTGTCAACAAAAGCTTCAGGAGCTCACAGTCAGCACAGAACAAAGTAGAACATCATGTTCACTCCTGCATTTATACAAGTTAAAAACTCATATTATACAGGTAGTCTGCCTTTCATATGGGATTAAAGTACAATTACGCCTCTCAGCTCTTTAGCCTTGCATAAAATTGGTAATAATCTCAATGTCTAAGAATATTCAAGGACATCGTGTAGCTTTGGCAACGCCTGCAGTAGAAATACTATTTAAACATTGTGTATCTGAAGTGATTGTCACATGAAACTTTAGTATTAGTTTGTTGTACAGCTCAAATATGCAACAACAGGATTTAACAATACAAGGATTGTTTCATCCAATGACAACTAAGTATTTATTTTTTGCTTTTTAGACATCAAGATTTTTGTTGAACCTGATGGCTCTCTTGGCACTTCTTTGTTTAGAAAGCCATCAGCTGGCAATGCTATTTTGCATGCCTCTCCATCTCATCCTCAATCCTTGGTTAGCAGCGTTTCCTTCAGCCAGTACCTCACATTGAGGCAGAACTGTAGCAGAGATGAGGACTTTCAAATTGAGGCCAACTCTTTATATTCACGCCTACGTGAGAGAGGCTATACTCATAGGGGTTATTTACGAAAGACAAATCCACTTTGCACTAAAAGTGCACTTGAAAGTGCAGCCGCTTTAAATCTGAAATGAGTGGAAGCTCTGCTGATTTTATCATCCAATCATGTGCAAGCTAAAATGCAGTTTTTTATTCTCCTATTCTCCTTGCATGTCCCCCTCGGATCTACAATCACTTTACTTCCAAGTGTACTTTCAAGTGCATTTGCAGTGCAAAGTGGATTTTCCTTTAGTAAATAACCTCCATAGTATCCTAAAAAAAGCTTTTAATAAAGCTAAGGTCCATGTCCATGATACCTTGATCTACAAGAAAAAAATCAAACCAATATCACTGCCAGTGGGAATAATTACCTCATAATTACCTCACAAAACATCATAGACAAGTAAGACAGATCATAAATAAATATTGGTCATTGTTATTGGCTGACCCTAGAGTAAGCAAATATGTGGAGAAGCAACCACAAATCACCTACTGACAAGACAAGCTAAATCTTTTATGGGATATTTGGTCCAAAGTCATTATAGAACTTCGGTAACAGCCACTCTGAACTTTGGCTCATTTTCATGTAGAAAATGTGACCATTGTCAATTTATGTTAAACAGTAATGAAGTAGTATTGCTCAATGGTCAAATTCATAGGATAAAACATAGTAAACAGAGTAACATGTCAAACACCTGGAATTGTGTACCTAATGAAATGTACCTCTAATTGCTTCTAAGTTGGGAAAACGAAACAACCCTTTTTTAAGAGAATTAAGGATCATGAGTCTCTTATCAAAAAACGTAAAATGAAAACCCCAATAAGCCGTCATGTTGGTTTATTTCATGGCTTCAGTTTGCATACTATAAAATTCAGGATACTGGAGCATATTCCCACTGATATTAACCACTTCAATACCGAGCCATAGTCAAATGACGGCCACAGATGTGATCTCCCATCCTGGGTGGACGTCATATGACAGCCTCGGTATTGCTCCGCTCCTGCGGGCCCCCGGGGGCCCGCTGCGCGGCGATCGCGGATGAGCTGTGTCCCTCGGACACAGCCCATCCCCGATCTGTGAGATTTTCCTCTCCATCGACCCCCCCTCCGATACATTTGACCGGCCATGTCCAATCACAGCCGGTCACATGTACTATGCCATTACAGCGCTCGTGCACGCGCCTAGGGCGCATGCAGAGCGCCGATCGGGGATGCGGCTTGTCACCCTGACACAGCCCAACCCCAATCGCAGTAAAGAGCCAATGAAATTGTCTCTTTACCATGTGACCGGCTGTGTCCAATCACAGCCGGTCACAGAATGTAAACAAACCGCGGTAACGAGATGTTCTGATCGTGTGTGAGGAGGAGATTACGGTAACATCTCTTTACCGCTCAGTGTACACCAACACACACTGATTACCCTCCCAATAAAGAGGACCTGTCACCACCCATCAAAGTACCTGTCACCACCCATAAAATTACCTGTCATCACCCATCACAGCCCATCTGAGTACCCAAGTACCTGTCAGCCCATCTGAGTACCCGAGTACCTGTCAGCCCATTTGAGTACCCGAGTACCTGAGTACCTGTCCCAGCCCATCTGAGTACCCAAGTACCTGAGTATCTGTCAGCCCACATGTGTACCCGAGTACCTCTCCCTGCCCATCTGAGTACCCGAGTAACTGTCACAGCCCATCTGAGTACCCGAGTACCTGAGTACCTGTCCCAGCCCATCTGAGTACTCGAGTACCTGAGTACCTGTCCCAGCCCATCTGAGTACCCGAGTACCTGAGTACCTGTCAGCCCATCTGAGTACCTGAGTACCTGAGTACCTGTCAGCCCATCTGAGTACCCCAGTACCTGAGTACCTGTCAGCCCATCTGAGTACCCGAGTACCTGTCAGCCCATCTGAGTACCCCGAGTACCTGAGTACCTGTTAGCCCATCTGAGTACCCGAGTACCTGAGTACCTGTCAGCCCATCTGAGTACCCGAGTACCTGAGTTCCTGTCAGCCCATCTGAATACCCGAGTACCTGTCAGCCCATCTGAGTACCTGAGTACCCGAGTACCTGTCACAGCCCATCTGAGTACCCGTGTACCTGTCACAGCCCATCTGAGTACCCGAGTACCTGTCCCAGCCCATCTGAGTACCAGAGTTTCTGTCACAGTCCATCTGAGTATCCGAGTACCTGAGCACCTGTCAGCCCATCTGAGTACCCGAGTACCTGTCCTAGCCCATCTGAGTACCCGAGTACCTGTCCCAGCCCACCTGAGTACCTGTCCCAGCCCATCTGAGTACCTGTCACAGCCCATCTGAGTACCTGAGTACCTGTCACAGCCCATCTGAGTACCTGTCACAGCCCATCTGAGTACCTGTCACAGTCCATATGAGTACCTGTCACAGCCCATCTGAGTACCTCAGTACCTGTCACAGTTCATCTGAGTACCCGAGTACCTGTCGCAGTTCATCTGAGTACCCGAATGCCTGTCACCAGCCCGTCGGAGTACCCAAGTACCTGTCACCAGCCCATCGGAGTACCCGAGTACCTGTCACCAGCCCATCGGAGTACCCGAGTACCTGTCACCAGCCCGTCGGAGTACCCGAGTACCTGTCACCAGCCCGTCGGAGTAACAGAGTACCTGTCACCAGCCCGTCAGAGTATCCGAGTACCTATTTGCAGCCCAAGCCTCATAGAATACACATTGGGGTGTTTGCTTTCCAAAATTGGGTCATTTTGTGGGTAATTCCATTGTCCTGATGCTCCAGGACCTTCAAAAGTGTGATAGGTAGGAACGAAATGAGATGTGTAATTTATGCTCCTAGAACGCCTGAAGGTACCACTTCCATGTTGGACCTCTGTATATGGCCAGGCTGTGTAAAAGTGTCACACATGTGGTATCGAAATACTCAGGAGGAGTAGCAGAATGTGTTTTGGGGTGTAATTTTTGCTATATACATGCTATGTGTTAGAAATATCTTAAATGGACAACTTTGTGTATAAAAAAAAGATTTTAATTTTCTTTCCATGTTTTCTGAAGACTTGTGTAAAAAAATGAACCACTCAAAAGACTCATAATGCTTCATAGAATATACTTTGGGGTGTTTGTTTTCCAAAATTGGGTAATTTTGTGGGTAATTCCATTATCCTGGTGCTCCAGGGCCTTCACAAATGTAATACGTCGTTAGGAAATTAGAGGTGTAATTTATGCTCCTAGAACACCTGACGGCGCTCCCTGCATGTTGGGCCTTTATATGTGGACACGCTGTGTAAAAGTCACACACATGTGGTATCGCCATACTCAGGATGAGTAGCAGAATGTATTTTTGGGTGTAATTTTTGCTATATACATGCTTTGAGTTAGAAATATCTTATAAACGGACCACTTTGTGTAAAAAAAAAATGTTTTCATTTTCTTTCCACGTTTTCCGAAGACTTGTGGAAAAAAATTAACTGTTCAAAAGACTCATTATGCCTCATAGAATATACGTTGGGGTGTTTGCTTTCCAAAATGGGGTAATTTTGTGGGTAATTCTACTGTCCTGGTGCTCCAGGGCCTTCACAGATGTAATAGGTCGTTAGGAAATTAGAGGTGTCATTTATGCTCCTAGAACCCCTTACGGTGCTCCCTGCATTTTGGACTTCTCTGTGTGGCCAGCCTGTGTAAAAGTCCCACACATGTGGTATCGCCATACTCGGGAAGAGTTGCAGAATGTGTTTTGGGGTGTAATTGGAAGTATGCATATGATGTGTATGAGAAATAACTTGTTATTATGACAATTTTGTAAAAAAACAAAACAAAAAAAACATTCTTCTTTTTCCCAAGAATTGTGGGAAAAAATTACAACTTCAAAAAACTCACCATGCCTATTACTAAATATCTTGGACTGTCTACTTTTCAAAAAGGGGTCATTTGGGGGGTATTTGTACTTTCCTGATATTTTAGAGCCTCAAGAAATGAGATAGGCCGCCAGTGCATCAGGTGTGATCAGATGTGATCAATTTTCAATGATTTACACCATAGCTTGTAGACTCTATAACTTTCAAAGAGACTAAATAATATCCACTAATTTGGTTTATTTTTACCAAAGAGATGTAGCCCAAATTTATGAACAAAAATGACTTATTTGCAAAATTTTATCATAGAAACTAAAAAAAAGTGTTTTTTTTTTCAAAATTTTCGCTCTTTTTTCACTTATGCCGCAAAAAATAAAAAACCCTGTGGTGATTAAATACCACCAAAAGAAAACTCTATTTGTATGAAAAAAATGATAAAAGTTTTGTTTGAGTACAGTGTTGCATGACTGAGTAACTGGCATTCAAAGTGTGAGAGCGCTGAGAGCTAAAAATTGGTCTGGTAAGGAAGCTGTATAAATACCCTGTATTGAAGTGGTTAAAGGAGAAAGTAACGATCAAAAACGTTCACAGTTGGAATCCCATTGGATTCATTCTTTAAAAGCTACAGCTTTCCCTGGACTAAATGAAATGTTGAGTTACAAACCCTTTCTATAGGAATTATTGCTGTCTGAAGGACCTTCCTCTCCCTCTTCCACTCTACTTTGAAAATGTTCACCTTTCTTTCCCCTTATTCCCCCCCCCAATCTCCCTCCCCTTTTCTCCCCTCTACATTTCCCCCCTTCTTTCATTCTCTCTTACTTTTCCTCTATTTCCTCCCTTGTTTACCCTATGCCCCTTGGTCATTCCCTATTCCATCTAGGGTTTTTACCCCCCTTTTCATCTCTTCTGAATTTTGGCCATGCAATCTGGTTGGCGATGTACTTCCAATCAGAAGCAACTCTCTAATTAGGCAAATTAGGCCTTGCCTAAGGCCTCGCACTCACAGGGGCCTCGTGACCACCTAACTTGCCTAATTAAAGAGCTGCCTCTACTAACAACAAGGCTGCTGCGGCAGCAAAGCACTCCTGTGAGCAGAGGATTAATGCCTGTGAGCTCCGTGGAGAGAGAGGATAGAGCCGTGGCTGTGTCTTGGGGAGGAGGCGGGGCCAGTGCTGTGTTGTCCGGTGGAGGAGAAGGGGAGGCGACTTATTCCAGCAGCCAGAGCAAAATAATACAAATAAATATTCCGGCTGCTCCGGAGACGCAGATTGCCCCCGTCACCCCCGTTGGAATGCTGCACTGATCGATCCCCGCACACCCGGAGGAAGCATCCAGCATCTGACTGGTAAGTAGAGGGGCAGAGGAGGGTCCTGCTGGGAAGGAAGCCTTGCCAGGGCTGTATGGAGCCAATGGAAGAGGGAATTAGGAGAGAAGAGCTGAAGAGGTGTCCAGGCCGCCCCCCTCTGGAAATGTCAATCAAGGAGGGGAGATCCAGGGCTCCAGCTGCAGGAAGAGGCACAGCTAACATGTCACAACCCCTTCTGCAGCCAGTGACCACCAGCATGAAAGAGAGCCTGCCCCCATCCCTGCTCCTCCAGCATCCCTTAGCCACAGCCACTGGCCTTTATATCCACCCCTGCCCCATCACCCCACTCCCTTCCTCCTGGTTATCAGTTCCACAGTCAGGGCAGTTCAGTCATGTGCCAGTGTGTCAACCTGTGATTGACCGCCCCTGATCCCTGCCTCCACCCTGCACTTATCCCCACCTATGCAGGGCTCCACTGCGGGATTGGGAGGTTCCAGCCCAGTCCAGTGCTGATCCTTAGCCATGGTGGGCCAGGCGCTCTGCATCCTGCGCTGGCACTGCCAACACTGACACCAGCACCAAGATAGAGAACACCGAGACCAGCAGCACTGACACCAGCACCAAGCTAGAGAACCCTGACACCAGCCCCGAGATAGTGAACACCGACACCAGTACCAAGATAGAGAACACTGACACCAGCACCGAGATAGCCAACACTGACACCAACACCGAAATAGAGAACACTGACACCAGCATTGACATAGAGAGCACTGACACCAGCACCGAGATAAAGAACACTGACACCAGCATTGAGATAGAGAGCACTGACACCAGCATTGAGATAGAGAGCACTGACACCAGCACTGAGATAGAGAACACTGACACCAGCACTGAGATAGGGAACACTGACACCAGCACTGAGATAGAGAACACTATCAAAAGCACCGAGATAGAGAGCACTGACACCAGCACTGAGACAGAGAACATTGACACCAGCGCCGAGATAGAGAACACTGACACCAGCACTGAGACAGAGAACACTGACACCAGCACGGAGATAGAGAACACTATCAAAAGCACCGAGATAGAGAGCACTGACACCAGCACTGAGACAGAGAACATTGACACCAGCGCCGAGATAGAGAACACTGACACCAGCACCGAGATAGAGAACACTGACACCAGCACCGAGAAAGAGAGCACCAACACCAGCACCAAGATATATAACACTGACACCAGCACTGAGATAGAGAGCACTGACACCAGAGTTGAGATAGAGGACACGGACACCAGCACTGAGAGAGAGAGCACTGACACCAGCACTGAGATAGAGAGCACAGACACCAGCACTTTAAAGTTCTTAATATATGCAATTTATACAGTTATTTTTTTTATTGCTTGAATTATTTTTCCCTTTATGAGCGTGAGTGGGGTCTCATGTCTGGTTCTGCCTAAGGCCTCACAAAGCCTAGAGCTGCCTTTGCTTACAATATTAAAGTTTCTACTAGTACATTATTTTGATAATTATGTTGTTACTATAAAGTGAAAATAATGTAGTTATATGATTTCTTTATGAATTGTTATTTCACTTGTGCTTATACTTATCTATTTTGTTATGAATATTTGAAAATAGTTATAAATATATGTGCACCTTCTTTCCCCTTGATGACATTATTTTGCCCCTTTAAAATTATTACATCTTTTTCTTCCTCCCCTTTTTTGTAATAGTACTTGTGTATCTATGGGAAAGTCTGCCTGCTGCTTGGGTTGCCTTTGAGCACTTGGGGTGAGCATATGGATGCCCAGAGTGTCTGATTTAGGGTCCTCTGTACAGCGCCTGGCTCACTGTGCCATCTGTGCACCTCTCGTTGTTCACTTCATTATTCTCTTTATCTGCTTGTTCCAGCACCACATTATTGTTCTGAGAAGGACTATCTCCCTCTGACCTTCAGAGGGAGCCCCTTTGTCCTCTCATGAGCTGGACGCTGGGACCCAGCAGCAATTTGTTGAGCGGCGGATCTGGTGAAATTCATGCTGCACAATAATTTTGTCCGCATCACGCCTGACAAGCTGGATGGGGGGTATTTAAGGCGCTAGGTCCGGCTATTACATGCTGCCAAAACCACAGGGACTTATATGCTACTGCTGGATGCCAAGTACTTGTTTATACAAGCTTTTCTTTGTATAATGCACATTTATGAAATACTCTAATGCCGATTCTTGCCGTTTTGAAGTGTCCAATTGAGTGATCTTTGTTAGTGATTCAACTTTTTCCTGTTATGTGCATTTGAAGCCCTTTTTTGTTTCTTCTTGTATGTTAAATCTTTAGATACAAGTATCCTGCTGTGCAGAGAGTCCGTGTCCCGGGGTATTGAGTCTATTGCAAAACTTTGTTTTGTAAGTTGACCTCCCTTTTCTATTATTTTGTCTCTGGAGATTTATTCCCATTTTTGTGACATTTAAAATAATTCTATTACCCTTTATGTTATCGTAGCTGGAGTAAGAATGTTGTCCAATTGAATGTGCACATGTATGTAAATATCTATATGTATTGAAAAATAATTCCAAAATGAGTGAATAAACAAGTCTATGCATAATATATATTTTTTATATCATGATTTCTGATGTGATATGTATATTCTCTTTCAATAGAAGGCTTGTACCTCAAATGGACAGCTTCCCCTGAAGAAGCCTGATATATAGGCAAAACATGTTGGGAATTCCATTTAAAAGTGCTGTATCCATAAAACTGGGTCTTACGTACTTGCCATAATTGTTTTCAAAATATTTTTGATTTGTCTTTCAATAAAAGGTTTTACATTATCTCTTGAGATCACTGTACCTTATCTTGCACCTTAAAAATCCCATAAACATCCCCTATACCTATTCAATTAAGAGATGTGGTGCTAATAATAGTGGTTTACCCATAGTTATGAAATACATTTAAAATACTTTTTCATTGTTTTCAAATTTAAATTTCCTAACCAGAACTGAACCTGAAATGGTTTTGACATTTTTATGATAACAAATACCATATTTTCACAATAATATCTGTAAACAAACACTTTGGAACTTTTGATACATTCATATAGAATATAAATTTTACTTGTTTTTTTTAATGCAAACGCTCTGAAATTACAGGTTAAACTAGCACATACAGGCACACACCTATGTGACTTTTTACATTTTTCCAGCTACTGAGCAGGGGCAGTGCAGGAATTGGGATCCTCTGACCTTTGGCATTTGCTCTGCAAGCTGCACAACTCAGAAATCATAAGCTTTCCACACCTCCCTCTTGGTATGTCATGATGCTTCTATATGTGTAAATGAGACTGTCACTGCACAGAACAATGTGGCTCCTCCCAGTTCCCATTTCTGTTTTCCTTTTTCATTTGTTGACAGTGGCATTTAAAAAAAAAAAATAGATTCAAAAAGTGCAAGAGTGAGGCAGTACTGGGTATTACACTCCAAAAAAAAGTTCCTACTGAGAACGTCCTGTAAGATAATGATTACATCACTTCCCTCCAATAGGAGTATTTCATTCTGCTATACAACCTAAACTACACAAGTCATTTGTAGGCAGTTTGTGTTTGTACAACGTGTAGCCAATGTTGGTGAAGAATGAAAATGCATCACATCTACATCACAAAGATGGTACTCATTCTCTCCCTGTTTGCTAGGTAACTGCAGACAACCACAATCATCTTATTAGCACAGTTAATTGATACATATGTAGTGGACGTAGGGGGAGACTTACTAAAACTGGTGCACTCAGAAACTGATCCGTTGCCATGCACATTTGCGCAAAATTCTAACTTAAACAGCTTATTTACTTATACTTTGACAATACAACTTGGAAGCTGATTGGTTTATATGCAGAGCTCTACCAGATTTTGCACTCCCCAGGCTTAGGAAATAAACCCCATAGAGTTCAGCCCCTAGTGCCCGAAGAAGGTTAGGGTTTCCTTGTAGGTGCAGTACTATTGAGCTATACAGATGCAAACTGTTTTTATGAGGGTGATTTCAGCCAGTATTTGTCTTCGAGCTGTACAATACCTGTATTTGAGATATCAGACCTACAATACTTTGATTTATACCACTTGACACTCAAATTTTATTACGGATTTAGGGTATGGTTTTGCAGTCTTAAAACGACAAAACTATGAAAATGGCCTGATTATGTATGAAATTTTACCTGGTGGTGGTGTGTGTGTGTGTGTGTGTGTGTGTGTGTGTGTGTGTGTGTGTGTGTGTGTGGGGTGGCGAGTCTTTAGCATGCTCTTTCAAACTGGATTATGGCACAAAGTATTGGTGGCGTAAAGAGTGTGGTACCAAAATAAAAGGCTTTTGCTGGGAGTGGGGATACATTTCTGCAACATGGTCCCAAAAACAAACTGTGCTACACAGGCAAAAGTGGGCACGCACAAACAACTGTGGCAATACACATAGGTTTCTCTTAAATTTGTTGCATTGGGTAAATACAAATATTAAAGCCCAATTTCAGCTAAAAAAAAAAAAAGAGTTTTCAACAGACTGGGAAAGAGTTTAACCACTCTGCTTTTGTCTACATTTGTGGGATTTTCATTAGGCTCGGTTCACACAGGGGCGACTTGTCCAGGCGACTTAGCCGCCTGAGAAGTCGCGCTCCGTTCTGTACTATGGAACCGTTCTAATAGGAGCGACTCAAGTCGCTCCGACTTAGAAAAAAGGTTCCTGTACTACTTTTGGGGCGACTTCAGGCGACTTGCATTGACTTCTATACAGAAGTCGTTTTGCAAGTCGCCGCTGAAGTCGTTTGCAGGTCGCGTCTGTGAGCCGCGCTGCAAGTCGTGCCGCCCCTGTGTGAACCGAGCCTTAGGGGAAATCCTCAAAGGGGGCAGACCAGTAATTAAACTTTGGCTGGAGTTAAGATTGGAGGGCATAATGCTGTCTACCCAAAATGATAGCCAAAAACTGAGGCACTGGAAAAACATCACATTACTTTCACACTAAAGCCCCATACACACTATCAGATTTTCTGCTGATTTTTGTCTTCAGATTTACCAAAAAACATGTAGTGCAAGGGCCTGCCTGATTGCATACACATTGAAACTCATATTATATGGTTTTGGTAAATCTGAAGGAAAAAAATCAGCAGAAAACCTGATAGTGTGTATGGGGCTTAAGATTTTAAACAGAGATGTTAAGAAAAAAAGTGCATGCTACACTAGAGCTATTTCATCTTCTATAGTAAACTGGCAATGTTCCAAGTATTTTTACACAATATTCTAAAAAAAAACTGTTTGTAAACGCTTACAAAACACAATGTAACAATTTGAAAATCTATATAATACTGATTGACGTGAATTTTTAAAGATATGCACATCTGAACTAACCAAAGGCACATACACAGAAGGCAGCAAGTACAAATCCTTCTTGTACTATACAGTCCCAATATCAGTAAGATGGACTCTGGGTTAAAAAAGCTTAGCCTTTGCTTCCACTCAGTCAAGAGTTAAAAAGAGGGAGGAGATGTGTATCAAATGTGGGAAGTTTATAATGAAGGTACACTGGACAGCCACTCAAATATCTATTGAATATTTCAAATGAACAGACACACCAGAGCAGTTTTTATAAAAAGCATAAAACAAAACATTACTGGACATCAAGTTTCTTACACATAAAAGTTAACAAACATTACACCAAATAACAAGACTTAAAACATACACTATTTCCAATATCTCAAAGAAAGGTCAAATACATAACTCTGGCAACAGCTTAAACTGGAACAGGACAATGAGAAGTTTTTGCTGCATGCTTTCCTTTCACAGCTCCAAAACGAACCTCCCCATGCTAGTGACTCTATTATAGTCCTGTATACCAGAGACCAACCACAGGATGTAATCATTCCTCTTGACCACTCACAGATCATTTTGTGAGTGATGTCAGCAAGACATGATGGATGCACTTCCCCCCAAAACCACATGGTCAATTGAATATACAGGAGCCAACTTTAACCACTTCACTACCAGCCCATTGTCATATGACGTCTGCAGATGGGCTTTCCCATCCTGGGTGGGCATCATATGATGTCCTCAGCTTCCCGGCAGTATAGGGGGTGCGTACTTGCCTGCCGCGTCACCAAGGAGCTGATGCACGTTCTCAGCGGCTGTGATGTCCGCCAGGCACCCGCAATCGCTCGTGGCAGAGCAGGAACATAGATCTGTGTGTGTAGACACACAGATTCACGTCCTGTCAGGGGAGAGAAGACAGATCGTGTGTTCCTAGTATATAGGAACACCAATCAGTCTCCTCCCCTAGTCAGTCCCATCCCCCCACAGTTAGAATCACTCCCTAGGTAACACATTTAAGCCCTTGATCACCCATTAGTGTTAACTCCTTCGCTGCCAATGACATTTATACAGTAATCAGCTGTATAAATGTCAATGGTCCCAAAATAGTGTCAAAAGTGTCCTATATGTCCGCCGCAATGTCACAGACACAGTAAAATTTGCAGATCGCCGCCATTACTAGTAAAAAAATAATAATGTAGCAGGCATGTTGTAATGCAATTTCTCCTTTTTGGCCCCAAGATGGAGACAGAGAGATGCTGACTGGTCCTTCCAGAAAAACTCAGACACAGAGCATACTGGGAAAAAGGGGAGTTTCAGGAAGTGCTGAGGGGATGGAAGAGAGGGAAGCACTGAGGTAAAAGAAAGAGAGAGTACTGACAGGAGACAGAGGAGAGGAGATTGCTTAAAAGAGAGTCAAAAGGTCCTTTGCTGGGACACAGTGACACTTAACAGTGAGGAGGGGAGGAGTGTGTAAGGGAAAGGAACTGAGGTGCCAGAGTAAGGAGAGAGACACACGCATCTAAGGCTGGATTCACACCTATGCAGTTTAAGTGTTTTTTCCATGTTGCAGATTTGCACTACAGTCCATTTAACATGGTTTCCTATGGAACACGTTCTGTAGTACAAATCTGCAAAATGCCAAAAGCACAAAAAATGCATAGGTGTGAATGGGGCCTTAAAGAGGGAGAGCGGGCTGAGGTACCAGCATCACGCTAAAGGAGAGAGACACACACTGACACAAGAGAGTGTGTGAATGGATGAATGAATGAAATACTTGTATAGCGTACAATGCGAACTGAATCGTCTCTAGGCGCTCTAGTGTGTGACCTATTATAGAGAAAGCCAAGCCTTTCCAGAGACTGCAGAGAGAGAGAGAGAGAGTGTGGCGAGGTGACCAGACTGTGTGTTTCCTGAGACGACCAGGAGAGCGCTGCAAGAAGATAGAGGGGAGCCAGGATCGGTGTCACCCACACTTTCCTCCACCGTTAACTCAGGAATAAAATGAAGAAATGGTCGCACTCTGAATTTCCAAAAAACTTGCTTGATGTACCTTTATTGTCAGAAGTGTATCAGACAAACACAAGACAGGCAGTTGATGCTTTTCACAAGCGATAGCTTGTTTGTTCACAACAAAAGTAGCATACACTAAGCAGGCTGTTTTAAGAAGTAAACCCTGATCAGGCACACCCAAAAAAAAAGCGCCTGCCCAGGATTATGTTAGGTGCAAGAAACATTTCAGCTGACATGTTAAAAACATTACAACATTTAAAATGTATATGTATGAATGCATATATATATATATATATATATATATATATATATATATATATATATATATATACACACACACACACACACACACACACACACACACACACATACATATATATACATATACACAAGCAAACACTGACAGACCTCAAGAAAGAAAAATGTATTAAAACAAAAATGTCCATATCCATGAGACAAAATGTCATTATCTATAAATAAATCAAAACAACAGAAAAAGAAAAAAAGAAGAAAAACACAAAACAAAGAAAAATCTATGTATTAAGGTCCAGCCTTCTAATGCCCGAAAATGATGGCTGTGTATGCACATGTTCAAACCATCTATTGAGTCTAAATGCATGTGTATACAAGATAGTTATGTATTATAAGTGTAGGGGCATAAAAGGCAAGCTACTGTAATACTGTCCCACAAAAAATACATATGTATATGAGCTTGAGACAAAAACAAAATCAATCAAGCCCAAATACAGGTGCACTTAAAAAAGGTACTTGAACAAAAAAACTAAAAACAAAGTTGCTTATGCATGATAATAAATTATCTATGAGTCCTAATTGGAACAGTGTATAAATAACAAATGGGCATGTGCCAATAACTGGATATATATATATATATATATATAAGAGGATGAAAGAAACTCAAAGTGGTGAGAAAAACGAACCAAAACCTGTGTGTGTATATATATATATATATATATATATATATATATATATATATATATATATATATATGGATACAGATGTAAACACAAACGCATGCCCAGAATATATATAACACAAACGGTCCAGTTTAAATGGTTAATTATGAAAGTGTGAGATGTCACACTCATGGTTCATTCTGAAAGTTTTTCTGGTATTTAAATGAAATATCCAAAAAAACTCCCTTTTACAAAGGAATTTTAAAGAATTTTAAAGATGTCTGGACTTTCTCCAAAATCTGTACCCCCACACTGGCACTATTGCCACTGACATTAGTCGGCAGATTTTTGTCAATACTATACAGATGTTCTTGGAACCTGTCCATGAGTCTTCTTGTTGTGCGCCCAATTTATTGTACATTGCAAGATTTGCATTGACATCCTGTAGCCCCACATCCATAGTTACCCTTAAAATGTAACCACGTAGTGGACTTGATTGTGGCAGGATCAAAAAATCTGTAATGCTGCGTACACACGATCAGAATTCCAGCCAGAAAAAGACCGATGAGAGCTTTTCATCGGAAATTCCGATTGTGTGTATGCAATTCCAATACGCCAAAAATCCCGCATGCTCAGATTCAACTACGAGACAGAAGCTATTGGCTACTAGCTATTGAACTTCCTGTTTCTAGTCCCGTCGTACATGTTGTATGTCACTGCGTTATAAACGATCCGAATTTGGTGTGACCGTGTGTAGGCAAGACAGCTTGAGCCGAATTCCGTTGGGAAAACCATCAAAGCTTTTTCCAACAAGAATTCCGATCCTGTGTACGCGGCATAAGACAATGAATTTCCTAAAGTAGGCACAGGCCTTGAAAGAAAATTACTGCCGTCCTTAAGAAGATCTACACAGACATTGTCCTGAAAAAGAATAGTCAAATATGATACACAATGTTCTTAATGTCTTGGAATTCTCTACTGAACAGTGTAGAAGGGTCTTTACTTATTGAGAGATTGTTTCTTTTTATCCCTACCTTTATGTCCTGATTAATTAAAAGATCTGATCTATCTTTGGACTCAGCGATCCCACAGGCTCTGTCGAGCATATAAACAGGGCATCCCCTTTGAAGAAAACGGGAATAGAGCATTTTTGTTTCTCTATTACAGGATGTATTATATGATTAATCACTACATATCCTGTGTAGCCTCAAAAAACTGGCCAGCCGGGATACCCCTAACAGTATGTCTGGGGTGCCCCAATTGAGCCATAAGTAAAGTATTTCCAGACACGGGTTTTCTAAACATACTAGTATGAATTCTGTTATCAAAGCCACATAGGTGTACATCCAAAAAGTCAATCTATTTTTGATCGCTCTGTCCTGTGAATTGTAGGTTTCTGTCATTCGAATTTAAGAATAGTGATGGACGAACTTCCGACGGGACGTTTCGCGAACGCGAAACGCGAACGGACACAAACGTTCGCGAAAACGACCGTTCGCCGCGGGCTCCATTGACTTCAATGGGAGGCGAATTTCGCAAACCTTTAGGTCGAATTTGCGGCCACGGGGTAATTATTAGGGGGTAGCACGTAGTCCCACCACCTGGACAATAGCATAATACATGTATGAGGTGAATTTGGGATCGATAACTACAAGCATTTTTTTTTTATTTGGGAAATTGTTCTGACAATTCAGGACTATGGAGCTAATGAAGGCAATGGAGGAGAGGGAAGGTCAGGGACCAGGGTAGGCAAACAAGAGGGTGCAGGAGATACAGAGCACTGACAGCAGCACCGTAATACAGAGCACTGACATCAGCACCGTGACATACAGCGCTGACAGCAGCTCCGTGACATACAGCGCTGACAGCAGCTCCGTGACATACAGCGCTGACAGCAGCTCCGTGACATACAGCGCTGACAGCAGCTCCGTGACATACAGCGCTGACAGCAGCTCCGTGACATACAGCGCTGACAGCAGCACCGTGACATACAGCGCTGACAGCAGCTCCGTGACATACAGCGCTGACAGCAGCTCCGTGACATACAGCGCTGACAGCAGCTCCGTGACATACAGCACTGACAGCAGCTCCGTGACATACAGCGCTGACAGCAGCTCCGTGACATACAGCGCTGACAGCAGCACCGTGACATACAGCGCTGACAGCAGCTCCGTGACATACAGCGCTGACAGCAGCTCCGTGACATACAGCGCTGACAGCAGCTCCGTGACATACAGCGCTGACAGCAGCTCCGTGACATACAGCGCTGACAGCAGCTCCGTGACATACAGCGCTGACAGCAGCTCCGTGACATACAGCGCTGACAGCAGCTCCGTGACATACAGCGCTGACAGCAGCTCCGTGACATACAGCGCTGACAGCAGCTCCGTGACATACAGCGCTGACAGCAGCTCCGTGACATACAGCGCTGACAGCAGCACCGTAAGCAGCCCCAGGAGGAAGTCAGCACAGCACAGGGATGGTGTGATCCCCTCATAATAAGAACCCCCAGGAGGAAGTCAGCACAGCACAGGGATGGTGGGAGCCCCTCATAATAAGAACACCCAGGAGGAAGTCAGCACAGCACAGGGATGGTGGGAACCCCTCATAATAAGCAGCCCCAGTAGAAATATGACACCGCTCAACCTCTTCAAAGAGGAGGGTAGGGGCATATAGTACGGTGTGCTTTTTTGGGTCAGGGAAGTGAGCCAAATGAATTAAGAAGGTCTGTGTGCTTGATTCCAAAAATTGTTTATAGACATATACATGGTCTACTGATCACATGTGTTGAATTCCTCCGAGATCCATGCCTCATTCATTTTTAGAAATGTGAGGTAGTTAACACTGTGGTGAGCTAGGCGAGTACGCTTATCGGTCACAATCCCCCCTGCTGCGCTGAACGTCCTTTCGGACAGGACACTGGATGAGGGGCAAGCCAACAGTTCGATTGCAAATTGGGCAAGCTCTGGCCAGAGGTCAAGCCTGCCCACCCAGTAGTCTAGGGGTTCATCACTCCTCAGAGCGTCCACATCGGCCGTTAACCCAATGTAGTCGGACACCTGACGGTCTAGGCGTTCCCTGATGCTGGATCCGGATGACACCTGTCGATGGGTCGGCTGAAAGAATGACCTCATATCCGAAGTCACCAACACATCTTCAAACCGGCCTCTTCTTGCAGGCGCTGTTGGATTGGTACCCGCAAATCCTTCTCTGGGAGTGGGAATTGCTCCTCTGCCAGCGCACGCAAAAGCAGAATGCAGCATTTCTCGAAGCAAGGCCTGGAAGTGCTGCATTCTGACAGCCCTCTGCGACGGCGGTAACATTTCCGCCATTTTGTGTTTGTACCGGGGGTCTAAGTACGTTGCCACCCAGTACTGGTCCTTGACCCTCATGCTTTTTATACGGGGGTCCCTATTAAAACACTGGAGCATGAAGGCCCCCATTTGCACTAAAGTGGAAGCGGTGTGGTGGCCTGGCTCCTGCTCATCATCCAGGATAATGTCGTCCTCTTCATTCTCCTCTCCCCATCCTCGCACAACAGGGATCCCAGAAAGGTTTAAAGCATGCTCTTCTTGCTCCTGCTCATCCGCCCCGGCACCATCCTCCTCTGACTCCTCATCAGACTCCTGTTGTTGACTTGTCTCAGATAGAGTAGCCCCCCCTGGGAATTCATCCAGCATTGCGACTTCCTCATCTTCCCGCTCCTGCTCCTCCACAGCCTGATCAATGACACGACGCAATGCACGCTCCAGAAAGAAGGCATAAGGTACCATGTCACTGATGGCGCCATGGCTGCGACTGACCAGTTTGGTGATCTCCTCAAATGGCCGCAGAAGTCTGCATGTGTCGCGCATGAGCAGCCACTGGCGCGGTGAAAAAAAACCCAGCTCCCCAGAACCGTTTCTTTCGCAGAGTTCATACAGGTAGACGTTAACTGCACGTTTCTGCTGGAGCAGCCTATCAAGCATATAGAAGGTTGAGTTCCATCGCGTCGGGCAATCGCAAATAAGACGTCTGACCGGCAGATGGTGTCGCCGCTGAATGTCAGCAAGGCGAGCCATGGCCGTGTAAGATCTTCTGAAATGGGCCGAGATTTTCCTTGCCTGCCGCAAGATGTCCTGGACCCCAGGGTATTTGACAAGGAATCGCTGCACGACCAAGTTTAAGACGTGTGCCATGCACGGCACGTGCGTGATTTTGCCCTGTTTCAATGCGCTAAGCAGATTGGCACCGTTGTCACACACCACTTTACCAACTGTCAAATTGAGCGGTGTTAGCCACTCATCTGCCTGTGAACGCAAAGCTGAAAGGAGTGCCGGGCCAGTGTGGCTCTTTGCTTCCAGGCACAACAGACGCAGCACGGCATGGCAACGTCTCACCTGGCATGTGGAATAGGTTCTGGGGAGCTTGGGCGGTGCAGTGGAAGAGACGCTAGCAGCGGAAAAGGAGGAGGCAGCTGAGGAGGAGAGGGAGGAGGATGGAGTAGGAGGAGGAGAAGAAGAGTCAGGCCTGCATGCAATCCGTGGCGGTAAAACCAAATCTACACGGGTGCCACGGGTTACATGCTTGACGGCCGTCAGAAGGTTCACCCAGTGGGCAGTAAAACTGATATACCTTCCCTGCCCGTGTTTGCTAGACCACGTGTCTGTGGTCAGATGTATCTTGGCACCGACACTGTGTGCCAGAGATACATTCACTTGCCGCTGAACATGGCCATATAGCTCTGGGATGCCCTTCTCTGAGAAATACTTCCTTCCTGGGACCTTCCATTGTGGTGTTCCAATGGCCACAAATTTGCGAAAGGCCTCCGAGTCCACCAGTTTATATGGCAGTAGTTGGCGGGCTATGAGTTCTGACAAGCCAGCCGCCAACCGTTGGGCAAGAGGGTTATCCGGCGTCATCATTTTTTTACGCTCAAACATTAGGCCCACGGAAGCCTGCCTTTTTGCAGAAAAATGTGAGCTTGGCGTGATGGAAGGTGGAGTGGAGGACAATTGTGAGGAGAGAGGAGAAGGAGAAGTAGAAGACGAGGCTGGACGGTGAGAGCCTGCAGTGTGGCTTTGTGTGTTCCGTTGCTCCCACTGGGCTCGGTGATGGCTGCTCATGTGCCTTCTTAAGGCGGTCGTCCCTAGGTGAGTATTGGGCTTACCGCGACTAACGCGTTGACTGCAAAGATTGCAGATGGCAACGCTATTGTCAGCAGCGGACACGTTAAAAAAAGCCCACACTGCGGAGCCATGTGCCGGTGTCCTGGGAGCGCCAGATGTGACCGTACATGGTCGATGACTCGCTCCTGATACATTTGCAGTCTGCTTTGTCCCTGCTGTGCAATGTAAGTCATTGCTGCTTCTCCTCCCTATCTGCTGGTCCATATCTCCCTCTGAACTCCCCTCCTCTTCCTCTCTTGTGGGCACCCACGTGACATCACTAGACACGTCATCATCAACGTCACCTTCCCCACCGCTATAAGTAGAGTAGGCAGCAACACCGGGGACCAACCTCCTCCTTGGGCTGATCTGGGTACTGGCGTCAGACTGCTGAGTAGCGCTTGTTGCTACCTCCTCTTCCTGATCCAATACCAAGAGTGGCTGCGCATCAGAAATGTCCTCTTGATATGGATCGGAAAATAATTCCAGTGACTCAAGCGGAAGGTATGTGGTGGTGGTGGTGGTGGTCGTGTTGTTGGTGGTAGTGTCTTTGGGGGTGCACATAGCAGAGAGTGAAGAAGAGGGTGCAGATCGAGAGGATGAGGAGGGTGCAGAAGAGTAAGGCTGAGCGAGCCACTCAACCAAGTCTGGTGCATCCTTTAAAGTAATTGAACGCACCTTCTGCAACTTCCCACTTTGGCTCAAGCCTGTTGCTCCTGCCCTACCCCTACCACCCCTGCGGAAGGGCCTGCCTCTTCCTCTGCATGTCATTTTTTAAATGACCCTGTGACAAAACTCTTAGTCCCTATACCGCTGAAGGACTGCTGCAGTATAGGTGAGCGGTCAGCAGTGGTGCACGTCAACCCTATCTATTGTGGACCTATAGCGGTCCTTACAGAACAGCAGACTGTACCGCACTCAAGCCTATGTACCGTAGCACCCTATACCAAGTTACCAGTCCTTATAAGAACTTTTGTGGACCAAGCAGGTTGTGTATTAGTGTTTAGCAGACTGTACGTCAGTCCCTATACCGCTGAAGGACTGCTGCAGTATAGGGCAGCGGTCAGCAGTGGTGCACGTCAACCCTATCTATTGTGGACCGATAGCGGTCCTTACAGAACAGCAGACTGTACCGCACTCAAGCCTATGTACCGTAGCACCCTATACCAAGTTACCAGTCCTTATAAGAACTTTTGTGGACCAAGCAGGTTGTGTATTAGTGTTTAGCAGACTGTACGTCAGTCCCTATACCGCTGAAGGACTGCTGCAGTATAGGGCAGCGGTCAGCAGTGGTGCACGTCAACCCTATCTATTGTGGACCGATAGCGGTCCTTACAGAACAGCAGACTGTACCGCACTCAAGCCTATGTACCGTAGCACCCTATACCAAGTTACCAGTCCTTATAAGAACTTTTGTGGAACAAGCAGGTTGTGTGTTAGTGATTAGCAGACTGTACGTCAGTCCCTATACCGCTGAAGGACTGCTGCAGTATAGGTGAGCGGTCAGCAGTGGTGCACGTCAACCCTATCTATTGTGGACCGATAGCGGTCCTTACAGAACAGCAGACTGTACCGCACTCAAGCCTATGTACCGTAGCACCCTATACCAAGTTACCAGTCCTTATAAGAACTTTTGTGGACCAAGCAGGTTGTGTATTAGTGTTTAGCAGACTGTACGTCAGTCCCTATACCGCTGAAGGACTGCTGCAGTATAGGGCAGCGGTCAGCAGTGGTGCACGTCAACCCTATCTATTGTGGACCGATAGCGGTCCTTACAGAACAGCAGACTGTACCGCACTCAAGCCTATGTACCGTAGCACCCTATACCAAGTTACCAGTCCTTATAAGAACTTTTGTGGACCAAGCAGGTTGTGTATTAGTGTTTAGCAGACTGTACGTCAGTCCCTATACCGCTGAAGGACTGCTGCAGTATAGGGCAGCGGTCAGCAGTGGTGCACGTCAACCCTATCTATTGTGGACCGATAGCGGTCCTTACAGAACAGCAGACTGTACCGCACTCAAGCCTATGTACCGTAGCACCCTATACCAAGTTACCAGTCCTTATAAGAACTTTTGTGGACCAAGCAGGTTGTGTATTAGTGTTTAGCAGACTGTACGTCAGTCCCTATACCGCTGAAGGACTGCTGCAGTATAGGGCAGCGGTCAGCAGTGGTGCACGTCAACCCTATCTATTGTGGACCGATAGCGGTCCTTACAGAACAGCAGACTGTACCGCACTCAAGCCTATGTACCGTAGCACCCTATACCAAGTTACCAGTCCTTATAAGAACTTTTGTGGAACAAGCAGGTTGTGTGTTAGTGATTAGCAGACTGTACGTCAGTCCCTATACCAATGAAGGACTGCTGCAGTATAGGGCAGCGGTCAGCAGTAGTGCACGGCAACCCTATGTATTGTGGACCGATAGCGGTCCTTACAGAACAGCAGACTGTACTGCACTCAGGCCTATGTACCGTAGCACCCTATACCAAGTTACCAGTCCTTATAAAAACTTTTGTGGACCAAGCAGGTTGTGTGTTAGTGTTTAGCAGACTGTGCGTCAGTCCCTATACCGCTGAAGGACTGCTGCAGTATAGGGCAGCGGTCAGCAGTAGTGCACGGCAACCCTATGTATTGTGGACCGATAGCGGTCCTTACAGAACAGCAGACTGTAACGCACTCAGGCCTATGTACCGTAGCACCCTATACCAAGTTACCAGTCCTTATAAGAACTTTTGTGGACCAAGCAGGTTGTGTGTTAGTGATTAGCAGACTGTACGTCAGTCCCTATACCAATGAAGGACTGCTGCAGTATAGGGCAGCGGTCAGCAGTAGTGCACGGCAACCCTATGTATTGTGGACCGATAGCGGTCCTTACAGAACAGCAGACTGTAACGCACTCAGGCCTATGTACCGTAGCACCCTATACCAAGTTACCAGTCCTTATAAAAACTTTTGTGGACCAAGCAGGTTGTGTGTTAGTGTTTAGCAGACTGTGCGTCAGTCCCTATACCGCTGAAGGACTGCTGCAGTATAGGGCAGCGGTCAGCAGTAGTGCACGGCAACCCTATGTATTGTGGACCGATAGCGGTCCTTACAGAACAGCAGACTGTAACGCACTCAGGCCTATGTACCGTAGCACCCTATACCAAGTTACCAGTCCTTATAAGAACTTTTGTGGACCAAGCAGGTTGTGTGTTAGTGATTAGCAGACTGTACGTCAGTCCCTATACCAATGAAGGACTGCTGCAGTATAGGGCAGCGGTCAGCAGTAGTGCACGGCAACCCTATGTATTGTGGACCGATAGCGGTCCTTACAGAACAGCAGACTGTAACGCACTCAGGCCTATGTACCGTAGCACCCTATACCAAGTTACCAGTCCTTATAAGAACTTTTGTGGAACAAGCAGGTTGTGTGTTAGTGATTAGCAGACTGTACGTCAGTCCCTATACCAATGAAGGACTGCTGCAGTATAGGGCAGCGGTCAGCAGTAGTGCACGGCAACCCTATGTATTGTGGACCGATAGCGGTCCTTACAGAACAGCAGACTGTAACGCACTCAGGCCTATGTACCGTAGCACCCTATACCAAGTTACCAGTCCTTATAAGAACTTTTGTGGACCAAGCAGGTTGTGTGTTAGTGATTAGCAGACTGTACGTCAGTCCCTATACCAATGAAGGACTGCTGCAGTATAGGGCAGCGGTCAGCAGTAGTGCACGGCAACCCTATGTATTGTGGACCGATAGCGGTCCTTACAGAACAGCAGACTGTAACGCACTCAGGCCTATGTACCGTAGCACCCTATACCAAGTTACCAGTCCTTATAAGAACTTTTGTGGAACAAGCAGGTTGTGTGTTAGTGATTAGCAGACTGTACGTCAGTCCCTATACCAATGAAGGACTGCTGCAGTATAGGGCAGCGGTCAGCAGTAGTGCACGGCAACCCTATGTATTGTGGACCGATAGCGGTCCTTACAGAACAGCAGACTGTAACGCACTCAGGCCTATGTACCGTAGCACCCTATACCAAGTTACCAGTCCTTATAAGAACTTTTGTGGACCAAGCAGGTTGTGTGTTAGTGATTAGCAGACTGTACGTCAGTCCCTATACCAATGAAGGACTGCTGCAGTATAGGGCAGCGGTCAGCAGTAGTGCACGGCAACCCTATGTATTGTGGACCGATAGCGGTCCTTACAGAACAGCAGACTGTACTGCACTCAGGCCTATGTACCGTAGCACCCTATACCAAGTTACCAGTCCTTATAAAAACTTTTGTGGACCAAGCAGGTTGTGTGTTAGTGTTTAGCAGACTGTGCGTCAGTCCCTATACCGCTGAAGGACTGCTGCAGTATAGGGCAGCGGTCAGCAGTAGTGCACGGCAACCCTATGTATTGTGGACCGATAGCGGTCCTTACAGAACAGCAGACTGTAACGCACTCAGGCCTATGTACCGTAGCACCCTATACCAAGTTACCAGTCCTTATAAGAACTTTTGTGGACCAAGCAGGTTGTGTGTTAGTGATTAGCAGACTGTACGTCAGTCCCTATACCAATGAAGGACTGCTGCAGTATAGGGCAGCGGTCAGCAGTAGTGCACGGCAACCCTATGTATTGTGGACCGATAGCGGTCCTTACAGAACAGCAGACTGTACCGCACCCAAGCCTATGTACCGTAGCACCCTAGACAGACCAAGTTACCAGTCCTGATAAAGAGCTTTGTGGAACAAGTGAGTTGTGAATGATTAGCAGACTGCAGCAGAAGGGCAGCAGTCAAGTATAATATTCTTTCTATATTTGGAAGAAAGAATATTATACGTGTACAAGCCTATTACCGTACCACTGATACCAGTCCTGAAAAGAACCTTTGTGGAACTAATAGTAACAGCAAGTCTTTAAAATTATCCTCACTGCCTGACACACTGCTTCCTGCCTGTCCCTATACAAATTGGCAAAAAAGAGTAGGCTGGAACGATTAGCTGGAACAGCTCTTTTGTGGACCTGATAGTAACAGCTAATGATGATGATGATGATGATGATGAAGAAAGACTAATCTGGCTGAGCTGTCCCTAAAATAGCAGCATACAGCGCTCTGTCCCTTTATCTAAACTGACAAAAGAAACTCAGGCTGCTGACCTAACACCTATACCAGTCCTGAAAAGAACTTTTGTGTACCAAATAGCTAGCGTTTTCTCTGTCCCTACTCCACACAGGATCCTTTCCCTACAGTGACAGAAGAAAGAATGTAAAATGGCCACCGGATCGGGTGTATTTATAGGTTAGGGGGAATGTCCAAGTGTCCATGAGCTGTCATGTCTCAATTGGTTGTCCTGTAACACATGATAAACGTGTCACGAAAGGTTAAAGTTCTTGTATACATTAAACACGTAAGTCCGCCGGGGCGAACGACGGAAAAAGGCGTTCGAACCCGCGGACGGCGAAAGTCGGAAATTCGCCGCGAAACGACCGCCGGGCGAACCGTTCGGCCATCACTATTTAAGAACAGCAAAAATTGTCCCAGGGAGCCAAGTTCTCTGTCCACAATGAAAATCAGGTCATCTATGTAGCAATAAAACATTTTAATAGATGACCTGAACATATTATTGACACCCTATATATGGTGGCGTTCCCACCACCTCATAAATAGATTGGCCAGTGATGGTGAGAACTAGGTTCCCATGGCTGCAACTATCAAGAAAGTTTTTTTGGAAATTCAGAGTGCAACCATTTCTTCATTTTATTCGCATTGGATGGTGGTGAGCCAGGGTCTGCACCTGTTATCCATTTGCACCTGAAGATTTGCCTTCTTTGGTTAAGCTCAGGAAACCTGATCGGTGATCCAAGCAGCACCCAGCTCAGCGGGAATGACCCACGCCATTTCAGGGATCGCAATATCCATCCAGGTATCGGGTCGACCGCTGCCTCTTCACCTTGAGAGTTTTGCTACCAGTCAACTCAGTCGGCCCTCAGAAGGGGGTCCAGTGCCTTACAAAATTGCTAGGAGCATCAGGAACCTGAACCAGCTCCTGGGATTATCATTGTGTCATCGCACAGAGGATTGGTGAGAGGGTGCAAACCCAACACCCTTCTTGACACCATACTGACACTGCTTGTTTGGAGCTGCCATTTCTAGTAGTTTACCCTTTTAAATCTCTACCTAACAGAACATTCTAGAGGATTACTGCTCAATGCAAGCTTGTTTAAACCTACTCTTTTAAAAAAGGGCCCCACCATTTGCCAGCAGAAGACAATATTATTCTTCACCTCAGGACCTGCAACATTACAGAACTGAGCTTACTGTACTTGTGTTTTGTTGTGTGTGAGAAGTTGACAAGTCTTCTCTCCTCCCTCTTAGCGCTTGTGTTAGGGGAATATAGATTACTGCCCTTCCTATACCTGAAGTTGCTAAATATTGAAGGTTGTCTTTTCTAATGTATTAGTTATTTGAAGTAAGGTTTAACAGTGTTGTACGTTTCCATATACTTTAAACCGTGCTAATATATTCAACTTGTTTATCACTACCAGGTGTGTGTCTATATTTAGTGATAATCCACAGCCAGGTAAACAGTATTTACCGCATGTGTCCTTAAATGTGTTTGCAGTAATTTGATTTAACATGGTGTGTCAGAGGGGCTGAGGTCATTGTTGGAGTTGAGACAGAGATCAGAGAATCCAAATTCACCTAGCAGCTCCTTCGGGGGTGGTACTACAATAATAAAAATGTCATAAATATATCCCCTATTTTGTAGGCGCTATAACTTTTGCTCAAACCAATCTATATATGCGCTTATTGAGATTTTTTTTTTTTACCAAAAATATGTAAAAGAATACATATTGGCCTAAACTGAGGAGAATTTTTTTTTTTTTGGGGGGGGGGGGGATATTTATTATAGCAAAAAGTAAAAAATATTGTTTTTTTTTAAACTCTTTTTTTGTTTATTGCGCAGAGATGATCAAATATCCACAAAACCAAAGCTCTATTTGTGGAGGGGAGGAATTGATAATAATGTAATTTGGGTACAGTGTTGCATGACCTCGGAATTGTCATTCAAAATGTTACAGTGCTGAAAGCTGAAAATTGGCCTGGGCAGGAAGGGGGTGAAAATGCCCTGTGTTGAAGTGGTTATACATACAATGTACTACACCACCTGTGGGTGAGAGATTTTATTACACATTTATGGGGATATCTATCATAAATCAGTTAAAAATATCCACAACTGATACACTTGAAACACTTAGGATCTGTTTTGTCCATAGAGTGGTACAGAAAAATAGCAGTCCCATAAATCGGATTGCTCATGGGCCCACCGCCATCCAATTTATGCTGGGATTGATAGCCTTTAATGAATACTGTTTTGTCTGTGGTTTCTGCATGTGGCGATAAATACCATCACCAAGATGACCTTCCCATGGCTAGATGAAGGAGCGTACATGCTGCAAATGCGTTCCATGTCCACCACTCCTAGCGTCCAGTGCCGACATCATCTCTGCCTCCCCAGGGATCATAGACCATCCAGGAAGTGCAGGAAGCCACCAGCACCTTCGGATGCACATTTGCGGCCAACTGCAGTGGTGTCTGTTCACCTATGATGAGCAATTTTAACCTATTGATCTTGTAAGTTGCCAATTGTTGCTTTGAACTAAACAACCTATATGCTACATTCAGAATACGCTGCTCTCTTTCTTTCACAATAACACATTGCACTACCTCCGGAGCTGAAGGAACCCCTAGTAAGATGAATGAGATGATACATTTCTAATCACAGGTTTTTTTTTTGGCTTTATACACCCAGCAATGCACTCGCTGAGCCTGGAACGTGAGGGTGCCAACCAACCTTGCAAGGATCTCATATTTAAGTTTCTCATAGTCCTGGGCAGAGTCAGGTTCCAGGACAAGTCTTTTGGGTTTCAGTAGTTAGAAAATGTGAAATCAATCCAGGCCAATGTGCTCTCTTCCATCCTTCTTATGCAACAGTTCTTTAAAAAGTGGTAACACCATAATTCCCGTCTTTCAGGACATCCAAATTCATTTTCTGGGCCTCTATAAGTGGAAAAACCTGGTAGGACAACAGCTTCATATTTTTTTTCACTGCTGTAGCATGTTGCTTGCCACAGTTGCTCAAATGAAAAAATTAAATTAAAGTTTATATTAAATCCTCCATTTTATAGTCCAATTAGAGTGTTGCCCGCATCTGATACAACATGTAGCAGTTCACTCTTTTGGGATCACCTTTTCTAGTGAATGTACACTCAGACTAAGGAGGGTGCAGATATCAGACAACATGTATTTTTCAAACTGACATGCAGGCAGCTTTATTATAAAAGGTTGCTGGTAGTAAAATAAATGAACTAAACAGAAAAAATTCTAGCCAGCAGACATCTAAACATATCAATAAACACAAGGGTATGTGGCACTCACAGTTGTTATTCTAGAAGGAGAAGCAGACTTGCATAATATCAACAAAGAGATAGCCATAAAGGATCCTGCTAATTCATATCCTCGTCTCCTTCACGATCAGGGGTACTAGTGCTCACTTGTCATAGTCTAAATCCAAACAAGATAATATCAAGGGCACTCACAGCATTTTATACTCTTCATTGCAACAGAGTTGAAAAGGCTAAAAAAAAAAAAAAAAAAAAAAAAAAAAAAAAAAATGTAAATCCACATGGCCAACAACTGCTTTCAAAGATCCTTCAGAAAGAAAATGTTTTTAGCCTTTGCAACTTTGTTACAATAAAGAATATGGGATGCTGTGTGAGCCTTTATCTTCTTTGAATTATGATTAAACATATGCAAGATCTCATAAGTTTACAACAACCTAAATCAGGCCATAGACAATACATTTTTTTTTCATACGACCAACGGGCTGAACGAAAACAAATATTTGATTCCCCCATTAACTCATTTAGTGTTGATGGGGGAATCCTTCCCTCAGAGCTATTGTATGCTGACATTCTGAGAGTTTCCCGCAGTCAGAATACATTGGTATTGCCGGTCATATTGGGGGCACTGATTGAAAGTTGTACAGAAGTCGGTCAAGAGTTTTACTTCTGTACAACCGGCCTGCCCATAGATGAATAGAAATGTAGCTGGTCCCTGATTTTTGGATCGTTAGTACGATGCTTTCGACATCCGATTTTGCTTTTATCGTCAGACAAAAGTTGGGTGTGCAGAATATAAATTTTTGTCAGATATGAACTCAACATCCGATTTTCATTTCATTAGTATGATTTTTGTTTGAAAAAAATCCTAAGGGCAAGACTACACATGCTCAGAAACAAAAGAATACATACAAAACTATTCAACACATTACGTCACTTCTGACGTTGTATTCTATCATACGAAAATTTTCATACTGTACGTAACCTCCTGACTTTCGACATGAGACTAGCATGCAACAAAAAACGGATGAACGGTCATCCGAAAATCTAAGGGTATGTACAAGGCTTGAGAGCGAGCTCTGTTACAAGCCTTACCTTATATCTCAGCTGTGGCAATAATTGAAGGCTACTAGAAACAAAACTTAGCCTAGATCAGAACCAAACCTAGGGGACATAACACATAGAAAGCAAACCTGACCTGGATTGGAGCCAAAAGTAAGTGACGCAATACACAGGATATTTTCTACATACCTTAAAGGGGTTGTAAACCCTCACCATTTTTCGCCGTAATGCATTCTATGCATTAAGGTGAAAAACATTTTTTAAAGCAGCAGCACCCCCAAGCCCTCCTTATACTTACCTGAGCGCCGAAATTTGCGCAATGGGAATGAGCGCACCAGCTCTGGCCGGTGTCTCGTGTCCTGATTGGATAGATTGATAGCAGCACAGCCATTGGCTCCTGCTGCTGTCAATTAAATTCAATGACACAGGCACTGGGAGAGGGGCCGGGTCAGCTGAACTCGGGAGCGTGCCCGCAAAGGTAACCCCCTCGGGAGAGCACTAATCCTAGGGAGTTATCTGATGGGGGGAGGAGCCGCGAGAGCTGCCGGGGGAACCCAGAAGATGAGGTTTGGGGCCACTCTGTGCAAAACGAGCTGCACAGTGGAGGTAAGTATGATATGTTTATTTAAAAAAAAAATGGAGTAATATACCTCCCCTCAATGCTCTCTACCTATGCAATGTCACTGAAAGACACAAAAGCCCAGAAGTTTGTAAGATTTTAAATTCATTTTGAAGGTACATTTTACCTTTATTTTTATAACCTAGCAATGCAGTGTATGTGATCAGTTTTCAAAATAATAAATAATATGTTAAAAATGTACCGTAAATGTATTAACATTACTGTATATGCTGTTGCATTATTACTCAAAAAATGAATACAACACATCCAGAAATGATTCTGGAATGTCCAGAAGACCACCAGGGCTCCATGCTTCATGGCTGCTGCAAGACATGCAAACATTGTGCTTTAAGTTATGCTTTCTGCACAGCCTTCACAATGAATTACATTCATATTCTGCACATAGCCATTTGTTATAATGCATATCACTAGCAGAAAGCAGCAGATGACAGATTAAATGGAAAGGTTATAATAGCAGGCTTGGTACCATAAATCTGTCGAATAGCAAAGACACTTTTGTTCCCCCACATTGATTTATACACACAATGGTACAGTGCATGGCTAATTTTCCTGACACAGATTATGAGCTCACCTTGCCTAGATTTCTGTTGGGGATGATTTAACCCTTTGCTGCGGAAATAGAGAAAAATTTAAAATATAAAAGTTTACACAAATTAAAAGTGTTCTGTATGAATGTATTGCCCATAGCATCATTTGAGATTTTGTAGAAAACATAAATATAAAAGCAAACATCTGATAGACTGTAATAAGTAATGTTGTAGATTTATCCCTGATTTTAATCCCTGTGGGCATTATTTGCCCAAGCAAAATCTCATATGTGGATACTGTATTTGATAAAAACCTACACTATAACGAAAAACACCCCAAGCACAGGCTGAGGTGAGGGACACAGACATTAAAGGACAATGTTGATGGAAAGATATCCTTAAGAGAAGGCTGAGGGCGACCTCTGAGAGCTTTGTTTGTGTATGAGTTATTTCAATCCATTTATTGGTTTTTGTTGCGCAATTGTAGGCGTCCTCACCCTATTTTGGTTAAAATTTTCCATCAACCTGGTCTCTATGTGTCCTCTGTGGTCGCACGGTGCCTCCCCTCTGCAGTGGCTTGACAGGAATGGTGGTCTCTTTGGTGTCTGATTGGTTTAATTACTAATGGTGGTCCACAATTCCTGAAGAAGCCAATCTTGGTGAAACATGTTGGGACAACACTCTACTTCTTGACCATCTATTCAACAAAGTCTTTCTGACCATTAAATGGAGATGTGTAAATATGTTTTATTGGTCTGATTTTATCTTTGTATAAATAAACTTTTTATGTACATGGATTGAAAACTGGCTACAAGGGCGAGTCCAGAGGGTGGTAATAAATGGGGAGTACTCAGAATGGTCAGGAGTGGGTCCCCTAGGGTTCTGTGCTGGGACCAATCCTGTTTGAGTTGTTCATAAATGACCTGGAGGTTTAATATATGACCTGGAGAATTATATATTCTCCTTCACTGCCATGTCTGCGGGTTACAGGAAAGAGGCTGGTGTAGACGAGCATACCCATGTCTCTCATTATGTTTACACCAGCCCACGAGAAAATGGCCGCAGTTGTGGCCATAGCGAACTCCGGAAAAATGGCCGCCAATTATCGACATTATTTATACGTTCGTCCTTACCCCAGTTGTTATTCCCTGATGAAGTCACATGACAATACGCGTAGGAACACAATTGGCCAGTGAGGACACCGGAAGTGACGTCCGGAAGCACGAACGTGGCGCGCGTTCGTTTAGTTGTGCTTATTTTTATCTGTTTTAAATGTGAGTACCTATACCTTCGTTTTATATCCAATAAACTGTGAATACGTACTTCACCATAAGGCGAGGAAGAAAGCCGGGATCCTCCGCTAGCAAAAGAGCTACAAGAAGATAGCGGAGGAGTCCGGCGAGAAGACCCCCGAAGACGGACGACCCCCCGGGCTGTGCAATAAAATATTTTAACCCTGTGTTGTGTGTTTTTTTTGTACTTTTTTTTCACAGGTGAATGGGTAGGGGTACATTGTACCCCATACTCATTCACATAGGGTGGGGGGCCGGTATCCGGGGCCCCCTTATCAAAGGGGGCTCCCGGATTCCGATAAGCCCCCCGCCCGCAGACCCCGACAACCAACGGCCAGGGTTGTCGGGAAGAGGCCCTTGTCCTCATCAACATGGGGACAAGGTGCTTTGGGGTGGGGGGGCCGCCCGCCCCCCCTCCCCAAGGCACCCCCCCATGTTGAGGGCACGCGGCCTGGTACGGCTCGGAGGGGGAGTGCTCGCTCGTCCCCCCCTTTCCTGGCCGGCCGGGTAGCGTGCTCGGATAAGGGTCTGGTGTGGATCTGGGGGGACCCCAACGCCGTTTTTTCGGCGTAGGGGGTTCCCCTTGGAATCCATACCAGACCTAAGGGCCTGGTATGCTCTCGGAGGGGGGAACCCACGCCATTTTTTTTTTAGATTACATAAGGGGCGTGGTTTATGAGAAGTGGGAGGGGCCAAATGATGGGCGGGGTCATGATGGGCGGGGTCTGGCGCCCCCCCCATCCAAAAACTTCACCAGCCGCCACTGCATTGAAGGCTTCATGGAACTACAAATGGTATTAAGGACTCATGAAGACAGACAGTGGGGTTTCTTTACTAAAGCTGAACAGTGCAAATTCAGCCTTACATCTGCATAAAAACCAATCAGCTTCCAGGTTTTATTGGCAATGCTTAATTGAACAAGATTAGGTTAGAAGCTGGTTGGATTCTATGCAAAAGTGAGCCTGATTTTGCACTCTTCAGATTTAGTAAAAATAAGTATTGTTTCCTATTAGACATAGATTTGAAACACATGCAAAACACAAGCCAGCGTATTCCCGTTAAAGAATACATGAACGCTTAGCTTGTAAAACAACCCATTCAGTTTAAAATAGATATGAAAATATACTAATATAATTTTTTCCTTTTTTTATAAGTCATCACATCTTTGTTCTCAGCTGCTTAACCATTTCCCACCCGGCCAATGCACATATACGGCCGAGTGGGAGCTGTCTACTTCTGATAGGACGTTCAGGAACGTCCTTCAGAAGGAGCGGGATCGTGCGCGTGCCCGCGCAGCGGCGCGATCCCGCTGTGCTCGTGTCACCCGGACATGGCGCATCTCAGATCGGCAGGAGGGCTCTGTGATTGGCCCTCCTGATCACATGACGGCCGTGTCCAATCACAGCCGTCATGTGATGTAAACAAACAGCCGGTTGCTAGGCAATCGGCTCCTCCTCTCCTCACACAGAAGTCATCGCTGAGGAGAGGAGAGCAGATCGCTGCAGCCGGCTGATGATCAGTGAGTATGAGCTGTTTTTTACAGCTTTTTACTCACTGATCACCAGCATAGTGTAAACACACAACACACCACACAGTATAAACACAATGTCCCCACATATGTCCCCAAAACACACATGTCCCCAAAACATACATGTCCCCAAATAATAAAAACACATGTCCCTAATAATAAAAACATGTCCCCCACATATGTCCCACTAAAATCACATGTCCCAATGATTATCTGCACACATATGTACGTGATCACCTGCACACATATGTACATGATCATTTGCGTACATATGTACGTGATCACACAAACCAATTATTATACACTTAACGGAATTTTTTTTACCAAAAACATGTAGTAGAATACATTTTGGCTTAAATTTATGATAAAATTAGATTTTATTGGATTTCTTTTAAAATAGAAAAAAGAAAATATTGTTTTTTTTCCAAATTTCCGCTTAGATTGCAAAAAATTAAAAACGGAGTCGAGAATAAATACCACCAAAATAAAGCTCTATTTGTGTGAACAAAATTATACAAATTTCATTTGGGTACAGTGTAGCATGACCACGCAATTGTTACTGAAAGCGCTAGAGCGATGAAAGCTGAAAATTGGAAATTGGGCTGGGAAGGAAGGGGGCGAAAGTGCCCTGTATTGAAGTGGTTAAGGAGTTTAGAGAGCTTAGGATGGAGAAGCAGCAGTACAATGATCTTCTCAGTAGTGCGGGGGGGGGGGGGGGGGGGGGTTGACAGCAGAAGTCTGATAATTGGAGGACTTGCAGGCTGTTCTCTCTGCACAGCCAGAAAACTGACCATGCTGGGATGTGTTTACTTCTGTGCCTAGCATGGTCAGTTAAAAATATGAAAGCAGAGGGACTGGCAGGATCACCAGATATTTCACACAAAGGAAACAATACAAATATAACAGGATCATTTTAATACAAGAGCATTGTACAACAGGTACATATCAGGAATATGAAATGTTGGGGTAACATTCTTTAACCTCAATAGGAAGTTTAGATGACAGCTCATAGGCTGCATTACTTAGCATTGCAATGCCTTTCTTCAAACACAACCTACTGAGGTGTGTTTGAACTGAAGACAAAGCAGGTCAAACACAATCTTTTCTGGTTAAACACAGTTTTTTCTATGCAAATGCATGTGTTTGAACAACACTGAATTCCATTGAAAAGGGATGTGTTTTATAAGTATATGAGCCTTAACTCTTACGGGACAAACTTCACTGACACCTATATTGGAAAAATGAACACAATCTGGATCAAATCTTTTTTTTTCTTATCACTTGCTTGGTAAAACCCCTATTTGGCAAAACCCCTCTGGCAGTTCTTGCAAATTACATCCAGGGCCGTCTTTAATATTGATTGGGCCCTGGGCGAAAATTTTCTTTGGGCCCCCCTCCCCCTATGCAATTTCACTTTCCACCTTCTCTGAGACATACAATAAATAGCAGCTAGACTTAAAATCAGTTTACTGTATCAGATCAGGCAGCGATTGCGATTAGTTGCCAGAGATTACAGCATATTATTACTGCTTACTGACTGGTTGCTAGAGGTTACTAGAGATTACTGTTCACTGGTTGCTATAGGTTACAGCACATCATCTCCGTACTGCAGGGGGGCATGACATACATATGAATGCTGCCTTATTTACATATCAATGCCGTTAGCCTCAGCTAATTACATATGCGTGTCACTGCTATTTACATATGAATGCCGGTTATTCACATGTAAACACAGGGTCTGCGGGTGAGTCATCTGTACACAACACTAGCTCAGAGCTGGACAGCAGCTATCAGGACACAGCACAGGACTAAAACCTCAAGGGAATGTAAACTGGGATAGTTGGCAAGTAGGAGGCAGCTGTTTTGGGCCCCACAACAATGACAGGGCCCAGGGCAGCTGCCCTCTTTGCCCTGCCTTAAAGACGGCCCTGATTACATCTGTAAAAATAGTGTGTTCTAAATAAAACATATTGTTTATATAATTTTAAGGGGAAATATGCGGGTAAGGTATATATTTTCTTCATTTAGTATTGTTGGGATCAAAAATATTTTTTTTTTATATATTGCATATTAATATTTTGCACTGTCATATGTAGCTAGCTCTCATTTTGTTTTTCATTATTTCCGGGCCTGTCTTATAGTTGCATAGTTAGTAAGGTTGAATAAAGACACCAGTCCATCCTGAGTGAGTGTCTACAATTGTCCCTATCCCTGTACATTGCACACTCACATTGGTCCCTACCCTACAATCCAAGGTCCCCATTCATATACTAGGGCCAATTTTTGGACAGAAGCCAATTAACCTACCTGCATGTCTTTGGAGTGTGGGAGGAAACTGGAGTACCCAGAGGAAACCCATGCAGGCACAGTGAGAACATGCAAACTCCAGGCATGTAGTGTCATGGTTGGGATACGAACCAGCAACCCTTTTAACTGCTAGGCTAGAGTGCTAACCACTAGACCACTATGCCACCCTTATCTGCAATGTTGAAAAAATCCCTTCATTTACAGAGCTCAAGCTGCAGTTTACTTACAAAACTGAATGAGCTCTGGCTCACACTGATGATGTGTGGTAAATGCAGCGAGTCCTGTGTGTTTCCTGCACCGCATCGCAACTGTCTTCTGCTGTGGGTATCAATTAAAAGGTAACACCACAAAAGCAGGTTTGCCTGAACCGGGTTGGTTCGGGTATAAACAAGTGCAGCTAAAAAAAAGGTACCTTTTGACGTGATGCGATTTGAGCCATCAAAAACGAATGGGCTCAAATGCGGTGCGATTCCTGTGCTATTTACATGCGGTTCCCAGTGTGAACCTAGGAGTCAGAATAGAAGTTTACCCATCTCTCTCCATGTCTTCAGAGGGCTCTTTATGATAATTCAATCAGAGCCAGAGTGTCTGAAAGGAAAGAGTCTTGATTGATCTGTCTTTAGAAAAACCCACAGTGCTCTAGGAACCCTGGGTCATGGGCACTTCCGATACTGAATGGACAGACATATTGATTTCAAACAAAAAAAATCTATTTGACAGCTTGCCCTGGATGTGAGTTGTGCTCTGACATGGTGGAGTTGGCCACATGCAATGACCTCAGTAAAGATCAGATCATAACAACATTATGGGAATTCCAGCTAACTTGAGCGGTTATGGCGTAGGCTTCTATAAAGATTATTTGTTCTGCAGCCAGAACAATGCTTTTTGGTAGTGATGACCAAGCAGGTAATTTAGCTTAAGCCATGGCAGGCTGATCCAGCCTTGAAGCAATTAGAAAAACAGCCCTCTTTTGAAACAAACTGCACACTTCAATTGCCAAAGCAACAGGGGGCAAATTGAGATTCATTGCACAAGACCGATTTCTTCCCAGACAAAAGATACCACCGTTTAAGCGTTCATCCCAAGACAGAGATAAAGAGGCAAAGAATATTCTGGAGGAATATACAGATACCAGGAAGTCGATGTAATGAGGGTTTTCCTGCCTTCATTTGCAGGATAGGGGGCAGTCTGGGTTTCAGTAAGACTTTGAGCATACCATTCAAGATCCAATGGGTTCTTAAACCATTTTGGAGGGTCACACTTGAACCTTTAACAGATCTCCAGAGATAACGTTTATTCTCACTAAAATAAAGTATAACATGTGTTTGATGCTGTGCTGCTACTATATATTGCAATGCTAGCATTCATACAAATAAATTATATTAACTGTGCCGTGGATATTAAATGGTAAAATACATACAAATAAACCATCACATAAATAAGTGTACCATGAATCTTAATGCCTACAATTAATAAAAGTAAAGCAACAACCCATACAATATAAGAATTGTTCTTGCCAAACCAATTTATTAACCTTCTATGAGGAGGTGAGTTGCCATCTAGCTAAAGGAAGGTTCGTAGACATGGCGTATCTGTATTTTGCAAAAGCATTTGACACAGTCCCCTATAAACGTTTACTGTGCAAAATAAGGTTTGTTGGCAGGGACCATAGGGTAAGTACATCGATTGAAATCTGGCAACAAGGATGAGTTCAGAGGGTGGTGATAAATGGAGAATACTCAGAATGGTCAGGGGTGAGTAGAGTGGTCCCCCAGGGTTCTGTTCTGAGACCGATCCTGTTTAATTTGTTCATAAACGACCTGGAGGATGATACTAAGCTAAACAGGGCAATAACTTCTCTGCAGGATGTGGAAACCTTGCAAGAAGATTTGAACAAGTTAATGGGGTGGGCAACTACATGGCAAATGAGGTTTAATGTAGAAAAATTTATAATAATGCAATTGGGTGGCAAAAATAAGAATGCAATCTATTGCACTGATCATTCACCAGGGATGGTTGATTACATGCCTTCACCTATTTATGTCAGTGTGAGTTGTCTATTATACTGCTTTTAATAAATGATGTGTGTTTATGTCCACATTTTGAGGCTATATCTGCTAATGGACCCCAGCTTGCTCACATCCTGGTGGAGCTTTCCTGAGGGTGGCGACCTAGCACTAACATGCTAAAAAACGAATTTCCAAGATCAGGAGCTCTGGTGAACACTGGTTAGTACTTAGGCCCTGCACCTTGTGATCTGCCAGGATGACAAGCTTGTTCGCTCATCCAGCTGCTCAGTGAGAGCCTCTCTATTGCTATAGTTACTGGTCTCCAAGCCTGACCCTGACAGTGACACCAATTGGGATCTGGTGCTCAAAACATTTTTGCAATTTGGATGGATGGTGAATCTAGAAAAGAGTCACATCAGCCTCACCCAAGATCTGATGTTTTTGGAGGCCTGGCTAGATACTTTTCAGAACATCATCTCAATTCCCTGGTACAAAATACAGGGGGTCATTTTTTTTCCCCAAGCCCTACAAGTGACATCCTTCTCAGCCTGAGGATGATTGGAAGGACACTGGCCACAAGTCCCATGGAGTCCAATGGAGAATGCATGATTTCCAAATGAGATTTCTCAAACAGTGGTGGACAGAGGGTCTCCAGCAGATGATTTGAATCTTCTCCACAAGGGGATAGAGATTGTGGTGGTGACTAGAGGAGGAAAACCTGTTGAATTGTCATAAAATAATTCCCCTCTCCTGGACTATGGTGATAAAAGACGAGTTAAAAAGGCTGGGCAACATGCTGTTCTCTGGAATCAGCACAAAAGTCTGGCATTTTTTTACTTAGATCACTGTCTCTGCACAGAACAATCTGTAATTGTAAGAATAGGCAACACCAAGGCAGTTATCTATTCTAAAGAGGCAAAGAGCAATACGCAGTCACTCTTGGAGGAAGTCTCCTCTGTGATGAAGATGCACAAGCAAATCTCCACAGAATATTACCTGTAAATGTTCTAGTGGTCCAGAATGTGCAGGTGGATTATTTGTTACCATCCCATCTAGACAACAACAAATACTGCCTGCTCCAGGATATTTTCAAGAACATGGGCATGGGAGGATCACATCGAAATTAGACTTTTTCACTTGTCCAGCAAATAAAAACTGCAGAAATTCTAAACAGGCTTCCATGTTCCAAGGCAGTAGGGTTGGATGTAGTGGGGCTTCCAGTCAGCCTATTCTTTACCTAGAGTACCACAAATTTTTAAGATTCCTAAAGAGACTCTTGAAGAGTCTGGATTCAAGTGGTAAAGCCATTTTAGCCCAAACAGCCATGGTTTCCACTTTTGCTGCTACCTAATATCTGAGATTGTCTTCTGCAGATTTAACCATTCATCCAGTTACTTTGCAGTTGTGTCCAATGGCCTAGTTGTGGAGAAGTAAAGACTAGTTTCCATAGATTATTCACCTAGAGTGGTTGAAACATTGATGAAATAAAGACAACCCCCTATCAGCATCACATATTATCAAGTATAGTGTGTATTTCAATAGTTTGCCATCTCTATGGTTTTACATCCATGGAGCCACATGTCCACTGTGTGCTAGATTTCCTGTAAAAGGGAATAATTACATGTCTGCACTGTCAGTATTTACTAAGCCTCAGTGAGCATCTTATGAGCTGATAGTGCAGTTCTTCATGCCAGTTACACACAAGATTGCCCAGAAAACTATGATTTCCCAAAGGGAATACGCCACTAATTCAGGACTTTTTGGCCTCAGATGAGTTCAGTGAAGATCTTTCCAGCATGATCTTGCTTCTTTTTCTGAATATAGAATTCTTGGTGAGGAGTTTCAGAGTTTGTAGCACTAGCGGCAAAGAAAATAATGATATTTTTTCCAAACAGACTCTTGTTCTAATTAAGGGGTTTACACCTAAAGTTTCTTTGTCATTACATCAAGAAATTAATAAATAGTTTTGCCAACCTTGCGTGGCCTAGACAGCCAGCATGTCAGTAAGCTTGATGTGTGTTCAGACCCTGCCAGAGTCACTGCAATGGCTGCTTTCCAAGGTATGGACCATCTATTCATAATTCCTTCAGTCAAGAACAAAAAGAAGCCGGCCTTGAACAGAATAATTGCATCTTGGGTAGTCAAAATCTTTGACATACAGTGTAAAGGGCAAGGCTCTTCCTGGGGGAGTCACAGCACACTCAACCAGAAGCATGTCAACACCCTGGGCAGCAGCCTCCCAAGAATTTTCTGAGACAATCTGTAAGGCAACTACGTGATCTTCTATCAACATGTTTATGTCATGTTACTGTGTTGAACCTGCTGCACTAACCACTGTTAATTTTGGTTATAAAAGCATCTCTTTAGCTTACAGTGATTAAAAAAAGTGATTTTTAAGGTAATTAATAAAAAACAACAACAAACATGTTATACTCACCTGCTGTGCAATGGCTTTACACAGAGCAGCGCCGATCTCCACTTGCTATGTGGGCACTCATTCAGGCTCGCCCCCGAGATTGATGGCGGTGATCAGTGGCTTTACCTTAGGAGGCGGATGCTGCTCCTCGTTCCAGCTTGCCAAGGGAAGAGTCAACCGAGGCCGTTGCTTCTCCTTCTGGCCAAACAGGAAGAGTCCAAAGTCTCAGGGCCCCCTTCTCGATTGGCTGGGAGGAGAAGCAGGAAAACATTAGTGAATATTAATTTGCTAATGTCACACAACTGGGTGGGCTCAGGGCGCAGTGCTCTGCGTCCCAAGCCCACCCTTATTTGAAGCCAATTAGAGCCTCAGGCTCTAATCATGTGCTAAAAAAAGACAAAAAAAAACACATTGAAATCCTGCATTAGGGGCCAGGCGCATGTATTCGGGGGTTTCACCCCTAATGGAGTGGCCGCCACTATAAGTGTTCCTAAAAATGCTCATAGTAAGCAAATTTCCACCATAACCAGATCAAACTCAAATTACTCTTATTCAGTATGGCAGCAAAAAACAATGATGGTATGTAAAGTTTAGTGATTGAGAGCAATTATTTAAGAAACAATAAATATGGTAAATAAGAAAAATGAATACATTCTGGGATTTTTTTTTTTTTTTTTTTTTATATTTGCTCTTTTCACTTTGCTTTTTCCAATAAATATGCTACCCTCATGTGTCTCTGGGTAAAGATGTTTATGGCTGCATAAAATGAGAGTTATTAAATATTCTCCTGTTCAGGAGATGATACATTGATTGTGATGCTGCTGACACTTAATCTAAATTGCCTCAAAGGTTAATAAATGACTTGGTCAAAAAGATTACACAACATTTATGTAATTGAAGCACCCTGTACAAATGACTCACTTCTACAATTCATTAGAGAGCTTGTTCAGTAATTGCCAAACCATTATTAGCATGCATAGTATATTTTAAATATTGCAAAAAGCCTTAGATGTTTTGATTCAAGGGCAGTTACTGAATATAAGATAACTTATGTGAACAGTATTACATTCATACAGTTTTAAACTGCCTGAAAGGCTGATCACTGGACTGTATGCATAGTGTGCTAACCAGAAAATATCTTGTTGCCCTAAGCAACCAAACATAATCGATTACGTTTTAACTGTGGACTGCAGAAATGGCATTTGGAGGGTAATTCTGAGCTATAGGCTCACCTTTCAAACATAAGCTCTGCTATTGCTGGACAAACAGAGTGATTTTTCTTCTACCTGTAGTAACCTGTAACAGTAGGGTGTATGAAATGTAGACGTTCTACTGGATTTACCAAGTCAGGGCTAGCCAGTAGCCACACTCTTCAACAAGGGAACCTTCCTAAAGCAGCAATGTATGAAGGATTTGTTCTTCGGCCTCATTCACATGGGTGTAATGATCCATAGGCTCATGCAAGGTGCCATCTTCGGATGCACAGGTGTTCCATACAGGGGCGTGCAGGCTGCCTGTTAAGATCAATGATAAGCAGCCGACTGCGCTGACCTGCGTAGATCACCAAGCACACCCTGGAGTGTACATCTACTGAGATCTTGTGCACAGATAAGAACTCAGTCTGTCCTGACTCCTGATCAATGAATTGGACCCGCATGGATGTACATAGTTACATAGTAGGTGAGGTTGAAAAAAAACACAAGTCCATCAAGTCCAACCCATGTGTGTGTTTATATGTCAGTATTACATTGTATATCCCTGTATGTTGAGGTCGTTCAGGTGCTTATCTAATAGTTTCTTGAAATTATCAATGCCCCTCGCTGAGACCACCGCCTGTGGAAGAGAATTCCACATCCAGGTTAAACCTCTTTTCTTCTAATTTTAATGGGAGGCCACGAGTCTTGTTAAACTCCCTTCTGTGAAAAAGTTTTATCCCTATTGTGGGGTCACTCACCAGTATGGTATTTGAAATCATATCCCCTCTCAAGCGTCTCTTCTCCAGAGAGAATAAGTCCAGTGCTCGCAACCTTTCCTCATATCTAATATCCTCCAGACCCTTTACTAGCTTTGTTGCCCTTCTCTGTACTAGCTCCATTTCCAGTACATTCCTTCTGAGGACCGGTGCCCAGAACTGGACAGCATACTCTAGGTGCGGCCGGACCAGAGTCTTGTAGAGCAGGAGAATTATCATTTTATCTCTGTACATTTTGGGGAGATCTGTGCAGGTCCATGTAGTGGGCTGTCTGCTGGAAGGTCCTAGTTTGAAGACCCCTGTGCTAGACCATTATTAAGCCTCCAGAATTAGGAGTGTGGCATCTACCCAACTTCTCTCTGCTGGTGGACACAAGAACCTACATCTACCTACATCTATAGTTATATCCATATCTATATATATATATATATCTATATACATATATAGATATGTGTTTTGAGGCCAAATCATTTAGACATACACACATGACCCACACAAACACCACCCCATGTAAAAAATAAATTAAAAATAATCTTAATTTGCAAATAAGGAGCATCTCTTCCTCAGAGAACAGTGAGTGGGGCATGGTGGTGGGAAGAAATAAGTAGAAGTACAAGCAACTTCCTGGAGGGGCATGATGTCATTCCTGCGTGCTGGCCACCGCTTCTGTGTACTAGATATGTGCCACGGGTACATACCTCCGCGCACACAGCAGTTGCACATCTCACATACACAGCGGTCGCGCATCTAAATGCATTTGGCGCACCTAGCTGCACAAACACAATTTTTATGGAAATTAATAGTAAAGAAGATGCAGATTTCCAGGATGGACTAACAAATGTTTATAGTGAAAGGCAACTGGTGTTTTCTATCAAACAAGGTCTAAATGGGCCATTTACATGCATCACATTTGAACTTAGGAATGTGTCTTTGCAGAGTCAAACTAAATGAAATCCTTTTCTTATTTTTTCTTGGGGATAGAGTGCAGAGTGATTAGAAGTCTTTGTCTGTTTTTGGTCATGTCTGCATCCCTGATAGGGTGAAGACACCTCCCAAATTTTGCCAGTTTCTCCTTCAAATTTATTCACTTCCTGTCACATAGCCAAACGGGAAGTGGGGATAAAACTCTACCAATGTCTTTCCTTGGGGACACACAGGCCAATCTAAATAGTTTCCCCATTAGGTAAATTGTACTCTAGCATTTTGCTGTGTACACCCCAAATTATAAGGTATCTTGGACTTTGGGATTTAAAATCCACTTTGCACTACAATTGCACTTGGAAGTGCAGTTGCTGGAGATCCGAGGGGGACATGCAAGAAAAATAAAAAAACAGCATCTTTGTTTCTACATGATTGGATGATAAAATCACTAGTGCTTCTTTAGATTTACAGCAGGTACACTTGTATTGCAGAGTGGATTTGCCTTTAATAAACCCCAAATACCTAATCATTTGGGGTGTACACAACAAAGTGCTAGAGTGCAATGTGCCTAATGGAGACACTAGTTAGATATATCTGTGTGTCCTCAAGGAAAGACATTTGTAGGGTTTTAACCTCACTTCCTGTTTGGGTATGTGACAGGAAGTGAAGCCAATTTTCAGAAAAGGCACACAAAGCCCAACCTAAAAAAGATAAGCAGGGGTTCTAACACTCACTTGGTTTCCCTCAAATGCCCATAATTAGAATAGGATTGTCTTGAGCTAGATTTTAGCTCAGTGCTCTTAATCAGTAGTTCTCAACCCTGTCCTCAAGTACCCCCGATGTTTGCAGGTTTTCCTTAATCTTGCACAGGTGCTTTATATCACAGTCGATGGCTTGGTATTTTGGACAGCTTTTTTAGCTAAGATCATTTTTGCAAAACGTATCCTGTCGGGGGTATTTGAGGACTGAGTTTGAGAACCACTGAGCTAAAATGGAAAATTGAATATTTACTTCTCTATAATTTTCCTTTCCTGGTGCCTATCCATGGCAGCATACGCACAATCCAAGCATATGCTACCATGAGGGCACCAGGAAAGTTGCTTTTAGATAAATCACACCTTTTTTTGTTTTGCCATGCAATAAGCCTATTTAAGCTGTAGCTGGGTAATCTGTTGCATAAAAAGTGTTGGGGGGGGGGGGGGGGAGTGTACAATGCATTATTAACAAAACATTAAGATTTGTTACAAATTTTATTGGTCAACAAAACAGGATTTGAAAAAGAGCAAGGAAAGCAAAGAAAAAAAAAACACACGTATGTTAATTTGAGACACTAACAGAATATGGTTTTGAAGTTTGACCATTTTGCAGAGGAAATTAACAGGAATTAAAAGGACTGCACCCACAAATGGACAGTCTCTTAAGGATTTAAACATTTAGTAGTAACAGCTTGAGGAAGTTTTTGCAAAATAATGCAGCACAGACAATTAACTCAAAGTGAAACTAACGACCTACAAACAACACAAATTGACAAGATCAAAAATATTTCAGTGATAAATATCCTCCCCCAAAAAAATAAAACATATTTGCTGTAAAACACATCAGTTTTGCAAAGACATAACAAACAAAATTCAAAGAGAAAATACATGTGTTACAAACTCTATATAAAAAAAAAAAAAAAACACACACGCCTCATTTCAGGTCAAGGTATAGAATGCTATCTGCAAGCTTTATATAACATAGATTTGTGTGCTAATGAGGCAATTGAAAACACATGCACAGTCCATGAAATACACAAAATGCAAGTTCACCCAATGTAGAGAGAACTTCAAAGTGGATACACCTGTTAAGGATGTCCTTAAATTACTAACCCAAAAAACACACTCTCTGAGCTTGCCCAGAAAACACAAAAAGCACCACAAAAAAAACAAAAACAAAAAAAAAAACAAAGTCCCTGAGCATGCCCAGACCAACACAAATGCATTTCACACACCAAAAGCCACAGCAAAAAAACAAAGTCCCTGAGCATGCCCAGACCAACACAAATGCATTTCACACACCAAAAGCCACAGCAAAAAAAACAAAGTCCCTGAGCATGCCCAGAACAGTCAAATGCAGCTAACACACAATATGCCACCACCCTGTCCAAAATTAGGCACATCATCCGGCATGCTACAAAATTACAGATGGGATATACACCCCCCGTTCCAGGGGGGCAAACAAAGTTTTGCGAGGCCCCACTTGGCTGGCTTATATTCTAGTTATTGGCCTTAAAATTGGTATGGGGGCCCAGGTTCCATACTGAGGGGGAAAATATCAATGTCACCAATTTGGACAACCCCAAAAATTAATTAAGGAGAAGTGCCTTACAAAATGCTAAATTGCTTAAAATCTAGTAACTTGGGGGGGGGGGGTTACTCTGCCTGTAAAGTGGTGCATCTGTAGCATGTATCCAAAATGCTGCTTCAAAGATGTACGGCTTTGGAGAAAAGTTACAAATCTACATTGCAGTTTCAAGATTTTAACCCCCCCCCAAAAAAAACCTGCCCACCCAATACATACAAGGCCATTTGAGTCTGTTAAGGATTAAAATGAGAACCCAATGAGAAAAACACCACCCCAAACTAAAAAAAATATTGTGCTCCTCCCACACACTAACAAACCCCTAGCCAAACACACAGCAAGCCAGCCCAAGGGGGTGAATGCTTGGGGGCAGGAGGGGCTTGGGCACCCCAAAAGTCAACCACCTTATTCCCCTATTCAGGGGGACAAGGGCCTCTTCCACACAACCCTAGGATGGGGTTGTGGGGTGCTGCAAACAGTGGGCTTTATGGAATGTGGAAATCCCCTTTAAACTAATTGGTACAAGGTGCTTTGTGGTTGGTATTGGGCTGAGCCCAACATGCCCCAAAGGCAGCCAGTTATGTGGAGTGCATGTGGCCTTGTATGGTTCAAGGGGGTTGGGTGATTGCTCTTATCGCCCCTTTCCTAGCTGGCCCTGTTGTATGCTCTGAAAAAAGGATGTGGTTTTGATTGGTGAAGGCAGCTCACAACCTTTTGAGAATAGAGTGGAGTGTGGAGTTCCCCTTTAAAAGCAAAAGTTAGCCCAATTGAAATCCAAGGGGTTATAGGGGGGAGAGAAGAGCATTGGAGAATGGAGTATGGAGTTCCACTTTAAAAGCAAAAGTTAGCTCATGGAAATCCAAGGAGTTAGAGGGGGGAGACAAGAGCATTTTAGAAAGGAGTATTGAGTTTCCCTTTAAAAGCAAAAACTAGCCCAAGGAAATCATATTCATTAGATGGTGAAAGTAAAATGCCCTTTTAGGAGGAGCTAGAGGAACGAGAGTCTTTTTACATAATTTTGACAAGGTGCATGTCACATGTTGGCAATGTAACATACTAACATGACCTGTGTGAAAATCTAATTAAAAAAAAACATAAATGTGAACCAGCGTAAAAAAAATATGTCAAGTTTTGAGGTGCGCCCGTTTAGCCCATGCAACTGCATATACGTTGCTTAACATTTACTAAGATTTTGGCCGCACAGTGAACAAACACATGTAAACGAGCGCAATAGCCGATTGCACATGCGCAGTGCTTACACTGATCTCACGCAGTTCTAAACGTACTTGCAGGCACAGCAGGCTTTCTCTGAAAAAGTTACTTTCTCATTCTATTTTGGGCATATTTGTTACTTGGGCAGTTGTTATTAACTTCCTCACATCACCCCATAATATTGGCACCTCCATCATCTGTCAATATTGATTTGGAGATGCCGTGCGCCATGTTCATAGTGGGACACAGATTGCATTCTCCCGTGCGCCGACATCACTATAGTAAATGGGGGATTCACGCTCTGTTACAGGCGCACCATTTCGTAAATATGCAAATGTTCTTGCGTCTTGCCTTGCGCTTCTACTCATGGCGCACAGCTTTTCGTAAATCACCCCCAAAGTGTGCATGGACACGTAGGCTAAAATTCAGAGTGTTTAGAGGCAGAAATAAAAAAACAGCAGATCCCTCTACGAACAGCTGTGAAAAAGTCCACTGTGCATAAGGCCTACATAGCTGTGTCCCATTTAGTATACAGTATGGCCATGACTTTTGAGCATGCTCCGCCATGATTGCTGGCTGTGGCCCATGCTTTATTTATCTGGTTACAATGTCTCCAAATTAAAAATCTATAGATCTTTGGCACCACAATCCCAGCATGCGACCTATTCTCTTTTCTTCCAAAGAACAACACTGACACTTGGTGGTTTATGCACATGGTGGAAGGGAGTGATCCTTCGCACTGTGTAAGCTCCAAGTTGTGACATAAAAGATTCATAGGCTGATCTTTCTTCATTCCTGAAAGTTAAATGCACCAATATGGAAGAGAAAAGAAGGCAAAGTGCAGTAGGGGACAGTGGCAGTCAAGTGAATCTGTTGCTTTGTGCTGCATGAGCAAAGCAGAGATTTATTCTAATATATTATGCCCTTTAAATCCTCTTCTTAACCATAATAAATGCAATAAACAGGCCGTTGAACTTTTAGAGGGGTTTTCTATATTATGAAGGGGAGAAAGGATATTGTTGTTCATATTTTCTTTTAGATGGCAAGCTTACTGGGGACCCAATAGTGTGAGGTAGGCATTCAGGCACCTGAAAAGCTGGCCTATTCCAGGATATTTCGTTTGAGCCTAATTGCAAGATTGGTGAGCGGGCACTTTCCCATTTGCAGGAAACAAAGACTCTGCATGCAGACAACGTTGTTTACTTTGCCTACACTTGCCAGTCTCGTTATCCGGATACTGCCAGCATACTACATTTACACGTTACCAAACAGGAGTTCTAAGTGCACCAACTAAAGTGGTTAGCCAGGCCTTCTTCTTCCAATGGACTAAAATTACTGGTGTCATATGGGCACACACACACACACATACCTAGGGCTCAGTATATGTGGTGCATGAGTGGGATAATCTGACTTGTTAGTTACACCATTGACCACTGCACTAGGTGCAGTGTTTATAGTTTGTGGGCTTGTGGTGTCAGGGGACAGAAGAGAGAGGTCTGACATAAATGAGGGTCATTCCCTTTCTCTCCTCCTGCGCGGACTCATAGAACCCAATTTAAGTAGTGGCGACCAAGCTGTTACAGAGTTTGATTGTGATTTATCATTGTTGAAGTGTCTACCTCTGATCTCGGGGTTATTCGCTGTTAAGGAATTGAGAGCAACCTGACATTATCATTGAGTTATAGTGCTCTTGATTCTCAATCAGTACCATACAGTTAAGTCACTTGAGATATACATGACTAATGTTCAGATATACTGCTACTGTTTGTTACCATTCCAAATACATTTATACAGTAAAGACTATTTCTGTGTTTTACTATAACGTGTGTCTTTCATTGATGGCGTTTGCACTAACATCATTGCCAGGTGTCCATAACATGTACAAACCGGCAACTCGACAGCTTCTCCATAGAAAATGTAATTGTAGCATTACAGCAGTAATATCATCCAAATGCTGATGAGTTTTAGCTTAAGCCTTCATCAAAAGCATAAAAATATGACATAAAAAACAGGTATATATAGAGAAACAACCCTCTTGAAATGAGAGGGGCAGTATTAGCTTGATTAAAATAATCATCTCATTAATTGGTTACAGATGGAGCCTGCTCTCATTGAGCAGGGTGCGATGGGTGTCCCCCCTCTTATAGATTGTTTGATTTGTTCTAGACCGAAGAAAGAAAAGGTGTTGAGGTCTTAACACCTTGCCGACCAGCCTCCTTCATTATACTGCGGCAGGTTGGCACGATCCCGCGAACTGACGTAGCTGTACGTCGGTCTCTTTAAGCGGGATACTAGGCGCGGGCGTGCACACGCTGCACAACAGGGGTGCTGATGCTCATGACCACAAGTGATTGCAGGCACAAGAGGCAGAACAGTGACGTGTGTGTGTAAACACGCACATCCCAGTTCTGTAAGGAGAGCAGAGAGAGATTGTGTGTTCCTACGAGCTGGGAACCAATACCTCTCATCTCCTCTAGTCAGTCCCATCCCCAGCAGTTAGGATACACACATAGGGAACACAGTTAACCCCTTGATCGCCCCCTAGTGTTAACCCCTTCTCTGCCAGTGACATTTATACAGTAATCAGTGGTTTTTATAGCACTGATCGCTGTATAATTGTCAGTCGACCGAAAAATGTGTCAAAAGCATCCTATGTGCCCGCCATAATGTCACAGTGTTGATAAAAATCGCAGATCGCCACCATTCCTAGTAAAAAAAATAATAATAATAAAAATGCCATAAATCTATCCCCTATAGTGTAGATACTATAACTTTTGCGCAAACTAATCAATATACGCTTTTTTGCGATTTTTATTACCAAAAATATGTAAAAGCATACATATCAGATTAAACTGAGGAAAAAAAATGCTTTTTAAAAAAAATTGGGGCTATTTATTACAGCAGAATGTACAAAATATTGTGTTTTTTTAAAAATTGTCACTCTTTTTTTGTTTATAGCGCAAAAAAAGTAAAACTGCAGATATAAATCAAATATCACCAGAAGAAAACTCTTTTTGTGGGGAAAAAAAAGGACGTCAATTTTGTTTGGGTACAGCGGTACCCAAACAAAAAAAGTTAAAGCGCCGCAGTGCCGTATCACAAAAAATGGCCTGGTCATTGAGCAACCAATTCTTCTGGGTGGTTAAAATGTTTTGATACATTTGAAATCTTTTTGACATTTTTATTGGCAGTGTCATTGTAATGTTTTGAAACCCTGATTTGTAAATGACGAAAGGTACACCCCACATAATGTACCTGCCAGGCACTACATAGATCACTGATTTGGAACTATAGTTAATAAAATGTTTAAGAGTGTAGGTTTTGCCTGTAGAAAAAGAGGTGACAGTTTTAGTCTCTGTGTCTTCTGCATTGTCTACATTTGCTAATGCGATAAGGAAACGATCCTGTGATACTTAGCCATGTGTGTGAAGGCTGATGTGAATGAAAAAGGCTAGGAGATAAGATACATCCCAAGGTGGGGGACCTTCTATTCGAAAAGCTATAGCCCTGCTGCAAAATGTCGTATAGTGTTTTGTTTGCATATAAAATAGGAAGACATTGTTTAACAATTTCTAGAATTTCATTATACTGTCTAGCATATTTTATTTCTACTGCAGTGGGACTGTCTTTTAATACTAGGGCTTAGGCTTGTGCAATTCGTTTCGTAACGAATCGAAATTCGTCTGAATTTAGCCATTTTCGGACATTCGGAAGCATTCGAATTTCCGAACAAAGCAATTACGAATAAAACCGAATCCGAACTAAATTATCATAAATAGCGAATGCCTTCGGCATAATTCGTTAATGCGTTAACGCGGCAACAGCAAGTCGACTTGTGATCGTAATCGCATAACGAATAATTTAATTATATTCGAATCGATTCGTTTTATTCCCTAGTGAGCTACTAACAATTTGAAAGAAATTGATTCATCAGAATGTCCGATAAATTTAATGAAATCATTCATTATGCAAAACCACGAGTCGACTTGGTATTGCATTAGTCCGTGTTAAAGCATCATTCGCTATTTGAGATCATTTTTTTCGGATTCGGTTTTATTCGTAATTGCTTTGAACGGAAATTCGAATGCATCCGAATGTCCGAAAGTTGCAAAATTCAGACGAATTCGAATACATCCGAATGCATCCGAATGTCCAAAAATAGCAAAAATCGGACGAATTTCAATGCGAATGCATTAGTTATTCCGGATATTAGTGAATTACAGTTTTTTAAGCCAATCAGTTGATTCCTAGGGGGCTGGATTACTGGCATGGAGTAATTTACAGTCCAATCAGATGATTTCTTTTGTGCTGGAGGTTGGATTAAGGGCAAAAGGTCACTGCATTGTGCATTCCACAACTGAGTGAGAAAGGGAGTTTGAGCAGAGGAGGAGAGAAAATATTTGAGAAGTAGCAGAAGAGAGTCCAGTCTCGTAAAAAATTTTGTCAAGATGGATTCAAGCTCTCAACATGAGGTTCCTCCTCCTGGTACCAGCAGTGACACAGCAACAACAACCGCTACCAGCACTTGTGAGTTTGTACCACCATTGTCTGTGTCATGTATGTCAGCATCTGTATTGCTAGGCCCAGACAGTCATACTTCCACCACCAGTACACAACGTTCCAGTAGGCGTGTTAGGTCTCACAAGAGTACCTTTTCAATGGATAAGCAAATGAAGCAGCAGAAGCAGCTTGCCTGTCCTGTTTCAGTGCCTCAGCCAAAGCGTTCAGGCAGATCTAGCAGCTGCAAAAGGCCTAGCTCTGATAGTGCTATGCTAAGGCCACCCTCCAAACAGAAAAGGTCAGAGAGGGAAACTGTTGGTTCAAAATCCCCTACTAGCAGGGCTGAAAGGTCCTGCTCTGAGACTAGGAAGCAGTCGGCATCTATTGCATGTCGTCGCCTTTTTCAGGATCTTCCCCCAAGAACAACCTGCACAATAACTACTAGTGCCACTGCCAGTTGTGTCACCACCACCTCTGCTATGGGCACTTTGAGAAATGTGGTGACACCAAGTCTTTTTTACAGGAAAGGCCTGACACTACCACCTACACAGGCTTTTGATTCTGAGCATCCGTTTAAGCAGCCTAAAAGTGAAATATTTGAATATGAGCAAGACATTTTGTGCGCTCATAGTTCCACCACCACCACTATTGCTACTCCCATTGGCACCACCATCACCACTGAAAAAATTACATCTACAGGTCATAGAAGTAATGAGGGAGATTTTTTAGTCACATTTCCCATTAGCCATCCGAGAGAAGAGGGAGTTCAGCAGGTCCCCCCAACATCTGATGTTGATAAATCCTCCTTCGCAAACATGGAAGATTCAGATTATACCTTACCTTTTAATCTTGATCAGGAACCAAATATTTATGAGCCAGAATATTCTCCTTCCCATATTAAATTTGATTCTCCACTGTTGTATTCCCCTGAAAGAACGGCACCAGTGGAACCTGCCTCTCCTGTTCCAGTTGAGTCTCCCATAAACATTAGAGCCGCCAGCACAACTGTTAATCATCAAGTAACCTCCTTCACTATCCCCGACATGAGGCCACCTCCCATTTTATCACAAAAACACTGCAGCATAGCAGAGTGCACAGGTCAGGCTACAACCAAAATTAAGCAAGTTGCTCTAGCATCTGCGGCTGAAGAGGAAATTCTCTCTAAAAAATCTTCACCACACAGTGGCAGCACCCGTCGTTCTAAAATTTGGCAACATTTTGTGACAGTTGGTGATGGCCGCACAGCTACATGTAAAATATGCAGCAGAGAAGTCAGCCGTGGGAGACTGTTGGGTCATCTCACGAACACTGGGATGAAGCAACACATGCTTAGCCACCATAGGCCAGTAATGCTGAGGGAAGAAATGGGTGTGTCTCCCCCATCTACCACCACTATTACCAGCAGCAGTGTCAAAGTCACAGCCACTTCTGGAGCTACAGGTCGTAAAATGTTAAACAAATCCATACAGCCCACTATAGAACATTTTGGAGGGGTACATTACCGGGGTATGTCAAAACAGCAGTCCCGTAAACTTACACGCCTCATTGGACAACTTATAGCTGTTGGGGGGGCTTCTTTCAGTTTTGTGGAAGGGGAGCCCTTCAAGCAGCTGATGCAGGCTGTGGCACCACAATACCAGGTCCCTTCTCGCACCACATTCAGTAGAACTATAGTGCCCTCGCTGTACCGGTCATGTGTTGGGGTTTTGAAGGATTTGCTGGGGAAGGCTGCTGGCCAATCAGTTCACTTTACAACTGATTTATGGAGTGCTACAAGTGGCCAGCATGCCTTCCTGTCCTTGACTGCCCATTGGTGGCAGCCCAATGAGTCGCAAGATATACAACCACCACCACAAACAATTGCAAGGTCAAGAAAAACCTCAAGTGCTGTGGCTGCTGCCACAGTGCACAAGACAGGATTGCACGCCTTCCTCCTCCATGCTGAGGTGATGGATCAGCAGCACACCTCACAGAATATTCTAAATGCACTTCAGAAAATGATAGGGAGGTGGCTAGGGGGACAGGCAGGCACTAATGTCAAAATGGGATTTGTTGTCAGTGATGGCGGAGCTAACATGACAAAGGCTATCCGTGATGGAAGATTTGTTGGTGTGCGCTGCTGTGCACACATCCTGCATCTAGTCGTTAGGTCTGCTCTTGATGATAACACTAACAGTGGAAGGTTAGCAGCACTTTTAGAGTCGTGCCGCAAAATTGCTGGTCACTTTCACCGTAGTGTGAAGGATAGCCACCTTCTCAGGCAGGAACAGAGAAAGGCAGGCCTTGTGGAGCACTGCCTCAAAAAGGATGTTGGAACGAGGTGGAACTCCACCTTACATATGCTAGAGCGTATACTTGAGCAACAGAGGGCAATTCACGCAATGGCATGTGAACATTTTATTGGTATTGCCAGACCACTAGGCAGGGAGGACTGGGTCATGATTGACCAAGTTGTCACAGTGCTCAGGCCTTTTGAGGATGTCACTGACAATTTAAGCCAAGAGAGTGCTAGCCTGGCACAAGTGGTTCCCCTCTTTGCACACCTTTCAAATAAAATTGATTCCTTCCTTTCCAATAGGGAACGATTGCCTGGTGGCAATATACTTGCTGAAGTTGATGCCCTTCTGAGGAGGCTGAAGGAGCAACTCAGTTGGCGCATAAAAGAGCTCATCGACTCTCGCCCCGAGTTCATGTTAGCCACAATTTGTGACCCAAGAATAAAAGGCAAGATAGCACTCCGCAGAAATACTCTCACCACCTGGAGGGATAGATTGATAGAGAGGGTACGTGAGAGGGAAAGGAAAATGGGAATACAGATAGAGGAGGGAGAAGAAGAAGAGCTGGAGATGTCTAATGATACTCTGTTAGCTGGTACTAGCAGCACTGCTGCCAGTGCTCGCTCTACCAGAGCATCAGCTTTTTGGGCTGAGGCACTTGACAGTTTTGTGGGACCCACTGAACAGCCCCCTAGAAAAGAAAAAACTGCTGGTGACATAGTTAGGTCTTACCTAGCGGAACCTCCTTTGCCCCCCAGTACAGATCCCTTGAGTTTCTGGGATGAGAAGAAGGATGTGTGGCCTGCTTTGTCCTCGGTAGCCCAGGAGCTTCTTTCCTGTCCCTCAACCACGGTCCAGAGTGAGCGGGTGTTTTCTGTAACAGGAAATATATTATGCCCTCAGCGCTCACAATTGATGCCTCAGCTCTTAGAGCAAATGGCTTTTTTAAAAATCAACCTGCCAAAGCTTGGCTACCCTGCTCTTGACTTTGATGTAGAATAAAAAAATAATGCTCATCCATGATAACATAATCCCCTAAGGCCCTCATTCCATGGCAAATCATCACATGTCCCACCCTGACCATTTCCGTGAGGGCTTAAATGTTAGATATGGTAGTTACTCCATGTCTGACCCTATAACATCCTATCAAATTTAATGAACATCTGAGATGGTCAGGTTGAAAACAAAGTTCCATTTGGTTTGTGATGATTTGGCATGGAATGAGCCCCTACTAAGTCCCACCTCATACCTCCTGCCATGATATTTTACTGCCCAAGGTTTTAGCTGCTGATCTGGTATTATAACTTAAAAGTTAGTTGTCCTTTTGAGACAACTGTGTCATTTAGTAGCATAATAAATAAATGGGACAGCTGTATCATTTGTACATTTAAATTAAAACTTTAAACCATTCAGTTTGTGAAACTTTCCTGCTGCAATAGTCCTGCTATTTCCATTCCACCTGCCCTCATCTCAAATCTCGAATACCTAGGACACTGGAATACAAATGCATTCCCTTTAAGTTCGGTATAAAGCAGCACCATGAAGGTGAAAGGCAAACCGTTTGTCAGTGCGACTGCACACATGGTCATGCAATATATCAGGAAAGCACACAGACCACGCATGAGTGCAAAAAGCACCTTGGAGGATTGCCTCCTGTCAGGGTTTCACTACCTGGACAGGTGTCAAAACTGTCTCAAGCTGCTGTATTATGTACTTATAAGAAATAATGTTATACAATTATTCCAGTCCTTTTCATAATTTAAACAGTGCACTTTAAACACAATACCATTGGATTTTCTCCTAGTAAGCAGTTAGATAAACCATTATTTGTATTTTTAAGTTAAATCTGTTGTTGTTTTGTTATGCAGCTTGCCAGCCAGGCTGCTTGCTTATACTTGTAGTACTGGTGGTGGAAATAATGGTGATACTGAGTCTGCTGTTAATATACATACAGACACAGGAAAATGAAGGCCTACAATGGTACTACGATTCTCCTATACTCCTACCACCAAAATGTTTTGTTTTTGTTCACCCTCTGATGGCACCTACATGATGGCAAGGCGATTTTGCTGCTAATATATCCCGTCCACCAAGATATTCATGTAATCTCCAGGCCACAGTGTTGGCAACATGGCACTTGTAAGTTGGCACTCTGGAAAGTCATCACCCACGACAAGGAAGGAAAGACTGCAATTGCGTTGCCGTGAGTCAGAAATAGGTCAGTACCTGCTCATCTGCCCACTTACTCCCCTATCTATCATTGATTTCCATTCATTTATGTAACTCTTGTTTTATTTGCCAATTTAGTGAAAGTACCACTGGAATGAGTGGATGAGGCTTCATCATGACAGACACATGCAAGTGGTATGTATTAACCATACACATCTTTTAGGATGTATGAATAATGGCCAACTTGTATGTAGGGATGCACGATAGCAGTATTGGATATGCGTAATTTTTTATCTGTACTTGTCTCCAATACCAAAGACCATTCAGGTGCATCCAGGTGCTGTTAGAGAGTGTGATGCCGGCTTCACAGCTTATCAGAAAGCCAGGCCTCCCGGATTCTTGATTGGCAGGGAAGCCGGCGCCAAGCTCCCTCGTGGCACCTGGACGCAGGTAATGGTATTTGGTATTGACGAGTACAGATAAAAGATTACTCGTATCCAATACCGGTATCCATACGTGGAGGGAATCTCAAGTGATGCATGTTCCTTTCAAACATAAAATAAAGACTCGAACACTTTTCCAGGTCATTATATGTTGTAGTCCAAAGTTTCAGTAACAGAAATGGAAATAGTATTAGTCATCACGACTAATACTATTTCCATTTCTGTTACTGCAACTTTGAACTACAACATATAATGATGCGGAAAAAGAAAGAGAATACTAAGGTCAGCGAGGCAGTATAATACCTAGCTAAACCTAAATGAAGTTGTCGGTGACAACTGGCAAAGATGTTCTTTTAACTGTTTACGTTGATTACCATGTGTGATAGCATGTGAGTTTTTATTAAGCAACCAGCTATGTAATAAAGTGTACAATGTCACATAATAATCAATATATAAGCACTAAAGTATGCTTTTATTAGGCAAAAATAATTTGCACAAACAATTGTAGAAAAAAAAACATGTATATTAACACGTATACATATATACAACTATTAACAAAAAGGTGAGCTGAGCTGCCTTGGGTCCTGGAACAGAGGAAGAACTAGCCCTCAGATTTCCGAAGGAGAGGGTTCTCTGCTGCTCTGAGTACTAGCAGACGAGCTCCCAGGCAATGGAGCATTGTGCCTGGAAATTGCTTCCATCAAAGAGAGTCTCAAATGCTCCATTGCCTGGTTCTGCTGTTGGTTTACTCGGGCCAACATAATCTCCATATGGTCAGTCTGTTGCCTGGCTGCAAGTTGAATGCTCTGGGTTAACCTCCTGATGTCCCGTGACATCCTTCTATTGTCACTTGCCAGACTCTGAAGTTCTCTGAGGAGCCTCTGATGCACTGCATCGGGGACAGTTGCTGGTCCAGGTGGTACAGCAGTAGATGGCAGTGCCATCTGGGTACGAGGGGGCAACAGCTGTGGCTGCTCCTGTAGAGGCACACCAGGGGCAGCATCAGATGGTGGCAGGATGCGGGAAACATGGCCCGTGGCCTCCTCTGGCTATGGGGAGAAGACAGGAGTCTGGGGAATCACAGGGGTAAGCTCTGGCTCATTCTGGAGCTCAATGCCCTCGCAAATAAGGACAGGTGAGCAAGGCAGGCTGCATTGTGCTCTCCCCTCTGACTGGTCTTGTTGATCTGAAATAGACGAGATAGCCAATGTTGATGATAGCATTCAAAGAAATAGATTTCTAGACATTAGAATAAAAATATTTATTTTACTTTTAATTTTTAATTTTGACACTGTCCTTTAAAAAATAAATATATTTTGTGTCACATATATTCCTATTACCAGGAATGTAAACAAACATCCCATGTAATAGAAAAAAAGAATGAAAGGTCCTCTATAATGTGAAATCTGGGGTCAAAAAGACCTCAGATCTCATATTTACACTAAAGTGCAAAAAAAATGTATATAAAAAGAATTGTCATATTCCCCCCCCCCCCCCCAAAAAAAGCCCCTTTAAGACTGGAGGGCAGAAGTGGACCTGATCGTCTCCACTGCTACTGGTAAGCGGCAGAGGTGACTGGAGCGTGGTGGGCCTCTCATGCCCCTGATAAAAGTGAACTTGCGGCAAGTCCGCCACAGTGACCACTTTTATCTGAAAGAGGACCGCCCGCTGAAGAAGATACCGGGGTTATGGCAGCTATCTGCTGCCATAACAATGGTGGTCCTCTTCAAACAGCCGACGTATAACTGCGGCATGTGGTCCTTCCTTAAGTTGTTAAGGGAACAGGTTTGGTTTTTTTAGGTTAACAAATGCTTTAAAGAAACATATGTTTGTTTTTCTTTTCATTATATAGCAAATATTTTATTTTTGCTACTCTTTTATAAGTTCCACCCTAGTTACTGGTGGCCGATTGTAGTGGCGGTCGGATACTAAGATCAGATGCATTTCCAAATATTGTAGTAATAGAATAAACAATTATAGGTTACAATACAAACAGTGGGGTCTATTTACTAAAGGAAAATACACTTGCCACTACAAGTGCACTGTAGATCTGAGGGGGACATGCAAGGAAAATAAAAAAACAGAATGTTTGCTTGTACACGATTGGATGATAAAATCAGCAGAGCTCCACCTCATTTCAGAGTTTCTCCTCAGATTTACAGCGACTGCACTTCTGGGGAGGACATCCCCTCCGGCTGTTTGTAATAACAGACAAGCGGCTGCTTAGCCATATCGGTTGTTAAAAAACGGTACCGGGTGATGTCTGCCGCTGCAGGCATCACCCCAGTACAACACCTCGAAGCACTATATTGGTAAGTTTGTCAACGATAACGATTATTACAAAAAAGTGGCCACCAATAATCGGTCGACCCCTAGTTTGAGGTGTGTGTGTATGAACTTAAAAATGGATGGTTGTTAAATAGCTTTTTATCTGTTTTATAATGCTTGTTTGTAACGTGTGGATGATGATGGTGCCTCGTGTCCTGTTTCTTTATATTGGCAGCTTGCGTATTCTACTTACATTGAGGAGTAATGTGCCGCTGCTTCCTGACAGAAGCTGATGCTGGAGGGTCCGGGATATGGCTCAGGCTTTCTGTTAAAGATAGAATAAAAGAGTTAAGGTAACCACTTTTTATTACAAAAAAAGAATCTATGGTTGTTAAATAGCTTTTTATGTGTTTTATAATGCTTGTTTGTAACGTGTGGATGATGATGGTGCCTCGTGTCCTGTTTCTTTATATTGGCAGCTTGCGTATTCTACTTACGTTGAGGAGTAATGTGCCGCTGCTTCCTGACAGAAGCTGATGCTGGAGGGTCCGGGATATGGCTCAGGCTTTCTGTTAAAGATAGAATAAAAAAGAGTTAAGGTAACCACTTCTGGACCAAGCCTATTTCTGTCAGTTATTGTTTACAATTTAAAATCATTATAGAAAATTACTGAGAACCACAAACATCATATATATATATATATATATATATATATATATATATATATATATATATATATATATATATATATATATATATGTGTGTGTATTTGCACAGTGGCCTTTCAAAAGCAATTTTTTGGGAAAAATTTACAGAATTAAAAAAAAATTTACAGTAAATTTATTTAACCCAATTTTTTGGGATATTGTGATAGACGATGTTACTCAAAGTAAATAGATATCGAACATGTTATGGTTTAAAATTGCAAACGCTCTTGGAATGGCAAGAAACTATGGTACTTAGAAAATCACTATAGGTGAGCATGGGATTTTTGTTTTACGATTACCAGTTTAGCGTTACAGAAGAGATCTTTTGCTATAATAATTTCTCTCAATGTGGCAATGCCTCACAAGTGTGATTTGAACACCATTATGGGCACTTTCAAATAATTTATTTTGTTCTTATTTATTTTGTTTTTCCAGTTGTACTTTAAAAAAATCCCATTCCCCAAATCCCTCCTTTGCATGTACAAGTATTCAAAAAGCAAAAATCTGCATATTTGAATACTGTGGATTTTTTCATATCGGTGCCATTGGCAGCCATGTAAACGAGTACGTAACTTCTGAGTTACTACATTGGAGACTCGATTGAAGCCGATTCTGGCTTTGTTTGCGACTCTGGCATGCCGGCGGACGTGCCGGCTGGTCGCTCCGGACTGGAGACCCGGGCGAAGTGGTGGAAAGCGGCAGGTGGGGGGCTTGTCGTATCCTCTCACACTCCTTATGATGACAGCTGAGCAGCTTCGGAGCCGCATCGGTTGTTATAGCAAAGCCAACCACCAGATCTAAAAAGAGGTACCGGGGTGACGGCTGCAGCTGCTTATCACCCCGGTACAACCACTTCCTCAAAGCGCTGTACAGATACATTGTTTTGTGGGAAGTGGTATGCTACAGGACTTATTTGGGCTTTAATTTTTTTTTTTTATTCCCTTGCACAGTGTGACATTTATTGGCTGAGAACAATCAGCTAATCTCTCAGCCAGAGAATGGACGGCAGAGGATTGTCACCCGGCTTCGGGAGCACAGCAGAAGCCAGATGTCATAAATCTGACTTCATAACAAAAAGGAGCAAGTCCCAGATAAGAGGAAAAATCATTGCTAAATTGTGCTTTGACAGCCCCTCCTCTTTTATTTCTCAATCCCATTCTTACATCAGTTTCCTCAGTCCCCTGGCATATCACAATCCCCCTTCACATCACAGTTTACAGTAGTGTTCTGAACCTCCGTTCACAATGGTATCTTAATCTTCTCCGCCACCTTCATAGCACCTCCCCACAGCTTTGTCCATTGCCCTCCTTCACATCACAGCCCCCTGCAACTCTGGCTCCCTTCACATTACACAGCCTCCTGCATCTCTGCCAGTTTCCCATCTTAACCTCCCAGCTCTGCCCCTGTCAGAATACAGCCTCCACAGCTCTGCCCCTTGCTACCTTATTTGGTCTCACAGAGTTGGAGACACAGTGGGAGACACAGCAGCACTGAATAGTGGGTAGGAGCGGGAGGTGCTGAAGTTAACCAGCAGGTGATTGGTTGCTAGCAACCAATCGCCTGCTGGTTAACTTGGAAAGTTATCTTCAAAAGCTCCGTTCTTGCCCAATATTCAGAGCTGCTGTGTCTCCCGCTGTGTCTCTGGCTCGGTGTGCAGAACGCCACATAAATGGCTGGACTGTGGCGGTTGGCACAGTGTCTCGGTATGCATTTAGCCCACAGTCCGCCATTTAGTGATGTCTGCTTTAAATGTTAAATAGATGTTTGTTATTATGTTTATTTATTATTATGTTTGCTTTGTGTTTATGTTAGGTACTCACCATTGCCAGAATATTGAGGGCAGGAACTTGGAGCTGATCCTTCCACAGATGACGTTGCTCGATCTGCAAAACATGAATGTAAAGTAAAACGTAAGTCTTACATGCGTAGTCATAAAAAAAAAAATAGTGAGCTGGAAACAACATATAACTGCAATATATAATGATATATTTTATTTTACTCACCAGCTCTCTGATGCTCGGCTGGACCCTTTCTGCTGACTCCAGGGACATCCTCGTCTGCAAGCAGGCCATCTCTCAGCTCTGCCTCCCACTGTCTGAAGACCACAGCCTTTCCTCCAGTAGACTGGGCCAGAAGATGCTTCTCTATCTTTTTATTAACTGACGCCCGACAATCATAAAACCTGCAAATGAAAAAAATAAGATACAGTATAGTTAATACACGTTACAACAATATTATTTTTATTTTACATGTTACTTTTCTGTGTCTGTGCCAAATAAATATTTGTGTTACGTTCAAATCAGTTTATTGACTATATATTGACTATATTGTGTATTTTTCACATATATGTGGTGTGTTCTAAGAGTGATATAATATTTGAATAATTACCTGTGCCTGACACCAGAGGTGGCCCTGCGAACCTTGGAGACTGCATTCACTGAGTCCCGGACTCGTTCCCAGGCTGCTCTCTTCGCCGACGTTGAGACATTTAGGCTGAAGAGTCTCAGTTTGTCTCTGTTCACTGCAGCAACCAATGCAGAATTCTCCTCTGGGGTAAATACGGGCCCCCTTGATCTTCCCTGTCTCTTAGTTCGCTGGTGATGCTGCAGGTCGGCGTCAGAAATCTCTTCTGATGTAGGGGTGGACACTTGCCTCTTTTTTTGGACATGCACCCGCTCCACTCCACCTCCATGGGCATGCTCTCTTCTATGCCTTGGCTCCACTCCACTCCTCCGTTCACCTCCACTCTTCCTCTCCCCTTCACGCCTCTCCTCTCCTCCAATCCTCCTCTCCCCTCCCTGCCTCCTCTCCCCTCTACGCTTCCTTTTCTCTACTCTCCCCTCCACACCTCCTCTCCCCTCCTCTTCCCTCCACGCCTCCTCTTCTCTCCTCAACCCCCCACTGATCCTCCTCTCACCTCCACTCCTCTTCCTTCCACGCCTCCGCTCCCCTCCACGCCCCTCCTCCCCTACACTCCTCCTCTCCCCTCCATGCCTCTCCTCCGCTACACTCCTCCTCTCCCCTGAGTCCCCTCCACTCCTCCACTCCCCTCCACGCCCCCCCTCCCCTACACTCCTCCTCTCCCCTCCATGCCTCTCCTCCACTACACTCCTCCTCTCCCCTGAGTCCCCTCCTCCACTCCTCCACTCCCCTCCACGCCCCCCCTCCCCTACACTCCTCCTCTCCCCTCTATGCCTCTCCTCCACTACACTCCTCCCCTCCCCTGAGTCCTCTCCTCCACTCCTCCGCTCCCCTCCACTCTCACTCACACCAACAACTCTCATACCAACACCAACATTCTCACTCACAAGTCTCACACGTCCATTCTCACTCCCAGACATTCTAATTTCACCAAAACACACAAAAACAAACACAAAACTCTCTGCTCTGCTCTCTGCTCTGCTCTCTGCTCCTTCCTCACCACACCACTATACAACCTCTCAAAATGGCATACAGGGGCGGAGACTATAGCCACATGTCAAAAACGAAAGTAAAAAAAACGAGATTTCGAATAGTTACGAATAACTGTGATGTATTAGAAAAGTACGAATCCATTCGAAGCACGCAGCACCGCAGCGCCACTGTCAGTCTTGTCAGACGTGTAAATTTACAAATAAACGTCAACGAACAGAAAAGGTTACGAATGTACGAATCCATTCGAAGCACGTTAGACAGCGCCATTGTGTGAGAGACACGTAAAATTACAAATCAACAAACAAAAAAAAAAAAAAAAGTAATGAATTTACGAATCCATTCGAAGCACGTTAGGCAGGGCCATTGTAAGAGACTGAAAATTACGAATCAACAAACAAAAGAAAAAGTAGGAGTTGTGTCCAGAATCAACGGAAAAACAACGTACTCTACCAAAAGTACGAATTATAAATCAACTAAATATAAGGCCTTCAGAAATACGACTCATTCCGATTCAACTAAAAACCTTACTTGCGAAAATAAGAATTAGTCCGAGCATCCCGTTTTACGAAATTACGAATAACTACGAATCAACGTTAGGCAGCGCCATTGTAAGAGACTGAAAATTACGAATCAACAAACAAAAAAAAAAGTTACGAAAGTAGGAGTTGTGTCCAGAATCAACGAAAAACAACGTTCTCTACCGAAAGTACGAATTATAAAACAACTAAATATACAGCCGACTCATTCCGATTCAACGAAAAACGTTACTTGCGAAAATACGAATTAGTCCGAACACGAAAATCCCGTTTTACGAAATTACGAATGACTACGAATCAACAGGAACGGAAAGAAACGAAACAGAACTAAACAAATTTTTTAGTTGTGCACAAGTCTACTAGGGCTTTACACATTTGTTTTTTGAGCATGCTTTCTCTGTCCCTAATCTCTGCCTTGATCCTGCCATTATCGATCAAATGTTTCTTGAATCCTCGCCTCATTAATCTTTCTGAAACCACAGTGCATTCTTTCACAAAATCTTCATGATCTGATCAGAGCAATTCCTTTTGGCTCGCATTAACTCCCCCACTGGTAATGCATGTATAATATAAGTGTAGCGCTGACCCCCGAAGGAGCTGCTAATTTGAGTTGGGCCTGCACTTTTCTGAGAAACCCCCTTTCTGTGTAACTCTGTCCCCTTGTCACAGCTGTGGTGCAATAATAATACAGTACAATATAAACAGTATAAGGTACCTGTATCGATCCCTCAGGATCCTCTGGCTCCACCTGGTGGGGAAAGATAGTAGACCACACACTTGTACTCTTAACCTCAAATACTTTTACTGAAGTATTTCTGGTTAAGTGATTATAAGGATTGCACTGTCGTTTATGTAGAAAATCAGTACAGCATGAATCAACAGTCAGATACAATAAACAATATGCAAGTATGTTATTATCTAGACCTGGGAGCTCCCCTTACTTAAAGTCTATGTGAGGCCTCACTTAAAGTATTTCCTCCTTTATCTTCTTTCTTCGCTAACTTAAATGGTTCCTCAGGTAATTGTAATCCAAAGAGGTAAGTGGAGAAAGTTAACTCAGAATACTCCAGGTATAACTCCAAGAACTTGTAATCACACTTGGGTGCTAAAGTGAACCGGGCTTCAAGCCTACTAAATGTCAGTTGCTCAGTTTTGCTTCCGTGGAACAACAGGTTCCAGCAAGGCCTGTGAGTAAGTATAACTGTGTGCAATAGTATTAAACGGTGGGCCATAACCTGCTCACCAACTGGATGGCTTTGGTCCGATAACTGAAGCTTGCTCCCGCTTAGGCTGGGCCAGATGCTCTGTGTCGCTCCGCCGACTAGATCCAGTCCTCCGCTACTCCGACAAGCGTCTCTGAATCTCGTCAATCCGATCACCGGCTCTCAGACTCCGTCAAGTCACCTCCCAAATGGTCCGGGTTGCACTCCGCGGTGACTGTCTGCCAATGTGTCCGAGAACCTTCCACACAGTTCCGAAACAGGCAGGCAGCGTGGTCCCAAGAGGCCAAATATGGCCGCTGCAGCTCCTTTTATCCCCTACCCAGCATGCACTGCATATCAGAGTGTTCATGGGTAGGTCACACATCTGTGCATTACTAGATTGTGTCAGTAGATCGCTCCAAACACTGAGCAATCGCAATGTCCACAGATTTAATATTGATATAAACATAACTATATTAATACACAATTATGTCCCCGCTACATGAGAATGGTGACAGCTCATAGCGAGCAAAAGGGAATTGTCAGTGCGTTGTTTTCTGAAGGTTTTTGTAGTCACCCTGCCTCTATGTCGTGGTTGTGTTATGTCCAAATAATCAATGCTATCAGAGTGGAAATTGTGGCTGAACTCTAAATTAAAATGGTTGTTATTTAAATACTGACTAAAAGATTCTACCATAGAGACCGAACCTGTCCACACCAGAGCCAGGTCATCTATGTAGCAACAGTACTGCCCTGTACACGCGGTCGGACTTTCCGACAGAAAATGTGCGATCGGATCTTGTTGTCGGAAAATTTGATCGTGTGTGGACTCCATCTGACTTTTTCCGTCAGAATTTCCGACACACAAAGTTTGTGAGCAGGATCTAAAATTTTCCGACAACAAAATCCGATCGTTTAAATTCCGATAGTGTGTAGACAATTTCCAATGGACAAAATGCCACGCATGCTCAGAATAAATTATGAGACGAAAGCTGTTCGTGTGTGTGTTCTTTGTCACCGCGTTCTGAACGATCGGATTTTATGACAACTTTGTGTGACCGTGTGTATGCAAGACAAGTTTGGGCCAAAATCCGTCGGATAAAATCCGACAGATTTTGTCGTCGGAATGTCCGACCATGTATACAGGGCATTACAGTTAGACTTGTGCACAACGGAAAATTTCGTTTAGTTTCGGTTTGTTGTCATTCGTAAAATACATAATTGCGTTCTGTTATATTCGTTATGTTACGTTAATATGTTTTCGGGTAGTTCGTTATTATTCGTAGAGTGTCTAATTAATTCGTTCGTATTCGTTGAAATTCGCTATTTATGTATGTATAGACATTCATGATAATGATTCGTAGTTTGGAAAGTCGTTTGTTTATTGAATCTTTTAACACACACAGTGACAACATCTCTTCTCCTTGGCTCAAATACAATACAACACCATTCTAACTCAGTTCTCAGGAATGCACTTTGACAGTAATACATCCTCCAGCACAAAATAAAATTAGCTGATTGGACTATAAGATTTACTTTGAGCTGACCTTTTGCTTCATTAGATCTTTAAAGAATTACCGAATCATGTCGAATTCATTCGTTATATTTCTTTCGTATTTGTTGTTATTCGTTATTTTTTTATTCGGATGCATCCGAATGTCCAAAAGATGCAAAATTCTGACGAATTTCGATTCGTTACGAAACGGATTGCACAAGCCTAATTACAGTCAATATGCACTCTGAAAGAATTATTATGTGTGAAAAGAAAGACCTCCTCCCACCACCCCATATACAAGTTTGCCAATGAGGGAGAAAATTTTGCCCACATCGAGGCACCTTGGCATTGTATATAATAGGATGAATCAAACATGAAGTAGTTATGTTTCAATAGAAACTCAATAGCCAAATGTAGAAATTGCACAAATCCTGACTGTAACAACTGTATGATGTAAGGTGATATTTAATCACCTCCAAGGCTAAAAAGTGCAGTATACAAGAATATAATGCCTTAACATCCACAGTGATCCAAGTATTGGTTGCTGACCATTTGATTTCATGTGCGTGAGCAAGAAGGTGACCTGCGTCCCTAAGATATCCTGGTAAGTGGATGATGAGGGGTTGGAGATGTTCATCTATCCACTCGCCAAGTCTCTCCAATAGGGACGCTATGCCTGCAACAATGGGACGGCCCTGAACAGGAGTGAGATGTTTGTGGACTTTTGGAAGATGATGGAATACTAGAATAATTGGTTTCTCTACCATGAAATAATCTATCATTTTTGGTTCCAGTATTCCTGCATTCTTTCCTTCATCCAAAAGGTGTCTCATTTTACATTGTATGACTGGGGTTGGGTCTGCACTGGGTATGCAATAGGTGTTAGCATCCTTCAGCTGTCTCAGTGCTTCCACTCTATAGCTGTCAGTGTCTAAGATAACTACCAGCCTACCCTTATCTGCTTTCCCTATAATGATATCCTTTCTTTCTTTTAACCCCTGATATTCTGCTTTGGATAAGTTAAACCCCTCAGGATATCTATGGGTTTGTGACGATTCTTTCAACTTATTCAATTCTATTTCAACTATATGCTGGAAAGAATCTACAGCTTCACTGCGAGCCTGAATGGGGTAAAAATATCTATCACTCAGAGAGATGGCACTTTTCTTGATGCCATAATGCCCAAACTCAGACTCTGATTGTTTACTGTGAGAAATGTTTTTTAAGTATTATATTTCGAATAAAGCGGTTAATGTCGAGCATGGTGGAAAAAACATCAAATTCATGTGTTGGGGCAAAGGAAAAACCTCTAGACAACAAAGACAGTTCATCGTTATGTGACAGATGACAGACTTAGTACATTCACAGTACATAATCTTCCGGCTTCTTGGATCGTGTTGGATACTTCTTGTGCTCTGCGTTTGCTAGTTGACTTCCCCTGTCTTGTCCTTTTCTTTTTCCCTTTGATCTTTTCTTTGTGTCCTGGGAATTTTTTGATGATTTAATTGGAGATCCTTGTCTAGAAAAGACAGAGATGACTGAGCTGCAAGATGTATTTGATAAACTTGGCAACTTGGCTGTGTCAGAAAGATCCGACTGAGTGTCCGAGATCTCGGGTGAGCTGAAATTAACTCTTTTGTAGCTGGTTCACCTGGGTCTTCTCTTTAGGATGGAATGTGGAAATCTGCCATCCCTACGCACATACACATTACCTTCCTTGTAATCTTTCAAATCTCGTAGGATCTAGATCAGGGTTGCCCAACCAGTGGCCCAGGGGCCACATGTGGCCCGTGGAGCCCTCTGATGTGGCCCGCGACCTCCTGCTCTGGGATGGTGGTTTGACAAGCCCAGATCGCAGGTTGCCAACCCACCATCCCAGAGCATCAGTGTTGTGAATGAAGCCGGCGGTAGAGAAAGCAAGAAGCTGCAGAGCAGAGCTGCATAAGTTGATGCTTCCTGTATAGCGCCGCCTCCTGTCACAATTGATACCAAATGCACTCTGCCTGGGACAGCAACAGCCAGGGGAAAACTGAATGGAAGATTGTTATTAAAGGTGTGTTTGTTACTGAAATCAGAGTATATATGGGCATATCTGTTCTTCAGTGGTTACTAGGCTGCTGTTAAACTAATCCTGCAAATGCGGGTTACCTGCACTGAGCCATAGACTTCTGTTATTACCTGTGGGTTTGGTGCACTTTCAGAAAGTGCACTATACCATCAGGATATAATAGAAGTCTATGGCAAAGTGCAGCTAACCTGCAGGAAAGCCACAGATGCACGTGGCGCATCAGTGTGAAAGCAGCCTTAGGACCCAATCGGACCCTCCATTCACCTCTATGTCCATTTACCCCTGCTTACCTTCAATCTGATACACAAAAAAAAGGGAAGGGGAACCGTCCCTTCTATCAGATTGAATTGGAGGCCCCATAGAGTAGCATGGGCTGTGTCCATTTCTGTTCTGCATATGCAACGTAGATACAGATCTGTCATCCGCCCATTATACTTATTTTGGCCCGTGACCGGTTACCAAGTCGCTTCAATGGCCCTCGCTCTTCAAAAGGTTGGGCACCCCTGATCTAGATCTAGATCTTTTGGATCTAGATTTAGATCTTTTGGTTTCCATTATCTCGGCTTCTAGATTTTTTATGTTGATCTGTAACTCTTGATTTAATTTTTCATATGAAGCAGCCGACCGGAATTGATTTACAGATTCCTTTAAGGTATCTTAATATATCTCTGTTTACATCCACCAGAAGCTTTTCCTCTATGTCATGATAAGACTCATGAGACTCAATGAACACTTAGAAAGAATAGCATTCCATTCTGTCACACAAGTATCACAGTATGTAGTTGATGGGAACTTTTTTTTAGTATTAGGCCCCTTGGGATAATACCCTCATCAACATATTTATTCAGTCCTGTGTAGTCCCACCAGCGTCGTAGTTCTTTCTGCATAAGATGTTTTAGTCTATCAAAGATAGAACTGCACTGGGCTTCTGAAGTTGATGCCCCTTCATCCTTAGTGAACACGTGAGAAAGTTTAATGCATCGGTCTGGTATGGTTAAGATCACTTGTATGGCCTCAGGTTGATTGATCTGCTGGATGTTGTATTCTGCTGCATGCTGTTAGTAATGCAATATTGTCCAAGCTGCACTCTGACACTCTTGACTAAAAAGCCTAATATTCTAGTAGGAGCAGGTGCATAAACAGGACAAAGTAGCAAAAGAAAAGTTACCCAACCTGTATGATGTAGTTAGTGTGTAGAGTGGTTGGTGCTCTGTCTAACTGAGCTCACAGAGAATCCATAACATGTACAAACTGGCAACTTGACAGCTTCTCCATAAAAATTTTTATTGTAGCATTACAGCAGTAACATCATCCAAAATGCTGAGGCGTATCAGCCTAAGCCTTCATCAAAAGCATAAAAATATGACATAAAAAACAGGTATATATATATATATATATATATATATATATATATATATATATATATATATATATATATATATGAGAGAGAGAGAGAGAGAGAGAGAAAGAGAGAGACAACCCTCTTGAAATGAGAGGGGCAGTATTAGCTTATATAAAAAATCATCTCATTAATTGGTTACGGATGGAGATGATCAAAATGGTCAAACAATCACATGTGACAGGGGGTTGAAACAGATAGCACAAGATGTTAACCATTAAAGTCCCACTGATGCAACAGTGGAAAAATTGCAATACAAAATAAATATTATATTTCAAAGCCTCATTTCTAAAACAGGCTAAAATCCATCCTATTGTTCATACCCAGCGGCATCCTGGTAATTAACGTGTGGATCCACCACACCTCTCGTTGGAGCAGGGTGCGATGGGTGGCCCCCCCTCTTGTAGACTGATTTGTTCTAGACAGAAGAAAGAAAAGGTGTCAAGGTTACCTCCATGTATTGATACATTTGAAATGTTTTTGGCATTTAAATTGGCAGTGTCATTGTAATGTTCTGAAACCCTGACTCATAAATGACAAATGGTACACCACACATACTGTATCTGATAGGCACTACATTCCACTACATAGATCACTGATTTGGAACTACAGTTAATAAAATGTTTAAAGTGGTTGTAAACCCTTACAAACCACGTTGACCTACAGGTAAACCTAGATTAAGGCTTACCTGTGGGTCCAAGAAATATCTCCTAAACCTATACGTTTTAGGAGATATTTGCCCGAAGACAGGCACCGCTGCCTACAGCGCATGTGCCGTAGACAGCACGCAGGCGCACTGAGCGCGGCATTGTCAATGAAGAAATTGCCACGCGTGTCGGCTCCCATGCGCATGGAGTGACGACATCGCGGCTTCGCCGAATGATAGCGGCGGAGCTGCGAGACCCCACCGAGAAGATGGATGCGCCGGACTACAGGGGACAGCGGTGACATCGCTGGCTCCTGTGTCAGGTAAGTGACACATAATGGACTACTATGCGATGTATAGTAGTCCACTATGCTTTGCCTTTGCAGGGAATGAAAGAGGAAGTAAACCCATCAGGGTTTACTTCCTCTTTAAGAGTGTATGTTTTGCCTGTAGAAAAAGAGGTGACAGTTTTAGTCTTTCTGTGTCTTCTGCATTGTCTACATTTGCTAATGCCATAAGGGAACGATCCCGTGGTACTTAGCCATGTGCGTGAAGGCTGATGTGAATGATAAAGGCTATGAGATAAGATAAGATCATTGCCAGGCATGCCAGAGGGGCTGAGATTGTTCTTGGGGTTGAGAGGCAGAGTACAGAACCAAATATACTCAAGCGGCTCCCCAGCTGGGGAGCGCTACACAAACGGCACTCTGAACCCAAAATGGGCTATACCAATGATATCTGTCATGAAATCAAACAAACAGAGAAATCAGAATCTGTGCTGAATTTAAATGAACCATTACATTTTTTACAGCAGTACCAATATCAGCATTCTGGTATTAATCAAATGCTGACATAATAGCCAAAGGAAATGTTTTGTTAAAACAGATCTATCACAAACATATCATTAGCTGCCTGTAGATGACACTAATGCAGATGCATAAAAAATATTTACTCACAAGGGACATTCAGAGATACCTTTTAGCAATTTGGGTCTTTGCATTGCGCCAAGTCTGTTCTAAAATCTAGGGAATGACATATGTTTAGGTGTAGTGCCTTATTTTGGCAATGTTTTATTGGAAACATTAACTGAACAGCTTGGAGAAGTAATGAAGAAGTGTGCTCATGTTGGCGAAAAATTATAAAGTTTTAGGAAAGTATAGTAGATTTTCCTCAATATTATTCGAAGTCAGCACCAAAAAGCAAAAATTGCATAATTTATGCAGTCACAGATCTGACCTCTTGTACAATATAGAACTTCTGGTCCTGCATTGTATGAGATGATGTCAGAGAGCGGAGAAGAATGCCAAGAGTCCATCCACATTCTAGAGCATCAGGCACTGGAGGAGTGCTGGCTACCAAGAGAGAGATGGGAATATGGGGACATAAATCACTATTCCCTAGGCAAAACAAGCTGTTATTCATTGCATATTAAAAGCTACTCTATATATATATATATATATATATATATATATATTTATACACTGCATACACATGTACAGATCAAGCTTTGACCTAAAAAGAAAATAAAGTCCAACTGGAGTTTTCCAAATAGTGAAATTCACAGCCTATCTGCTCTGTCAAATAAAGACATAAGGGGCGTGGCTTGGCGCGCGGAAGGAATGGCTGCTTAGAGAGGAGCTCCCGGAGACTCACAGCCCGTTAGCGTCTTTCCTGGCCGAATCAGAAGCTGACAATGAGCAAGCAAGCTCGACACAACCCGGGGACCAGATCGCGGCGACAATCCGCTTCGTCCCAGACCCGCAATATACAGGACTTGTTCCTTATGCAGGCCCGCTCTGACCGCTCCACTCCGCGCAAGATGGCGCAGCCACGAGGCGACGAGGAGGAGATGAGCGACGGATCCCAAGGTACTGCGGACGACCTGGTAAGCGGGAACGGCAACCCTGACCACCCTCTAACGCTGGGCGATATGACCGCCATAGCCTCAGGCCGCGTACATACGCGGGGACTGTTCGCTCAACTTTGTCCGCTGAACAGTGTTTCGGCGGACAGTCCGCTCGTGTGTGGGCTTTCAGCGGACAGTTTCAGCGGACAGTCTGCTGAACAAAGTTTTTCGGAAATTCCGAAAAACTGTCCGCTGAAACTCTGTTTCAGCGAACAGTCCCCTCGTGTGTAGGCTTGTTCGTCAAACTAAGTTCCGCGCATGCTCAGAAAGGATTTACACGCCGAAGTTTGCATTGCAGTGTATAGGACGTCGTATTTTTCGTCCCGTCGTACGTGCCGTTCACGTCATCGCGCACGGTTTCAGCGGACTGTTCGTTCGTCGTGTGTGGGCAAGTCCGTCCATGCTAATTTTGAGCGGACTGTCCGCTGAAACTGTTTGACGGACAAAGTTGAGCGAACAGTCCCCGCGTGTGTACGCGGCCTCAGACATCAAGAATACCCTATTCTCTGCCATTACCGACCTTAAAGCTGACCTCCTCTCACTGAACGAAAAAATGGCCACCATGGAGAGGGCTGAGGATAGGAGAGATAAGGCGGTACATAGACTGGAAGTGACAACAGCCTCACATACTGCGCATTTAATCTCCATTAACAGGCACCTAGAAGACCTCGATAATAGGGGTCGACGGTGTAACATTCGAGTGAGGGGGGTTCCAGAGGTGGTGGCCCCCGACCAGATACCCTCTGCCCTACGCTCCATATTCAACAACCTGCTGGAGAACCCGGCCGATACCCCTATTGAATTTGTACGAGCGCACAGGGCCCTCTGAGCGAGACCATCAGACACAGCCCCACCGAGAGACATTATATGCTGCCTCCAGAACTTTCCTCTGAAGGAGGAGATTCTCAGCCAAGCACGGAAAAATGACCGTCCCCAGTTCAATGATAGTGATTTGGCACTTTTTCAGGATTTGTCACCCATCACCCTGCAAAACAGGAGGGCTCTACGTCCTCTTTTGGAAGTGCTACGAGAGAGAGGCATTGTTTACAAATGGCGCTTTCCGTTTGCCCTACAGGTTACTTTTAATGGGAGACAACTCTTACTCAGGCTCCCAGAGGAGCTTCCGGATTTCTGCGCAGCACTGAACATCCCCTGCGTTCATCTCCCCGACTGGTATGCGGAGTTCCGGAACCCCCCACAAGACGCTAGTCTGGACAGCTCTCCCCACTCTTCCCCTGCCAAACCCCCCACGAAGAAGAGCAGAGGCGGCAGGATGGGCGCTGGAACGGGGGGCCGCCTTCAGTTTCCTGCGCGGCAGTCCAGGAGCCGGGATCTTGCTTGAGGGGCTGGTGGGCCGCCATTCATTTTGCCCAATTTTTTGATTGTTTTGGCGGGTTATTGCCCGGAGGTTTTTCAGGAACATGATGTGTTTTCTTTCCTTTTTTTTTTTTTTTTTTTTGTTCTGAGTCAACAGTTCTAGGTTGTATGTCCCGCCACTTAGTGGCTGCTATTTTCCGGCCAGGAAAAATTTTCTTGCCTTGTTATGCTTTAAATTAGGGTCTGTGAGTCTCCCTTATGGTGACTCTGTGTTTTTGTACTATTATTCTTTTTTCCCTTTTTTTTTTCTTTTTATGCACTTTTTCGTTAAGGGATTCTCCTCGCTGATTTCTTTTTTCCTTTTTTTTATGTTTATTGTTACATTTGTGGCCATTTTCATGGTATTAATGTGAACACTTACCCCTTCTGTGGTGTTCCTCCCACGTACCCCACAAACAGGGCATAGCGGTATAGCTAGGAGTTTGCTGTGTATACCGCTCCCTGCTCTTCTCTTGGCTTGCAGCTCAGAGATCTGCAGGCAAGAACTCACCCCAATTGATACGCCCTGAGTACAGGACATTCTCCCACCTTATCCTACCCTCACTTTTGCCCTTGTACCTCTCTCTTCTCCTGATTTCTCCCCACCTTTCCTTCTCCTCTCTCTCTACTGTCATCTCTCTTTCACTGCTTCTTCTTATTCTTATTTATCTAAGCAGAGTAAGCCGCCCTCGGAGGGTTTTGATTTCTCGACCATGACATACTCGATGCTGGGCCCCTACCCGACTTTGATACCACACAATGTTCGCGGCTTGAATACGCCTGAAAAGCGCATCTCCATCCTCCGGGAGTTGAATAAGGTAAAACCCATGTTTGTATATTTGCAGGAGACACACTTCCGATCTAGTCAAATTCCTAGGTTATTTAACAAAAATTTCCCACGGGTGTTTCATGCAACAAACCCGCAAGCAAAAACAAAAGGAGTCTCGATTCTCCTCCACAAGTCGGCGGGTTTTGAGGTCACTCAGCAGCTGTCGGATCCCGACGGCAGATACTTGTTCCTAAAGGGCATGTGGGGCTCTACGCCCTTAACATTAGCCAACGTCTATTTCCCCAACAGTGCACATGTACCCTTTTGTAGGCGAGTGGTAGATGAATTAAAGAGCTTTGCTACGGGCTGCATTTTACTGGGGGGGGACTTTAATGTTCCACTTAACCCGATTCAGGACACTTCCACAGGTAAATCTAGCTTAACTTACCGTACTTTGAAACAGGTGAAACAGGCGTTGCATTCTCTGACTTTAATAGACACTTGGCCACTTTCAACCCTAATGGTAGGGACTTTACTTGCTACTCGGCACCTCATGATAAGTACACTCGCATTGACTACATTTTTATTACGCAGCGGGACCTGTTAAATGCCAAGAGTTCTCATATTGGTCTCCAGACCCTCTCGGACCATGCACCGGTTTCGGTTTCCCTGACGCGCTCTGACTTGAGGCCTAGACCCTGCACGTGGAGACTGAACCCCTCGCTACTGACTGACATTGAACTACTCCCGACACTAACGGACACCCTCCGTAATTATTTCCGAGAAAATGTCTTGGATGAGCTTTCACCCCTGACTATTTGGGAAGCCCACAAATGTGTAATGAGGGGAGAGTTTATCAGAGCAGGGGCGTCCCGTAAACAGAAGGCGGAATCTCAGATAGCCACCCTAACCTCGAGAATTGCACGGCTTGAGTCCCAACATAAGCAGTCCCGGGCTGCTTCAGTAACCCAGGAATTGCTTGAGGCGAGGTCAGAGCTGAGAAGTATCCTGGAGACCAAAAGTAAACGCACCCTTTTTCTAAAACAAAAAATTTACTACGAACATGGCGACAAGGGGGGTAGGCTATTGGCCAGGGCGGTTAAAGATGCTGCCCTCGCCAATAACATTTTGGCAATTAAGAAGGCGGACGGTTCTTTGACGAACCGGGTGGATCAGATTGCTGACAGCTTTCACCGGTTTTATAGTGACCTCTACAACATCCCTTCTCAGCATAAACCTGGGGGGCTGCTCGGAGAGAGAGGCCATATCATCCGGGATTACCTGTCTCGGAGTGGCATGCCTACACTCTCTCCTGACAACGCAGATTCCTTAGAGGGTCCGGTCACCTCGGAGGAATTATTGGGGACTATAAAGAGCCTTAAACCGGGTAAGAGCCCTGGCCCTGATGGGCTGACGGCGCACTACTACAAGGCTTTTTCAGATCTGTTAGAAAAGCCACTCTTGAGAACTCTCAATTCACTGAGAGAGCCCCATCAACTTCCTGCGACCTTCCTGGGAGCTTATATAACGGTGCTCCCCAAGCCGGGGAAGGACCCCACGGTTTGTGCTAGCTACCGTCCCATTTCCTTACTTAATTTGGATTTAAAAATCTTGTCTAAAATTATCGCAAACCGATTGAGATACTTTTTACCCCAATTGATCGGCCCGGATCAGGCAGGGTTTATGCCGAGGAGGGAATCCAGGGACAACGTAACGAAGGCTTTGAATCTAATCCACCACTGTCAGAGTGCTCGGTTTGGGGGCCTTCTCCTGTCCACGGACGCGGAGAAGGCCTTCGATAGAGTGGCTTGGGATTTTCTATTTGCCACATGCACTCATGTGGGGTTACGCCCCCACATGCTCTCCTGGATTTCCTCCCTCTATCAAAATCCGACTGCCCAATTAAAGATCAATGGGACCCTGTCTGATCCAGTGCAGATTAGGAACGGGACGAGGCAGGGGTGCCCTCTCTCCCCGCTCCTGTTTATCCTCACCCTAGAGCCATTCATTTGCACGATTAACAACACGCCCTCCATCTCAGGCTTTCCCGTGGGGCAGAGAATTTGTAAAATCGCTGCTTATGCGGATGATTTATTGTTTTTTCTGACCCACCCGCATACCTCGATCCCAAACCTGTTACAGGCCTTTTTGGTATACGGTTACATCTCAAACCTCAAGATTAACTATACTAAGTCTGAGGCCATGAATCTAACGCTCCCCCCTGACGTGTTGGCACAGGCACAATCGAATACCTCATTTAAATGGGTGACAGACGCCTTGACATATTTGGGCATCAAACTTACCCCGCAGTTAAGCAAGATCTTCTCTTTTAATTTTAAGCCCATGTTGAGGCAGATTGAACTAGACCTGACTAGGTGGTCTCGGGGCCTCTTTTCATGGTTTGGAAGGGCCGCACTCATTAAAATGATAACACTCCCACGACTTCTTTATCTATTCCACACTTTACCCATCGAACTCCCAGCCACCTTTTTTAAACAGTTACAATCCTTACTTTGGAAATTCCTATGGGCCCAAAAACGACCGCGAATTAGTTTACACCTATTGACGAAACCGAAGGCAGCAGGCGGGATGGGGTTACCAAATTTCAAACTGTATTACTATGCTACCCACCTGGCTAGAATAGTTGACTGGAACTGTCATGCAGATAGCAAAGACTGGATCTCATTAGAAGAAGGAGTGTCTAGATCTCCATTGCGATTTTCCCCTTGGATCCCGTGGGCCAGATGTCCTAGGGAACTATCACAACACCCTCTCATTGGGGCTTCATTGCGGATTTTTCATAAGCTGACCTCACACCACGACTTTACTTCTTCCCCTAGCCCTCTAACACCTCTCCGGGACAATCCGGATTTTCCCCCGGGACTGTCCACAAATGACTTCTCACGCACTGCTAACTCCCCGTTGTTAGCCTCACACCTGGTACGACAGGGAAAGATTCTTCCCTTTGATGACCTTATAGGTAGCCTCCCTCCTGCAACATTATCATTCTGGAAATACAGGCAGGCGTGCCATTATCTTCTGGCGCCTATACGGAAAGAGGCTGTGCTTAGGGACCCTACACCCTTTGAGAAGATTTGCCTCCAGGGTGCCCCCTTGGAGAAGGCGACCTCCTTTATGTACGCGTGTCTCCAGCAGTTGATCCACACGGAGTCGGATAGATTTAGGGATGCATGGGAGAGGGCCCTCCTGACTCGCTTTACGGATGCACAGTGGCACAATGCATGTATCCTCGCCCACAAAGGCACTATAAGCACCAGGCTACAGGAAAACGCATACAAATTACTCTCACATTGGTACGCCACCCCGACCAAAGTTAAGAGTAGTGATGGACGAACGTTTCGCCCGGCGGTCGTTTCGCGGCGAATTTCCGACATTCGCGGTCCGCACGTTCGAACGCCTTTTTCCGTCGTTCGCCGCGGCGGACTTACGTGTTTAATGTATACAAGAACTTTAACCTTTGGTGACACGTTTATCATGTGATACAGGACAGCCAATTGAGACATGACAGCACATGGACACTTGTACATTCCCCCTAACCTATAAATACACCCGATCCGGTGGCCATTTTACATTCTTTCTTCTGTTACGATAGGGACAGGTTCCTGTGTGGAGTAGGGAGAGATAAACCACTAGCTATTTGGTACACAAAAGTTCTTTTCAGGACTGGTATAGGTGTTAGGTGTTGATAGGTTTGCTGTGCTGCTGATTCTTGCAGCAGCCTGAGTGTCTTTTGTTAGTTTAGAGAAAGGGAAAGGACGGTGTATGCTACAGGGACAGCCAGATTAGTCTTTCATCATCATCATCATCATCATCATCATTAGCTGTTACTATCAAGGTCCACAAAAGAGCTGTTCCAGTAACCACTAATCGTTCTCTTTTTTTGCCAATTTGTATAGGGACAGGAAGGAAGCAGTGTTGTCAGGCAGTGAGGGTAATTTTAAAGACTTGCTGTTATTATTAGTTCCACAAAGGTTCTTTTCAGGACTGGTATCAGTGGTACAGTAATAGGCTTGTACATGTATAATATTCTTTCTTCCAAATATAGAAAGGATATTATACTTGACTGCTGCCCTTCTGCTGCAGTCTGCTAAACATTCACAACTCACTTGTTCCACAAAAGTTCTTATAAGGACTGGTAACTTGGTATAGGGTGCTACGGTACATAGGCTTGAGTGCGGTACAGTCTGCTGTTCTGTAAGGACCGCTATCGGTCCACAATAGATAGGGTTGACGTGCACCACTGCTGACCGCTGCCCTATACTGCAGCAGTCCTTCAGCGGTATAGGGACTGACGTACAGTCTGCTAAACACTAATACACAACCTGCTTGGTCCACAAAAGTTCTTATAAGGACTGGTAACTTGGTATAGGGTGCTACGGTACATAGGCTTGAGTGCGGTACAGTCTGCTGTTCTGTAAGGACCGCTATCGGTCCACAATAGATAGGGTTGACGTGCACCACTGCTGACCGCTCACCTATACTGCAGCAGTCCTTCAGCGGTATAGGGACTGACGTACAGTCTGCTAATCACTAACACACAACCTGCTTGTTCCACAAAAGTTCTTATAAGGACTGGTAACTTGGTATAGGGTGCTACGGTACATAGGCTTGAGTGCGGTACAGTCTGCTGTTCTGTAAGGACCGCTATCGGTCCACAATAGATAGGGTTGACGTGCACCACTGCTGACCGCTGCCCTATACTGCAGCAGTCCTTCAGCGGTATAGGGACTGACGTACAGTCTGCTAAACACTAATACACAACCTGCTTGGTCCACAAAAGTTCTTATAAGGACTGGTAACTTGGTATAGGGTGCTACGGTACATAGGCTTGAGTGCGGTACAGTCTGCTGTTCTGTAAGGACCGCTATCGGTCCACAATAGATAGGGTTGACGTGCACCACTGCTGACCGCTCACCTATACTGCAGCAGTCCTTCAGCGGTATAGGGACTGACGTACAGTCTGCTAATCACTAACACACAACCTGCTTGTTCCACAAAAGTTCTTATAAGGACTGGTAACTTGGTATAGGGTGCTACGGTACATAGGCTTGAGTGCGGTACAGTCTGCTGTTCTGTAAGGACCGCTATCGGTCCACAATAGATAGGGTTGACGTGCACCACTGCTGACCGCTGCCCTATACTGCAGCAGTCCTTCAGCGGTATAGGGACTGACGTACAGTCTGCTAAACACTAATACACAACCTGCTTGGTCCACAAAAGTTCTTATAAGGACTGGTAACTTGGTATAGGGTGCTACGGTACATAGGCTTGAGTGCGGTACAGTCTGCTGTTCTGTAAGGACCGCTATCGGTCCACAATAGATAGGGTTGACGTGCACCACTGCTGACCGCTCACCTATACTGCAGCAGTCCTTCAGCGGTATAGGGACTGACGTACAGTCTGCTAATCACTAACACACAACCTGCTTGTTCCACAAAAGTTCTTATAAGGACTGGTAACTTGGTATAGGGTGCTACGGTACATAGGCTTGAGTGCGGTACAGTCTGCTGTTCTGTAAGGACCGCTATCGGTCCACAATAGATAGGGTTGACGTGCACCACTGCTGACCGCTGCCCTATACTGCAGCAGTCCTTCAGCGGTATAGGGACTGACGTACAGTCTGCTAAACACTAATACACAACCTGCTTGGTCCACAAAAGTTCTTATAAGGACTGGTAACTTGGTATAGGGTGCTACGGTACATAGGCTTGAGTGCGGTACAGTCTGCTGTTCTGTAAGGACCGCTATCGGTCCACAATAGATAGGGTTGACGTGCACCACTGCTGACCGCTGCCCTATACTGCAGCAGTCCTTCAGCGGTATAGGGACTGACGTACAGTCTGCTAAACACTAATACACAACCTGCTTGGTCCACAAAAGTTCTTATAAGGACTGGTAACTTGGTATAGGGTGCTACGGTACATAGGCTTGAGTGCGGTACAGTCTGCTGTTCTGTAAGGACCGCTATCGGTCCACAATAGATAGGGTTGACGTGCACCACTGCTGACCGCTGCCCTATACTGCAGCAGTCCTTCAGCGGTATAGGGACTGACGTACAGTCTGCTAAACACTAATACACAACCTGCTTGGTCCACAAAAGTTCTTATAAGGACTGGTAACTTGGTATAGGGTGCTACGGTACATAGGCTTGAGTGCGGTACAGTCTGCTGTTCTGTAAGGACCGCTATCGGTCCACAATAGATAGGGTTGACGTGCACCACTGCTGACCGCTGCCCTATACTGCAGCAGTCCTTCATCGGTATAGGGACTAAGAGTTTTGTCACAGGGTCATTTAAAAAATGACAGGCAGAGGAAGAGGCAGGCCCTTCCGCAGGGGTGGTAGGGGTAGGGCAGGAGCAACAGGCTTGAGCCAAAGTGGGAAGTTGCAGAAGGTGCGTTCAATTACTTTAAAGGATGCACCAGACTTGGTTGAGTGGCTCGCTCAGCCTTACTCTTCTGCACCCTCCTCATCCTCTCGATCTGCACCCTCTTCTTCACTCTCTGCTATGTGCACCCCCAAAGACACTACCACCAACAACACGACCACCACCACCACCACCACATACCTTCCGCTTGAGTCACTGGAATTATTTTCCGATCCATATCAAGAGGACATTTCTGATGCGCAGCCACTCTTGGTATTGGATCAGGAAGAGGAGGTAGCAACAAGCGCTACTCAGCAGTCTGACGCCAGTACCCAGATCAGCCCAAGGAGGAGGTTGGTCCCCGGTGTTGCTGCCTACTCCGAGATCTCTACTTATAGCGGTGGGGAAGGTGACGTTGATGATGACGTGTCTAGTGATGTCACGTGGGTGCCCACAAGAGAGGAAGAGGAGGGGAGTTCAGAGGGAGATATGGACCAGCAGATAGGGAGGAGAAGCAGCAATGACTTACATTGCACAGCAGGGACAAAGCAGACTGCAAATGTATCAGGAGCGAGTCATCGACCATGTACGGTCACATCTGGCGCTCCCAGGACACCGGCACATGGCTCCGCAGTGTGGGCTTTTTTTAACGTGTCCGCTGCTGACAATAGCGTTGCCATCTGCAATCTTTGCAGTCAACGCGTTAGTCGCGGTAAGCCCAATACTCACCTAGGGACGACCGCCTTAAGAAGGCACATGAGCAGCCATCACCGAGCCCAGTGGGAGCAACGGAACACACAAAGCCACACTGCAGGCTCTCACCGTCCAGCCTCGTCTTCTACTTCTCCTTCTCCTCTCTCCTCACAATTGTCCTCCACTCCACCTTCCATCACGCCAAGCTCACATTTTTCTGCAAAAAGGCAGGCTTCCGTGGGCCTAATGTTTGAGCGTAAAAAAATGATGACGCCGGATAACCCTCTTGCCCAACGGTTGGCGGCTGGCTTGTCAGAACTCATAGCCCGCCAACTACTGCCATATAAACTGGTGGACTCGGAGGCCTTTCGCAAATTTGTGGCCATTGGAACACCACAATGGAAGGTCCCAGGAAGGAAGTATTTCTCAGAGAAGGGCATCCCAGAGCTATATGGCCATGTTCAGCGGCAAGTGAATGTATCTCTGGCACACAGTGTCGGTGCCAAGATACATCTGACCACAGACACGTGGTCTAGCAAACACGGGCAGGGAAGGTATATCAGTTTTACTGCCCACTGGGTGAACCTTCTGACGGCCGTCAAGCATGTAACCCGTGGCACCCGTGTAGATTTGGTTTTACCGCCACGGATTGCATGCAGGCCTGACTCTTCTTCTCCTCCTCCTACTCCATCCTCCTCCCTCTCCTCCTCAGCTGCCTCCTCCTTTTCCGCTGCTAGCGTCTCTTCCACTGCACCGCCCAAGCTCCCCAGAACCTATTCCACATGCCAGGTGAGACGTTGCCATGCCGTGCTGCGTCTGTTGTGCCTGGAAGCAAAGAGCCACACTGGCCCGGCACTCCTTTCAGCTTTGCGTTCACAGGCAGATGAGTGGCTAACACCGCTCAATTTGACAGTTGGTAAAGTGGTGTGTGACAACGGTGCCAATCTGCTTAGCGCATTGAAACAGGGCAAAATCACGCACGTGCCGTGCATGGCACACGTCTTAAACTTGGTCGTGCAGCGATTCCTTGTCAAATACCCTGGGGTCCAGGACATCTTGCGGCAGGCAAGGAAAATCTCGGCCCATTTCAGAAGATCTTACACGGCCATGGCTCGCCTTGCTGACATTCAGCGGCGACACCATCTGCCGGTCAGACGTCTTATTTGCGATTGCCCGACGCGATGGAACTCAACCTTCTATATGCTTGATAGGCTGCTCCAGCAGAAACGTGCAGTTAACGTCTACCTGTATGAACTCTGCGAAAGAAACGGTTCTGGGGAGCTGGGTTTTTTTTTCACCGCGCCAGTGGCTGCTCATGCGCGACACATGCAGACTTCTGCGGCCATTTGAGGAGATCACCAAACTGGTCAGTCGCAGCCATGGCGCCATCAGTGACATGGTACCTTATGCCTTCTTTCTGGAGCGTGCATTGCGTCGTGTCATTGATCAGGCTGTGGAGGAGCAGGAGCGGGAAGATGAGGAAGTCGCAATGCTGGATGAATTCCCAGGGGGGGCTACTCTATCTGAGACAAGTCAACAACAGGAGTCTGATGAGGAGTCAGAGGAGGATGGTGCCGGGGCGGATGAGCAGGAGCAAGAAGAGCATGCTTTAAACCTTTCTGGGATCCCTGTTGTGCGAGGATGGGGAGAGGAGAATGAAGAGGACGACATTATCCTGGATGATGAGCAGGAGCCAGGCCACCACACCGCTTCCACTTTAGTGCAAATGGGGGCCTTCATGCTCCAGTGTTTTAATAGGGACCCCCGTATAAAAAGCATGAGGGTCAAGGACCAGTACTGGGTGGCAACGTACTTAGACCCCCGGTACAAACACAAAATGGCGGAAATGTTACCGCCGTCGCAGAGGGCTGTCAGAATGCAGCACTTCCAGGCCTTGCTTCGAGAAATGCTGCATTCTGCTTTTGCGTGCGCTGGCAGAGGAGCAATTCCCACTCCCAGAGAAGGATTTGCGGGTACCAATCCAACAGCGCCTGCAAGAAGAGGCCGGTTTGAAGATGTGTTGGTGACTTCGGATATGAGGTCATTCTTTCAGCCGACCCATCGACAGGTGTCATCCGGATCCAGCATCAGGGAACGCCTAGACCGTCAGGTGTCCGACTACATTGGGTTAACGGCCGATGTGGACGCTCTGAGGAGTGATGAACCCCTAGACTACTGGGTGGGCAGGCTTGACCTCTGGCCAGAGCTTGCCCAATTTGCAATCGAACTGTTGGCTTGCCCCTCATCCAGTGTCCTGTCCGAAAGGACGTTCAGCGCAGCAGGGGGGATTGTGACCGATAAGCGTACTCGCCTAGCTCACCACAGTGTTAACTACCTCACATTTCTAAAAATGAATGAGGCATGGATCTTGGAGGAATTCAACACATGTGACCAGTAGACCATGTATATGTCTATAAACTATTTTTTTAATCAAGCACACAGACCTTCTTAATTCATTTGGCTCACTTCCTTGACCCAAAAAAGCACACCGTACTATATGCCCCTACCCTCCTCTTTGAAGAGGTTGAGCGGTGTCATATTTCTACTGGGGCTGCTTATGATATCCCTGTGCTGTGCTGACTTCCTCCTGGGGGTTCTTATTATGAAGGGATCACACTATCCCTGTGCTGTGCTGACTTCCTCCTGGGGGTTCTTATTATGAGGGGATCACACCATCCCTGTGCTGTGCTGACTTCCTCCTGGGGCTGCTTACGGTGCTGCTGTCAGTGCTGTATGTCACGGTGCTGCTGTCAGCGCTGTATGTCACGGTGCTGCTGTCAGCGCTGTATGTCACGGTGCTGCTGTCAGCGCTGTATGTCACGGTGCTGCTGTCAGCGCTGTATGTCACGGTGCTGCTGTCAGCGCTGTATGTCACGGTGCTGCTGTCAGCGCTGTATGTCACGGTGCTGCTGTCAGCGCTGTATGTCACGGTGCTGCTGTCAGCGCTGTATGTCACGGTGCTGCTGTCAGCGCTGTATGTCACGGTGCTGCTGTCAGCGCTGTATGTCACGGTGCTGCTGTCAGCGCTGTATGTCACGGTGCTGCTGTCAGTGCTCTGTATTACGGTGCTGCTGTCAGATGCCTCTATCACGGTGCATGTGTCATTCCGGTATGTCACGCTGCTGGTGATCATCTCCTGCACCCTCTTCTTTGCCTACCCTGGTCCCTGACCTTCCCTCTCCTCCATTGCCTTCATTAGCTCCATAGTCCTGAATTGTTAGAACAATTTCCCAAATAAAATAAAAATGCTTGTAGTTATCGATCCCAAATTCACCTCATACATGTATTATGTCATTGTCCAGATGGTGGGACTACGTTTTACCCCCTAATAATTACCACGTGGCCGCAAATTCGACATGAAGGTTTGCAAAGTTCGCCTCCCATTGAAGTCAATGGGGCCCGCGGCGAACGTTCGGTTTCGCGAACGTTTGGGTCCGTTCGCATTTCGCGTTCGCGAAACGTCCCGTCGGAAGTTCGTCCATCACTAGTTAAGAGATGGTATCCGACATCCTCTGACCTCTGTTGGCGGTGTGGGGAGGCTGCGGGAGACATGCTGCATATTTGGTGGAGTTGCCCCCGGATAGCTAGCTTCTGGGGCGAGATCTGCAATTTAATTCTCAATATAACTAACACCACACTAAATCTTTCACCGGAGTGTTGTCTCTTGCACATATCAGACATGCCGCTGGGCAGATACAACAGATCTTTGTCTAAGTACCTGCTGATAGCGGCCAAATCCCTGATTCCTAAATACTGGAAACTAACTACGGTACCCTCGGTCAGGGAATGGGTACACTCAGTTAACCATATTTTCTCTCTGGAGGAGATGCTCGCTACAGCTAAAGATACAGCTGATAAATTTCACAAGACATGGTCCCCATGGGTCCAGTTTAAGTATTCTGATGCTTTTCGGGAATCGAGCACTGGGTGAATGCTCGGCGGTTGAGATTGAGACGTGCCTCAAGGCATGGAATCTCAAACCTGGTTGGTATAACTAAGAGATGGTTCGCAAGGCCGTGGGGCGGCCCAGTCTGTAAACTCTGTCTACTGTACTACGCCTCTTTTTGCTCTTTTACCCTTTCTGTTTCTCTTTTCTATCTCCTTTTGTTTCTCTTTGTGTTTCCCTTTCCCCAACTTTCCCATCCCCCACCTAACCCCTCAATTATTCCTTTTTGAAAGGAAGACACTAAAACAACATAAAATAAACTACAATTAAATAAAAACGAAACAAACATGACCAGACAGCCTATACAAGATTTGTGGTACTTTGTGTTATGTTGGGCTTTGATCTGTCTTAGTTTCTGCATTCTGTTACTGATCATTTCGTGCCCTGTATTGGCTGATTATTGCTTTGCACACTGCTGTTATCTCTGTGTTTTCTGAATTTGCTCAATAAAACTTTATTGTAAAAAAAAAATAAAATAAAGACATAAGCCTTGCTTTCGACATCTTTTGGTTGGACTGCAGTAAATGAGGTTTTTCATATCAATAGTGAGATTCCACCAAGCAATTTGGGGTTCAAACCGGCTGCAGACAATTATATTGCTCTTCCAACTTTAGAAAAGCATAAACAGCATTTCATGCACTTGGTAAAATGAGCAGCTTGTCAACAGCAATAAAATACAAAGCATAAGGTCAGTTTATAGCAGGTAAAGTGACCTTATTTCCAGACCCACAAAAACAGTGGATTTTGCTTGTCAAAAATCTGCTACCACACACAATCTCTCCAAAGAGCTAGGTGTTCAGTGTTCCCCTAGGCTCCCCTCCCTTGCCATACTTGTTGCTCAGCACTTTTACATGGATCCAAGATACTACTTTTTGTCAAAATGAGAAAAGAAACTGAGGGTAAGACCTTTAAAGCAGAACTCTGGGAAAAATCTCCCAATTAGTACACCCCCCCCCCCCAACACACACACACAGGCACACACACACAAAACACTAAACAGTTATTATATTTGTGAAATTTCTTACCTCTTATCTAAGAGATATGACTGATTGAACTTTCAGGAAGTCAGTTCTCTGATTTAAAAAATGCAGCCTGTATTCTGTCCAAGAGGAGGTGTTAGAGTGATTGCATCATATCCTCTTCTCTCTTTCTAACTGTAATCAGACTACATTTCCCATAAATCCTTGGGATGGGAGTGAATGTGGGAGGTACACTAGGCTTGTACATGTAAATGTGAACTCGCCCACTTCAACATAAATCACACCCCTCATTCTGCAGCCAACAAGCCATACATAACATAAAGTATGATAGGTTACAGCCTTATAAATGCAAAGCATTTTAATATAAATGCATATTAATATAATATTAATAAACTAGTGCAGCTTATCAGTGTCCGCCAGTGCCAAAATGTCAGGGACCACCAGTGCCACTTGTTAGGGACCACCATTGCCACTTGTCAGGGACCACCAATGCCACTTGTCAAGGACCACCATGTGAGGGACCACTAGTGCCACTTGTCAGGGACCACCATGACAGGGACCACCAGTGTCACTTGTCAGGGACTACCCTGACATGAACCACCAGTGCCACTTGCCAAGGACCACCAGTGCTACTTGTCAGGGACCGCCAGTGCCACATGTCAGGGACCACCAGCGCCCAATTGTCAGGAACCACCCACCATATCAGGGACCACCAGAGCAACTTGTCAGGGACCATCATGTCAGGGGCCACCAGTGCAGAGTGAGGATTATCATCAGTATTTACTTGTATATACACAGCGGGGATCTCCCGCGGTGTCCTGTATTGTTATATGAGAACACCGAGCGTTGATGCCCTGGCCCCGCCCCTATTATGATTGACAGCACACTGTTCCTATAAGGGCGGTGCGGCAGGGACGGAGTGGAGGTGGCGTGGGGGCGGTGACTGTCAGGGAGCAGAGAAGGAGGACAGCTCCTCCATGTGCAGCACAGACCAAGGGCTGTGAGACCCCTTCGCCCACAAGATGTCAGCTTGCTCCTGCTCGGCTTTTAGAGGACTACAGGGGGGCATGCCAGACCACTGGCTGAGCTGAGGAAAGGAATAGAAGCCTGCGGTCTTACAAACAGGATGTCAGCAGGCAATAATGTTTTTCAGCAAGTTTAGCAGCCTATTACAGAGGAACTACAGAGCTCAGAAGAACATGGATGACAAAGTGGGTGAAGGTAGGAAATCATCAACAAGGACATTGAAACATTTTTCTTGGCCGGAGTTCTACTTTAATGGCAATAACAATGAAAATCATACCAAGCTTTCAAAGCACCCTTTTTCTACCTGATAACAATAAAGGGCCTTACACCTTGCAAACATAATATGATTTTGATCGTTTAACAAAAGTTCTAGTCTAGATCTAATCCATGGCATGGCCTGTTTTCCCAGCATTCAGGTAAAATAATATATGGCACTGCTGTGTTTGAAAGTTGGTATCTCAAAGCCTGTTTAATCCATCAGGTAGTAACATTGGTGAATCACTAGTACAGTGGTTAGACCTAATAAAATGAGTAAACTGTAGAAAGATGGGTTTTCACTGTACTTCTCAACAGTGGTCACAGCCAGTTAAAGGGGAAATCCCCTCTAATATATTAGTTTGGTCTGATACATTTTTGAATGCAATAAAATGGGATTAAAAGTAAAGAATGTGCTTTATCTGCCAAAAACATATACGGTATATTCTTTCCAATTATTTCTTTCAAAACCATTTGTTGTTTTTTTTTAGGGTGTTATTAGCTGATAGTATAGCAGATATTAAACTGTTAATGTGCCTCGTAAATGTAACATTACAATCTAATGTGGAAAATTGTATTACTGCTCATGAAATTGGATT